>NC_135755.1:28133750-28830000 GCF_041903045.1 Epinephelus lanceolatus | reverse complement strand
CTCTTTGGTCCTCGGCCCCACGTCCATACACAGAGAGCCACAGTTCCTGCCTTTCCCCTTCCCCAGCCAGGACACCTCTCGGCTTGGCCACTCTCTGAACAATGCCCCCCTTCTTTTTGTCCACCTGGTTTCCTCCACGCTAAGACCAAGCTACTGTTATTAGCCCCAAACACACACAGATTGACACACAGTCAAACAGTGTCCGCTGCAGTGCTGCAGTTCCTACATTTCTTTCTCTCTTAACACGCTCATAATTATGCGTGTATGCAAATAAGTTAATGTTAACTTACTCCAAGCCAAGCTGTGAATTTAGGACTGTAAAATTCCATGTTAATTTTAGTTAACTACTGTCTTGAACTCATACACACACTTTCAACCTGTTACAACACCTGGCCTATTATTTTAAACCTTACATGGTTCTCTGAGGTGCTTAATGTGTGTGTGAAAGTGCATTTAGTATTTAGATGGAGGGGTGGGAGTAGTGTGTATGTGTGTGTTATCCACCTGTGCTGCTCCAGCTCTCCTCCTCTGATCAAGGTTGAAGCAGTGTAGGCATCTCATTAGGAAGCTGCTGGAGCTAATTAACTAATTAACCAGCCTGTCCCGGGAACCCAACCCTTTGCCAATCAGCGGGCCTAAACGAGCAGCATTCACTAACCCAAAGGGAAGGTTGTGCCCGGCTGTGTATCTTTCTTCCGCTCATCGCGTTTGCTCCCTGCAACCCTGACATGCCTGCTCACACTCGGCTGGGTGGAAAAAAAGACATGCTGATGATAATGAAAGTTTATTTGTACAAACAGTGCTGTCTTGTGGACGAATGCGCGTGGGCGCACACACAGACACGCTGAAAGTAGTTCATGTTTTCATACAGAAGGCCCTGTAATCTGTTGAGCTTTGAATGAGGCAGATGGTACCTCTAAAGTGGTGCCACAACAAGCGTGAGCTCCTGTGTCAAAACGTGCCTTATTTTCTCTCTGTGTGAGGCTATTTCCTGAACACTTCTGGAACATAACAACATTTCAAAGTGCACCAAATGAATGACTGCTTGAAATTGTCGCACAAAGCCTTGTGGCATTGTGCAATCACCATGATCTGCTGAACATAAATGAAAAACAACTGTCATTACAAGCTTTCATTTTAATGAAATAGATGCAATATGCTTGAGTATAACCCTAAAAGTGCCCACACATACAGCACTCACTCTGAGAGAGAAAGGAAGGATGAGTGTGTTTGTGATTCTTGCCCATGCATTTGCACGTTTGCATACATATCCCTCTACAGCACCTTATGGCCTCTCTTGTGCCCTCTGCTAGCCTTTTGTCAATGTTTGGACATACAACAGTCCACCCACAACAGTTGACTGTTGAATTAGTAATGAACACAGTTATGAAGCCACTTTGTCCTCAGTGTGTGTTTTTGCCTCTGAGTGTGTGTTTATGTACAAAATTTGACTTGAAGTCCCAATACCCAGTATGATACAGCACCACACAAAACCCTGCAACAAGCAACTGGCCGCTTCCTAAAGCTCTCCCCCAAACAGTGATTGTATAATTGTAGCTGAGAAACCCTAACAAGGCACAGCCAGCCTGTTAAAGGTCCAGTGTGTAGGATTTAGGGGAATATACTGACAGATATGGAATATAAAATTCATAACTATGTTTTAATTAGTGTATAATCACCTGAAACTATGAATCCTTTTTTTGTTACCTTAGAATGAGCCGCCATATTGTTTCTACAGTAGCCCAACATGGACAAAACATACACTGGCTCTTGATAGGGCCATTTGTGTTTTCATGTTGACCACCCTAGTTCTCCAACAGGCTTGGCAGATGGAAGACGTTTCAGTTGGTTGCAGTATGCAACCTCACCTCTAGATGCCACTTAATCCTTCACACTGGACCTTCAAAGATTTGAAGCTCATCACATGACCAAACGGTGCATGTGGCCCCAATAAGAACAAAACTTTGTATCTTCAGAAACAAAACAAAAAGTGGAAAAGCGCAAGGAATGGATTGAACTATGATAATTATTACCCTTTTTTATTTATTAGTACTGTAGTACTGGGACTAAGTGGCTTTACTTGCTGCTGCTCCATGTATTCTGCATAGAGATAATATTGATCAGCTAGTGAGGATCTTAACTTTTTGCCTGACACATTTAGCTATAGCTGCAGTCTTTTAACACAAAATCATTTATGTAACCACCAAGTGACTAAAGAGTGCCCCACCAATGAGTCCTAAAACCTGGAAATTAGTTAGCATTTTTCCATTTTCAATTCGCTCGTCTCAAAGTCAGTGGGTTTTTGGTTAGGTGCCTGAAATAAGATGTGGTTAACACAAGCTTTAGAAACTTTCACACTTTGTTTTACAACAAAACAGTCACTCAGTGCCTCACTCGTGAATGTTGAATCTTTTGTGTCTTAATAAAGGCGGTTGTTAACAAGTTGCTAAATGAGACTACAGAATGTCATTATGCTCTCACACACTCTTAAAGCTGTGCTGTGGGGGCGATGTTAAGTCACGCGACCATGATGTAGTTCATTTATTGCCTGACATTAGCTTTTTAGTTCTGGCGATTACGCTTAGGCTTCGAAAATCATAAAAGTGGGGTTTGTGAAGATTATCTTGCTGAACAAAATATGTACGTATAATAGTTTGTTTGCCACAGAGCTTATTTTACACATTTGATGTTTGTCTCTTTAAAGATCATTTTGGAAGTTAAGAACATTGCAGTTTGTCGTAGGTTTGTCATGGTACCATTTAGTTTAGTGTAAAACTGCTTAGTGAACCACATCTCTCGCCTCGCACAATTTAAGACACCAAGGCTAGCTAGCTACGTAACTTAGTGTAATGTTCCACACACAAATGTAACATTATCTTACCTGATGTTTTTAACCAGTAATTCCAGGTCTTTTATCAGTTGAGAAGCAAAAGGACAAACAAGACCCTTTGCTCATCAAAGTACATTTGGGTATGAAACACAAAGGGATCATACCTTCAGCATGAAACAGTGTCATTTTTGCAGCCTGTGTCGTTGTACTAATTATGGATTTTCAGTCCTAACAGTTTTACAATAAACTGCCACTTCTGTGACATTGTTTTTCCGAAATAAGGTTCCATGGTGATCCACTGGAAAGAGACGGACTTGGCCTCTCTATACAGACTTGAAGCGTGACAGAAACAGTGACTCTCAGGGCCAGTGGGCTGATAAAGATATGTCTCTGTGACTTCATTTGGACTAATGCTTGGCTGTGAACGCTGTGAATTCTCTGTGCTGTATGTGTTTAAAGATTCAAGCCATATTTGAGTGAATATGTGTATATATCCCTCCTCGTCTTGTGATCCCCAGCTGTCCACAGAGTCATGTCAGAAAGTTGTCCGTAATGTATTCTAGCCTGCAGCTATGTGACCATCCATATACATCGCTGTCTGAAGCATTAGTGCTACGGTACCCTGGGGTCTAACCCACAGGAAGTCTGTGTGATGTATGATCCAGTGACTCCCACGCCATCCAGCAAAGGAATGGCACCGGCTCTCCTCTCTGTCAGAATTTCACTGATTAAAGGACGAGGGCATCAAGTATTTGGTCTCAGAGCAGCACCCAAAAGTGAGAGGAAATTTGCTCTGTGGTGCTTTATAATGTCATGTGTGTTTTAATCAACAGCACCATACTAGAACTGAATCACTAGCATGAGTGTTTTGATACATAGATTTGTAACCATGTCCAGTCTTTGATCTTTGGCTACAAACAGTCGGTTGGCTCTCTTGAACTGTTTCTCAGCAGTCTGTTATTACAATGAAGGACAATTGCTATCATTAGTGGTTTGGGGTGAGAGTATAATTATGTTTGCAGAATACATCTGGCCCCCAGAATCTCTTAATCCCTGTTCTTGCTCGTCTTTGTCTGCTCAAAGTTTTTACCTACTTCACTCCATCTGATTTTCCTCGCCACCTTGCAAGTTTGCCCGCTTGCTTGTGCTGTTTTTAAATTAAAAAGAAACAAATTTCCTCATTAATTGTTCAACTGTAAAGCAAAAGAATATAGTGAGGGCAAAAAAAACACCAATTCAGTTCTACTGATGAGGGAAATTGAATGAATGAAATATTTAGTCTCCTGCACATGCACGAAGATCTAAAAGGAGAGCTCCTTGTATATGAACAAAGTGCTGAGACTGTTTGTTGTACTTTTTAGAAAATAGAATAGGATCAAACAGCGGGTGTTGCCTTACACATGTAAACACGAGATGTCTGGGTGACTTTGCAGAAATTAGCTGGCTCCAAGTGGGCTTTGAGCAGATGTGAGTGGTGGAAAAAGCAAATTGGAATTGGCACCTGATCTGACAACTTGGCAGTGTTCTTACCTCCCGTCCTCAATATGAGTGTGGTAAATTGAGTGCAGCCCAATATGGGAATAAGATGAGGAGATTTGTTTATTTATTTCTTTTTTTTCCCTTCTCCTTTTTGGCTCCCTTGCAGGTTTGTAGATGTCAGCAGATCCTCAAAATACTGCTACCTTTGGAGTTGGAGAAATTTATTTTTGGCAGCTAATTGGAGGCAAGACATTTCACGGCCTGCCTTAATTTCAAAACATCTTAACTGCAAGTCCGTTCATGCAGGAGGCTGTAACACACACACACACACACACACACACACACACACACACACACAACACATTTAGACTGAACATGACACAAACCATTTAGGTGTCATGTGCCATACATTTTGCTTCCTTACACTTGCCGCGTACTACACACTGTTCAATTATGCATTAGATATACCATGGATAAAGCAATGACATGAATATAGCTGATGTGAAATACTCCAAGGAACCCCTACACCTCCAACATTATTCATATACTGTGTGGGCCCAGTGTGTGTGTGCATTCACATTCATGCTCTAAGAACATCTTGACTCCCAAACTGATTTCCTAGCAGGGGGTTCAATCGTCCCCCTCAGCTCTTTGCTCTACATCTCCCAGCGAAGATGGATACAGCTTTAGGGGGTGCTAGCTAAGAGTATGATTATGTACCACTCTCTATTCACACACTTACACGATATTGCCTTGTGCCAGATCTCCTGGCAGAATTGGCATTCATGTGAGGAAGCATAGAGAAGAAAATGCTCTCTTTCTTGTCCTCTGTTGTGAGAGAAAGTGCAGAGAGCTCCACCAGGAATTCCTTCAATTCTGAGCTTCAGTCAGCCCAACCTCACATTTTAATCCTGCAGCCAGCCTCCCGCTCTCTATCCTCCAGTTCTTTTTATTCCTCAGTGTGACTTCACACCTTTCTATCTTTCACCAGCTCTTCCACTGTCTGCTTCCATCCTTGCTATATTTGGTATTCTGTAGCTAAGTGACTCCACAGCCACTATCCCCTTCCATGTTGAATAAATAAAGCCCATTCTCCAGATAAATGGTTTGTCTGTGGAAAGAGAAAATTAAATTTCTACTTCAGTCATTAGTTATAAGATAATATTAAAAAAATAAGTTGGTACTGTTGTTATCATCCCCCATAAATACCAGATTAAAGTTGAAATATCCAACAAGCATATTCCACTCTCCCCTTATTCCCTTTTCTTTATGATAATAAGTTGTCGTTTTCTCAGTTGATTAGGCACTGAGGTGCCAAGAAGAAAGAAAAAAGTTAGAAAAGTCAAGTTATTCTGAGGTGATTTGCGGCACCAGATATATATTTTATTGAGTGAATGAATGGCAGCAACATAGTCATTTAAAACAAAATATATTTCAATGGTGGATAACCATGTCAAAACTCCTGAAGCAGCTGTTTTTACAGCATAGATGAGCCTGCAGAGTTCAAGATAAAAGAGGAAACTGTCAGCAAATTTGAACGTTTAATGCCATTGTGTTACGACACATAGTGTATTGCAGCTCTGAGTGATAATTAGGAGCAATTAGCAGTGTTACTGAAGAGTGCTCAACTGATCCACTGACATGGCTGATGTTATTGGCTGATTTTAGGCTATCCCTGAAATGGGCATAGAGTATGACTGTTTGGGAGAGTAGAAGTGAAACACTGGATGCATGTATGCAGAATCTGTAGGCAGTAGTACAAGATCTTGGTAACGGAAGCATTCTGGTTTCCGTTTGTAGTCCAAGTACTATGGACCAATCATGTTCAAGCAGCATCCATGTGGAGAAGTGGAACGCATTTGCTGAAATGCAATCTTGGAACCCATGGGCTATTGTCTCATGCAAATTTAGCTTTTAATTAGCTTTTTTAAAATTCATCTGCATTCATATATCTGTTTCTGCTGAAATAACTGGTGCACAGAAAAGAAAGTCTTTCCCGCTGGATATTCACTGGCTACACCACAGCCTCCGAAATATTGGCTACTGCCCTCAGAAGCTTATCATCATCAGGCTGATAGGTTCTGAGATTGAGTCATTTAAAATCATTTTTGAAACACTGAAATGGTCTCAGACCTTTACGTAACCACTCATTTTTAGAACTAGGAGAGTTAAAAAACAATTATCACTCAAGAGTTTGAGTCAAGAGTGTGATCACAAATAGTGGTAACACTCCAAGCTATGCCAGCGTCTCATTGGCAGTGGAGTGAGAAAAGCAGTTTTGAGCTTGTCCATTGACAATGCCAAGCCTTACTTGCATTTACTCATTTCCATGTGACGGAGGTCCGTAGAGTAAAGCACATCCTGTAACCTGATATTAATTTGTATTTTGTGTAACAAAACAATCCAAGCTCAAAGGATTACTTACTAGCTTTTTTAGGAGATTTCAACTGCACCTCAAAGTTTTGTAAGGAGTTGGTTAATTTTACTTACTTATTTACTTACAATTTCCGTGGGGGAGTGGAGCAGAGGAAAGTAAAACAAACTACGATGTTGGGCGATATTAAGAAGACATGATTTAGCACAGCCTCGATAGCAGCGTCTATCTTGTCTGTAGTGCTCACCATTGTTGTTTCTACTCCTCATTGGCCCCGGTGCACCACTTGACAACTTGTGGTGATCATTGGTCATTTTTTATTTAAACCAAGAAACCACTGTTTCATGTCATGATGCCAGATAAATAAGTCAACTCAAATTAGGTGGAGTGAGTGCATTCAAAGGTCTGGACCCTGGCAAGAAAGGCGTAGGTAATGAATATCTTTTTTGAGCAACAATTCCAGTAGTGACTTACTCCATTATACTGAAATAACACCAAGCAAACCTGTTTTTTCTGCAAGTGAGTAAGTGTTATATTTGATGGAACTTACTCTGAAGTGTGAATCTGGCAACAGTCAGGCCAGACAAACCGCCCACTACTCTCTCTAACATCTCTCCAGCCCCACTTTTCTTCCCTACATTGCTGCCACAAAGTAAGTAGATGAGTTCAGACAAGCCCACCCTACTTCTTCATCCATCCAACTCTCTATACGTCTATACCTCTATCTCTGTGGTATCCAAAGCCAGGCAGGTCAGACTAGTTCAAAGTGAAGCCTCCTACTTTCTCTCGCAGTTTGCCATCCCTCCTCCATCCCCACCTTTCTTTCTTCTCCATCTTCATCTCCCCTTCCCTCCCACCATGCCCGCCTTTCATTCCACCGCCCCCCATGCGTCCTCAGCACTGTGGGTCAGGCAAGTTCAGAGCTTCAGGATGAGCAGTCAGCTCCCGTTATGACAGCCTGTCCAAATGAATACACCTTCCTCTCCTCTGCTTCTCCTCCTCCTCCGACCCCTCGTCATCTCTGTCTCTCTAAGAGGCAGCTCCTCTCAACTCTCAGTTCTTCCTGATCCACCCTTACTCTCTCACTGCGATCACACTCCTGCCCTCTTCGCCGTCCTCTTCCTCTTCTATCTCATGCTCCCGTCCAGCCGTTGTCATCTTCCCTTCCTCCCCTGTAACCCCGCGTTGGCCCTCCCATCCATCACCGGCTCTTCCTGTCCTCTCTCGTTGCCATGCATATGTCTCAAACTCTAATAGCTGTCCCTCTGTCTCCGTCTCTATCAGTTCATCTGTCTCCTCCTCTCTCCTCTTGCCCCACACCACACACACACCACCATCACCCTTCCTCTGTCCCTCATCCGTCACTCGCTTCATCTTTTTTTTTTCTCCATTTCTCTCCTGTTTTTGTACTTTTTCCTAATGAAAAGATCCGTTCGTTCTGAACCTGGGGATCGTTCATCTTCATTTACTTGCATTACAAGCGGTCCGTCTGTTCATTAATCTTTAGCACTCCCCTGTCTTTCTCTCTATAATCTATCATCTATCTGCCTCTATATGTAGCTCCTCCAAACTTCAAACCACTCTTTCTCAGATGAAACTCATTCCCATCTGAATTATATTCTACATTGATTTACCTGTACGTGTTTATTTGGAGGTGCAAACCTGTAATGGTTCCTGTAAGTGCTTGGACTTCAACAGTTAATGATAGATAAAACCTGGTAGACAAGATCAGCCTCAGTGTGCTTCAGCCCGCATATAATTACATCTAATAAAGGAATGCTTTTGCATGTAATGGAATCACTGTTGAGCTTAATTCAATACACTTTGCGATATAACCTTGCAACATATTCCCTATGGAGATGTTTAGTTTTCTCACAGAGCTGTTAATGCAGCCACAGAGAACATACTGTAATAGTTATGACTCTTACTGCTTATTATTAACCTTAACAATGACAGTGGAGTTGCATTGTAATAGAGGTCACTGGTTACAGTTTCTCTCAGTGTGAATTCACATTTTTAATTTTTTTTTTAAATGAAATTCTGACTGTTTCTTACACAGAAACACCCTGGAAAATGAAACAACACCATAGATTTATTACTGAAAATCAGTTTTAAATGATTCAGTATTATGGTAATTACGTTTACACGCGTATTGATATCACCTTCATGTCTGTCTGTTAAATATGACGCTCTAGCCAGGAGATGGTTAGCTTAGCATACAATTGGGGTTTTCGTGTCTTTTGCACACATTACAATGACTTAATATGTTGTGTCATTTATGTGTTTTACTCATTTACTATTTGATTGATGCTAGCTGTTTCCCATTGTCCTCAGTCTTAATGCTACGCTAGGTTAAGCTTATGCTAGCTCCAGATTCATATTCAACGGAAAGATTTCAGAGTGGTATCAGTCTTCTCATCTAACTATTGAAATGTGAATAAACATCCCAAATAATCAAACAATTACATTAATTATTTCAAATTTGTTACTGAGAAAAAAGTTCTTTCCAGCCTACTCGTACAGCAGATGTCTTCAAATACTACAATACCTATTAGTCTTGGAGAAGAAGCCACCCAAAGACATAAATCAGAGCAAAATTAAAAAGCTCCTAAAATTGATCCACAATCTGAAAGTGAACTGAAATGAGTTTTATCAGATTACAAAACTGCGATTAAATGTTTTGGACAGACATGCACCCCGGGAATTAATATTTTCTTTAGTTTTTATGTTTTATCAAAGAGCAAGATATTTAATGTTCATTCTAGCTTTGGAAGTGCGTCAGCTGCTAGTCACCTAACATCGTCTATTCAGAAAATTTGAAAGACTTGTGTATCCTGAACCCTGGGCACCCAAAATAACCGCCTCATTACTTCTTTGCATTGAGTCCTATCTGCCTTTTCACTTGATGTGATAAAATGCAGAGGTTACGTTGCTTTGTACCTGACCTTTACCTCTGACCTTTAGTCGGAGAGGGCAAAAGTAAAGACTTTCCCAAGAGGAATCAATAAAACATCACATTAATGATGATTATCATACTAATTGGTGTCATCAGCAGCCATTATTGAGGCCAGTGCTACTGTTATCTTTCCAGTCTCATTAGTTTGCACACCAGCATTAGCAAATGTCACACTTTCCCTGCTTTAAATTAATGGTTAACATAAGCGCTGACAGTGTTAATTTTTCTATCTCGCGTTAGCCTTACCCGAGTTTTCCCTCTTCATTACATTGAATTAGCAGTTAGCATCAGTCGGGACAGTGCTAGGTTTTCTCTCTTCATTGGTTTGCATTAGCGGTTAGCGAGGACAGTGCTAAGGTTTCCCTAGTCATCTCCCATTAGCAGCTGTTTAGCCCCGGCTTTCCCTTCCCATTACTCTGAGTGACAATGCAGCCGTGTGGAGGAGAACCAAGCACTCAGAGGATGACAGACCAGTGCACATTTCACTCTGCTTATGCATCCAACACACACACAAACACACACCGAGCAGATGGTACACACACCAGGCACTACCGTGGATACAGAACTGAGATCATCAATATATTTATGTGATATTCAAGATGTAACACTTGCATCACTTCACAACAACCCGTACTAGATTCCTGTCTTTTCATCCATTGATTTTGTGACCATTGTAGAGAAACCTCTGATTGCGATTCACATCTAAAAAAAAATTTTTGAACAATTTCAAGATCTGGCTTTTCTGTACTGGTGAAACAATGGCTATACACTCAGAATATTTGGTTAATGACATGTAGAGTATACACTGAATCAGTTACCCTGTAAGTGTTCTTGATATCTGTTACAAGCATATAGAGGTGTATGTGTGTGCACACTGACGCACACACAGGATCAATAGCCACCGATGGAGCTTGGGTGTGAGCCCACAGGAGGCAGAGTGTATCTTTTATCCAGCGTTTCTGGGTCATGTCTCTGGCCTCTATATCCTGATGTTGGATTGAGTGCCCCTGTGACCACACTTCATTGCCATCATGTTGAGGATTTTGATTGTTATTTTTGTTCTGAGCTTGTTTTCACGGCTTCTGGTTTACTGCAGCTCAAATAAAACTCCTGACATGCTCGATACAAAAACACTTCTTTACCGTTACCCTTGAAATTATTTAACTGATGATAAATGTGTTTATGGTGGTCTGAGAGAGCAAAGTCAATACTGTATTGATTCTTCTTTGCCACAACTTATTGGGATTGTTTTGCTATATTCATGAGTATGTTTCACCTTTGATAAGGCGTTACATCCTCTGTGCTTAATAGATGATTAATAGCGACTTTTGATATTGAACACTTAGACACTAAACAAAGACCAATGTAAAATCTGGTTTAGTATTCAGATTGGTCCATTGTTTTTTGCAGACAAACTTGCAGTGGTGGGATTTTCTTTAGATAAGAATTCTTTAGATAAGAAAAAGGACACAACTCCAGTGAAGCTCTTTAAATATAACACTGTTCTAAATGCTGCAGAATTTTCTGAATTTTTCACATGACCCACAGTTTAGCTGTGGTAACCAACTTACTTAGACTTATTTCCATTTCACTTTTAGCTGGATTTCCTTTTTTTAATACAACGGGGCACAAGATAATTCCTTTCATCACAGCAAACTGCTATCAAAGTGATACTTTACTTGCCTGAAGTCTGTCTTGCACCAGAAGCCCAGATGAGCGTGTTCCTTGCCAAAAAATCATGTTTCTTCAGGCAATCTAGCTGTGTTAAGCAAGTTTCTTGTAATCCCTGTATTTTGAAGTAACTATGAATGCATTGACTGAGGATGTGGAGGAACAACAGCACCTCTTAGAATCATGAGTCAGTGTTGCTTAATGGTCCTTGAGCGTTGCAAGATAGCAAGATGTGAGAGACCACACGGTGAAGGGATGAAGAAGTCCAGGTTAAAGACAAAGACAGAGAGAGAGAGAAGAGAGCATTGGAGTGAGTTATTAGCGAGGGTGATTGCAAAGGGAAAGAGAAAAGAGCGCTGATGAAGGATAGCAATGAGAGTTGGAGAGCCAGAGAGTGTATGCGAAGTATCAGAAGTGACGAGAATGGAAAGGACGGATCACGCAAGCGAAAGGGACACCAATCAACACCTCTTGATTGCCTCAGGTGTCCCAGAGGGAAAGATCGATCTATGAGGAAGGAGAGGAAAGAGGGGCAGGAGGGTGGAAAGATAACTGCTCCAGACACTCGTCAAAGAATACAAAGGGGTGTCATATCTTCCGCCGTCTCTCCATCTCTGTGCAGGCCACTCAGGGGAATGAGCTGAGATGGTGCAGGGGTTTGATGTTTGGCCTGGTTCAGTTGTTGTTGACAGTAAATGAATGCTCAGACACTCCTTTCCCAAATGCATGTACTAGCCAATCTGTCCACCCATCAATCACTCAACTTTTGTGTATATAACTCATTACCTGAACCAAATACAATTCAAAGCAGCAAAGTGGAAGGATGGGAGAATGATTACAGATTTGCAATTGTGACAAGGATGGACTTTTTCCTTATCAGACTCAAGGGTGTGAAGCTGTTCTCTGAGGAAAACAGATGTGACATGGCCTGTTCCCATCAAGTCATCCAAACAATATGAAAAAAATATCTTGTTTGCATTTGCCCTCTAGAGCAACACATATATAAGTGTTTTCTGATCAGACTCCCCTCTATCAGCAGGGTAACATTTAGCAGTGCCTTCAAAAACCCAAATTAACATTTCTTTTTGCAATCATGATTTGTAATGGGTGCTGTTGTGAAGGTTTGGTTTAGGGATGGGCAATAAATCAATTACACGCGATGTATGGGGGCTAGTTCTGTGTGGGATAGTAAAAAAGGACTGTATCGTCAACATAGAGTGTAAATTGTCACAATTTTTTTTTTCAAGCCACTTGAGACTCGCTTTGTGTTTTGGTTCTCTCACGCTCTCCTAGGGCTCTCTCCCTCTCACATATACAGGAAAAAAGACTCAAAAACATGAAACATCATACGCATTCCCCTGCCCACCCAGACCACCCTCTCCTGGGTTTAGTGTGTGAGCAGTTGAGGCGTGTTTTGGTATCTGCAGGGCTCTAGACCCCAACCATTTAGTCACATTTTGCAACCATGGAGCACCAATATGACTTGTTAATATTATTAATATATGAACTGGAGAGCTGTGTTTGTTTCCCACTCACAGTGAATGAATCATTATGTTGAATAGCGCTGCTGTAACAGTTTAAGTTGCTGCTAACATCTAACTATTGACCGGAAGCTTCGAGTTCATGGCAACAGTAGTCAGGTGCTTCAAAATAAAAGCACCATTGGTTCTGCTTTCATTTATTTTATTATAACAGTACTTTATATAATTTTAATGTAACAGCACCATATCTTTTTTTTTTTTTTTTTTTTTTTTAAAGATATTTTTTAGGGCATTCTTTGCCTTTAATTGACAGGATAGTGAAGTGTGAAAGGGGAGAGAGAGAGGGAGTGACATGCAGCAAAGGGCCACAGGCTGGAGTCAAACCCGGGCAGCTGCGGCAACAGCCTTGTACATGGGGCGACCTGCTCTACCACTAAGCCACCGACGCCCCACATTATTATAACAGTGCTTTATTTAACTTTATCATGACAGTACTTTATTTTACTTTATTATAACAATACTCTATTTAACTTGATTATCACTTTACTTTTTTAACTTTATAACAGCCATTTTTAACTTGACTGTAACAGTACAGTAAAACAGGACTTTATTTAACTTTATTCTAACAGTACTTTTTTTAGCGCTTGGATATTTCAGTAGTCTACAGTAGTTTCGAGGATATTTTAATAACAAGATAAATATCATGAATCACAATATAGCCAAAAAATATTGAAATATTATTCATAGGCTATATTGTCCAGCCCTAGTTTGGTTAGGTTTATTCACAAAAATGACTTTTTTCAGGTTATACAAAGATCCTTTTTGTTCAAATTTGCTAAAATGACTGATGTTGTTTCTCTTGTAAAGAAAGTTTTCACAGTGTCACTATTGCTGCCTCCATGTTAAGAATTAAGACTGTATGATACCGTCAAAAGCTTCGGAACACCTACTCCATGGTGAGATTGTTTTTGCAATGGCTTTTTCCAAGGTCAAGCATGAACTAACAATCCAGCGTGGGTGACAAGTTCATAAATTGCTTAATCCAGAAGCTCCAGAACAGGTTCTGAGAAGAAATTGTGTTGGGATCCTTTTGTTGGCTGCTGTTTTGTAGGTCAAGAATGAACTTTCGATCTCGACTTGCTAGATATGATCTTCGCGATCAACCTTCAATGTCTGCCAGCATCAGAAACTTGTCAGGGAAACACAAATAGCCCAAGCTGAGCAATCAAAGTCTGCAAGTGGCATATCCATTGCCATCTCAGAACTAACATATAGTGCTTGCTATACTGTAATCCCTTATATACAAGTAGAAATAAAGCTTAAGGCTGAGGAATATAAAAGGATCTAACAACTCAAAGTTTGACTATGCCTATTTTATTTAAAGGACAGAGACATGCCTCCAAGTGCTTTTTAATCAAAGTTCAGTCATCCATACTAAGAGTGGGTGCAATAAAGAGGAAAGATTGACCCAATTATGTGTACCTGCTGATTACCTTGTCTTGGAAACCCAGAGAGGCACTCAATCTACGTCGCCACACAGAACACTCAGTCTGGATCTCCCACACACATCCTGTCTACATCCCGACCTCTGGCTCATTGTTCCGCTTGTGACTTCTAATCACAAAGACAAGGCTGTGATGTGAACTAAACCAGCCATGGCCACATTCATGTTCAGCTGACCCTAACATGACGGAAATCAATGTCCTCTACCCCCTCTCCACTCCTCCACCCTCCCTCTGTCTTTTGTTCACCCATTCCTCCCATCACCTCCATCTACCCCTCTCAAGGTTGCTAATGAATTATGAATCCCTCTAATTCAAATCCTCAGCCAAGTCCTGCATCTCTTCAGCTTCAATAGCCCACAGCCACTTGCCTTTCATTGAGAGTGAAGGCAGCGAAGTCAAGGAAATCGAAGGTTACTTTATTGTTGTGTTTTCTCCCTGCTTGCATTTAGTAAATACAGATGCAGATAATAGAGTAAGTCACCGAGAAATCTGACTGGAGCGCGTTGGCCTTGAATGGGAGACTTACAGAGGTTGAAGAGCTGTGTCTGTTGAGTTTTAGAGAAAGACTCAGACTCAGGTTTCTAGTATGCAGTGTCTCATTCATGAGCATTATTAATAAGATTAAACAGGAGGTTCACAATTTCACAACGCCTTTGCAAGGGGTGATAAATAACCAATCCGCTCTTGTTCTTGTCTGAACATGTTTTAACAGCACTGACTTTTGCTTTTGAGATTATGGTGTTTGTGTGGGTTTTTCTTGTATTTGCATTTCAAAGTGCTGATATATTTAGTCACCAAAGCCTTTAAATAACATTTATCATTCCACTCTATAACCTTTGAAATGAAGATGAAGGGTTTCAGTATGCTTCTCAGATTGTCTAAAGCTGGATTTCTACTTCTGCGTTTTCTACTGTAGCTATGTGCGTAGGCTCCATAGTAACGCCAAAGCTGAGCTGCAGCATCTATGAAGATAGTTACCAGTTGGGGAGCACAAGTAACGAGACAGGGCAAAATAAAGTTATAAGGTACTTGTACCTTAAATCTACAATGTGTACTTTTCTGTCGCTAGAGGTCTCTTAATCAGAACAATGACAAAAGATGGAGCAATGCCATCATTGCCGTTGGTTTCCCCCATTTAGGATTCCTTAAGTGTTTATTGTTCAGGAGGTTTTTACTGGGAGACAAATTATCAGCAGAGGTATTGTTCTTTCCAAAAAAGATGGACCAGATTATTAAAGCTTTTGGGCTCGTAGCAGAGTGGCCTCTAGCCCAGCTCCTGATAATGTGTGCTTACATTTTTATGCCTCTGTGCTGGCGATAGCTGTGGCCGTAGGCATTAGGTTTTCGGGTTGTCCATCCTTTCGTCCGTCCCATTATTATGAATGCAATATCTCAAGAATGCCTTGGGGAAATTTCTTCAAATTTGACACAAATGTCCACTTATTTTGATTGTCAAAGGTCAAGGTCACTGTGACTTTGTCTGTTTCATTCTCGTGAATGTGATTTCTCAAGAACACCTTAAAAGAATTTCTTTAAATTTGGCACAAATGTCCACTTGGACTGAAAAATAAACTGATTAGAATTTAGTAGTCGAAGGTCAAAGGTCAAGGTCAGAGTGACCTCCCAAAACATGTCTTTGGCCATAACCTAAGAATTCTTACACTAATTGTGACAAGACTTTTAACTGATGACATTTTATATCCTAGGGGTTAAAGGTCAATGTGACATCAAAATGTTCTGCAGACACCCTTTACTGGCCATTACTCAATATCGTAACTCAGGGACAGAAGGGGAGACTTTGGTCAGATACTAAGTTGGTGACACTTATCTTGGGTGCCCACCTTGAAACTGGGTTGATTGTAGATCTGTGCTGCCGGAGGAAGATGTGTGTGACATGAATGTAAATTGTAAAAGAAACCTGACTGGTGTGTGGAGGCATACAAGCGCAGGGTGGTAATACTAGTTACTCTGGTGACTTTAGTTCCACTTGTTCAGGAGGTTCTTACTGGGAGCCGACATATCTGCAGAGGTCTCCTCTCCAAAAATGACAGACTGTGATTGAAACTAGTAAAAACACTAATAAAGCAGTTTTTCGTTAAAATGAGTGTTTCTCAGAGGCTGTTTGGTTCATTTTTGAGGGGCCTCTAGCCCAGCTCCTGTTTGTGCTCATCTTTTTCTCAGATAACTGAATATGTGCCCTTTTTTCTATGATAACTTCTCCTCCTCTGCAAAACAAACATACCTGATGATTAACACTGGTAGGACCTCTGAATATAGCAGTTTCACATTAAAAATCAGTGTTAAGCACAGCAGGAACTGGAGCAGAGCTAACGTTTGCTCAGCTTGTTCCTCTGATAACTTAAGATCCAGACGTCCAGTGTCTAAAATCCTTTACCAGGTTAAAACATATCGTTAAAAAGACCAGAATCTAAAAAGTGTTTTATAAAAACGTGGCTTAAAACTGAATAAAAAGTGAATTCATGACAGCGCCTGGCAGATTACAGATTTCTCCGGGTTTGAACATTATTGGAAAATTTTGGATAATAACTGGTATTGGATTGGTACTTCTAATTGGAGAGTAGAGGTTTGAACATTTTTAATACACACTGTATTCACCTGACCTGTATTATCCTTACACAACATATCTTTCAAGGAATAGGGTCACACTTACCAGCAAATATATATTAAGAATAGGTATTTGTGTTCTGCTTGAGAGGCAAGAAAGAATAGCTGTTTCCATGGTAACAACTAATGGATTGTAATAAACTCAATAAACCCTTTCAGTTTTAGTCGCTCTGTATGGATTAGAGGTCCACTTATGGCTTTAAAAGGACAGCTGTTGTCATAGGTTGGTTCAGGCAGTTTAGTCAGGCTTTTATCACATCCTGTAGACTCACATTGAACCACTCAACATGATGAGGTACTTGGAAAATGTATATAATTTGTTTATAAATAATCATATCCCTCTCACAAGTGGTTATATGAGGAGAAAGATCCTCAGAGAAAGGAATACAAACTTCTCTGACCTGAGACAGGGGAATGAGTTGTGGATATTGTGTTAAACTTCAGTTTGAGAACAGAGTTTAAACTTTGTACTCAGTGGCTGACCTCCTCACTCATTGCTTAAGAGACCTTCAAACAGAGGAGCAGAGGACAGTGATTTCATTAGCCATTTGGTTAGCCGTGTGTGTGCATGTTTGCGTGTGTGTAAATGTTAATGATATAAGAAATGGAAGGGTGGCTAAATGAAGGCTGTGTAAAATGTCAACTGTGCACATGTATGTGTGTGTGTGTGTGTGTGTGTGTGTGTCTATGAGTGTGTTTTTTAATTTTCATTATTGCTCCCATCTCTTTCTCCCTTTCTGTCGCTCGCTGTCTGTCTCTCATGCTCTCGCTTTGCAATTATAACCTCCATTAATTATGAATCAGGCCCCGGATGAATGGGGCGAATCCGCTGCCACTGTCGATCCAGCCAGGCGGCAGAGAGACCTGGCAGACTCCTGAGCTGCTGTTGACGTCGCCTACGGTAGCGCTGCGTTTTTAATTTTCCATTTATTAATTCAGGTCGCTGCTGGTATGAGCGAGGGGCGGAGGGAGGGAGGTGCTGGAGGGACGGAGAAGGGGCAGAGCGCGGCATATAGCTATAATTATCCCACATTATTAGTAATGATAATAATATTGCTGAGAGAGTGGAATTTGTTTGCCCCTCAGCCTTGCCCACTGCTTCATTTCCAAACGTGGAGTGATGAATTAATAAAAAGTAAAAAAAAAAAAAAAAAAAACTTTCCACTGACTGGCTGGTTGAGTGGCATGTGACACACACTTTCTGTCTCCCTACCTAGCACACTCTTTCTCTGCATATTCCTCCAGGTGACCGGCTCGTTCACTGGCAGAATAGCATCACAGAGACCCACTTTCAGGGGAGTGAATATAGGAAAGAGGTGTAATCATCTAAATTGAGGCAAAGCGCTGTACTTTGTCCACTTCAATTCACCAAAGACGAGCAGTGTACGTTCTGACATTTTGCCCGTGTGTGTGTTCCTCGACAAGGTGACTGCCTCGTAATCAGGGCAGAGAGTGCAGACAGGTCAGGCTGGGAAACGCCCTGCACTATCTGTCAAAATTTCATCGCTATACGCTGCAGCCAGACACTAGATCACCTCACGTCGCCCTAAGCAGTGCTGCGTGACTTGACAAATAGAGAGAGGGAGTCTTTTGGAGATGTTTATTACAGAGAAGTTAATGTCTATCATGAAAAAAGCACCTCAAGACAAGTCTCTAAAAGTCCTGCTCGGGTCGGAGATGATCGTTATTTTGGAGCACTGAAAAGAAAAAGTGTAACAACTGCAACAACTTAGGCATTAATGTTTCCCAGAGTTGATGACGGAAAGAGCCTTTTCAGGTCAAAATGTTTTCCTAATTAAGTCCCGCTCCAGTATAACACCCTGTTAGATTCAGAAAAGACGATTTGAAAAATGAGCTGCGTTTTTTCCCTCTGATGTACCGCGTCTCAAACACTTTGTTTTGCCGACCAAACTCTCTAATCCCAAGTGAGTGTGGAGTTGACAGTGTTCGGCGCGGGCCCGTCTTCTGTTCTCTGTGAACCTGATGAAGCTCCTCTTAATGAGACACCACTATGTTTCTGCCTCTTACTTCCTTAATTCTGAAAGCTGTTTTTTTCCCGTCATGGCAGGTCCTCATTAACCGACATGTTCCCCTTATTTTGCTTTCCTTGTTCAAATCCTCATATCCTGATCGCCTCTCTCTGTCTCTCTCCCTCCTGAGGCCATTCTTGTTGTTAGGTGTTGTTGTCATTCATAAAAGGACACCTAAGAACCCTTGTACTCCCCACTGGCCTCAACTGACAGATTGGATGCAAGGAATGAGTAGACAAGTGGAGTCGACGAAAGCAATTAGCACATTGAGGGGCTGTGTTGTTATATTTCACTTGGTTATCTAGTTAGAGCTCCATCTTGCCAGGAACAAGGGGTCATTTGTCTTTCAAAACGTGTGTGTGCACGTGTGTGTGTATGTGCATGCGCGTATGTCTCCTTCAAGGGCAAATGAGTTTTTCTAAAGTATAGCCATGATCCTTATCGAAATCTCTTGACTCTTGTATGGTTTACGGTAGTGGGGAAAGAAGTATTGAGATCCTTTACTAAATGTACTACCATGTTATATGCACAAAATATTCTTTTTTTTAGCATTGTTCTAAAAAGTGACAATATTCCTTCTAAGCTTATTACATGGATAATGAAAATAAAAATTCTGCTAATATTCCCATTGTCATGCAGCCATGCATTAACATGCAATTATCAGGTCCTTTCTTTGTCATTCATCCTGTCAAAATATAAGACATTGGAATGGCTCAAGCAATTGTCATTTTGCTTCTTTCCATCAAAATAAGATTTTTTTTTCAGACTTGTTGAGCCTCCCTCTTTTATTCCTTCAACCACTTTCTTGAAAAGGTCAGCGTTGCAATATTTGCGCAAATCCAAAAACCTGTTGATACCCAGGTTTTCGTCATGTGCTTCTCCTTCAGACCAGAAATGTGTGTTTTCTTTTGGGCATGCATCTCTATTCCAGCCTAGCAAATTGTTGGTGAGTTGGTTTGTGTACAACGCCTCCCTAAAAATGCACGGAGCCATGTCACAAACTGTGGTAGAACCCCAGGTGAGATGCATTTTCCAAATGGGCTGTATACATGTCCAAAGAATGCTCCCAAAACCATAATACCAGCATATCCCATGTTTTGATCTGAAAATGCTGCAGTTGGAAAAAGGCCTAATTTGGAATATCCAAAAAGAAAATGTGGTTTACACGACCCACATCAAATTCAGGATATTGTCATATTCTGAATAATAGTGAAATATTAGTGGGCATATAAACATGCCCAATGTAAAAAATACCTCATAACAAGTCTTAAGTCCTGGATTCATAATCCTACTACAGTAAAAGGACAGGAGTATTATCAGCTAAAAGTAAAAGTACTCATTCCACTCATTCTGCCAAAAATTTGGGCTGTGACTGAAATTATAATGATTAATATTATTATTATTATCATCATCATTGCTTAATACTATATAGCAATATATGCAGCTGCTTAGGGGTCCCTGGTCTCTGGGGGTCCTGTCGAAAATGTATCACCAAAAACCAACATTTTGTGCCGTTTTTGCCCAAATACCAATAAGCTCCGAAACAAGGGAAATGGACAATTTAACTTAAAAAAATACATTTGGAGAGAACCATACATAAGGTTTGGGGGTAGTAGACAAATACTGTATTTACTGTGGTCTATTTAAAGCAAGTGTTGCTGCTAATAGGTCCCATTTTAGTCCTTATATGATTATTTGTACATTACATGTGCTACAAATTGTACAATGTACAATGTGGTTCAGTGCTATGTGAAGTGGCAACACGTTATGATAAAGGGGGCCCCCCAACCAAATCCTGATTGGGGCCTCCAAAAGTCTAGGGCCAGCCCTGAACAATGCATAAGCAGCATTATAGCTGCTCAAGGTGGGGCTTTGGCTCCTTTAGGCAATTCTGCAGTTTAGTCCAGTAGCTCCTAAGAGAGGGGTCGGGGTCACAAGATAAATCCGAGGGGTCAGGAGATGATAAGTGGGGTAGAAAAGAGAAAAATACAAATTTCTATTGCACTAAAGTGGTTGCTTTCCTCTCTTGTAATTGATTTTTTTTTTGTAAAATATTGGATAATTTTATCTCTTTGAGCCTCAGCAAGTTATGCAAACCATGTGAAGTTTAGAAGAGAGGAGAAATGTGTCTTTAGTGGATCTCTAGTACATCTCATAGATGTCTTAATTGTGACAAGAAGCCCCAACTGGACACTGCTTTATTGTCAGAGGTCCTTTAGTTGTTATTGCTGTATCTTGTTTTTTTACTGTTTAAAACATTTTTGGCACTGATCAACAGATTTCTACAAAGTGATCCTGCTTAATACACAAGTTTGCATACACATTCACCCATTCAATAGAAAACACCTAAATCATTACAGGTGCAGCTTGTTGGTTCCAGAAGTCACACAGTTAGTTTAATGGAGATCACCTGTGTGTAGTCAGGGGGTTCAGTTGATTGTAGTATCAGTACACCTGTACCTTTCTGGCAGGTCCAGCTTTTGTTGAGTTGCTATTGTGGCAAAACCTGCAGCATGAAGGTTAAGGAACACTCCAAGACAAGGTGCTTCTACGAAATACTAACCAAATATAGGTGTTAATACTTCATGCAAACACGTGTCTCATATTGCTTGTAATTAAGTGAGATCATTTTGTGGTGATGTATTAACGGGTCTTTTTCTCTTTATCGGTGTCATTAAATCTACTTTGATTTAATTTTGTAAAACATGTAATCTTCTCTTTCACGCCCTTAGCTTGATGCACAACAAACACACACACAAACAGACATTCCCATTGTTTAAAGTCTTCTGTGCTATTCTGCTGTGGAATAACTCGAGCCTGGATACAATAGCAATTAGCAAGTCTAATGGCGCATCGACTGCCTTTGCCTCCTTTCGTTTGCTCAGCACCCTCTCCCTCTTTTTAGCATGCTCTGATCAACACCACCAGACACCCCGGTGAAGCAATCCATACGGTGAGGTCATCACTCTCTGCTACAGTGTCAGGCCGCACACGAGGAAGTGTTTCATCCTAACCTGTTGCGGATTACGGACACTCATCTGGCGGTGCACAAGATTAACGGGCGTTGTCACGGGCCATCGGCAACAGACGGCTAAGCTATCATTAGCATCTAAATCATTGTGGCTATCTCATAGCCATCGCAGTGCGGGCCAATTTCAGCAGTCATATAGCTGAATGAGTCTGATTTTTCCAGCACCAGGGTCATGCTGAGCATAACTGTTCCAACACCGGAAATCATTTTGTAGGCAGGAAATGAAAAACATATATCACCTATCATGCCTTGGCATCATTTTTGGCATGTTGTTCGTAGTTGGAGCCCAACTGAGTGTATTTCAAATAAACTGCACACCCTGTAATTCAGTGGGAAGACAGCAGCAGCGGTTATCTAAATAAGGTTGATGCTAGCACACAGTGTAATCCTATGAAACATGCCAGTCAAGTCATCTTATCAGCGCTGACATACCATCCACACAACACCTAATCCTGCGCATGTGCTAATGTGGATGTGGATGTACGCTGTATCGGTGCAAACTCCCCAAAGAAAACGGCAGTATTAAGATGGCTTAATGCTCTCATCTCTCTCACACACAAACATACATACACACACAAATACCACCTCCAGTTCCGGTCGGAGAGGGATATTATTTAATGGAATCATGCTTCTTTTTTTTTTTTTTCTTTTTTTTTTTTTTTTTGCTCTTATCGGCCTTTCCACAGACACCCTGTTTGCCCTGCCAGGAAAACAATGAGAGCACAAAGCCTTTTGTTAGTACGAGTACCCAGCATTTCCACCTCCGCCGCCCACCCATCCCCAAAAACACAACCCACACTGCATTCACACCTCCCCAATGTTATCTTGTCCCACTTCCATCCCCGCCCGCCTGCCCACCCTGCTTTTGGCAGCACGTCCATAGCGGCAGGTTTTTCTTTTTTTTCTTTTTTTCTTCAACACGGTCAAGATGTGCTCAAGATTCGCTTATCATAAGATGGGGAGGCAGTGGGGGGAGAGTGATAGAGGCCGTGAGGGGGAGGAAAAGGGGGTACGGAGCGGGGAGGGCTGCACAATCGGCCCGTCATTATCAGCTGCTGTTAACATGGGGATTTCAGCAGGACGGCGACGGAGAGATGGGCGTGCAGATTGCGTGCATTGTCTCCAGTGTGTGAGCTGACGTAGCTTAATAATGTCGTCACACTTATTTCATGCATACGGTGCGATGTGTGTGTCTCCTACAAACACACACCTCGTAAACTGCCTTTTCCCATTAGCACTCCCATCGCCACCAGCACCACCTTTGTCTGATTCCACTGCCAGCTGCGCCTTCCCTAACATGGACGCTGTCATAAGACATGATTAATTTCCTTCGAGCGGCTATTACAAACCTTAATCTTCCACCATTGTAGAAACACGTCGTGCTAATATTGTTCCAGCCTTACATATGTGCTACACACACACATTTACACCATGAATTATAGAATTTAGAGATAGCAAACTCTCATTAATATATGGGAAACCTATACCTCTAGGGAGAAAGGTGTGTGTGAGTGTGTGTGTGTGGTTATGGATGTTATCCAGCTGCTGAAACATTAGCCTGAGACCATCAGATAAAGACAGGTTGTGTGGGTTTCCGTGTCTCTTTTGTGTGCGTATGCGTACATGTAGCCCCCCTCCTCATGAATATGGTAAATGTGTAAGCCCAGCCAATGGCCAGGATAAAGGGCTATGTGTGAATAAACTTTCTATAATTACAAGCTGCGATTAAATCATCACAACCAATCTGCTACCATTCAGTCCCAAGGCTTGAATTCATACTTACACACACTTATATAGCATACTCCGTATTGTCTCTTGGTTTAGCACATCTTGCATGGGCATGTTAGTAAGTGGATAATGATGAGTGGTGAGAGGTTTTTAGCACCGTGCTTGATTATTTCTTCAGTTCTTTCCAGAAAGATGCAACTACATTGTTTTCTCTCAGTTCTCCCTCACCGTCCACTCTAACCGCAATTACTTCTGTCACCGAGCATCGCCGGCCCCATTCTCTATCTCCCCTCTCCATTTCTTTCCTCAGTTTTTTCCATCCCTGCCTCTGTTTCCATCCCCTCCGCTTGTCCTGCTCCTTTCTCGCCCCCGGTCTCGTTGCGGACCAATCAATCCCATATTCTATCTTTAATGCGGTCTATCATAATTTTCTCATTATAATCAGAGAGTGATTGGATTCTGGGGGTAAATGAGGGATTCTGAGAGGTAATTAGCGGACTAATAACTCCAAGTTCTGACACGCTGAAATAAGAGACGGATGGAGGGACTTTGGATCTCTCATCTTGCGGGGCTGAGAGGAAGGAGGAGGAGGAGGAGGAGAAGGAGGGAGAGGGAGGGGAATCAGCCTCTTCTGAAAGCTCTCTGCGCA
This sequence comes from Epinephelus lanceolatus, assembly GCF_041903045.1. NCBI lineage: Eukaryota > Metazoa > Chordata > Actinopteri > Perciformes > Serranidae > Epinephelus > Epinephelus lanceolatus. The sequence goes on along the minus strand of NC_135755.1, from coordinate 28,805,641 downwards.
GATACATCAGTAGCAAGCCCAATATTATTCTGTGGTAGTGGGAGGAAGGGAGAAGTGTGTGAGTGTGAATGAGTGGATGTATTTGTAGAACAGTAGGCACGTTTTGCGAGTGTTTGCATTCATTTTTCCTCTGTCGCAAATAAAGCTAGGAGCAGACGTTAGTATTTCTGAAACATACAAAGCCCAAACAACCGCCACGTAATGACTGTTTCCACCACTTATTAGACCAAGCCCAAGAAATTAGATTCAAATACAGTGTGTTTGTTTTGTGGCACATGTTTTGCAGGAAACGTAATGCTGTATGGATTATGTTAACCGGCCTGCATACATGAATTCATTACAGTCTCAAAACACGTGTGCATGTGAGCACTATAGGTTTGGTTGACAGTAGTGCATACTGTTCCTCGGGGTCCTATAGCACCTGTCGCATGTGTCCATTGGCCTCAGGTGCGCGTGTCCCAGCCAGCGGAGCGTGTGATTAGCCAGCACTGCCGGCCATCCATCTTGGTTGGTGGCGAGGACGGGAGGGGGTTAGGTTGACAACAGACCTGGCTGGCCTGGCCCCGGGATACAACTATGTCTCCATCCACCTACCAAGCACACACACACACACACACACACACACACACACACTCACACACACATATACACACAGCAGCAGCAAGCCTCCAGGTTAATGGCTTTGACTCCTGTCCACTCCATCTCTCTCCCTCTCTGTCTCCTGCTCTCTCTCTCTCCCTGTCATTTCTTTGTCCTAGTCAAATGTTTGCGCTCTCTGTCTTAATCTCTCTCAGTCTTCTTCACCTCCATACATCCTGCCGTCGTCCTCCCCTGCTGCGCCTTTCCTTTCCATTTCTCCATTTGTTTCCTCCATTACCTTTCCATCTCCTCGTTACCTCACTTCAGTTTTCTTTCTCTATCCCATTCCCCCCCCCCCCCCCGTCTTACCTGGAGTGTGTGTGTTGCATATGTATGAGGGACGTGACAAAGTGCTGCCCTCAGCGCAAACACAGCTAGGCATCCAGAGAATCAGGTCTGTGCAACGTGGAGAGAAAGATGGAAGAAGAGGAGAGAGAAAAAGAAAAGGAGAAGGGAAAAGGAGGGAGACAGGCAGGGAAGGAAGTAAGGAAACAGGAAACTTTATGCTTGTATACGTGTTGTTTTCATTAATGGGGGGACAAGGTTTCCATTAGGTTCAGTATCACAATAGCAGGGTTGACTATTGGTGCTTTCACAATATATTTACACTGTGAGAGTTTTAATAAATAATCATCAGTAATGTTGATTTAATGACTAAGTTGTTAAAGGCAAATAATAGAAAAAATATAACAGTCTGTTAAGTTCAGGAAATGACATCACTTTACTGTGGTTTTGATATACAAAATCTAAGATGTTGTCTCGTTTCATATCACATATATAAATATAAAAGCAATATTCCCCGGTCCTAGTTTCCATATTTGCTAGTTTGAGTAAATGTAAAGTTTTGAGCCAAATAACCCCCTTTTCCAATTATATATTATTATCTTTCACTATTTGTATACACCTGTGGCATGAATTTAAAAATGTTACAAAACTGAAATGCTTCCCTCAGAACGTGAATGAATAAGTTTAGTAATGTTTGTTTGATTTTTCCTTTATTTTACCAGGAAATACCTTGAGATACATATTCTAGTACAAAGAAAATGTTGCATGTCAGGGTGTTTGCAGGTCCTTAAAATGTCTTAAACTCAATTTTATAAACATGATTCTGTATAAGTCATTTAATAAAATTTAAATTTGTAAGGTCTTAATTGCCACGGATATTATATCTTATTTAATTTATCCATCTTTTCCATCCATGTAACTGCTCTTGAAACCTAACGCTGAACCTAATACTGCACTTAACCTGCAGGTAGCTCATTCTGATAACCCTATTCCTACATAAAACCTACTCTCCTTGGGATTACACATAGTACTTATGAATAATGATTTGGTTAAAAATTACCCTAAAAAGGTCTTTAAAAGTAATCCTAAGTGAGTAAGTCTTTAAAAGTATTAAATTTAAGTGTCTAATACTTGTTATCGGTAGCAAAATAACAACGTTCATCATGACACATGTTTTGAATGTTTTTCCATGTTTTCACTACTCTTTGATATTAAAAAGTCTTTACACATCGTGATTCTTGTAGCAGCAGTTGCAAAAATGCAAGGCCAGCTTCAGTCCACTGTGTTTTTTCATAGCAGATCTGTCACAAGAGTACCGGGGTTTTGGAGGGAGAGGGGGAAGGAAGTAGAGCATGAAACAGGTGTTTGTGTGAAGGAGAGACAGAAAATATGAATGACTAAAGGAGGAGGCGAGGGAGGATAATAAGAGAGCAGGAAACAAGTGTGGGACCGAACTGCAAGAAAAAGGCGGACTTTATTTTACATTACCATTTTTTTTGTCTCGGTTTTAAGTTTTAAAAGTCTAAAATGGAGTTTTCTTTGGCAGTGTTCCGTAGTGAGAGTCAAAGTAAGGATGGTTTACAGTTGTATTTCTTTATGAGGTCTAAAAATGTTGTGTAAAAAGTTGAAGGTACTGTGCCGACACTCGAATGCCTTCAAAGATTTTTTTTTTGTTTAATAAAGTGAGGAAAAGAGACAGGAAGAGGTCGCCACAATGAGCATTGCATCACACTTAATCTAACATAGGAAGTGACTGAAAGCAGCAGGTTGAAGATAAGCCTCTCACAGAAAGAACAGCAGGAACAGATGAGAGGAAAAAGAGAAAACAAATAGTGCAAGGACAGACAGACAGACAGACAGACAGGTTGTCGTCCCTCTCTTCATCTCTACCGATGCGCTATTGGCCAGTTGCCAGGCAACAGTGTGCTTGACAACAGCTGAGGATGAGTTATGTGGCTCTCCGGTCGCAGCGAGGAATCGTGGGTAGGCAATGTCAAACAACCCCCCCCCCCCCCCCCCCCAACACACACACACAAGGTCAATAAGAGGGCACTCATCTTTTACCAATGGGAGAACAGAGAAAAACAGGATGGCAAAGTCTTTTGGTGTGTGTGACAAGAACTACAGTTGTCTCACGGTCTCCTCATGTCTGTGGTACACTGGAGCACACAAACCCCAAAAGAATTAAAGAATACACCTCGTAGCCAAAGCCCAAGAATGTGGGTGTTAAGGTCATTGAGTTAGTATTTGGCAATTTGGTGTGTTTGTGTATATGTATGTCAGTTTGTACTCCCCACTGCCTCATGCTGTTTCCATGAATAAGTGAGTGTCCGTGCATCCCACTGCGAGTGAGCCCCCCGCCCGTGTTTCGCTCTCTCTGACTCCCCAAGAAACACCTTGATAGAGACCCACCACTGTTTACACCTGTAGCTCATGGTAATTCTGCCAGTGATATACACACACACAAATATATACACACACTGAACATACACAGTGTGAGTGGAGAAAAAAGAAAGACCTCCAGTAGCTGCAGACGAAGGTTAGACTTAAAAGAGAAAGAAACGTAGAAGGTGTCTGATAGTCCTTCATGGGTGAAGAGATATTTTAAATCAATGTGATAACAATTATTCATTTAATCCAACATTAATAATTGAAAATTCAAATTGTCTGTATATGAACTCCGGGGCTCGACATACAACGTGCATATGCACATTAGTTCATGTAAAATTCAGCTGTGCGGAGAATTCTCAGCTCTGCATGCAAGGGTGCACATGACTCAGTACAGTTGCCAACTCTCACACACTCAAAAACAAATTTACAACTAATAACGTCATGCTGTTATGCCAATATTAGTGAATTTTAAGATTAAAAAAATATCCTACACTGGTCTCATGTAGCATGCTGTTTCCCCTATTCCAATCCACATTTGACCATGATTGGTTTTCAAACAAAACCCTGCTCATACTTAGATGTGTTACACTGAGATTGAAGGTGCGGCGCAGAGAAACTTTCAGCAGATGAATGTGAAGACAGTGTCAAACTCTGCACATCTGTCATTCTGCACGGTGACGTTTAAACATTTAAGTGAAGTAACAATGAGCAAAACATATTTCTGAGTGGGGGGAGACTGTAAATTATGTTTTAAATTCAAAATATATTTGCATCCTACTTGCCACTAAATTGTTGCACATTTTTCCTCTCTTGTATATAAATAGATCTGTGATAATAGCACGAATGAAACCCAAATGGAAAACAAACCAGACAACAGTGACTGAATGCTCTGCTCCTCTGGAGCTGCCAGACATTTACGAATGTCAAATATCTCTGACCTGTTTTGTTTGTTTGTTTGTGTTTTTTTTTTTTTGTGGATGCTGGATGGCAGTGCTGAAATGCATCATTTCTCCTGCAAGTTTCATTCATTCAGTGCCGTCCGAGCTATCGCTTGTGACAGATGAATGGATAAACCGGAAGACAAATGAATGGACAAACCAATATCATCAAAGAGGACAAAAACAAGAGCAAAACAAAAACCAAGCTAAATGCTCCCCACAGCTCACTTACGTGCTTCTGTGTCGTGTCTGTTGTTATATGTTACGCTCCACATGCGCTTGCTCAGCCCCTCCTGTGTCATGTTGGTGGTAACTAATGGCGATAGGAGCAGGAAGTACTCTTTTATGCCTGGCTGCCTGTTCTGCTTAAGAGAAATGGTGCGTTCACGGTAATGCGATAATGCTGCGCTGATGAGGTGTCACTCAAACACCTCGCTGCTGAAAAAGATGACAGGGAAGAGGCAGTTTTATAGTTTGTGCATGTGTGTGTTTGTTTCCTCATGTTTATGCTAATTTACAACTTAGTATGTCTGTTCTGTGCTATCAGCAGACCTGTAGTGTGCTGCGTTATTGCCTGCAGTTTTGAGTGTGTGTGCAGAGAACAAGTGAGAGAGAGAAAGAGGGAGTAGTTGTGCAGGTAAACACATCTTGTGTAGGTGTGACTGTGTGTGTGTGTGTTTGTGTGGCATTAATTTAGCAGAGCTGTGGAAGCGCCCAGGCAGGCCAGTCTGTTAGCGTAGCCGCTCTGCCACTACTTATTAATCAACCTGGCAGACAGACAGTGGTGGCACTGCCCCTCTGCCTGCCAAATAGGGAGCTGGCCTCACTCTGATAACTTTCAACACACTACACCCACTGCTCTGAGGCTGCCAAATTAGGAGCAACTCTGGCTAAGATAAGTCTAATAGTCTCATGCTGTGGGAGGGTGATAGACTGTGGCTCTCCTAAAAGACTGATGGTGTTGGTTGGAGCCACGAGGTGGGGGTTAAGAAGAAGAAAGCAAAGGTTGAGAGGAAGGGAGCAGAAGAAAAACAGGAATTGTGAGCTTTCTTTTTCTAGTTTATCCGCTGAGACTTCACTCTGCACAGATGCCGTGTTTCGAACAAAACTTGGCCCAACCCGGATGCAGGAAGTATCCCCGCTCTGAGAAACAGCAGGCTGGCTGAATGTCAGTGCGCGTTCAAAGTGGAGCAGTTCCTCTGCCAGCAGAAAAGATGACGCTTATTTACAATCTTCATTCATGTGGTCGTCCAGCGGAGATGTCACTGCCAATCTTTGTTGGCAAAACTTCCACCAGGCACAAAAAAAAGCAAATTGATCGACCAAAGTGTGACTTTGGATGGGTCAGAAGATTTAATCCCTCTGCTCCGTGCTGAAGTGTAAATAATTGTCAAAACCTCGAGTGCAGGCGAGTGGAATCTGTAAGAGCATTTTTGTTAATTTGCTCCTTTTATGGTCGGCTACACTTAAATACTCGCTAGCTTGGTTTTTGATGGTGATTTTAAAACATTAATAATGGGCATTTCTAGTGTACAGAACCATAAAATGTGTTGTGGAGACACAGTGAAGGGTTTTCAGGCTTCCTTGCATCTGTGCATGATGTATGAATTATTCATCACGGCCTTGGACATCTTTCACATCAGCCTTACTGTAGATTCACGTTAAACACACACACACACACACACACACACACACATACACATTGACTTCTCTCTGACAGCACACTCCACACACACTCCTTTGACTCTACATCATATTTCTGACATTCCTTCAGTCCGTCAGCTCTCTCTTTTTGGTTTGTTTTAGTGTGGGGAATGCAATGACAGTGACACGGTAGAGCTGCCCTCCCCTCAGGTTTTACAGCTTGTCACTGCGCTCGGAGTTCAAAGTATGAACCCAAACCCTGTTTGCTGCTGACCTTTCAAGCATATCCAATAAGATTAGAGGAGATCGAGAAGCGTAAACTTGAATCTCAGAGTTTCCAGAGATATAATCAAACCCTGATAGCACAGGCTGTATAGTCATTATGGTGTCTAAATTGAAGGTCACATGACATGCTCTGGCCAAGGAAGACATTGCCCATACAATGATACTGACTGACTAGCTGATAAGTGGGTGTGCGCCTGATACTATCCACACACTATAAGTAATGAAACTTGTTATTAGCAGGAGGTTTGTAGATGAACTGAGGTCATCTGCCAAAGCATTTTGGGCGTTTGGGGATTTTGAAATTAAAGGAAATTAGTTTTTTTGCATTGCATTTACTTGTTCTTAAATTAACGCAAATTATGCCTGTTTTAAAAACAGATCTCGTATTTGGGGATTTAAAATAGAGAAGTTGTTGCTTTTTTCTCCCTCTAATTTGCTGAAATATTAGAGTCTATGAGTAGTAGTAGTAGTCTTTGTGCATGTTGACTGTTATCTGAATGACAGGAAACAAAAAAGTCCAAGGAACATTTTTTGGCACATGTATCTTGATGGCAACTTTAAATAGAATGTATGGAGCACCATCTTGTAATACAATATCCAAATCTCTTAAAGGGATGGTTCACCCCAAAATCAAAAATGTATATTTTCCCTCTTACCTGTTGTGCTATTTATCAGTCTAGGCTGTTTTGGTGCGAGTTGCCCAGTGTTGAGAGATATTTCAAAAACTCAACAGCAATGTCTCTTTCCAGAAACCATGACCTGGTTACTCAAGATAATCCACAGACCTTGTTGTGAACAGTTTCATGTAGGAACTGTTTTCTTTCTACCAAACTACACCTGCCAACCGTACCACTGTGCAGAAGGAAATGTGCATCTACTGCTAGCTCACCTAGCACCACTGAGCTAGCTAGTGCCACAGCTCAGCTGAGGATCACGCCATTTTGTGTACATCTTGCACTGTCACGAGAATGAGCCTCTCATCAATGAGTAGATGCACACTTCCTTCATGTGCAGCAATACAGTTGGCAGATGTCTTGTGGTAGAAAGAAAAAAAGTTCCTACATGAAACTGCTCACAACAAGGTCTTAAGTGACAATGTCATTTTTTCTGGAAAGAGACATTGCTGTTTCGTTTTTCAAACATAATTTTTTGGCGCTTGGAGCTCCACAAGCTGAGTGTCTTCTAGTTCAATTATATTGGAGAGATGGCAGACATCTCTGCAGCTGAGATCTCCAACACTCTGCAACTCACACCGAAACAACCTTTGATAAATCGCACTACAGGTAAGAGGAGAAATATATATTTCTGATTTTGGGGTGAACTGTTCCTTTAATACATCCAAGTTAGTCTAATAAAGTGTAAAAGCATCCCAGATATGTCACCAATTAGAGCTGCTTGATTTAGATTGTTGTTTTTCTGCTGTATTTTATGCTTTTCAAGTATTCAAGACATCATTTTTACAAAGACATCTTCATTTTTTTTTCTTTCTGCATCATGAATTGAATTTTCTTGACACTGAAAACAGTGCATAATTTATAGGGAGAGTACTTGTGTTGCAGCTCAGACACTTAGCATATATATAGGCAGCTTTACAGTTGAGTTTGCCTCAGAGATCACAGGAGGGGAGCGATGGACAGTGAGATTAAGAAAGAGGACAGGGGATGAAATGTATTCTGCAGTCTTGTTACCAGAGTTATGATGTCAGCGGCTTAGGGACAGTCCCTGAAGTACCGCCGTACTGTACACAGCACTGAGACACACACACACACACACACACACACAAACACTCAGTTCCATTAATACAGCAGTGCCTAGGCTTGTCCAGGCACTGCTGGCTGAACTGGAGGGAAAAAGGCAGCGAGGCACAGATACACAAGATAACAGAGAGAGAGAGTGGTGGAAAATTGCAGGAATAGATACGCACTGCCTATCAAGGTACACAGCGTTCCTCTACCTGACAGGTGCTTTCTCTTTGTGCCTGTTCGCCCCGCTGATTGTTCACTTCTTTCTATTGTAGTCTGGCCACAGCGAGGACAGAAGATGCTTTTATTCATTTTTTTCTTGAATTTTCTGCTGATGAGTTCTGTTTCTGTCGGCCCCTGGCCATCGCTGCTTTTGGTAACAACCCATTTCTGGTGATAACTGGGATGTTATGATACAGAATCATATAGAGACACAATTTATCAACATAATGCTTGAAGTGCAACGTTCCTAAACAGTGTCAGGTCATTGCAAAGCTGGGACCCCCTCGGAAACCAGATGGTTCATCTCAAGAGGTTTAGCCTAATGAATGAACTTGTACAACAAGTTTAGGATTTATCACTGCACGCTTAAACCTGAAATTGTGTGTGAATGCATGCAATGCCTTGGACTGCTTTCACACCACAGCTGATAGTCAAAAAGGAGAACACAATTATCATATAAGGATAATCATAGAGTGATATTGTATATTTATAATATACAGTACAGGCCAAAAGTTTGGACACACCTTCTCATTCAATGCGTTTTCTTTATTTTCATGATTATTTACATTGTAGATTCTCACTGAAGGCATCAAAACTATGAATGAACACATGTGGAGTTATGTACTTAACAAAAAAAGGTGAAATAACTGAAAACATGTTTTATATTCTAGTTTCTTCAAAATAGCCACCCTTTGCTCTGATTACTGCTTTGCACACTCTTGGCATTCTCTCCATGAGCTTCAAGAGGTAGTCACCTGAAATGGTTTCCACTTCACAGGTGTGCCTTATCAGGGTTAATTAGTGGAATTTCTTGCTTTATCAATGGGGTTGGGACCATCAGTTGTGTTGTGCAGAAGTCAGGTTAATACACAGCCGACAGCCCTATTGGACAACTGTTAAAATTCATATTATGGCAAGAACCAATCAGCTAACTAAAGAAAAACGAGTGGCCATCATTACTTTAAGAAATGAAGGTCAGTCAGTCCGGAAAATTGCAAAAACTTTAAATGTGTCCCCAAGTGGAGTCGCAAAAACCATCAAGCGCTACAACGAAACTGGCACACATGAGGACCGACCCAGGAAAGGAAGACCAAGAGTCACCTCTGCTTCTGAGGATAAGTTCATCCAAGTCACCAGCCTCAGAAATGGCAAGTTAACAGCAGCTCAGATCAGAGACCAGATGAATGCCACACAGAGTTCTAGCAGCAGACCCATCTCTAGAACAACTGTTAAGAGGAGACTGCGCCAATCAGGCCTTCATGGTCAAATAGCTGCTAGGAAACCACTGCTAAGGAGAGGCAACAAGCAGAAGAGATTTGTTTGGGCCAAGAAACACAAGGAATGGACATTAGACCAGTGGAAATCTGTGCTTTGGTCTGATGAGTCCAAATTTGAGATCTTTGGTTCCAACCGCCGTGTCTTTGTGAGACGCAGAAAAGGTGAACGGATGGATTCCACATGCCTGGTTCCCACTGTGAAGCATGGAGGAGGAGGTGTGATGGTGTGGGGGTGTTTTGCTGGTGACACTGTTGGGGATTTATTCAAAATTGAAGGCACACTGAACCAGCATGGCTACCACAGCATCCTGCAGCGACATGCCATCCCATCCGGTTTGCGTTTAGTTGGACGATCATTTATTTTTCAACAGGACAATGACCCCAAACACACCTCCAGGCTGTGTAAGGGCTATTTGACCAAGAAGGAGAGTGATGGAGTGCTGCGGCAGATGACCTGGCCTCCACAGTCACCGGACCTGAACCCAATCCAGATGGTTTGGGGTGAGCTGGACCGCAGAGTGAAGGCAAAGGGGCCAACAAGTGCTAAACACCTCTGGGAACTCCTTCAAGACTGTTGGAAAACCATTTCAGGTGACTACCTCTTGAAGCTCATGGAGAGAATGCCAAGAGTGTGCAAAGCAGTAATCAGAGCAAAGGGTGGCTATTTTGAAGAAACTAGAATATAAAACATGTTTTCAGTTATTTCACCTTTTTTTGTTAAGTACATAACTCCACATGTGTTCATTCATAGTTTTGATGCCTTCAGTGAGAATCTACAATGTAAATAGTCATGAAAATAAAGAAAATGCATTGAATGAGAAGGTGTGTCCAAACTTTTGGCCTGTACTGTATATTGGCTTGTGTCTATTTAGTACTAACTATTATTATTATTATGCAATCCTTGTAGGTTGTTTTACCGGGTGTTATAAAACTCATAAAACTACAATTAAGCATGATTGAACAATTGACATTTATCTGACTTGAAATCAAGGTTGCAGGTCAGCAGTTAAATCATGTGGTAATGTCAAGTCACTGATTATAATTTGTACAAAATGCTGGTAGAAGACAAGGCAGATGCTGCATTATACAGGAAGTACATCTTTAAGGTGGCACAGACACTCAATGATAATACTCAGTGTTCAGACAGAGAAGTCACAGTTTGTTCTGTCAGTAAATTTTAGATTGTCTGGGTGTGAATAACGTTGGTTCTCCTTATACAGACTGCTGATAAATCAGGACCCTGCTGTGTGAAGCAGCTACTGTTACAGATTTCATAGACTGGCTTTAACTCACAAGACACATGAGTCTTGTGCGCTGATCATATTATAGACGAGCGTGGTCTTCCTCTCCTTTTTAGAGCGATCTATTCAGGGCGTTGACTCCATGCATTCAGAGGAATTAATAACATGACAAAGGCCTAGGCACAAATCATATGGTTGACAAACAGTGTTATCTGGCTTCACACATGGAAGCAGTGTTTTCCATTTGTATGTGATGGTGCGAGGACAGAAAACACCACCTCTGAAAAAAGACTTCAACATGGTTACTTGTCTTTTATTGTAGTAGAAGAAGAAGATGATAGCCCACTAGCCTTTGGCTTCTGGGTCAGCACTGTTATATACCACTCTACTGTATGTTGCCAACCATGTGTCATCCTGCCAATGTAATGGGACCCTCCATATTCCAAGAATGCTTTAGTCTTAAGTGGTGGAATGTAACTTAGTACATTTTCCCAAGTGCTTTACTTAAAGGAAGGTGTTATCGTCGCTGCTTGTTTGTAAACAAAACATTTAAATTTGGCCCCTCCTCCATGCACTATTTGTTCATACCTTAGACTGTATAAAATAATGGACCCAGTTATCCTAATGTTGTAATGCTTCATTTTTCAACCCCATAGGTTGCCGCTTGGTACAAACACTGCAAGCTACTTGACGACTATAGGAACATTACATTCATTGTAATGGAACAGCCGATACTTTAGCAAGCTAACAAACCTAACCGCTAGCACTTAACATTATTTGTCCAACAGAAAACAAGCCAACTCAGCATCGTTTTTCATCTCCATCCTCTCCTGCAGTGCTCGCCAGCAAAGTGAAAGCCAACCCCAGATTCACTTTTAGTTTGGAACCAGCTTTGTCCACTTGGCGATTCACCTTCTTATATTAGCGGGGGGTTTTGTAGCTTTTGCAATGTTCATAGCTTCCTCTTGGATACATACTGCCACTACCTGAACGCTACCTTTTTATAAAGTCCCTACCTCACCTAATGTTATTGGGCGGGGGTTGTACCCGACCACAGCAAAATAAGAAGACAATAAGAAAATACAGGCAGAGGGCAGAGTCTCTGCAGGTAAATACACCACCACACACTTCCATTGGGTCATAAGTGATGATTGAGAGGGATTACTTTTGTAAGATAAGATAACATACACCTTTATTGATACCACAATTGAGAAATTATGAGTTTAAACATTATTTTTTAGGAAAATCCAGCCTTTAAGTACATACTTGAGGTGTTTGCGGTTAACTTGAAAATATTTTATTTGCTAATTACATCTAGTAAATTTGAAATATTGAACTTTTTGTTCCACTACATTCATTTTACAGGTATTATTGAGTTATTTTGCAATTTTTTTATACAAAAAATACAATCTATGTATTTTCTATGAAGTTTTAATATAGGTTAGACAACACTAACTTTGGGTTAAACAATATATAAAGGGAGTTAAAATTAGCTCCACCTCAACCAGATGCAACGTCAATACCAATAGCTTCAATAATACTTATTTAATGAAAACGTTAGCATTTTGCTGATAATACTTCAGTACTACTACTACTTACACCGATCAGCCAAAACATTACAACCACTGGCGGGTGAAGTGAATAACGTTGATCATCTTGTTATGATGCAATGTTCTGCTGGGAAGCTTTTGCTTCCTGGCATTCATGTGGATACCACTTAATGTGTAGCACCCACCCAAACATTGCTGTGGACTTAGTACACCCGTCCTCATGGCCATGGTGCTTTCTGATGACAGTAGCCCCCCAAGCAAAACACTGCACCATGCCACACTGCAAAAACTGCTCAGGAATGACCCGAAGAACATGACAGAAAGCTCAACGCATCGACCTGGCCTCCAAATTCCCCAGATCCTGATCTGACTGAGTATTTGTGGGACGTGCCAGTACTCCAGGGGTACCCCCGATCCACGGTGGGGCCTTCTTGGATTAGATTTGGCTCTGACATGTCAAGGTATGGACACGGGACCTCTGGGGGTGTGCTTTGGAGTCTGGCTCAGGGCGTTGGCAGTCGATCCTTCAAGACCTGTCGGTTGTGAGGTGGGGTACTGGCACGTCCCACGGATGCTCAATCAGATTGGGATCTGGGGAATTTGGAGGCCAGGTTGAGGCCTTGCACTCTTTGACACACTCCTCGGGCCATTTCTGAGCATTGTTTGTTGTGAGGCATGGTGCAAGTTCTGCTGTGGGGCCAATGCCATCCAGGAGTGTTATTGCCATGAGAGGGGGACTCGGTCTGCTTCGGTGTTTGGATGAGTGAAGTACTTCAAGTGGCATCCACATGAATGCCAGGACCAAAGGTTTCCCAGCAGAACATTATGGTGCTCAGTATTATTCACTTCATCTGTCAGTGGTTTTAATGTTTCGGCCGATCGGTGTAGGTAAGATTTTGAGTAAGTATTTTTACACTGATATTACTACTTCTACTAAAGTGAAGAATCTGAATGCTTTTTCCACCATTGATATAATTTATGGATAAGGCTGTTGGAGGGGGGGAAATGGGGATTCATAGTTAAACTGAAATGTTCATACATTTTAGTTAATTATAAATAAATAATATTTAGTTCATATTATCATTGATTTATTAATTTTCTAAGTGGAGAACTGTCCTGAGGTGAAGACCATGTTTCCATACTAGTGTTAGAATTATAAAACACCAAATGGGCGTCATATAAACTTTAATATAAACTTTCCATGGGCTTGGAGAGACCTCCATGTTAGATTAAAGTGAATTTTCAAATAAGCCAGTGGGTTTTAAAATAATTTCCACTAGTAGATGACATTTCTCACCCCATAAAGGAACACTTTATGTGAAAAAAAAAATCTGAATCTCCAAAACTGGAGATACACGGTTTTCTCTGGAAGGTGTCATCGAATGCTGTCATTCCCCTTTGCTCCACTGACCCTTTCGAGTTTTGTTGGTCAGCCACAGTTTGAACCTGTCATCAGCTAGTTAACATTGAAATCCTGACCTGCACAACTCGACAAACACAGAGCATATGTGTAGGAGATAGTACTGCGCAATTCTTCCAGAACATTGTTTATCTAAATTGTGTACCCAATATACATACAAGTGGAAGGTCAAAGTAATCGAAAGCTTTGCTGAGTGTGTGTGTGTGTGTGTGTGTGTGTGTGTGTGCGCGTGCGTGTGTGTGTGTGTGTGTGTGTGTGTGTGTGTGTGTGTGTGCGCGTGCGTGCGTGTGTGTGTGTGTGTGTGTGTGTGTGTGTGTGTGTGTGCGTGCGTGCGTGTGAAGACCGAGTATTTGAGAGGGATTTGAAAAGTTGTCCTCCACACTTATGAGGCAGGAGGAGTCAGATTGGTTTCTTTATTCACTGCAGATAAAGCTCTCTTTGTCACACACACACACACACACACACACACACACACACAGGCCCATGTCACCCACACTTCTAATGCGACGCCTTATCTGGCAATTACCTTCCAATATTGAAGGCATTCGGCATAACTGACACTGTCACCATCAGAGTGAAATGCATTTTATCGTATCATTTGCATATTTTAATTACACTGCCATGGAAGGGGAAAACATCAGACATCTCGATGAATGTCTGTTATGTTGTTTTTCATTTGATGGACAGGATGATCATGTAAATAGACGCGTACAACTGTGTGTGTGTTTGTGTGTGTGTGTGTGTGAGACTGTTAGGTATACTGAGGTGGTGAGTTAGCAGTCTTGAGGTTGGGTATCAATCATACAGCAGGGAGAGGAGCATCTCAGTGCTGACACTCCCCCAGCGTGAGGCCAAACCTGCAAGTTGAGAAGGAGGTTAGCAGCTGAATAATAAATCCAAACACTTTTCCAACTGAGCCTCTTTCAGTGAACATGTTTTGATGTAGAATTGTAAGGCTGAGGCTTTCTGTTCACTTTGAGCCCCAGATAAGCCAGAACTGTCACTGCCGAACGTATAAAAACTTCAAAACTTTTTTCACCATAATACATAAAATATTGATTTATAAGGGAACCCTAATGGAGGACGGTTAGCCAAAATCGAGACACACTTCATTGTGACCTTTTTTTAAGTTGCAAACAGAGAATTGTCCTGAGATTGTTGTAATAAACAATGACAAATGGACAAATAAAATGATGCTCAGCTAAACTGCACCATGCTGGCTAAATTGAGTGCCATGCAAAGTGAGTGCTGCGTGAGGAGGAGCTACAGTATCTAGGCCAACCCAGCATGGGCTCTGTTTGAAGCATTGCAGCATTTTGCCAGCGCGTAGTGGAATAGCAGAGGTCTACTTTTAGCTCCAGAGATGCACATACACAACAGCCATTCATTCAGCCAGCAGCCATGGAAAGGCAAAAACATGAAGAGGAGAGGAGGGCGGGAAAATGCATTCACAGACAGACTCGCACACACATCAACATTATACACATAAACATATAAATAAAAGAGCAGCATGCAGACGAGCTTCAAGACACACATACTCCCACATTCTCACATCCCGGCAGACGCACAATGAGTGTTTATCCATTTATTTTTGCTGTTTGTTTGTTTTGCTCGGTAAATCCTAACCACTGCACAGCTGCTGCTGCTGCTGCCGGAGCAGGCATGGACAGCAGTTTGGGGATTCATTAGCACTTGTTTTCCTCCCTCTGCCCCACCAACCCCCCACCCACCTCTTCTTTTTTTCCGCGTGATTGTAGGGTTGGACCAAGACACTGGTTATATGGAGCTGATTTTGGCAATTTTGGGGACTTAAAAAAAAAAAGCTGTTGTTTTTAAAGTTTTGTCCACTCCACCAGCTGCATGTCAGAGTCAATTTACTCATCATGATGAATACTATTGTGTCTCTGGAGGAGCTTCCTAACTGACCCAAGTGATGTCATCAGCTTTGTCTCAGTTTGTGCTTGTAATTGGATACTATACATTTTAAACAGAAGTCCTGTGTTTCAAACTGGGAGCATGGAGTTTGAATTATGTGGGCGATTGCCAAAAATAATACCCTTTTGTGGGATTATGGGAAATGCAGTGTCTTTGGACCTTGATTTATTATAAGGACTGAAAGTCAGGATATTTCAGCGTCTGCTGCTTTGATTTTGACAATTTTTTATTTGCACTACGCAGGAATTGTCGGCCACTGTTTGTAAACAGTATTTGAAAGTGAAGCTAACCCCAGATTCTCTATATTTTCATGGATACATACATGGCCATACACTTCCAGACACTTCCTCTGTTCACCTACAGCAGCTGACGAGGGTGTGTCATGAGCCTCAGCCGGTGTTTGCGCTGTAGTAGTAGGTATATATAGGGCTAGTACATCTTTTTCCTCACTAATAATAGCCTACTGGATCTCTGTTGGAAACAGCCGATGAAGTTTTTGTTAGCCGTTGCTATCCTGCACACCTGCACGGCGTGGTGATGAACTGTCTAATTGATTTCTGTTCGCGTGCTGTCTTGCGGGCCTGCACGGCGGAGTGATACTGGCCAGAAAATAGTCCCAATTGATAGCAAGGTCTGACGTAATGCGGGGATGTTTTACAATTATTGAAATAGTCTAACAAAACACATGCGTACTTTTTTGTAGCTTAAAACCTTTTGGTTACGTGTCCCCCTTATGGAGCAGTAAAACCAGATTCTCTCAGGTGAACAAACCAGAAATGTTCAAGTATAGGCTGAAAACTTGGTGATAATGTAAAACCACATTGCTTGTTTTCAGGGACCTTAAAGATTCAAATATTGCCCTGTCTTAGAATCTTAAGCTACTGAGCATGTATTGATTATTTGGACTGTTTATTTTGAGGAGTTGTACTTGGTTTGGAAAGTCTTTCAGCTAAAGCTTTCTTTTAGAAGAATCCATTCTCAGGCCTGAAAATTGCCACATCAAAATACAGAAACTAAATATCGGATAGTAGCAATTTTGGGCAAAGTACCCAGGCACCTGCAAAGCTCAATACCAGACCTGACATTCATCAAATTAAATTAAAATATATTAACAAAAATATATATATATTAAATCAAATCCAAACCCAGCTGTTAATGGCAACCCCAGTCGCGCACAGAAGGACTCTAGCTTGTGGACTAAAATGATGTTATTATATGGGTCAACACCTCCCACTTATGACACTATGAGCCTCATAGGTAAGACACAACACACACACACACACACACACACACACATACAGCAGTAATGACTCTCTCATCTTCCCACAGCATCACAGGAGGGGTTTAAATCTTTACAGTAGGTGTCAAACACAGCAACATCTAAAAACAATTACTGTAGCTTTGTATAAATGCTATCCACGCACCCACACACATTATGCCATACATTGTGTCCGATCTGGCCCATGGCACCCCTATTTCACCCGCCATTACCCTCTGACTGGATAAAAGCCCTCAGGGACAGCAGCTCCCAAGGGAGCCAAATGATGGATAAACAGGAGGCTACAGTGAGGAAGGAAGGAGGCGGAGGAAAAGAGGAGGGAAATACAAAAAAAAAGAAAAGAAAAGGGAGACAGGGGGAGGTGAAGGTTTTGCAATTCTGAGCACACACACACTCATGAAAAGGATCATGATGGGAGTGTGTGATCAGGCCCGGTGAGCTATTGTTCCTTGGGGCTGTAAAAGTGTTCACAGGGCAACAAAACCTGATCGATAGACACACACCACCACTCTATAAAGACTGTAGTTAAAGAAGGAGAGTGAAATAGATACCGGCCCTTCTTCTTGTCCCTGTGGATGGTAGGACACACACACACACACACACCTGACAATGTATCATCTCACTTCCTCTGACTGTGTTTGTCCCTTTGTGACTCATTCTGTCTCTGTCAGAGGCTCTCATCCTTTTCCCTCCCTGTCATCCTCCCTTGGTGTATGAGTGTGTGTGTTCTTCTGCATCCCTCTGACACACTTGGACTGGCCCGTGACAAAAACAAGAGCAATCACACTCCTCAATGTTACACACACACACACACACGCACACACACACACTGACACGTAAACATGCATGTGCATATTGAAGCTCTGAGAAACACTTGTGTGCACGCGGTCGTACTCTGCTGGGAGCTGGCCTGGTTTTTCTTTCACCAGCATCCACACACACACACACATTCATTTTCTCTCTTGCTGTTGCGGTATCTCTGTGTTGTTATACCACACAGAGCATACAGTATGACAACACACAGCTTGAGACGACATCAAAACACATTGATGCAAGCATACATATACACACATATACAATTGGCCCTACGACTTCATTAAAGGGGGGGGGCAATAGAGTGACAAGGCGAGAAGAAAGTCCACCGACAGTGCACCCACTAACTTTCAAACAAACACACACACACAAAGGACAGGACATCAGAGGCTAGCAGCCTCAGCCCCAGACTAAACCCTGAAAGATGGAAGGACTCAGCCACAGGGGACCAGGGAGATGAAAGACCGAAGGAGGGAGAAGAGTGAATAGGGAGCATCCATGAAAAGGAAAAGCAGTGAAAGAGAAAGGAAATTGTGCACATTCAGAAACATTCAGAATTTTTGACAGCATTTAAAATTGGACACGTCAAAGTTGCATTCCTCAAGATTTCAGTCCTGGCTGATTTGGTGACACCAGGGGTTGCTAGTGGTAACAGCAAGTGTGTGTTAGTTTCACAGCACACACACAGTCCAGCAGCTACTTGAAATCTAAAATGAAATGCAGTGGTGTCAAATATTATGTTTCCTGTGACTGCTTCCCAATACAAGCCGGTTGATTGCTTTTAATGTGAAGCAGTTAGCATTAGCCATAATTTGATAGGAGTTACAGTAGGCAGTGAGGCAAATATTAGTGTGATTATGTCATAGAGTAATGCTGGATTACAGTGTTATTGTGGATCCTACTGCTGTTACTGGAAAGTCACACCTCACTTTGCTGCAATTGGCTCATGCTAGCCCTAACAATGACCTTTCTTCTTGTGACCACTACCAGCCAATCAAGGCACAAGTACTAGAGATAAGGGGAGGTTTCTGGGTTTTGTTAAATCCACTACAAAAAGTGCTGACCACAGGATAGTTAGGCACCACAACACGAACGACAGAAATTGTGAGACATTAACTGGGGATGTTTATGTTGCAGTTTTGGTCATCGCATTACAGTGCAATACAATACTCTGCTGGGAAACCTTGGGTCCTGGCATTCATTCAGATGCCACTTGACACATATCACACACCCAAACACTGTTTCAGACCAAGTACCCTTCCTCAAGGTCATGGTACACCACCCTCCGCCCCCGCTGGTGTCAGTTCCCCCACCCAGCAGGACAACATGCCAGGCCACACAAAAACTGCTCAGGAATCACCAGAGAAGTGTGACAATGAGGTCAAGGCGTCAATCCAGCCTCCAAATTGCCCATATCCCAATCCAGTTGAGCACCCGTGGGATGTTCCAGTACCCTAGAGGTCCTGTGTCCAGGTGTCAGGTCAGACTCATGTTCGATCTACAGTGGGGCCTCTAACCTGTTGAGGCATTGACACAAGACCTCTGGGAGTGTCCAGTGGTGTCCAGCACCAGGGCAGGACGCCTTCAGTTCTTTGTCACGTTCTTCAGGCCATTTCTGAGCAGTTTTTGCAGTGTGGGATGGCGCATTGTCCTACTTGGGGGGGGGGGGGGGGGGGTGGCGGGGGGCACTGCCATCGGGGACCATAAAAGGTAGTGCTTGGTCTGTAACAGTGTTTGGGTGGGTGGTGCTTGTCAAGATTCATCCACATAAATGCCAGGACCCAAGGATTCACAGCAGAACATTGCTTTGTAACAAGATGATCAAAGTTATTCACTTCACCTGTCTGTAGTTTTAATGTTTTGGCTGATTCTTGTATATAGATGTTAAAAAACAAAAGCAGGCCGTAAATAGTGTCAAAATCGGGGTTTGGTTTTACAGACGTCTTAAGGAGTATACCTTTAAACTGAGACGATGCGGTGTCACTTTGCTAATTATGGGAGCACAGCATCATTAACACGCTGCTGTTGTTTTTTCTGCTAAACACAAAGTCAGAGGTGACAGCAACAGAAAGGAATAGATGAAAAGAAAATGTGGGAGACAGGGGGAGAAGAGAAAAAGAGCAAGACAGTGAAATTGGAAATAGCAAGAGAGAAAGAGATTAGGGAGATGTGCTGACTGCTACTGACACCAAGCAGGTTTCGCCTTCATTCGGCTGATTGTTCACATCTCAAAATGCCATTGTTTTTCTGCTCAGGGAAGGGTATACATTAGACATATCCACACACACACAGACACACTTAGAGAGGTCCTGCCCAATACGAGGGCATAAAATCAGAATAATTTCACAGATAATTTGGTTGTCACAGCCAGGCAATAGTAATAACAACTTTAGAGAGAGAAAGAGCACAATAAGAAAGAGGGAGAAGAGTGGAGCGAATCACCCAAGGCCAATCGCTGTGTCTAAGTCAGAGTGGTGTTTGTGGAAAAGAAGCTGCTTTTTAAGCTCGCTGAAAATAAAGGGTAATGTTTCTCATTTCCCCTTTTCTTCCACTTCCAAGTCCTTCTTCCCTTCCCTTGCGTCATTCAGCATGACCCTCTGGAAATGGCAAAGCATTTAGTGTAGCGGCAGGATGATAGCACCGTCCGACTGGGACGGCGGTGGCATAAATAGTGAGCTGCGCCGCTGTAATTGCAATAATACACTTAGACACCATTTGCGAACGTGCGGCCAATCTAACAGGCAGGCCGCTTTCATCACCTTCGAAAGAACCACGCACAATCTGATGTGTCTGTGTGCGTCCTGTTAAAAATGCGTGTGTCCTATACATTATTCAGATGCTGCAAGCCGCCCACATCTGTTCATTTCTCTGGACGACACACACACTCTCCTCTGATAGACAATAATTACTATGCTGCCAAGAACACACACACACTCACGCAGAGAGCCCATGCACCCATGGCAGCCTCTAACAATGAATTCACATGGGATATAGCCTGTTCGAAGCACCGTTTGTCATCCGGCAGCCACGCTGTTCACACACAAATCATAATCACATGTATGGCTGCGCTCAAAGTCACAGATGTATACACCTCTGCGCGCACACACAAATCATCATGACAAGTATGGCTGCATGCACAAGTGACCTGCACAAGCACATTGGTTCTTTAAGAATAATGTAATAATAATAATAGACAATAATAATATCATGGCTCTGATGACACATAAAAAGACTCATTGCTGCTTCATTGCAGGATAGATGCACAAAAATTTGTGATTGGACAAAATAAACAGAAAAAAATGTCTGTGTGGGCGCTTGCATGAATGTGGGCGCTTGCATGAATGTTTGAATGAATATGTTTGAGTGAATATACATAGTCTTTGTGTGTCCTGTTTACATGTGTGACAGGGACAGAGAAGATGAGAGTATGTATTTGCATTATTGCTATCATGGTGTGCTCACATGTATACGTGTTGTGTGCGTCTGTTTCTGTGTGTGTGTGTGTGTGTGTGGAAGAGAGAGGGAGGTGGAGAGAAAAGGAGGCAGTCTTCTCTGTAGTGTCAGCCTTTGATCAGTGTCCCTGTGTGTGTATATATCTGTGCGTGTGTGTGTGTGCGTGTGTGTGTGTGTGTGTGTGTGTGTGTGTGTGTGTGTGTATGCGTGTGTGAGCCAACCCCTGGTGTCTTGGAGGCAGATGAAACACTGTGCTTCTATCCGGGACTCACAGAACACCCACTATCCTTCTCTCCTTCTCCTTTACTCTCTCTCTCTCTTTCTCCCTTACCCCCTCTAACCACCATTCCTTACCACAGCCATTTTAAAGGCTATTCATGTAGAGCCGTGCTTTCATCTTGCATTGCAGCGTTTTAACCAGCTCCTCTTTTTTTTTTTTTTTTTTTTTTTTTCCCGAGCCTTTTATCAGATTATAGAGGAAGAGGAGGACGGGTGAAGTGGCCCGCTGTTGTACACTGACTCGCAGTCAGATGGACGCAGCATGAAGGTGCAGGAAAGACAATGGCTTTGGCTGTAACAAGATAACGTTAGGATCTCGGGTGTCTGCTGGCTCTGTGTAGCCCAGATCAGTCATTTCTGCATTTTGATGTCCCACCAGCAAAGTGCACATTTTTTAAAAGAATGGTAACTAAAGAGCAAAACATAGTAATAGACCATTTTCCTTCATAAACTGGAACAATGATGATGAAAAAGCGAGTTTCATATTTTCCCCGTGTTAATATCTGGACTTTATACAAAGACTGCTCCCATATTTTGTGCAAGAATCTACGCAGACATAGAAGTATTGCTATGTATTACATTAATTAGCCTTATTAATGACCTTATAGGCATAATTGATTATATTTAATATATCGTGATTACAGTTGGGCATTAGGCAGCTTATTTGTCGTGTGTTCGTGCTCGGCTTAATTAATGCACTCAAACGTGCAGCCTATTCGTGTGTTTTTGTGGAGTTTAAAGAGCAGCACAAAACTAGTGAAGGCATGATGTGCTCACTGATACGTGCTTCAATCCCTTTTGTTTTTGTGGAGCATGTGAGATTATACTTATTGATTGAATTTGGTTGTATTTGCAGGATGAGGAGAGAAATTGATGGGTAATATTGTGAACGTCAGTGGATAAAAGCCTTTTCCATAAGGGCTGCATCGCAGGCAGACAGTGGCAGTTATTTCCGCTCAATTAAAATTGTAAATTCAGTCTAAACGTGTATGCATAAAAGGGTGATCAGGCAATCTTCTCATGTTCAGTAAATGCTATCTTGAAGGTCCAGTGTAGGATTTAGGGTGATATATTGGCAGAAATTAAATATAAGAGGTGTGTTTTCTTTTGTGTATACTCACCTAATAATAAGAATCTGTTTTTCTTACCATAGAATGAACTGTTTATATCTATATAGGGAGTGGGCCTTTGTCTACAGAAATTGCCATGTTGCATCGCTATGTTTCTACAGTAGCCCAGAACAGACAAACCAAACACTGGCTCTAGATAGGGCCTTTCATGTTTTTTTTATTATCACATCAGCCACCGTAGTTAGGAGCCCCTCAGCAATGAGAGCATCGGTAAA
Organism: Epinephelus lanceolatus; assembly: GCF_041903045.1. Taxonomy (NCBI): domain Eukaryota; kingdom Metazoa; phylum Chordata; class Actinopteri; order Perciformes; family Serranidae; genus Epinephelus; species Epinephelus lanceolatus. The sequence continues at coordinate 28,782,903 of NC_135755.1, read as the reverse complement.
ACACTTTTTTCTTTTTGACAAGTAGCCAATTCAGCTCCCAATAAAAGCCTAACCTGAAAATCTGGATCTTAAGTTATAAGAGAAAGAAGGTGAGCACACATTAGCAGATGGTAGGCCAGAAGCCCGTCTCCAACATCCCAAACAGCATCAGAGAAACCTTGGTTTGTAACGTGAAACTGCTTTAGTTAGTGTTTTTGCCGGTTTAAATCTCAGGGTCCTTTTTCTTTTGTTTGGAGAGGAAGAGACTTCTGTGGATAATTTGGCAATCCTGCAATCCTCACTGCTGGATGCCACTAACCCCCCCTAAATCTAATACACTGTTCCTTTAATCATTATCTTACTATCTTACTATATCATGACGAAAACTCTGTGTGTGTGTGTGTGTGTGTGTGTGTGTGTGTGTGGGTGGGTGTGTCTGTTCCACGTTTTTCTCCTCACTGACTTGGTCAATCCATGTGAAATTTGGCACAGTGGTAGAGGGTCATGGGAGGATGCGCATGAAGCAATATTACATCAATTGGCCAAAGGGGGGCGCTATAGCAACAGATTAAAATTGCAAACTTTGAATGGGCATATCTCATGCCCTGTATGTTGTAGAGACATGAAACTTTGCACAGAGATGCCTCTCCTCATGAGGAACAAATTTGCCTTAGAACCCATAACTTTCGGTTGTATAGATTTTCCGCCATTTTGAATTTTCTGAAAAACACTTAAAATCGATCTCTTCCTAGGGAGTTTGACCAATCTGCATGAAACTCGGTGAACATAATCTAGGGACCAATATCTAAAGTTCCCTCTTGGCAAGTTGGAAAACTTACTAAAACTGAGCTTCTATAAGGCAATGAATATTGCGGAGGGCGTGGCTCGTCACATAAAGGTGTATAACATCTCAAGGGTTTCACCGATCACCACGCAACTTTGTAGGCATATGACCACACATAATCTGAGGGGACCCCTCCATTATTGACCCAATCAAACAAAATGGGGGTGCTAGAGAGCTAATTTCTTATCTAGGCCTAACCGCCATATCGATTTTTACTAAACTTGGTAGATATGTAGAACAGGACGCCTCAAGGTGACAGGAGAAATTGAACTCTAATTGGCAACTGGGTTAAAAATGGCTAAAATGCAACCGATCGCTGTGGCTCCCCCTGTGGCCAAATGTTGTTGTTTTTATCCCATTTTTGGTATGACGAAGTCATGGTATGCTGTACATAATCACGGAAACTGTCAGTGTGTCATTCTGTCAGTCAGTCAGTCAGTCATTCTACAAATAAAGCAATCCTATCAAATTCACAAAAACCCTGTCTGAATACATTGCTCTTCTTAATGGGTTCAGTTGAATATTTAATCTGCAATTTCATATGACCTGTATCCCAAACACACACTGTGTGTACGTGGGCAACTGTGCACGCAGTGGATATGGACTAGTTTCTAATAATTTCACATTTTTCTCACTGTTATAATAATTCAGTGTTAAGCCACAGTTGCAGCTTCTAGATATTTATGCCATAATTGCATGCACCAGCCTTTGTGTATTTTATTGTTCTGCGTTTCAGTGTTGAAACAAATGTAATATTCCTACAATATTCAGAGAGAGTGAAGGTTGTTCTTGATAAATATCCTGAAAGGAACAAAGAAATAGATGTGTTGTAAAGTCAGACATGCTTGTGACTTCCTATTGGGTCTAATAGGAAATCTTGACAAAACATCTTGATAACACCAATTAGGCATCCAAAGCAGACAACATACTGTCTGTTTGTGTTTCAGTGGATCCAGGCATTTAGCTGTATACAAGTGATTAACCTCTACTGTACAGGCTTAATGGATGACCTTTCCAGTGCACCTGTCTTTAATAAAGCTCTAATTAGGAGTCCCATTAGGATCTGAGAGGCTGCCAGTTAATAGGTACTTAAACAGAAAAGACTTAGGTCTTTGGTGGAACAATCGAAGATACTCAGCAGTAATCATGAGAGGCAAATGTCAGCTAACAAGAGAAAAGGTGAGCTATTATTACAGTGCTCCAATGAATGACCAGTTGTCTAACAGAAACACTCTGAGGAACGTTCAGTACGCTGTCAATCTGCAAGGGAAATTCAAACTTGTAAACCCCTTGAACAAGCATTACAATGAAGAAACTGACCTAATTCAACACAGTGAGCCTCACTTACAAACGTTTTATGCACAAATCTGAGATTCATCAGTGTTTTCTTACCTAAATTTGTTCGTACTCCAATTTTAAACAGACCATATGTCTGAACAAATGATGAAAACCTGGCTGTCCCAGAAAAAGTAAAAACACACCTTTTAAGTAGTCTCGCTCACCAGACCTTTCTCAAGAAAAGAAAGGTCTGGCTGGGCCGACTCTCACTTTAAGAATGGAGAAAAAAACACCCCGGCTGCTTGTATTTCTTTCAACCAATCACAATCGTTCTGGGCGGTGCCACAGCAACGGTGTGCTTGCAAAAATATTGCCAGGGGGAAACAGGTTTTGGTGTAACATGCCCACAAAAATATCACCTACAGGACGCAAACCATGGCAGAAAAATGGCTACATCCCCGCAAGATCAAACACCGCAAAAGTTAGTAAAGGACGTGTTGAAAACGGTTAAAAACTGCTACACAACCAGAGGTAGGGCGGGACTTCAGCAGGTGGCTCATTCCGCCCAATGAGAGGCTGATCTATGCAGCGAACTTCCGCCCACTCAGACTACCTTTTAAGTAAATGCATAGCATATTAAAATCACATTCATTAAAAAAAGAATTCAAAAGACAACAATATTTAAATCTGTTAATTTACTAATGCATGCACTTATTTGTTGCCTTTCTATCCTCGTCAATAATTGTCATAATTAAAATATTCGACTATAAGACAGAGTGTCCCAGTCCTAGCTTACAGCGGAGTATATCAGGATGTCTATATTGAAATATAACAGGTTTGGTTTTCATAGTTTTTATTGGATCTGCCTGTACTTATGGGCTCTACCATCAATTCTTAGTGCCATTAAATTATTATTAATATACAGGCATATAGGGTACATGCACGATTCTGATCTACCAAGCAGGTGCTCAGATAGCATAACTTACAAACTAACATCCGCAGAGACCGATATAAGATGTTTGAAGAGAGTGACTGAGAGCTCATCAGCTGTTGCTGACTGCGGAGATAATTACGGACATTCACTGATATGCGCGCAGAAGCAGCTTCACTGCTGTCTCCATGATGCACCTCTAGGCAAACATATTACCCTCGTAGAGAAGAGGGCGCATGGCAGTATGCTTATTGCAGATAGCGGGCAGACGCCTGTCAGTTAAGAATGAGTTTTGATTTACTAACATAGTCACAGTGGTAAAAACAAAATCGGCCGGTGCACATGTCATGAATTTTGCTATGTAATTTTGCATGCTCACTTATTTTATGTGCAGAGTAAGAACATTTCTATGCACATATTAGTGAATGAGGCCCAATAAGATCAGACAAAGCACTGAACAAATAATTCTGTACTAACAGTGCCATATTACATTCAAATGAAGGTTCTGCCTTTTAAATCTCACAACAAGGTGCATGTAGAAATGGAAAGGAACTCCCATTTATCAATTCATTCCTATCTTTTCCTTTACGGTTTTTGGCATTTTAAAGTATTAAAGGATATGGCAGATAATGCATTTGTTGGGGACAACCTTCGGCTAGGGATTAATACACTTTTGGGATTCAAAACGGTGTACGGGGGATTCGCTCAAAATGAACCTTAGTGCTAGCCTGTCATGATAATTACGTTATCAACTTATCGTACAATATGTTGACAGGACCTTGATCATTTTTGCTGACCACGATATTGCTTGTTGTGTTTATGCCAACATAATACCAGAATAACAGCAGGGTTTTCCCATCCATTAAAAAAAGTCTGTTGTTCTTAGTTTTACCCCCCACAACTTCATCCTCCACTCCATAACTCCACTAGCACACTGCCCAGTTCCCAAGCCGTCCCTCCATGGTAACAAACTGCAGCACGCCGGCTGGGTTATAGAGGTAACTGCGGTATCCCCAGTGCTTTGCTATGCTTGTCTGTTAATCACAAGAGGCAGCACTTGGTTTTGTTTTTGTCGGCCAAATTTTGCTTTACGTCTGAAATTGAGAGTTTTGGCTACTCTTATAAAAGAACTATACCTTTATGTGTGCTTTCCTATACATTTTAACAGGATTTAAGTACTTTTGTAAAATCATGTCGGATATTTTTTGTATTCCAATCCAATGTCTGAATATTCTTAAGAATTTATAGGTCTTTGCTCTTTGAGGTGCATATCATGCTGTTATATTATCATTATATCAGTGGCATGAAATGGTCTCAAAATGACAATAATATTGTTATTTACAATCATTTCTGTGAAAATATATCATTCAACAAAAGAAGTTATTGTTACAGGCCTATACAGTGCCCATGTTTATTTTGATGATACCATATTGGTTTCTCGTACATAGACCTTTTTGACCATTTTGACATGTCACTGTAGAAAAAGCAAAGGTGTAAATAATAATATTGATGATGCCTGAATTCCATTTAGTTGCTTCAGTTTCAGGGTCCTGATATGGTGCATGCTGGCTCACCTTCACACTGTCATGGCTTACTTGGACACTTACATAGCAACCATTAATGTTATTAGTAATACCTGTGCCTTTTCTTCTGTAAAAAGAAGTCTCAAAATGTCATGCTACAACAATTGTGATGAATAACATTTGTTTGCTGCGGAAAAAGAAAATAAAAAAGAAAGACATTGTACAATCCTAGATTCCAAGCACGATGTGTCATCACTTGTAATCCATTTATGGGTGTGTGATTCAGATTAGGGTCACCTATATTTCGGGGAGTGCAGGCAGCTGTACTGTAAGTGGCTTTCTGTAAAAGTCCCTGCTCAATGCCATTAGACAGAGTAAACGTCATTAAGAGAGGAGCTGAAAAAGCAATTTCGTCTCTCACTCCCTTTGCTTTCTCTGTGTGCCGTCTGCAACGACGGTGTTGCAAACACACACATGCACGCACACACTCAAACACATACACACTTGTTCTCTTGCAATTCCCTCTCAGTCAGAAGCTGATTTACTGGCCAAAGTCGAGAACATTTGCCAAACAGGTACTAAATAATAAAGGTACTGATTCTAACGTCATCTTGTCTCTCTCTCTTTACTCTTCTCTCATCTCTGTATCCCCTTTCCCTCTCTACGTCCTCCTTTGTTGTTTTCCCACCTGTCCTTATCCATATCCTCTGTTAAATATCCCCCCTTACCTTCATCCTACATCCAACTTTGTTCATACAAATATCCAGGCTTCCTCAGTACCGGTGATCAGTCTGCTAAGGGGAACTACGGTCTGCTGGACCAGATTCAGGCCCTGCGTTGGCTCAATGAGAACATAGGCCACTTTGGTGGAGACCCAGAGAGGATCACCATCTTCGGCTCCGGAGCTGGGGCATCCTGTGTCAATCTCCTCATCCTCTCACACCACTCGGAGGGTAATGAAAGACTTGATTGTATTGTGTTGTGAATCTGTTTTTCCTCATATGTCACCTTACCATTCACTCTGGTTTGGTTTATGTTTTCGGGATGTCTGTCCATATGTACGTACGTCTGTCCGGTTGTTGTAAATGAAATATCTCAAGAACGCCTTGAGGGAATTTCTTCAAATTTGGTACAAACATCCACTTGCACTCAAGGATGAACTGATTAGAATTTGGTGGTCAAAAGTAAAGGTTGCTGTGACCTCACAAAACATGTTTATGGCCTTAACTCAAGACTTCATACACTGTTTATGGCAAAATCATGCAAATGTCTTTGAATACAATGATAGAGTGATGACATTTTATATCAAAAGGTCGAAGGTCAACTTTACGGTGACGTCAGTTTAAAACAAAAAAAAAAAACACTTTTCTGGTCATTATTCACTGCCATAATTCAGGGGAGATGGATACTGAATTGATGATACTAATTTTGGGTTTCCATCTTTAAACTGTGCTGATTGTATAGATCCTCTATGCTGCCAGGTGTAAGATATCCACATTTAAGAATTTGCAGCTTCTTTCCAGCAACATCCACATTTGAAACATTGTCTACTGTCATGGCTGCATGAGTCTGGACAGACATGGATGTAAACTGTAACTGCAACTTGACTGGTTCGCAGAGGCAAACAACCTTGAGGTGGTAATTCTAGTATAAAAGAAAAACTCCCAAGCAAAATGAACCCACTGGTCATATTTTTTTTCTTTTTTTGATTTATGATATCCTAGATCCAGCCCTGTGAATGACTCATCATCCACAAATTTGTTGACAAATTGGTTGTGGCTGCTTACGTGAATGCCACATGATCCATTAATGGTTTCAGTCCTCAGCTTAGATCATTCCTCGCTAATCCCTGAATAGCCACAAAGCATATTTACAAACCACCTCAGTGTGTTTGTTTTATATATTTGCTAGAAACAGATGGCGATGTACACCTGCATGCCCAATTCAACCTTTCAGCCAAAAATGTACATTTCTGTATTTGTTACTGGAATTGCTTGTGTTATGCTCAGTTTAGTTTTTTTTACCTTTGTTTGTCCTTTGGTGACCCATGTAAATATAATTATAGCAGCAAGGCCTTGCTGTGGTCAGCTGGAAACTCAGCTAGCAGCATCCAGCCCAGAAATCGTTAAGTCCTGTAATGTTCACTTGACACCTCTATCCTCAAAGGAAAACCCTGCTTATCCTTTGAACTGAAGAATTTAAGCAGTCATGTGGCTAATGAGCGAGTCCAGGTTTGATCCCTGTTATGTCACTCATGTCTGTGGAGGATAAATGACACTGGAGCTCCACCATTACCCCACATTACCTGACTTGGCGAGGCGAGCGCTCCTGGCTCTGTTAACGGACCAGTGCTCTGCAGCATAGACGCTCTACCTCAGTCAAAAACCTACATCCACCTGACCTCATGCTCCCCATTACCAACAACACACCCCGAGGGCTAAGTGTTAACATTGCACCACCAAAAGAGAGAGGCCTACGGACCAATTGACTTTGATCTGAATTGAGATCAGTGCGGCTGACGACCCGCAGCCAAGCGGTCACGCAGTCGCCGCCTTTGATCATGCTGTTCTTGAAGCTGTCCTCCTCCGATCGTAACTTCTCTGTTCTCCGCGCTGCTCGAGGACTCTCCCTCAATATCTCTCTCCTCTGTTCATTTTCCGTCTCACACACACAAACCGCAAAGGACAGAAACAGGGAAGAAATGGTGGGTGAAAGGAAAGAGAGATTAGAGGGAGCGTGTTCACACAACCACACATCTGTTTCAATCACCGCTCTGTGTGTTTGTGTGTATGTGTGAAGCACCAAGCAGACGTCTGACACGGCTTTAACTTTGACTCATGCTGTCTGTGTAGATGTGCCTTGAGAACAAATGTGTCCTCAAAGCTGGAGTGAGCATGTGTGTACCGCTGCCATGTCACTGTGTCCATTTAACACAACCTCTATAATTACCACTGATGTCTGTTAACCCTCCACATTAACCCAGGCACACCCAACCTTTTTTCCCCTCATTGGCAGGTGACCTACTTACCAGTTAGAAACCTCCCGAGACCCCAATTATAATACATTTATATGATAACAGTGAGTACAAAGTGCGTGTGAATTGTATATAGTGCAAAAAGAAAGAATTAAAATCAGGGGAAAATGGAAAATACTACAGTTGAAGTCCCGTGTAGAGGAATGGTATTGCAAAACATTAAAGGTCTAGTGTGTAGGATTGAGTGGCATCTAGCTGCTGAGGTTAGAGATTGCAGCCAATTGAATCTTTTTTCTAGGCTACTGTATTCCATTTCTGCCAATAAATCCCCCTAAATCTTACACACTGGCCTCGCTTAGCACAAAGGCAGGAAGCAGAAGTAAACAGCTAGCCTGGCTTTCTTCAAAGTGCGAACATACACTTACCACATCTCGTGAAACGCTAAATACCTCCCAGCTCCAGGTCTGTACTTTAAAGGTGTGGACACACCAAACCGACATCAAAGAATTAACGGCGACGAAAGCCAACTGTTGCGTCATGTACGTCGCATCACGTCGCCCTGTGTCAGTTGCATTTCAACACACTACACGGACTACATCTGACGGCCAAGTGGCACGTACGTTCTGCGCCTGCGTGAGAGAGAGCGGAGTGACAGAGTGATACATCCTGACAGCCGAGGTGTTACCTATCTGTGCAGCTGAGCACCGCAGCACCTTCACGGACTATTACATCCAGACGGTCTCGGTGTTTCCTCCGCAGGCTCCATTTCACTCAGCTGCCCGATAAACCCGCTGCTCCTTCCCACTTTAACCTGAATAACAAACCAGGGCTCGGTGCTCCGGTTGGATCCAAACGGAGAGCCGGGGCTAGCTGGGAAGCTAGCGGAGGCTAACTGGCTGTGCTTCCCTCTGGTCATGCTGCGGCCAACGCTAACGCTCCCAGCTAGCTCCGGTTTGTTATTCAGGTTAAAGTGGGAAGAAGCAGCAGGTCTGTCAGGCAGCTGAGTGAAGTGGAGCCTGAGGAGGAAGCACCGGTTAGCCCCGGTTTCACTACAGGCAGATTCACTCGCTACAGGGGCGAGGGCATAAAACCTAAACAGCTAATCAGAGTGATCTCTTTCACACACTGCAAAAACTAGGCCAACAGACACCGACAGACGCTCACCGACGGCTCGACTTTGGTCGATGGCCGACCATCAGCTTGGTGTGTCAGGGCCTTAAGGGATAGTTTGGATTTTATGGAGTGGTATTGTATGAAGTTCATAGTCAGTGTATTAGCTATAGTAGATGTCGGTCAGCGCGCCCCCAGTTTGGAGAAGCAGACTGGCAGTACCACCACCAGAGTTATGCGATGTGCTGCTATGGATGGGGGTCGGCAGCTTATTGTATTTCAGCCAAAAAAAGTCCCACCTCACGAAATCAGTGTCACTTAAAGTATATGCTATATTGAGAATATTTCCACCAATTATCTTGCTATGTTCAGATGGGGAAGCTGTTAACAGCTCTAGTTCCTCATCTATGCTCCCGTCAAAGCCACCAGACTCCATTGAGAAAAACAGTAATTTTAGCTTGCTGAACACAGGAGCTGCTGGTCTACTGCTGCCTCAGTCAGGGAGTTTGTGATATTGTGTGGCTTTACCCGTTTAAACACCAAATTCAAACAATAACACAAACAAACTGACTGATCAAGGCAGCAGTAGACCAGCTTGCTTAGCTTCCGTGTCGGTGCTTCTCCAGACAAGGGTGTGCCACCCACCATCTACTGTGAGTAATACACTGACTATGGATAAGTACCTCATACAAGTCCACTTCCAAAAATCTTAACTATCCCTTTAACATTTATACATGAGTGTGGTTGAAACCTTCTTATCTAACTGTCTGAAGTGATAAAGTGTATACTCTAAAATATTACATTCAAGTAGTTTTTAAATGGTTAGCAACTATTGACAGTCATTATAGTTTAATCATTAATTTTTCAGGAGAGCCCCCACTTTAGCAGCAGAGGGACCCTAACGGTTGGGAAAGCCTGTATTAACCCCTTGTCTCCTGTTCCTGACAACCAACCCCCCTCACACTGCCACCAGCCCATTCTCATGCGCCTTCTTTGTCATCACCCCATCATCATCATCATCGTCCTCGTCTTCATCGGCATCTAATGGTGTAACATCAGCCTTCTAGACGCCGCCTGTCTGTCATGCTCTCCCCCCTCTCCCTCTGCCAGGGATTCCAGGTAAGGAGTCTGTCATCCCCACCCTTAAGGGACACCAATCATGTCAACAACACAGCATCACAAATCAAGCCCGACAGAGGAGACGCACAGGATGGATGGCAGGATGGAAGTGGTAGACAGGGGGGAGAGAGGGGTTGTAAATGATACTGATATGATGAAGCGTAGGGGATATAGAGGGGAAGACAGTATCCATGGTATCCTGTGTTTAAAGGAAGAGAAGGGGAGGTATTAACATTGTTAAGGGAGGAGAAAAAGGACAGAAAATACTCTGACATGGCATATCAGAAAAGAGAAAAGCCAAATATAGGAAAGTACTGAGCAGGGAAGGCAAGAGGCTCTTAGGGAGTGACAAAGAAACTTATTCTGAAGATAAATGAAATAATACCTGTCTCCCACCTCTCTTTTAGTCCGTCCCTCCATCTCAATCGTTCTCTGTGCAGATTTGTAGGTATAGTTGTTTCCAAGCTACTTCTTAATATAATTGATTTCCCAGGGAAAGGGGGCTCTGCGGCCCTGCTTAATAATTAACTGACCAATCTTCAGCCCAGGAGAGGAAAGAGAAAGAAAAAAGGAGCGCAAGAGGAAACGAGTGAGGCAGGCGGCCTCTTAACGAGCCACTTGAGTGGTTCAAACAGCACAGGACAGGCAGAACTAAGGAGACAGAGAGAGACACAAAGAGGAAGAAACGCGGCCAGAGAGTCTGAGAGAAGAAACAGCAAGCACACGAACGAGGAAAATGGCTCTCTTGACGTCTCAGATGAGCTTATTCCCAGTCCTGTCTCTTTTTTTTGTTTGAGCTGCTGCATCATAGCATGCTCTATCTGAGATGCTTTGGGTCTGTAGTTCCCTCCTGTGTCTGCCAACTTTGCTCCGGCGAGAACGATAAGATGAAAAAAGTCAAAATTGGGAGGGTTTTTCTTATAAAGGGAAATTCTGAAAGTGGGGAAAGAGAAAGTGATATGTGATTTCCACATCAAGGAGTCTCTCTGAATCCTGTCCTACCCCAAACCTGGACTTCAGTCAGAAGTTCAGAGAGCTCCATCCTGCCTGCAAACATGCAAAAATTGGGGAAAATTCAAATGACATTTAGTGAGATAACCCAACCCTGTCTTTTGTCATATATAGCCCCTCATATAGTAATATAAATACCCCATCTTATCCATCTGTCCTCTCAGGTCTGTTCCACAGGGCCATAGCCCAGAGTGGAACTGCCATCTCCAGCTGGTCAGTCAACTACCAGCCCCTCAAGTACACCAAAATCCTGGCCCGCAAGGTGGGCTGCACCTATTCAGAGACAGCCGACCTGGTCGACTGCCTGAGGCGCAAGAACTTCAGGGAGCTGGTGGACCAGGACATCCAGCCAGCTCGATACCACATCGCCTTTGGCCCCGTGGTGGACGGAGACGTGGTGCCTGACGATCCTGAGATCCTCATGCAGCAGGTGACACCGCAGACACATTCTCTTTTATTAAGTGGAGTGATTTGAGCTGTGATGACACACCAGACAGAGAGAACATGAAGAACTTGTTGCAGTAAATGTGTGTGACCTTTCCACAGAGTTAGGGTCTGGTGGTGACATTTGCCAGCTGGTGTGAACTCACACCCTCAAATGCTGTAACACAGTGGAGCCGCAGTGTTGGTCATGTAAATTGCCTCTGTGGTGTATCCTTGACCCATTTTTTGCTTTGATCCTATACATGAAAAGCATTGCAAACACTTTATCACAGGGTCATATCAGAGTTGTGAGCAGGTCAATGGAAGAGTCTCTGCTCAGCTTTGCTGGAATAATGTTTAGAGGCCCGAAGAGGCAAAATCATAAAGTATCTCACAAACACAAATAAAAGATAAGAAATAGTCCAAAAATAAACTTTTATCAAAAAGCTGAATTAGTTTTTTTCTTATTTCCTTTTTTTTTATCACTTGATATTTATTGTTGTGACCTCCTGGTTTGGACTCTAAAGGACAGTTCACACCAAAAACAATAACAATTTGAGTGTCCACACTGATGAGTGATAACATTCTACAAACACGGACATGCTGCGTGCTCCAGTTGTGACGCCCTGTGAATTTAGATAGATTTTGATTGGCTGTAAGCGTTTCTATCGTTCATCAAATCGCTCTAAAAATGATCTTACAATAGTGTACGCCACCGGCGTTGTGGTGCAAACTCCGCCATCCACTTGAGTTAGACCCATTTTTAAAATGTCATAATTGTAGTAATCGTCCTTGGTGTGGACACAGTACAGCCACAAGTCATGTCACATTTTACATGCACATGACTGATGATGATGTCTTGCTTTGCCAAGTTTCAGCTAGCTTTGTGTCATAACAATGTGGGTATTAGGTGTAAATGAAGTGTGGTAAACTTCCCTCCATCTTATCAGCGCCCAGATCTCTCAACTGTCAACTCAAATTTAAGGCTTTTAGGGCTCAAACTATAGATTTTGCTTCTGCATTTTCATATGCAGACACTAAGAGTAAGCAGATCAAAAAAGAGACCTGCCCCTTTGTTTCTGAAGCTCAAACTGTCATCAAACTGTAAAACAAGGCAGTGCTGATCATGTATAGCACGTATAGCACGTGATGGCATGTATATGTCACCCACCAGTGGGATCATTTATTGGTCCACTACAACACAGTATATTCTGGGGTTTTGTAGGTTTTCTGCCTCATGAGTAAAAGTGAAATACTTCTTTAATTTAACTCACATAAAAGGAAGAAAATGTTGTGCATTAATTGACACTGTAGAGTTTAAAAACTCCACAAGATCAGCACTTACATGTTTTTGTAGAACTTATGTTTACTGTCTTTTAATGGAAGAAATCTAACATATTTAAGAATAATATATGGCAGCATTAAAACTGAAAACTAAATTTCTTGTCCCTGTCTCTTACAATAGCGTAGTGGTGGTCCCACAACACAAGCGTCACATTAATACAAAGAAAGTACATTTCCTCTTAAATATCACCTACAAAATACAAATGAAGGTGATTTGACTTTACAGATTTAACACAAAACAAAATTGTATTCAGCAGCGTTCATGGTTGTAGTGACTATAGATCAGCAACATGCACTGAAAGAGACTGAAAACCCATCCTTTTGAGCACTAGTTCAACACTCACACCTGTTCTTCCATCATTGCACCACCAGGGGGAGTTCCTCAACTATGACATCCTAATTGGAGTGAACCAAGGAGAGGGGCTGAAGTTTGTGGACGACAGCGAGGACAACGACGGCATCTCAGCCGCAGCATTCGACTACACTATCTCCAACTTTGTCGACAACCTCTATGGCTACCCTGAGGGTGAGCAAAGTCAACATTATACCCTTTTCAGGCTGTAATGTCCTCTAATTATGTCATCTACCGCCTCTCAGATGACAGACCTTTGTAGTGTCATTGTTGTTTATGCTTATTAGAAGCCACATTAGATGAAATCTTCCTGGGTTACACACACACACACACACACACACACACACACACACACACAAGACAGATATAGATTCTCACAATAGAACATAGTTATCAAAGTAAAGAGCATGAATTATTATCACAATACAATAATGAGCTATACAGATGATATAATAGGATAAATATGTTCTGATGTCTGAGCTAGATGTGACATTAAACACGATAAAAAAAGAGTTATTTTACCTTTTTCTCCCACAAAAAGTACATCAACAGCAATTTGTCCAAAACTACAGCTCCCAGTCAGAATACAAGTCTTAAAAACATTATGTGGACAAAGAATGAGAAAAGAGATCAAATGTGAGCCCAGGAAAGTCTATCAACTAAGACAGGCATACTAAAGAGATTGCCTATCAGCGAGATTATCTTTCACCATGGTGGGTCTGTGCTTTGGCCTTTGAGGCTCTGTGGGCACTAATGCCGTCTCTCATCATCCCCCAGGCAGCAGGCTCCCAATCACAATGCTGTTGTTCCTAACAGATCAGCCTGCAAACATCTCACAGCGGGCCACAGTCAAAATACAGACACATTTGGATAATGCAGTCACGCTTCCTCTCAAGTGCCTGTCACTCATTCTTCTCTGAGAGGCATATTCTCTTTTTTTGCCCTTTGTGTTGCTCAGTCAGTCCTTTCAGGTCCTCTGTCAACTGTATCTGTCTGTCTCACACATACAAACAAACAAACAAACACAGGTACTTATATTTTCCTCCACCCTCTGGTTTCACATCTCTTGACCACTCGCATCTCTCAAAATGCTCTATCTCTGTCATTACTTTCCTCTTAACTTATCACAATTTTCCCTTTTTTCCCCCTTACCCTTTTTTCTCCTATCCCTTCTCCCCTCCTGCGTCCTATCCTCCAGGCAAAGACATCCTGAGGGAGACCATTAAATTCATGTACACTGACTGGGCAGACAGGGACAATGGCGACATGCGAAGGAAGACCCTCTTAGCTCTGTTCACAGACCACCAGTGGGTGGCGCCGGCAGTGGCCACCGCCAAACTCCACGCCGAGTTTCAGTCTCCGGTTTACTTTTACACGTTCTACCACCACTGCCAGACCGAGACGCGACCGGAGTGGGCCGATGCTGCCCATGGAGACGAGATACCGTACGTGTTTGGCGTGCCCATGATCGGTGCTACAGATCTATTCCCATGCAACTTCTCGAAGAATGATGTGATGCTGAGCGCTGTGGTCATGACTTATTGGACCAACTTCGCCAAGACTGGGTAAGCTTTGCTGATAATTTTAGTATAAATTAACTAGTGTAGTGCCTCTTCAGTAGGAGACTTTTGTCAGTGGATTTTTAAAAAAGTTTAATACTCTTTTTTCACTTTGCTGTAAGTTCATCAAAAAGTTCTTCAAAAACTTTGAACACAAGGGTGCATTCAGTGTTTAGATGTCAATGCCATGAAGAAATGTTTGGACCTAATTATTAAAATCTTGACTAAGATGTCCCCTTTATCCTCCACTAGGGACCCCAACCTGCCAGTCCCTCAGGACACCAAGTTCATTCACACCAAGCCCAACCGCTTTGAGGAGGTCATCTGGACCAAGTTCAACTCGAAGGACAAGCAGTACCTCCACATTGGCTTAAAACCTCGTGTTAGAGACAACTACAGGGCCAACAAGGTGGCCTTCTGGCTGGAATTAGTCCCTCACCTCCATAGTCTGCATGAGGAGCTCTTCCCCACAACCACCCGCTCGCCACCAGGTGGTGACATAGGCACCCCCAGAACCAGGCCCAGAACACCAGGCCCTCGCAGCACTCGTCATCCCTACCCTACCTTCCCCTCTGATCCTGAGCCTGAGGGTTCAGAGCGTCCACACCAGGACCTCTTCCCTGGAGACACCCGGGACTACTCCACTGAGCTGAGTGTGACAGTCGCTGTGGGGGCATCGCTCCTCTTCCTCAACATCCTGGCCTTTGCCGCTCTGTACTATAAGCGTGACAAGCGGCATGAGATGCGACGCCACAGGTTGTCACCTCAGCGGGGCGGGCCTGCCAACGACCTGGCTCACAGCCAGGAGGAGGAGATCATGTCCCTGCAGATGAAGCACTCAGAGCACGACGCTCACCATGACATGGAACCACTCCGGCCCCACGACATCCTAAGGCCCGCCTGCCCGCCTGACTACACACTGGCCCTGCGCCGTGCCCCTGACGACGTGCCACTGATGACACCCAACACCATCACCATGATCCCCAGTACCATCACCAGCATGCAGCCTCTTCATGCCTTCAACACCTTCCCTTCCACTGGTCACAACAACACCCTGCCCCATCCCCACTCCACCACCAGGGTATAGTAGGGACTGGCCCAACACAGCGCCACCTAGGGACCAGAAAGACTGGCTCTGCCACTGATCTAGAACGGAGGCCTCTGGATGTGGGCCTTTGTTCTGTTCTCTTACTCTCTTGTTTCTCCAAAAACAACTCCACCTCCTCCATCATGTGCTGTCAAACTTAGCAGCTCCACTGGTGGCGTGTGGAGAAGCAACTGAACTGCACGGCAGCAGATGATCAGTGTGGGGGTGATTTAGATCTTTCAGAGATACTGTTTTCAAAGGTCTGCTGTTTCCAGACTAAAGCCCCCTGACATTTGTCAAAAGGACGAATGCTTTTCGCCCCTCGCAGTTTTGCCTTTTTTACTTTGGCTTTGTCTCTTTTTCTCTCCCTGGTGTGTTATGTGCATATATCGTTCTCTTTTCTACATCTGTGTCTTATCCCTGCTTTGTTGCTCTCATTCGACATGGGATTCTCTCCCTCTCCCAGTGCTCCTTTACTCCAAGGACTCGCAAACTACTGAGCTATAGGAGGGGGCATAGAGTACATACAGTAATCATATAGCTATGAAAACACTGATATCTGATACTTTCATTCTACCAGCATTCTTGGTGCCAAGTATGTACTACTGTGTTTGCTTTTCTCATCGAGGGAGAAAAAAAACCTAAAGAAAATTCTAGAGTATTCCTATTTACTGTCAATTAACAGATGCTGTGTGTTCTCATGACAAAAGTGCCAAACTGGCCCTCGATTGTGTTTTTTTTTTCTTTCTATCATCTTCTGTTTCTTTTTTCGGAGCATTTGTTTAATTGTTGTTTTTTGTGGAAAGAATTTTTGCTGAAAATATAGATATAGAGAAATGATATTATATATAGTTATATATAAATGTGTACAAAGGAGAAAGTATATAAATGGGTTTTCTCAGTGGGGATCTATGCATGAAATATTTTTAAAGATGATGACGGGGGAAAGGACACTGTATCTGTCAATGCACGTTTCCCAAATCTAATCAAACCATATCGGTCCACTCTGGATATTTTGGTTTTTGTTTTATCTTACAGAACAAGAACATCACAGAAAATCCTGCAGTAACCCAACAAAACCTCTTCACCTTCCAACACCTGTTTATTACAAAAAAAAGAGTCATTGCCATAAATCTCAGAAGATGTTGAACAACTGTGAACATGCTCTTCCATTCATTCTCTCCTAGATGATGTCACTCAGAGGTTTTTCTCCTACGTCAAGCCCATCATCCTACAGTAGCTACTTTTTCTTCCCGTCTTTATGGAGATGATCATTTTTTAGGGTACGTGAGGTGCCGAACCTGTTATTGTAGCTTGCCTGTACAGAATTATTTTTGTATTTCAGTAAGGGTGAGAAACAAAGCAGAGACAGGCAGCCTTTGCTCTTTTACGTACACCTTCCTTCTCCTGTCTGCACCCCTATTTCCAGCACATGCATATTCTGTTTGATGTGTGCCTGTGAGTCAAAGTGTGTGTGTGTGTGTGTGTGTGTGTGTGTGTGTGTGTGTGTGATATGAGAACTGCTCCACATGGGCGTAGGTGGGCCCTAATTAGACAGCAAAGAGATAGAGAGGCAGACAGGCAGGATCACCCCCATGGTAATAACTTAGACTCTAAAATGTGCTCCTTCCTTATGCGTATTCAAACACCTCCCTCTCTGTATCACCATCACTTACCCCCTCCCTTCCCCTCTCTCCGTCAGTACACTGGCTTGCTATTCAAGACTGACACCCATATTTCGGCGATCACCCGTGGTCAGCTCCCTGCTGTGACCACAAAACTCCAAAACTTTCACTGTGTCAGCTGCATTCTACACGATTTCAGACCTCGGTTCAGCTCTGCTATTATCCTCACATTCATGGGTTAGTTCACTAAGCTAGTGACCTTTTTTTGTGAGTTCGTTAGTTGTATATTAAACTCTAAGCACACTGAGGGTAACCGGTGGGCCTTCACGGCCTGCGGCGCAGAGCTGCAAAATGAAAAGGGGGCTCGGATCTCCTAAACAGGGTAAAAGCAACACAGTTGACAACTGCTCTTTTCTTTCGGGTGAGAATGTGCAGGCCTACAGCTCAGCGAAACCCCCCACCCCCCTTCTCCAATTCTCTGCTACAGATCTCAAACATGGATCATGAGTAATACAGTTAGGTGTTAACTAAACTGATTTGCTGTTGTTTGAGCCCACAGGAACACATGGTAGCCTACATCCAGTATGGGAGAAGTTAGTCACCGGTGCTGTCTTTGCTTGTGCTCTAGCTTTAGCCTGTTTGTTTGTTTGTTTGTTTTCTATTTTATTACTGCCTAATGGGGTGGTGGGGGAGGGCTGGAGGGGGAGAGATATACCTTGCTGCTCCTGTCAGAGATTTTGTAAGCCCACTGAAAGGGAAATGTGCACAATGTAAAACACAAAACAACAGACTTGGGTGTGCAGCAGGTGGATAAATGCTGTGGAAAAGACAATGGACAGAAGCGTGAGGAATGGTGCACGCTGTGGGAAAGAGACTCTGGGAAGAGACTGGAAAAAGACTTGCAGCCTTAAATGTAGAAATCGGAATCAAAAGAGAGGATTAACTGACCAATAGCAAAGTAGGACGTTCAAAGGCATGGCCATCTTTCTACCCACAATGTTTGCCAGGAGGATACCTTGCTCATCTGTCCTACGGAGGATCGGATATGTTTGATCAGACCCATATGAACCCTTTTGTACTCACTCCTGCAGATAAGGAGGCAGTGAGGGATTGTGAGGTGAACCTCACCACAACACAGCTACAATGACACCACCAGAGGTGAAAACAGAAACAAGGTATTTAGTTTGGTCTGTTCTTTTTCCCTGTCTATTTTATAAGCTAACACTGGAGGGCGCCCTTGTGACAGATTCACTGCAGGTCTGCCCACTCTGAGGAAACTGGATGTGTGACGAAAAATACCAAACTGGGTGGCAGGACAGAGACAGACACACAACATCTGGAAGAGGATCAAAACTGTACATTTTTAAGTGTAAGAATCAAACAGACAAAATATTTGTAAATATTAAGTTTCTTGTTTGTTTTTCCTTTTTTTCTTTTTTTTTTGAGTGAATGAATGAAATGCTTATTTTGTGACAACGTAAGACAACAGGTGCAGTTTGCAAAAAGAAAAAAAAAAAAGAAGAAAAAAAAGGCCATGAGCACGAGGTTAAAATCCATTCATGAGTTAAATATCATTTTTCATGCCATTTTGTTTGTTTTGTCTCATGTCGCCCATTATCGTGTGGGCATCCTGTAGCATCATGATTCCTCACCAGGAAAGTCACTGTAGCAGAAATTCATCTTCACTGCAGCCCCGACACAACAGAGGGCCTAAGATGCTGTAGTTAGCGTTTGCTATTTTCCAATGAATATATCATCTTAAAATTTGTAAAATATAGTTTAAGTCTGTGGTTTCATTGGGGTTTAAGTAGAGGGGCCAAATACTGCATTTCCTTTTTTTTTATTTATTTATTTTTTTTTAGTTCAAGCTTTATCAAACGTTTATTTTGAAATCTATCTCGTAATCCAACTGAACTCCTGATGAATTCAGAGTATCTATGGAAACATCTCAGAGGCTGAGAGCACTGATAAAAGCCAGCTAACTAATGTAGTGGTGGTGTAGGGAGGTGGCCTGTGATTCATGGTCACGACTTCCAAACTGAGACAGTAAACGCAAAGTGCAGCCAGTGAAATGTTGGCTCACTTCACATGTAGCAGTGTTTACATGTAGCCACTAAATCACATGTGGGACAGACGTGAGGGCTTTGATACCATAAGATGCCTCATAGAGTAATGAGATCACACAGGTGGTCCGTCTTTTTCCTTCCACACACTGTGTTGCATTGTGGTTTCAGCGGTTGCGTTGACCTTACGGTGATGTGATGTAGCAGTGAAGAGTTTCGTGTTCTAACCAGGTGAGAGGTGTACTTTCAGACTCTGAGCGTGTGTGTGTTTAACAGCGGAATCAGATCTGATGTATGTGGACACACACTTAGCCTCGTCTGTGTTATAAAGTTACTCACTGCAGCCCTTTGGTTCACACAGTTGGGGCTGGATTTGGGTTTATTCTTATTTCAACATGCCCAAACAACTGCAGTCAGCCAAGCTAATCAAAGTGACTTCAAATCACTGAAGCTAATTAGAGATCATGTGTCAGGTCAGTGGTGCATGGACGCACATGGTCAATACCCCACAATGGCAAAGAGTGACACACACACTCACATAAATCTCCAGCTTGGTCTTAATTGCGAAGTTGCACCTGTTGTCTTGTTTTTACATTCTTTGTTGAATTCAGAAACCCAAGACTTGAGATGAAGAAAAATGTTAAATAATGGAATTTTAAAAAAGATGATTATTAAAAAAAAGTATAGTAAAACGATATAAATACATGAGGTGATGATATTTCTGTTTACTTTAGAAGTTATTATACACTGTATGCTGTGATTCTGATCTGGGAAACATTAAAGACATTCATAGCCAGTCTCATGATTTTGTGTCTTTATTGAACCAGTTAACAGAGGTAAGTATTAATAAATGTTTACAACACCACATATAGAATGAATGATATTTTTAATTCCTTTAAAATGTAAATATTTGGAATCGGATCATTTACAGAAATAAAAAACAGGGATTCAAACTTCTGAGTTGAAATAAAGATCACAAATACTAAATTTGCTTTAAACAAACTTTGTTTCATGTATACATTTTGACAAAAGCATGTTATCCATTCTTGAGAACTGGGACACATCATGTCCTACCAGAAAAGCTGTAAAATTATAACAAAGACAGTAAGTCTGTTTCTGAGGTGAAACATCATTTTTAAATGATTAATATTATGAAATAAACATGATTTATAAAATATTTTGATCTGCTCCTTTTTTTTTAACTTCTAAACTGGCCCTGTGCAACAAAACACCCATGTCCCAGACAAAACATTTGCAACTTTAAATCATTAAAGAATGTGTGAAGTCCTCAAAATCTAGAACTAACAGTTCATACTGATAACATTAGTGTAAAAATGATCTACTATAATCTATTTATGTTTTGTGAAGATGTTCACCCTTTAATGATGTGTCCAAGTTTTTTGTCAACTCTTTCAAATTTACATATACATCCTAAGGACTCCTGTCTCACTTCCTGGTTTCCAAAAAGGTGGGAATGCTGCTCAAGTACTGGTAAGCTTTCTATGTTTTGATAAATTCATTAAATAATATTGCTATCATAACATGTCAACTTTGAAGCCCTTTGAAATCAAAACTAAAAAATAAATGTGGTTTCAAAATTAGTATTTTGATTAGCATTAGGAGAACTCTCAGAAAATTTGAAAAATAAAAAGGCTACTCTCTACAACTGCAGTGAAATTATTAAATATATAACTTTTTGCCAACTCTGTCAGATCTTACCTCTGACATCAATTATGCTATTCAAGAAAAAATTAAATGACTGGCAGGTTGGCCCATTACAAGGTTTAAAAATCAAGACTTTGTTCTTTTCAAATATATTTTCCGAGCCTAATTGAAGACTAGAAATCAAAAACCCCCAAAAGTAAGGTTCTACCCAAGTTCTCAAGAATGAGTCTCATAAAGAGACTTTTTAATTGATTAAACAAAGTAAATATGTGACATCAGATACTTCATAGAAATGTAAAACAAAATAGTATTAAGCAAAAATATTACATAAACTGAAAATGTATTTGTCACCAGATATTTAATTAAGATAAAAACGAAGATATTCCAGATTTCAAGGTAAGGAAATTACATGCTCTTCTCATGTAGATAAGGAAACATCATTGTCATGTATAACCTACATGTTGATATTGACACTGAGTAATCTTTTAATACATTGAAAATGTAAATATTTTGTATAAGATACCTCTGAGAAACAAAAACAAATCTATTCTCACTTTTGATTAAACAATCACATATCATACTTAATTATGACAATACCACATAAAGACTGAGTGGTGTTTAAAAAAGGAAAAAGTCAAATATTTTGCATCCGATACTTCACAAAAAAGAGATTTTAAAGTCTGAGTTAAAGATAAACTTAAAAATGTATATACTGTATGTAGAACCAGGTACTTAATTAAAATAAAAAAAAGACATTCCAAATTTTGAGTTATGAAAATTACATATCGCACTCAATTCGATAAGACCCACATGTTGACTTTGAAACTGCGTGATCTTGTAATACATTGAAAATGTAAATATTTTACATTAGAAACCTTGTAGAAACAAAAAACAATCTATTTTAACTTTTGAGTAAACAATCACATATCATACTTAATTATGACAATACCACATAAAGACTGAGTGGTGGTGCATCCGATACTCCGATACTACAAAA
The DNA here is from genome assembly GCF_041903045.1 of Epinephelus lanceolatus. NCBI lineage: Eukaryota > Metazoa > Chordata > Actinopteri > Perciformes > Serranidae > Epinephelus > Epinephelus lanceolatus. The sequence goes on along the minus strand of NC_135755.1, from coordinate 28,761,019 downwards.
AAAGAGATTTTAAAGTCTGAGTTAAAATGATACCAGGTACCTAATTTAAATAAAACAAAGACATTCCAAATTTTGAGTTATGAAAATAACATATTACTGTACATTCAATTAGATAAGACTCTGATGTTGACATTGAAACTGGGTGATCTTTTAATACATTGACATTGTGAATAATTAGCATTAGGTACTTCACTGAAACAAAAATCAAGTAGACACTAACTATGAGTAAACAACAGCATCTCATACTTGAACAGATTTTTTAAAGTGTCCTACTATGACAATATCACATAAAGACTGAGGGGTGATTTAAAAAAGAAAATGAATTTGACATCAGATACGTCACAGAAACAAAAATACTCAATGAAAGATATAATAATGCATTTGATTAACTGTGTACATCTTTTCAGTGGCAGTGACATTCATCTGTCACACATGAAGCAAGTATAGTGTGATCTCAGGTAAAAGTGAGCACTAATTGCAGTGACTTTCTTATATTTTCCTATTTCAAGCCTCAGTGGTAAAATATATCTGAGCACTGATATCTTTAACCTTGTCATCTTGTATATACAGTGTTACTGATTGTCTTCAGTATCGTTCAGAACACATAAGATCAAAATATCCATGTGAGGATAGTGAATGTATATGAGGAGGATGTACACCTCTGTAACGGCAATGTTGTTTCTCACTTGATGTTAAAGGACTCTTTGATGCTTGCCTCTGCTTGCTTACGTGTAATACCTTTCCAGCTGGCAGGAATATCAGCAGGCTTTGCGTTATATTTTTTGGCAAACTTATTGTTGAACCTTTCCAGTACATATTTCCAGTAGTCTGATGCCTGGAGGCTTGCTTCTGGAACAATTTTCCAGTCAGGGAAAATTTCTTTGTAACGGTTGTAAGGGTGCGATTGACCATTGGTAGCATTGCAGCAAAAACAAATGTCAGTGAGCACAGAGGAACTGCATATGTCAATGGCAAGTTTATTGGTCCCACTCCACCTATATGCACCCAGACCATCTGGCCGATGGAGTGAGGTCCAGTGCTCAGTGTGGGTTTTTTCTCCTGCCTCACAAGGTGCTTTGCAGAATGGACACTGTTTACCACATCCAATTAGTTTGGTGAAAAGCTCGCTCTGAGGATTCACATTGAGTTTTCTTAGTTTCATCTGGATGTTTGTTTCTTTAAACTTCTTTCTAAGAGCCTCTGCCATGTCCTTCAGACAGTCAGTGAGCCAGTGAGCAAACTGTTCTGGGTCGGCATTGTTCAGGATCATGAAAGCACCAAGAGCATCCTGGGAAATGACCAGTTTATCACCAAGTTCCTGACAGACATCTTCAACAAATGTCTTCAAGTTGCCACTCTTTTTGGTTTTAGCTTTGTTGATAGCATTAGTTATGTTCCTGATGCTTGACTGAACATGTTTATCCTCAAGCTCAAACATGATAGACCCTTTTGAGAAGCGTTCTACTATTTGGTCAAGGATCCATTTCTTTACATAATACTCGTATGAGCCAATGTAGCTCAGATATTTTTCAAAGTCATCCTTTGTGAGCAAATCCAGTAAAAGTGAATACTGGAGGTATATTCGTGTGCTGAACTGCTGGCTTGTCATCATTTCACCAATGATATCAGGACCCAAGGAACGCTTGACAAAGTCTTCGACTGCAGGCTTCAGGCAGCAGTTTGTGAATTCTTCTGCCTTCTTCTGGCACTGGTCTCGTTTATGGAACACATCTTTAAAATCAGTTAGAAACTTTGCTTTGTTTTCATTCAGACATCTGTAGGGATCATTCTCATGTATGAAATCTTCATGCATTTTCTGAAACTGTCTGGCTGCATCTCCACAGATGTGCTGTTTCAGAGAAACTTCAAACTCGACATCTGTCTTCACTTCCTTATTGTTTTGCAGCTTCTCGTCAATCATGTGGAGGATCTCCTGAATGTAAGTGTCATGGTAATTGCTTTTCCTTCCCACTTTTCCAGTCACAAACTGTTTGCAATCTGCTATGATACTGTCAGCCATTTGCTGTACAGCCTTTATGTGATCTTCAATGTTGAACAACTTGGTGATTTTGTGTTTCAACTGGTTGAAGAATCCTTCTGCAGTATATCTGAAAGGAACAAGTCCACATTCTGACAGGGTTTTTTCACTTAACAATTGACAGACATGACTTCCCTTACGTCTTAGATTTTCTCTCAGGTAGTGGTACACCCTTGCAAAGACATCTGCAGGCTTTTGCTTAGAGAAGGAGAGTTCCTTCACCATTCTGTTCCACATCTTATCAAATTCTTTGTCCAACTCTTTGCCTGTCATCTCTACATTTTTTCCCCGACATTGTTCAATCAATGCACACACTCTGCCCTCTAATTCTTTTGCGTGGTTCTCTTTGATTTTATCAAGTTCTGTCATTCCCTGTCTGATGTCAGCTGTTGCTGTGAGTTGATTAAACACAGAGCTCTCCATTTCTCGTCGAAGGGTCTTTGCACTGTTTGCAAAGTCTTCTCTGTATCCTTCAACTAGATAGACGTGACCCTCTGTTTGCTTGAAGTATTGTGACAAATTGTCAAGAAGCTTTGTCTCCCATTTCATCAGCACTGTGCACGCTTCACCTTTCAAACGAGTGAGAAATTCTCTCATGTCAGGTGTCTCAGATTCCACAGCAAATATGCCAAAATTGGAAATTCTTGTCTCAGCATTTGTAACCCATGTGTACATTTCTTTTTTGAATTCCCATTCCCATTTGTTGAATTCTGTGCACAGCCTCATGTATGCATCAGCCACCAGGCTGTTTCTGAAGCTGAAGATGAAGTTTTCATGCTTTACTGCATTCCACAGGTTTTTCATCCACTCTGTAAACTCCAAGATATTATTAGCAGATGACTCACAACGTCCCAAAATCTTGATTACATTTTTCTTGAGCTCATATACAGCTTCGCTGTACCCTGCATTGACTGGTGCCATTGGTGGGTTTCCATTCCAGAGTCCAGGAATGTACCAGTTCCCAGTGTCTGGACTGTACTCCATCACATCAGTGAAGCTCATGTTCTCCTCTTTCTTTTCCATTTTGGCTGCTGCCTGGGTCATCTCATTTAACTGTTGCAAGAGCAGTTTCCTGTCTCGTAAGTTCTTCTCATGAGCTGAAACATCCGACACATTCTGGTGGACAAACTGACATTTGGGCTTTTTGCCCACCTCTGTCATCCTGAGAAAAGCATGCACAACTATTTGTAGGATGTCTTTCATTTCAGTTGAATTCTCCATTGCGATATTGATGATGGTGATATCACTCAGCCCCACAACAAGTGTTGCAAGCTCATTGTCGTGCTCATGGCTATTATCCAGTTGTGCAAGCTCTGGTGACTTTAAGCCCTCAGTGTCAATGATCACCATGAAGTCACAGTTGAGGACTTTTTGAACATCTTCATTGATTCTGATGAGCAACATAAAGGCACCTCGAGTGCATCGCCCACTGCTGACTGCAAACTGCACTCCAAACATGGTGTTGAGGAGAGTAGACTTTCCTGTGCTCTGAACTCCAAGAACTGTGACCACCAGTATCTTGTTCTTAGGAGACACCAAGCCATTGAGCTGAGAGAGGACGTCACTCACCCATCTGAGAGGTATGTTGGAGGCATCTCCATCTACAAGCTCAAGGGGAAATCCATCAAGTAACAGTTGTGCACATAGTTTGGGCAGATGTTGTAACTGTTTACGTGATGGGTCTGTTTCTGGAAGAGACAGTGAAGCCTCATAAATCTGACCCATTTCACGGAAGAAGTGTTCAGTCCCCAGTGAGCTGTTGGAGAGTTGTCTGTCGATTTCTTTGATCTCTTTGTTCTCAGAATTTTTGCATTTCTTTTTGTACTGATCTCGGAGACCAGATAATTTTTCTCGAGACAGGTTATCAAGGTTCATTCGCATCCATTTCAGGAAATAGCACCTCTCTACGCCTGGGCTTGATATTGCGTTGATAAAACATGTCATTGCATTTGACATGTCACAAGAGTTCTGTTTATCCCTAAGTTCTGTTTTCTGTATCTCAAGGTCACTTTTGTACTTTTCTACGTTCTGGGACCCAACATTTCGAAGTCGAAATTGTTCCTTCTCTAAGCGAGTCAGTTCCTTCCATATTTGGCCTTGCAAGGGTAGCTGAGTGTCTTTGTATTTAAGGATGTCTTGAATTTCTTCAGTCAGAGCATCTGCATTTTTCTTGGCAGTCTGGCACTCTGAAGAGTCTTCATCAACCAAGATTCCCAGTTCATGGGCAATGTCAGCCATCTGCTCAATTTGCATCTTCATCTTTGAGTTCTCAACTACATTGCTGACTGTTTTCCTCAGATTTTTAACAAAGTCTGCATCATTCATCTGCTTAGTCTTTAAAAGGATGTTGCTGTTGTTCAAGCCCAACTTGGTTGCCACCTTCTTTACAGCATCAACACTGAAGTGCTTACTTTGATGGTTACCCACCAAAAAGATCTGTGCCTTGTGGTGTTGGTTGGTGAGCAGCTCACACTCAGAGTCCAAATTGTCAAAGAACACAAAAACTGCTGCTGATGTCTGACACAAAAAAGAAAATTGTGTTTTAAATGAGGCAATGTCTCCACGAAGGTTAGCTACAGCTACTGGCTCACTGAAAATATCCATGTTTTTGTTCCCACAAGGAAGGTACCAAGTCATTTCAACCAGTCCATTGGATATTCTCCTTGGACTGTCACCACACTCCATATCATGATGAACAAATGTATCATGGTACTGCTGAGAATTGCTTAGAAGCTTATTGAGGATCTCTGACTTGGACAGGGAGCACTCACCCAGTCTCACAAAAGATATCATTGGAAGCTCAGAGAGAACAATTCTTTGTTCAATGAAGCCTTTGGATTCTGAAAGTGACTGAGGTCTGTACTTTTTAACGATGTCTCTCATGGCCCAAAGCATGAGTGTGCACTGCTTTGTGTCACAGTTGGGAAGCAACAGAGGCACAGAAAACTGACACATAGACATTTTGAGTGCCATTTCCTGTTGTACAAAAGCATCAGACCACAGAAAGAGAGCAGTGATTATGTCAAGGGGGTTTAACATGTCACCTGAATTTGTGCTGCTGACCAGATTATCAAGATCTAACTCTGTATTCATGGACTGATCACTACAGTTTGACTCACATGTAGCTGTACATTTCATATTCCTAGCTGTCACATTAACCATCATCAGTTTCTTCAGAAAAAAACATTGAAGATCTGAATTACGCTTAGCAGGTTCATCAGTAATGGTCCTCTCGTCAATCTGAAGTACTGTGCTCAGGGATAGCTTCTTTTTGTCCTGGTACTCCAGTCCCAAATCCTCCAAAAATCTCTGTAGTTGTGTCTCTGTAGACATAAAAAACAATTAATATTAAGCTCATGATGTTGTTTTTTTTTTTTCCAATATTTTATTTAATTTTGCCCTTACATAGTTTATACCTCGCTAATACTGAAGCAGTCTAATAAAACAGCTGTTCTTTTGAGTAGTGTTGACTCAACATTCTGGTCCTTTTGAAGGCATTATTTTTTGGTGCTGTTGAATTGCATAGTCTCATACTGACAGGTGCTTCTGATACTTTGTCCACACCATTTATATCTATGAGGTCAGACTATTACAAAGAAACTATAATGCAGTACAGGTAAACACCATAAATACTGTACATCCTCCAATATGCCCATGAAGTTGAATTGACATCTTTTAAAAACACTTTTAAGAAATACTAAACATTATAATCTCAATGTTGTATTATTAGACTGCAATAGTTTTAGCTAGTTGCACCTAATAAACTGGCAACTGAGACTTGAGTAAATGGATTTGCAATGTAGAAATAATTTAGATTTATAAACACTATCAAAATCTAATGGGCAGACTGCCGCTGGATTGTCAGTAAAGGACTGGAAATACGTGGAAAAGGTCATCCTGTGCTTCAAAATGTTGCAGATTCATGAAAATGCTGATTTGTTAACCATATCAAAAGATTATGAATATAAAACATAAAGGTATAGTCGGTTTTAAGATGTCATTAGGTATTAGTGTACTTGCACTATTGCTGGCCAAAAAAATTCACTAATTCTTTTGTACCGATTCTTTTGCAAGTTTGATTCATACCAGATCTACACTGTTACATACAGCCTCACACTTGAAAGGTGACATTATGCAAAATGCACTTTTTCATGGCTTTTCAACATTGGTATGTGTCCCTGGTGTGTTGAGAGATGGAGCATGACCTATTAGATTATGTCCCTGCACACTGACCCTGAAAGGTGTCAGTGATTCATGAGGATTGACCACTGTCTGGTCACATGGGTGTGAGGAAAACCCTGGATTAAATAAGTAGACTAGACCTGTGGCTGAGTATTAGAAGAGACATAGTGGGGAAGCAGGGAAGGTCACCTTTGCATTAGTTGCATGTTGAGCAGGAGCCATTTGCTCACACTATGATAGATTGTGCACGCCAATTTCCTCCTCCATTTTTATTTAATAGCTTAGTTAAGTTATAGGTCAATAGGGCATGTGATGCAATAGGTCAAAATGATTAACATTTTATTAAGAGCACCATCTGCTGGACCACAAGGCAAACTACTTTAAACTCTTGCAGTTACAGACTGTACATTTTGATTACATTTCAGTCATATACAGTTTGAATATATTTTTTTCTCGAAATTCTAGATTAAGTTTGGATTATGAAAATAAAAAGGGACAGCCCCAGAGTCTACTTCTAGTGCTTGGAGTTCAGCCCTTGTTCTGGCAGCTCAGGAAGAGAGAGAGGAAAGATTTTGTTTTGACTGATACTGATGCTGTTCCTATTCCTCATCTTGAGGATCACATAGATCAAGTTCTTTCCAAGTACTGCTTGCCACAGCCTTGTCACAAGTAGGAATTCATATGAATTTTTACAAGTTACCAGGTAGGCTGAGGCCATGTCCTCCTAGGTTTTTTTGGGAAAAGCCAACATTAGCTTTTGTCAATGCCCAACATCCACTGGTTATTAAAACGCAGAGTGTTTTATTACTTTCATTTATATCTCTTTTATTTGAATAGTCTTTTGGAAACTTCTGCAGAGTTGTGGTAGTAATGTGTATAATGCTCCAAAGTCTGTGGTTTTATTAGAAAATTAATTCTTCTTTTTTATTGACATTATGATTTCTGTTACTTACTTGTGGTAGCAGCTGTTACAGCTGGCTTGCTTCGTCTTCCATTCCTAAGTTGTGCAGAAACCTGCAGGGAGTAACACACCCCTGGCTTCAGGTTGCTGAAAGTCTGGTTGTTTGCGTCTGTTGTCAACACTTGTTCAGTTTCTCCCTCGCTGCAACAGGTCACAGTGTAGCTCTCCACTTCACCAGCAGGTGGGTCCCAACTCAGAGACACTGACTCACTGCTTATCTGGTCAACTGTAATCTTTGCAGGAGGGCTGGGCTCTGTGGGAACATCACAGTAGTTTCACTTATACTTTGGAATTCAAGTTCAGTCAGTGCTTTTCTGTATTTTAAGGTGGTGTTTAACTGCCAGGTTAAAGAGGTGTGGTAAAAGATAAAGCCACATATAATCAGGTCATGCACTTGTGGAAATACAAATTATTACCACATCTTCAGTCTACTGACCTTTATAACCAAATAAGAGCATACCTCAGTGTAAGAAATACATTTATATAGGTTATGAGACCAAAGACCATTCAGACAATACTTTCTATCTTTTTTGTTTGTTTGTTTTTTACTGATTTGTTTTACAGATTTACCTGTGAAGACAGATAGCGAGGTTGCTTTGCTTTGATTTCCATTATCAGCAATCCTTATGATGCTGAAAGTATACTCAGTCCCAGGATTCAGTCCCTCAACCGTCACAGTGCTGGAGTCCTCTCTGATCAAACTGCCTGTCTGTGTGTCACAGGAGTAATCTATTTGCAGTTTATACCTAACAGAGGTCTCAGTGAGTGAAAAGCCAAGAGAAACAGTCTCCTGGTCAGCACTGAGAACTGTTACATCTCCTGGTGGAGGAACGTCTGTCACAAGAGAAGAGAGGTACATCTCAGTATCTCAACATTACAACATGTAAGCCTATTTCGTTATAAATCAGATCAGTTTTTGACGGTCACACATACAGTCAGACTGTGATGTTGGTAAAGTAATCTTTCCGTCCTCATAGTATGACTCGGGGTAATCTGGGGCATCGTAGAACTCCTTCATTATTTAAAAAAAAAAAACAGTTTAAAAGTGAAATGAATCAATTTATAATCCCATTCAATAGCTTCAAGGAGAAATATTTGGCTTGTAATTTTATTGTTATTTAAGTTTAAGGTTGTAAAAACGAGCTGTTTACCTCTTCATCAGAGTTATCCATTGTAGGTACACTCTCAGCCATCCCACACTTGCTCCAGATTATTCAAACTGCTTCTTACTGAAAGTTATAGAAATGAACCCTGTTATCAACATCTTCTCCAACAGTTATCCATATTAGACATGAATCACACAGCTAAGTGTACTCTGCAAACTGTCAGACTACAATATAGAATAAAACAACTACTGTAATGGGCACACTAATGGAGCTGTTAAAAATAGATAAAACACACTGAGTCACGCTTCTGTTTTATGGAAAGCCTGATATTTTTGCCGGACTTCAAATGAGGGAAACAATCCTTGACAAAGAGATTGTTGCTTACCTTTGTTGGAGTCATCTGTCCATGGTAAAAGTACTGTTCTGTTCTTTTATCCATGAATTTGTAGTAATTGTTTGTGCAGTATTCTGTTATAGGTTAAGTAGCTTTTGTCCTGAGGACAGAGCTCTGAACACGCCCTGACAATGCACTAGCCTACTGCCTACTTTTATTCTGCCGTGTGAAGTTACTTTCACTTTTGATTCCCAGAAACAGTTAACGGTTATGTGGTTTCCAGTAAAACAAAACTTATTTGTCTTGTCAGGAGGTGGTGAGGGGACGGTGGATTGAAAGGGCTGATTTGTGTAAAACTTTGATTTGTTGTGAACTAGTGGTACAAAGTATTAGAAATGGCTATCAGAAATAATTACTTATTATTGAAAATAATTATTAATTATATAGATGCCAAATAAAGCCAAATAATCAACTCAGTCTCATAAAATATGCTAAAATATCAATTTGGCACTCTGATTAATAATTAAAATAATAAATAAAGCTGCAAACAACAATGTACTTCAGCTAGAGGTGGTGAAGCCACTAACACTGATGATACCCCATTAGCCTCACCAGTGCTGGGCATTAGCGTTACTACAAGTAGCGAAGTTGCTAACTTAACCGCGTTTCTCAGTAGCGTGGTGGTAACGTCACAACTTTCTATCATTTCAATTCGCCATGATACTGAGGATAGGTAATGTGACTGACGCCAGCGCCACACCAAGGCAGGTAGACGACGAGGGAAGCACTTCCGCATGACATCACATACTGAACCTTCAGTTGATTCTGCTTGCTGCTTCGCTATTGGCTTTTCTTAGCAAGACCCGCCCTACTCTGCCTCTGATTGGCTACATTGCACCACTTAACGTGTCTCTGACTTGTTGCCCACAGACTGTATTCAGTGGATTTGCGGTGGACACTGGAGAAATACACACACAAGGGCTGAGAAAAGAGACAGAGACAGAGACAGAGAGCAGTGTTAAGTAGGAAGAGAGGGGGCAGACATTTGCAGGACATGTTCATGTTCTAATGTCCCCCCAAAAAACTTTTTAATATAGGTCTGTTTTTTTTATTGCTTATATGACTGTCTTTTATTTATTATGGTTTTATTGACTGAAAAATATATTTTGGAATCCTGTTTTTGAATTACTGACAGAGCCAGATAGCTGACTGAAAGAGGCCAAGACAGAGAAATGCATTAAGTAGGAAGAGGAGAGAGAAAGGGAGAGAGCAATAGGCCGACTGATGATGTCATGTTATTGGAGGACACGTTCAAATAAAAGAAAGAAAAGAAGACAATTTTAATTTAACTTTATTATTTTATAGTAAGTTAGTGGTGTGTAAAAAAAAAAATCTTCATGAATAGAGCCTGTACGCTACAGTCCATACATTGACAGATGACAAAAAACATTGTGATACTGGAGAAAACAAAAACAGATACAGGGGATTACACCCACCTCTCTGGCCAGACAGGAGAGACTGGGAGTGGAGTCTGGGCATAAACACGTCTTACACATTCAAACATTGGAGGCCTTCACAGTCAGGTAATAAAACTATTGTGACAGATTTTAAAAACTAGTGATTAAGACATAAATGACCTAGTTACACTTCCTCAGGTCAGACCAATAAACTAAACTCTGAATGTGTTTTGTTGAAGCATAATCTAAATCCAAAAATGTTAGATTTTGGTTTGAACCTGCTTTAGAATGATGGACAGATACACACCTACACACCAACTATTAATAAAGGTTTAAATATGGTTTTGCGTATTATATAATATTCCTAACATTGAACCACAATATAGATTGTGTTTAGTTTGACATTAGTTATGAGATAGTGAGAGGTCTTCGTGGGTCTACGATAAAGTAGCTCACTCAGCCTTTATGTCACAGCACCACCACTCCCTTTTTGTACATATTTATATGAGCATTGTTGGTTGGAGGGAGCCTGAGATATAAGACCTTTGTTGCCATGACTGCTTAACTGTATGGTGGTGCATATGACAGTAAAGTATTTGAACTTTACCACCTCTTCTTTTATTATTCCCAGAAACAGTAAATGATAAGGCTATGTAGTTTCCAGTAAAATGTAACATATTTGTCTGGTCAGAGAGTGGTGGTGGAACAGTGGGTCAAAATATTTTATTTGTCAAATAACAACAAAATTAATGATATTTCTATCAGCCTTAGTTATACTTTGTGTTAACTATGAATATCCAGATTTTAGCATACTAACTAATGAACTTAGAAATACTGTTCACATTTTAATTGCTATACATCATCGTGTTAAGCCCAGTTTAGACCAGAGATTTGTGATACGATGAGTTGAAACAGACAACTACTTGCAATACGCCGTTTTGCAACATTCTAAAAACCTCCCGGTTCACACCAGTGCAACTAGATAAGACGGCGTATCATCTACATGCAACAACTCTCTGTACTTCTGTACTGATTTTCAGCTTCACAGGATTATTTCTTGACGGAATATAATTTGTATCTTCTTAAAATATGAATGAGGATAATTTTACTGAGATACTGGCTACAGTTGCATTTGTGGTAGTGATGAAAGGGTGAAAAAACATAAATAAAACCAGCACCAGATGGACTGTATTCATAATAAATATGCCGTGCTAATGTTAATAACCAGCACCAATTAATCAGTGAGAATGTGTGTGTGTGTGTGTGGTGGGGGCATGAGCACATACAGTGAGCAGCAGCAGTGACCCACCGCCTGACACCTGCACATCGTGAGGAAACAGCGCTCTGCATGGACAGAGCACCTGCCGCAGCAAGCCAACACACTGTCTGCGGTTGTTTTCACTTGACTAGCAGACTTCACCACAAGCTGATAGGCTGTTGAAACAGGTCATGTGCTTTACATTCTAAAACTAGCTGCCGGCGATTTGACCAGCTGAGTTGCAGGTGACACCATCAGCTGGCTTGAGTCTAGCTCAGACCGGCCGGTTTACGCTGCTGCAACTTTTCTCTGCAAGGTTCTAAAACGGTTGCGTCATGTCGCGAATCTTTGGTCTGCCCTGGGCTTTAGTCATTGTGTCACTGAGTTTGACTTTATTTGCACAGGTTAAAATAAAACAACGATCAAAACTTTGCAACTAAACAGGGAGGATTTTAAGAAGCTTTGGTACGTACTTAACACGGGCTCTCTGTGGTGGTGTGTCACAGTGTCTGCCCCACTTGTGCATATTGCTGCTCAATCTGTCCCTGTGTCTCTCCTCTCGTGCCACATTCGCTACTCCCCTGATTCTTTCATTGCCATTTTCCATCCATCCATCCATCAGATGAAAACTTTAGTTTGGATTTAGAATTACTCAGATCCCTTGTATTGTTGACCAGGTGTAGTCACTGTGCAGGTAAAAAGACTTTTCAACTTGCTATTTCTTTTTTTGTTCAACTCTATTTAAGGCAGAACTCACTTTAATTCCCAGTTCAAACTGCATACACGAGTGTTGGAAAGGCCACATTGATACTTATTCTGTCACTGCTGTATAAAAATATCAGTCTTTGATGCAGTATTGACGTGAATAACTACTTATGAAGCTTGACATAACGTTTTTGTCTTCCACCTTGCTGTAGGTCTCAGGTTTTCGCTTGTTTTACTGTATCAGCAGTGATAAAAATAAAAACACACATGTAACCCAAAAACATTATTAAATATTAATAATAAAATTAAAAGCAAAAGATTTTTCAATATGGTGTTAGGACCACTGGACTCTGCAGAACTTCAACTCTAACCTGGACATGTAAGTTCAGACGTCTTCAAACTGGCCACTGTGGCCTCCTTTGTTCATCAGACAAAGAAAAGTCATGTGAAGTGTGAAGTTATGCCCATGGATCCAGTTTTCCACTGATATTGGTCACTGTGGCATGTGTCCCTGTGATGTCACCAGTCCAACAAACCTCAGCTTCTTTGCTTAAAGCAGCTGTGCGGAACTTTTTACCATTAATAAAACTGTCCCTAGTTCGTATCTCACAGAAATACGTGAAATGACCACGACCTCTTAACACCGCATTACGTGGTGGCAGCACGTAATGGGTTGAAATTACGTGCTGCCACCACGAAAACAATGCCAATGTAAAGTCAATTAGGGTCCTCTCCTGTGGTGGACACACGGATTCCCTGATTCAATCACGTCACGTCAACCTCGTTTTCCTCAATGATATCTTTAACATTCCTGTATACACACAAAAACGCGGAAGTGTTCTTGATATTAAAACGGCAAATATATTCCTCTGTTATAATTTCCCACCAATAATAATAATAATGATAATAACGTGATAGTTCGGCTGTTCTAGATATTTGTTATAGCCTATTCAAATATTCAATCACAAAAACGCCGTTTCTAGAGAACTTGCTAAAATATCTGAAATGAACCATCATGCCTACTTTTTCTTAACATATTTCATCTACAGTACAGGCCAAAAGTTTGGACACACCTTCTCATTCAATGCGTTTTCTTTATTTTCATGACTATTTACATTGTAGATTCTCACTGAAGGCATCAAAACTATGAATGAACACATGTGGAGTTATGTACTTAACAAAAAAAGCTGAAATAACTGAAAACATGTTTTATATTCTAGTTTCTTCAAAATAGCCACCCTTTGCTCTGATTACTGCTTTGCACACTCTTGGCACTCTCTCCATGAGCTTCAAGAGGTAGTCACCTGAAATGGTTTTCCAACAGTCTTGAAGGAGTTCCCAGAGGTGTTTAGCACTTGTTGGCCCCTTTGCCTTCACTCTGCGGTCCAGCTCACCCCAAACCATCTCGATTGGGTTCAGGTCCGGTGTCTGTGGAGGCCAGGTCATCTGCCGCAGCACTCCATCACTCTCCTTCTTGGTCAAATAGCCCTTACACAGCCTGGAGGTGTGTTTGGGGTCATTGTCCTGTTGAAAAATAAATGATCGTCCAACTAAAGGCAAACCGGATGGGATGGCATGTCGCTGCAGGATGCTGTGGTAGCCATGCTGGTTCAGTGTGCCTTCAATTTTGAATAAATCCCCAACAGTGTCACCAGCAAAACACCCCCACACCATCACACCTCCTCCTCCATGCTTCACAGTGGGAACCAGGCATGTGGAATCCATCCGTTCACCTTTTCTGCGTCTCACAAAGACACGTTGGTTGGAACCAAAGATCTCAAATTTGGACTCATCAGACCAAAGCACAGATTTCCACTGGTCTAATGTCTATTCCTTGTGTTTCTTGGCCCAAACAAATCTCTTCTGCTTGTTGCCTCTCCTTAGCAGTGGTTTCCTAGCAGCTATTTGACCATGAAGGCCTGATTGGCGCAGTCTCCTCTTAACAGTTGTTCTAGAGATGGGTCTGCTGCTAGAACTCTGTGTGGCATTCATCTGGTCTCTGATCTGAGCTGCTGTTAACTTGCCATTTCTGAGGCTGGTGACTCGGATGAACTTATCCTCAGAAGCAGAGGTGACTCTTGGTCTTCCTTTCCTGGGTCGGTCCTCATGTGTGCCAGTTTCGTTGTAGCGCTTGATGGTTTTTGCGACTCCACTTGGGGACACATTTAAAGTTTTTGCAATTTTCCGGACTGACTGACCTTCATTTCTTAAAGTAATGATGGCCACTCGTTTTTCTTTAGTTAGCTGATTGGTTCTTGCCATAATATGAATTTTAACAGTTGTCCAATAGGGCTGTCGGCTGTGTATTAACCTGACTTCTGCACAACACAACTGATGGTCCCAACCCCATTGATAAAGCAAGAAATTCCACTAATTAACCCTGATAAGGCACACCTGTGAAGTGGAAACCATTTCAGGTGACTACCTCTTGAAGCTCATGGAGAGAATGCCAAGAGTGTGCAAAGCAGTAATCAGAGCAAAGGGTGGCTATTTTGAAGAAACTAGAATATAAAACATGTTTTCAGTTATTTCACCTTTTTTTGTTAAGTACATAACTCCACATGTGTTCATTCATAGTTTTGATGCCTTCAGTGAGAATCTACAATGTAAATAGTCATGAAAATAAAGAAAACGCATTGAATGAGAAGGTGTGTCCAAACTTTTGGCCTGTACTGTACGTGCAGTGTCATTACTAGTTCAGCTTTACTAGACATTTGATATATTCAGTAGATGTATCTTTTTACGACCCTGTTTTACAACAAGCCGTAAAAAACCTACCTTCCCAAAAACGCCGTTTTTAGAGTACTATCTAAAATAACTACGATTAGCCAACATCCTTGCTTTTTTTCTTAACATAGTTCATCTAGATGCAGTGTAATAACTACTTCGGCTTTACTATATATTAGATTTATTCAGTAGATCTATCTTTTTACAACCCTATTTAGAGCCCTACTTTGCAAATCAGAAGAACTACAACTATGTTGCTGATATGTACCAAACTGCATGGCGCGGTCCCAGGGAATTGTAGTTTTTTAAAAATCTAAGTGTTTTTCCCAGATTTGGAAGTTGTAAATACTGAATTGAGAGTACACTGTGGACTTTAAGGGGATGGTAAACACATTTGTGAAATCAGATTTTAAATATCTAATTTCTAAATGGGTGAAAATTAATTTTATCCATATTTTATCCATATCTGACAACACCCTCAGTTGTTGACTACACTCACATGATAGCTGAGGTCAAGAGCTCTCTATAACAGTTGGTCCCATGTCTGTACCCCCTTTAGTTGCTGAGTTATAAGCCCTCAAACATGCACTGAGGTCAAGGTTCAAAGGTCAATGGCTGAAAGCAGGAGCCATGTAGAATCATCATACTGACATATGTTACTCTCCAGGTTGAGACCTTTCCAATGATGTATTTGGTTTAGCTCTACGACAAAGTTTAGATTTTTTCATTTTTTGGACACAAGCCATGCCAGGTGTAGTTTCAGAGAGCACTTTGAAGGCCCAGTGTATAAAATGAGTTTTGTTTGTTTCTTTGCTTGTTTTTTTCTTTTTTACTGTAGAGAGTTACTAAAATGAGTCATCCTCAGACAATACAATACTACTAAAAAGTAAAACCAATAATAACAATAATGAAATAAGCAAAAATAGTATTAAAATCATATTGAAATTTTAAAATCTATTTACAGAGTGGAATGGTAGCCTTATAGATAACTTAGATACTATTTATTATTGTTTAGATACTATTTAGCCTATTATTGTATTTACTTTTAGCATGTTCTACTTTTGAGTAATTTCCGAGAAGTTATGATAAAAAAAAATAAAAAATTACAGACTATAGGAGACAACCTCTTCAATGTCTCACGTCAATTAATTAACACTATTTATAATGCCTTCTTTATTTTTTTTGCTGCTGTCTCCAGTTGAGAGTGGTGATTTGCTAAATACATTCTACAATAATAATTAGATTAACATTTGGTCTATAATATTGTTGGCTATATTACGCATTTTAATAAAAAAAAACGGAAGAATAAAAGAAATAAACATCGAAATAATTACTTTTTTTATTGATACTCCTCTCTGACACACACACACACACACACACACACACACACACACACACACACACACACACACACACACACATTGAACACGCGATTGAATGAATGAATGAATGAATGAATGAATGAACATTGGAAGTGGTTCAGCCACAGTCCCGCCGGCTGGCGTGGTCACATTGAGATTACATTTGTTTTTTATTACTAACAAAATGTTTTATATTGACCGTATGAATGGTTTCGTTTTCAAATAAATATTTGGAAATGAAAATATGCTTTGGTGTACTTTTACAGAGTTTTGCAATATGTATATAGCCTACCTGTATCAAAATGTATAATTTTCAGCAGCGGTTTGTGTGACAGCTGCCACGGTCGGAGGTATAACCAGTGGGGCAGCCCCTGGTTCTGTGGCGCTGGCTTGGGGTCCACTCTCCCCTGGTGGAGTGGAGGGTGGCCGGGTTGCCAGGGGCAGACGGCTCCATGTGATGGTGTTTCCTCTCTGGTTCTTCCGTGCTCAGCCTTATTTTTATCTTCTTATTTATTTATTTATTAGTGGCGTTTGGATTCAGTTACGGCAGACGGATGGCAATCTGAAATGGAATGAAGCCCACAGACGGCGGAGAGCAGCTACAAAACAGTAGTGGAACGCGCCCCATCCGCCCACAGCACAATGCTCTTAAAGCCCCATGCTATCAAAAGCTGGCAAAATACATTTATTTTATTTTATGGCCTTGACATTAACCTGTCATATTGTTGAGTTATCAAGGACACTTCCGCGTTTTTGTGTGTATACAGAGGAAAACGAGGTTGACGTGACGTGATTGAATCAGGGAATCCGTGTGTCCACCACGGGAGAGGATCCTAATTGACTTTACATTGGCATTGTTTTCGTGGTGGCAGCACATAATTTCAACCCATTACGTGCTGCCACCACGTAATGCGGTGTTAATAGGTCGTGGTCATTTCACGTATTTCTGTGAGATCGGGTTGTTCGTATCGTGACTGAAACTTTTTTTCATGTTCCTAAGATGAACTGGAAAAAACGCCCCAGGCCTGCAGGAGCTGATGGACAGCTTTCAGTCGAGTGAGTAATATCGTCTGTGTCGTCTCTTTGTGAGTGACCTAGCGTACTTGTCCCAGAGCCAGCTGCAGCTGTTGCTCACCGGTGTATCCCTCCGCGCAAGATGTACTGACCCCCTACAAGCGCCAAGATATCCATCATGTTGTCTCAATATGAAAATGATAGAGAAAGGGCATAACTCCCAAACCGTCGGAGTATTCTTTTCACATAATAATGCGGACTCAGCAGATGACTTGTTAACTGTTTATTCCTCCTTACACCGAACATACACGGCTGCTTCTCATTGTTTCCAGTAGCACAACAACGGTTACTACATTACCCAGAATAACTTGAGGCTCACACTACTACGGTAGCCTTAGTAACTCAAAATACACCACAGATTAGATCAGAACAGAAACACGACAGGAGAATTTACTGAGTAATTTTGCTGTTTCCACTAATTACTTGGAGTGACCTGACGTTAGTTAATCCTCTCACTCTCCAAAACAAATGCATGCGGTAATTGCCGGCTGCAGTCGGAATTTTACGACATCAGGCTGTGGGTGTCATACCGCTTTGACCAAAGGGGCGCTATAATCAACGAAAACGAAAAGTTCCGCACAGCTGCTTTAATCTTTCTTTTTCTTTTTGTCTGATGGGTTTCTGAGGGTAATTTAACAGAATTGTTATCTAGCTGGAATATTCAGTACTCACCTCCAGTGCTTGTTGGCAAATTGACACTAGATAACAGTTTTATCTATGGCATGCTATCAACTCATATGAGAACAAGATGCTGTTTTTTTTTTATCAGAGTGATATTCACAGTTTGTAACAGCCAAGAATGGTGAAAGGTTTCAAATACAGGACGCCAGAATTGAGACATGTACAGAAATCAATTTATTATGAGTAAAAATCAAAGGTGGAAGATTTTACAATAGGACCCATTTACAGCTTTTATTACATGGATGACAGTTCCCCACAGATCTGACTGAGGAACTGTCATCCATGTAATAAAAGCTGTAAATGGATGACAGTTCCCCACAGATCTGACTGAGGACATTAAGTGGGCTAAGAGTAACACTGACACTCTGTCATATATACATTTTGACACCACCACATTTAGACTGAATGATTGTATCCTCCATTAAAGTAAATATGTGGCATCAGATAATTCACAGAAACAAAAGCATTCTAAATTTGAGATAACATAGATTTTAAAAAGTTAATATTTGGCACCGGATACTTAAAGTAGTTCTATATCACAATTTCTACATTCAGAACATTAATATAGAACTAAACAACTGTTTGCTCAGTAAAGATATAGTGGAGTCGTGGCCTCCTGAGCAGATAATATAGTAACACTACCTCTGTGTGTTTTATAATCCAAGCTTCTCTGTTCTTTGTTGTGGTAACTAGTCCGGCTGCCCGTGCATGTCAATGCATGTGATTCCCTGTGTGTATCCCACTGGCTAGCTAATCGCTGGCATTATGCACTGCGTGTATATGGAGGTTACCACGAGTAACTCCATCTCAACCCATGGTGGTGGCACAGCATTGTTGCAGAAGCATAACTCCCACCCTCTGAAACGTTAGCTCTGCCAACACTGTTACCTTGTTGGCACTGTTTGCACTGTTAGCTGCTAGCAGCTGGCTCAGCCACCTAAATATTGAGAGCCATATGCAGACAATCCTGGCCCAAACTCTGAATCATAAATATGCTCTGCATAACATATAGAGCTATTTAAATCTAAATAAAAACATACATTACAAATGTTAAATTAATCAATAAAATAAGCCAGTAAAGCAAGACAAAAACTGTCTCACGTATAACCCACATCTTGACATCTTTTAATACAGTGAAAAAGTAAATATTTAGCATCAGATGCTTTACAGAAATGAAAGCAAATTGATTCTAACTTTTTCTTTTAAACAACTGCATATCATACCTAATCAGATTTTTTTTAAAAAGACAATACCACATAAAGTTGTAAATATTTGACATCAGATACTTCACGGAAACAAAATGATCAATAAAAGATTACATACGCCATTTGTACCTCTTGGCATTTACATTCTAATGATATTCATCTGTCACACAAAATCATGAATTCAAACTCAAATTTAATCAAACTGGAAACGTTAGTATGTGTCCTAAAGTATCAAACAGTATTTAAAAGTATTCTCATAAACATAAACATAGAACTATTATATTTGTAAGCTGCAGCTGCAAATAGCTTTGTATCTTATAGACAACATGTTAATATTTGTGCTCTAAGTCATATTAAACAAGTAAAATGTAAATATCCATGTAATGATAGTGAATGCATGTTAGTAGGATGTGCACCTCTATAACCACAAAGCTTGTAGTCTCTCACCTGATATAAAAGCGTTCTCTGAGGCTTGCTTCTGCCTGCTTACGTGTGATACATTTCCAAGAAGCAGGTATGCTAGCAGGGTTTGCATTATATGCTACAGCAAACGTATCGTTGAACCTTGCCAGTACATATTTCCAGTAGTCTGATGCCTGAAGGCTTACGTCTGGAACAATTTTCCAGTCAGGAAAAATATCTTTGTAACGTTTGAAAGGGTACCAAATTCCATTTGTGGCACTGCAGCAAAAATGACTGTCACTGATCACAGAGTGAGAGCATATGTCAGTACCACATGTCCCACGCCACCTGACTTCACCCAGAGCCTGTGGCCGATGTAGTGACGTCCAGTGCTCAGTGTGGTCTTTTCCTCCTGCCTCACAAGGTGCTTTGCAGAATGGACACTGTTTAACACATCCAATCAGTCTGGTGAAAAGCTCGTTCTGAGGATTCACATGAAGTTGTTTTAGTTTTGTTTGGATGTTTGTTTCTTTAAACTTCTCTGTAAGAGCCTCTGCCATGTCCTTCAGACAGTCGGTGAGCCAGTGAGCAAACTGTTCCGGGTTGGTATTGTTCAGGATCATGAAAGCACCAAGAGCATCCTGGGAAATGACCAGTTTATCACCAAGTTCCTGACAGACATCTTCAACAAATTTTCTTAAGTTGCCACTCTTTTTGGTTTTAGCTTTGTTGATAGCATTAGTTATGTTCCTCATGCTAAACTGGAGATTTCGATACTCAAACTCAAACATGATAGACCCTTTTAAGAAGCGTTCTACTATTTGGTCGAGGATCCATTTCTTTACATAATACTCATATGAGTCAATGTAGCTCAGATAGCTTTCAAAGTCATCCTTTGTGAGCAAATCCAGTAAAAGTGAATACTGGAGGTATATTCGTGTGCTGAACTGCTGGCTTGTCATCATTTCACCAATGATATCAGGACCCAAGGAACGCTTGACAAAGTCTTCAACTGCAGGCTTCAGGCAGCAGTTTGTGAATTCTTCTGCCTTCTTCTGGCACTGGTCTCGTTCATGGAACAAGTCTTTAAAATCAGTGCAAAACCTTTCTTTGTTTCGATTCAGACATCTGTAGGGATCATTCTCATGTATGAAATCTTCGTGCATGATCTGAAACTGTCTGGCTGCATCTCCACAGATGTGCTGTTTCAGAGAAATTTCAAACTCAATCTCTGTCTTCACTTCCTTATTGTTTTGCAGCTTCTCGTCAATCATGTGGAGGATCTCCTGAATGTAAGTGTCATGGTAATTGCTTTTTCTTTCCACTTTTCCAGTGACATACTGTTTGCAATCTGCTATGATACTGTCAGCCATTTGCTGTACAGCCTTTATGTGATCTTCAGTGTTGAAGAACTTGGTGATTCTGTGTTTCAACTGCTTGAAGAATCCTTCTGCAGTATATCTGAAAGGAACAAGTCCACATTCTGACAGGGTTTTTTTACTGAGCAATTGACAGACATGACTTCCCTTACGTCTTAGATTTTCTCTCAGGTAGTGGTACACACTTGCAAAGACATCTGCAGGCTTTTGCTTAGAGAAGGAGAGTTCCTTCACCATTCTGTTCCACATCTTATCAAATTCTTTGTCCAACTCTTTGCCTGTCATCTCTACATTTTTTCCCCGACATTGTTCAATCAATGCACACACTCTCTCCTCTAATTCTTTTGCGTGGTTCTCCTCGATTTTATCAAGTTCTGCCATTCCCTGTCTGATGTCAGCTGTTGCTGTGAGTTGATTAAACACAGAGCTCTCCATTTCTCGTCGAAGGGTCTTTGCACTGTTTGCAAAGTCTTCTCTGTATCCTTCAACAAGATAGACGTGACCCTCTGTTTGCTTGAAGTACTGTGACAAATTGTCAAGAAGCTTTGTCTCCCATTTCATCAGCACTGTGCACGCTTCACTTTTCAAACAAGTGAGAAATTCTCTCATGTCAGCTATCTCAGATTCCACAGCAAATTTGCCAAAATTGGAAATTCTTGTCTCAGCATTTGTAACCCATGTGTACATTTCTTTTTTGAATTCCCATTCCCATTTGTTGAATTCTGTGCACAGCCTCACGTATGCATCAGCCACCAGACTGTTTCTGAAGCTGAAGATGAAGTTTTCATGCTTTACTGCATTCCACAGGTTTTTCATCCACTCTGTAAACTCCAAGATATTATTAGCAGATGACTCACAACGTCCCAAAATTTGGATTACATTTTTCTTGAGCTCATATACAGCTTCGCTGTACCCTGCATTGACTGGTGCCATTGGTGGGTTTCCATTCCAGAGTCCAGGAATGTACCAGTTCCCAGTGTCTGGACTGTACTCCATCACATCAGTGAAGCTCATGTTCTCCTCTTTCTTTTCCATTTTGGCTGCTGCCTGGGTCATCTCATTTAACTGCTGCAAGAGCAGTTTCCTGTCTCGTAAGTTCCTCTCATGAGCTGAAACATCCGACACATTCTGGTGGACAAACTGACATTTGGGCTTTTTACCCACCTCTGTCATCCTGAGAAAAGCATGCACAACTATTTGTAGGATGTCTTTCATTTCAGTTGAATTCTCCATTCCGATATTGATGATGGTGATATCACTCAGCCCCACAACAAGTGTTGCAAGCTCATTGTCGTGCTCATGGCTATTATCCAGTTGTGCAAGCTCTGGTGACTTTAAGCCCTCAGTGTCAATGATCACCATGAAGTCACAGTTGAGGACTTTTTGAACATCTTCATTGATTCTGATGAGCAACATAAAGGCACCTCGAGTGCATCGCCCACTGCTGACTGCAAACTGCACTCCAAACATGGTGTTGAGGAGAGTAGACTTTCCTGTGCTCTGAACTCCAAGAACTGTGACCACCAGTATCTTGTTCTTAGGAGACACCAAGCCATTGAGCTGAGAGAGGACGTCACTCACCCATCTGAGAGGTATGTTGGAGGCATCTCCATCTACAAGCTCAAGGGGAAATCCATCAAGTAACAATTCTGCACATAGTTTGGGCAGATGTTGAAACTGTTTTCGTGATGGGTGTGTTTCTGGAAGAGACAGTGAAGCCTCATAGATCTGACCCATTTCACGGAAGAAGTGTTCAGTCCCCAGTGAGCTGTTGGAGAGTTGTCTGTCAATTTCTTTGATCTCCTCTTTGTTCTCAGAATTTTTGCATTTCTTTTTGTACTGATCTCGGAGGCCAGACAGTTTTTCTCGAGACAGGTTATCAAGGTTCATTCGCATCCATTTCAGGAAATAGCACCTCTCTATCCCTGGTCTTGTTATTGCGTTGATAAAACACGTCATTGCATTTGACATGTCACAAGTGTTCTGTTTTTTCCTAAGTTTTGTTTTCTGTACCTCAAGGTCACTTTTGTACTTTTCTACGTTCTCAGACCCAATATTTCGGAGCCGAAATTGTTCCTTCTCCAAGCGAGTCAGTTCCTTCCATATTTGGCCTTGCAGGGGTAGCTGAGTGTCTTTGCATTTAAGGATGTCTTGAATTTCTGCAGTTATGGCATCTGCATTTTTCTTGGCACTCTGGCACTCTGAAGAGTCTTCATCAACCAAGATTCCCAGTTCATGGGCAATGTCAGCCATCTGCTCAATTTGCATCTTCATCTTTGAGTTCTCAACTACTTTGCTGACTGTTTTCCTCAGATTTTTAACAAAGTCTGCATCATTCATCTGCTTAGTCTTTAAAAGGATGTTGCTGTTGTTCAAGCCCAACTTGGTTGCCACCTTCTTTACAGCATCAACACTGAAGTGCTTACTTTGATGGTTACCTACCAAAAAGATCTGTGCCTTGTGGCGTTGGTTGGTGAGCAGCTCACACTCAGAGTCCAAATTGTCAAAGAACACAAAAACTGCTGCTGATGTCTGACACAAAAAAGAAAATTGTGTTTCAAACGAGGCAATGTCTCCACGAAGGTTAGCTACAGCTACTGGCTCACTGAAAATATCCATGTTTTTGTTCCCACAAGGAAGGTACCAAGTCATTTCAACCAGTCCATTGGATATTCTCCTTGGACTGTCACCACACTCCATGTTATTGTCACCACACTCCATGTTACAGTGAACAAATGTATCATGGTACTGCTGAGAATTGCTCAGAAGCTTATTGAGGATCTCTGACTTGGACAGGGAGCACTCACCCAGTCTCACAAAAGATATCATTGGAAGTTCAGAGAGAACAATTCTTTGTTCAATGAAGCCTTTGGACTCTGAAAGTGACTGAGGTCTGTACTTTTTAACGATGTCTCTCATGGCCCAAAGCATGAGTGTGCACTGCTTTGTGTCACAATTGGGAAGCAACAGAGGCACAGAAAACTGACACATAGACATTTTGAGTGCCATTTCCTGTTGTACAAAAGCATCAGACCACAGAAAGAGAGCAGTGATTATGTCAAGGGGGTTTAACATGTCACCTGAATTTGTGCTGCTGACCAGATTATCAAGATCTAACTCTGTATTCATGGACTGATCACTACAGTTTGACTCACATGCAGATGTACATTTCATATTCCTAGCTGTCACATTAACCATCATTAGTTTCTTCAGAAAAACACATCGAAGATCTGAATTACACTTGGCAGGTTCATCAGTAATGGTCCTCTCGTCAATCTGAAGTACTGTGCTCAGGGATAGCTTCTTTTTGTCCTGGTACTCCAGTCCCAAATCCTCCAAAAAACTCTGTAGTTGTGTCTCTATAGACATAAAAAACAATTAATATTAAGCTCATGATGGTTTTTTTTTTTTCAATATTTTATTTCATTTTGCCCTTACATAGTTTACACCTCGCTAATACTGAAGCAGTCTAATAAAACAGCTGTTCTTTTGAGTAGTGTTGACTCAACATTCTGGTCCTTTTGAGGGCTTTATTTTGTGGTGCTGTTGAATTGCATAGTCTCATACTGACAGGTGCTTCTGATACTTTGTCCACACCATTTATATCTATGAGGTCAGACTATTACAAAGAAACTATAATGCAGTACAGGTAAACACCATAAATACTGTACATCCTCCAATATGCCCATGAAGTTGAATTGACATCTTTTAAAAACACTTTTAAGAAATACTAAACATTATAATCTCAATGTTGTATTATTAGACTGCAATAGTTTTAGCTAGTTGCACCTAATAAACTGGCAACTGAGACTTGAGTAAATGGATTTGCAATGTAGAAATAATTTAGATTTATAAACACTATCAAAATCTAATGGGCAGACTGCCGCTGGATTGTCAGTAAAGGACTGGAAATACGTGGAAAAGGTCATCCTGTGCTTCAAAATGTTGCAGATTCATGAAAATGCTGACTTGTTAACCATATCAAAAGATTATGAATATAAAACATAAAGGTATAGTCGGTTTTAAGATGTCATTAGGTATTAGTGTACTTGCACTATTGCTGGCCAAAAAAATTCACTAATTCTTTTGTACCGATTCTTTTGCAAGTTTGATTCATACCAGATCTACACTGTTACATACAGCCTCACACTTGAAAGGTGACATTATGCAAAATGCACTTTTTCATGGCTTTTCAACATTGGTATGTGTCCCTGGTGTGTTGAGAGATGGAGCATGACCTATTAGATTATGTCCCTGCACACTGACCCTGAAAGGTGTCAGTGATTCATGAGGATTGACCACTGTCTGGTCACATGGGTGTGAGGAAAACCCTGGATTAAATAAGTAGACTAGACCTGTGGCTGAGTATTAGAAGAGACATAGTGGGGAAGCAGGGAAGGTCACCTTTGCATTAGTTGCATGTTGAGCAGGAGCCATTTGCTTACACTATGATAGATTGTGCACGCCAATTTCCTCCTCCATTTTTATTTAATAGCTTAGTTAAGTTATAGGTCAATAGGGCATGTGATGCAATAGGTCAAACTGATTAACATTTTATTTTAAGAGCACCATCTGCTGGACCACAAGGCAAACTACTTTAAACTCTGTTGCAGTTACAGACTGTACATTTTGATTACATTTCAGTCATATACAGTTTGAATGTATTTTTTCCCCGAAAGTCTAGATTAAGTTTGGATTATGAAAATAAAAAGGGACAGCCCCAGAGTCTACTTCTAGTGCTTGGAGTTCAGCCCTTGTTCTGGCAGCTCAGGAAGAGAGAAAGGAAAGATTTTGTTTTGACTGATACTGATGCTGTTCCTATTCCTCATCTTGAGGATCACATAGATCAAGTTCTTTCCAAGTACTGCTTGCCACAGCCTTGTCACAAGTAGGAATTCATATGAATTTTTACAAGTTACCAGGTAGGCTGAGGCCATGTCCTCCTAGGTTTTTTTGGGAAAAGCCAGCATTAGCTTTTGTCAATGCCCAACATCCACTGGTTATTAAAACGTAGAGTGTTTTATTACTTTCATTTATATCTCTTTTATTTGAATAGTCTTTTGGAAACTTCTGCAGAGTTGTGGTAGAAATGTGTATAATGCTCAAAAGTCTGTGGTTTTATTAGAAAATCAATTCTTCTTTTTTATTGACATTATGATTTCTGTTACTTACTTGTGGTAGCAGCTGTTACAGCTGGCTTGCTTCGTCTTCCATTCCTAAGTTGTGCAGAAACCTGCAGGGAGTAACACACCCCTGGCTTCAGGTTGCTGAAAGTCTGGTTGTTTGCGTCTGTTGTCAACACTTGTTCAGTTTCTCCCTCGCTGCAACAGGTCACAGTGTAGCTCTCCACTTCACCAGCAGGTGGGTCCCAACTCAGAGACACTGACTCACTGCTTATCTGGTCAACTGTAATGTTTGCAGGAGGGCTGGGCTCTGTGGGAACATCACAGTAGTTTCACTTATACTTTGGAATTCAAGTTCAGTCAGTGCTTTTCTGTATTTAAAGTGGTGTTTAACTGCCAGGTTAAAGAGGTGTGGTAAAAGATAAAGCCACATATAATCAGGTCATGCACTTGTGGAAATACAAATTATTACCACATCTTCAGTCTAAAACTGACCTTTTTAACCAAATAAGAGCATACCTCAGTGTAAGAAATACATTTATATAGGTTATGAGACCAAAGACCATTCAGACAATACTTTCTATCTTTTTTGTTTGTTTGTTTTTTACTGATTTGTTTTACAGATTTACCTGTGAAGACAGATAGCGAGGTTGCTTTGCTTTGATTTCCATTATCAGCAATCCTTATGATGCTGAAAGTATACTCAGTCCCAGGATTCAGTCCCCCAACCGTCACAGTGCTGGAGTCCTCTCTGATCAAACTGCTCCTCTGTATGGAGGAGTAATCTATTTGCAGTTTATACCTAACAGAGGTCTCAGTGAGTGAAAAGCCAAGAGAAACAGTCTCCTGGTCAGCACTGAGAACTGTTACATCTCCTGGTGGAGGAACGTCTGTCACAAGAGAAGAGAGGTACATCTCAGTATCTCAACATTACAACATGTAAGCCTATTTCGTTATAAATCAGATCAGTTTTTGACGGTCACACATACAGTCAGACTGTGATGTTGGTAAAGTAATCTTTCCGTCCTCATAGTATGACTCGGGGTAATCTGGGGCATCGTAGAACTCCTTCATTATTTAAAAAAAAAAAAAAACAGTTTAAAAGTGAAATGAATCAATTTATAATCCCATTCAATAGCTTCAAGGAGAAATATTTGGCTTGTAATTTTATTGTTATTTAAGTTTAAGGTTGTAAAAACGAGCTGTTTACCTCCTCATCAGAGTTATCCATTGTAGGTACACTCTCAGCCATCCCACACTTGGTCCAGATTATTCAAACTGCTTCTTACTGAAAGTTATAGAAATGAACCCTGTTATCAACATCTTCTCCAACAGTTATCCATATTAGACATGAATCACACAGCTAAGTGTACTCTGCAAACTGTCAGACTACAATATAGAATAAAACAACTACTGTAATGGGCACACTAATGGAGCTGTTAAAAATAGATAAAACACACTGAGTCACGCTTCTGTTTTATGGAAAGCCTGATATTTTTGCCGGACTTCAAATGAGGGAAACAATCCTTGACAAAGAGATTGTTGCTTACCTTTGTTGGAGTCATCTGTCCATGGTAAAAGTACTGTTCTGTTCTTTTATCCATGAATTTGTAGTAATTGTTTGTGCAGTATTCTGTTATAGGTTAAGTAGCTTTTGTCCTGAGGACAGAGCTCTGAACACGCCCTGACAATGCACTAGCCTACTGCCTACTTTTATTCTGCCGTGTGAAGTTACTTTCACTTTTGATTCCCAGAAACAGTTAACGGTTATGTGGTTTCCAGTAAAACAAAACTTATTTGTCTTGTCAGGAGGTGGTGAGGGGACGGTGGATTGAAAGGGCTGATTTGTGTAAAACTTTGATTTGTTGTGAACTAGTGGTACAAAGTATTAGAAATGGCTATCAGAAATAATTACTTATTATTGAAAATAATTATTAATTATATAGATGCCAAATAAAGCCAAATAATCAACTCAGTCTCATAAAATATGCTAAAATATCAATTTGGCACTCTGATTAATAATTAAAATAATAAATAAAGCTGCAAACAACAATGTACTTCAGCTAGAGGTGGTGAAGCCACTAACACTGATGATACCCCATTAGCCTCACCAGTGCTGGGCATTAGCGTTACTACAAGTAGCGAAGTTGCTAACTTAACCGCGTTTCTCAGTAGCGTGGTGGTAACGTCACAACTTTCTATCATTTCAATTCGCCATGATACTGAGGATAGGTAATGTGACTGACGCCAGCGCCACACCAAGGCAGGTAGACGACGAGGGAAGCACTTCCGCATGACATCACATACTGAACCTTCAGTTGATTCTGCTTGCTGCTTCGCTATTGGCTTTTCTTAGCAAGACCCGCCCTACTCTGCCTCTGATTGGCTACATTGCACCACTTAACGTGTCTCTGACTTGTTGCCCACAGACTGTATTCAGTGGATTTGCGGTGGACACTGGAGAAATACACACACAAGGGCTGAGAAAAGAGACAGAGACAGAGACAGAGAGCAGTGTTAAGTAGGAAGAGAGGGGGCAGACATTTGCAGGACATGTTCATGTTCTAATGTCCCCCCAAAAAACTTTTTAATATAGGTCTGTTTTTTTTATTGCTTATATGACTGTCTTTTATTTATTATGGTTTTATTGACTGAAAAATATATTTTGGAATCCTGTTTTTGAATTACTGACAGAGCCAGATAGCTGACTGAAAGAGGCCAAGACAGAGAAATGCATTAAGTAGGAAGAGGAGAGAGAAAGGGAGAGAGCAATAGGCCGACTGATGATGTCATGTTATTGGAGGACACGTTCAAATAAAAAAAAGAAAAGAAGACAATTTTAATTTA
Organism: Epinephelus lanceolatus; assembly: GCF_041903045.1. Taxonomy (NCBI): domain Eukaryota; kingdom Metazoa; phylum Chordata; class Actinopteri; order Perciformes; family Serranidae; genus Epinephelus; species Epinephelus lanceolatus. Next base: position 28,732,179 of record NC_135755.1, on the reverse strand, counting down.
ACTTTATTATTTTATAGTAAGTTAGTGGTGTGTAAAAAAAAAAAATCTTCATGAATAGAGCCTGTACGCTACAGTCCATACATTGACAGATGACAAAAAACATTGTGATACTGGAGAAAACAAAAACAGATACAGGGGATTACACCCACCTCTCTGGCCAGACAGGAGAGACTGGGAGTGGAGTCTGGGCATAAACATGTCTTACACATTCAAACATTGGAGGCCTTCACAGTCAGGTAATAAAACTATTGTGACAGATTTTAAAAACTAGTGATTAAGACATAAATGACCTAGTTACACTTCCTCAGGTCAGACCAATAAACTAAACTCTGAATGTGTTTTGTTGAAGCATAATCTAAATCCAAAAATGTTAGATTTTGGTTTGAACCTGCTTTAGAATGATGGACAGATACACACCTACACACCAACTATTAATAAAGGTTTAAATATGGTTTTGCGTATTATATAATATTCCTAACATTGAACCACAATATAGATTGTGTTTAGTTTGACATTAGTTATGAGATAGTGAGAGGTCTTCGTGGGTCTACGATAAAGTAGCTCACTCAGCCTTTATTTCACAGCACCACCACTCCCTTTTTGTACATATTTATATGAGCATTGTTGGTTGGAGGGACTGCTTAACTGTATGGTGGTGCATATGACAGTAAAGTATTTGAACTTTACCACCTCTTCTTTTATTATTCCCAGAAACAGTAAATGATAAGGCTATGTAGTTTCCAGTAAAATGTAACATATTTGTCTGGTCAGAGAGTGGTGGTGGAACAGTGGGTCAAAATATTTTATTTGTCAAATAACAACAAAATTAATGATATTTCTATCAGCCTTAGTTATACTTTGTGTTAACTATGAATATCCAGATTTTAGCATACTAACTAATGAACTTAGAAATACTGTTCACATTTTAATTGCTATACATCATCGTGTTAAGCCCAGTTTAGACCAGAGATTTGTGATACGATGAGTTGAAACAGACAACTACTTGCAATACGCCGTTTTGCAACATTCTAAAAACCTCCCGGTTCACACCAGTGCAACTAGATAAGACGGCGTATCATCTACATGCAACAACTCTCTGTACTTCTGTACTGATTTTCAGCTTCACAGGATTATTTCTTGACGGAATATAATTTGTATCTTCTTAAAATATGAATGAGGATAATTTTACTGAGATACTGGCTACAGTTGCATTTGTGGTAGTGATGAAAGGGTGAAAAAACATAAATAAAACCAGCACCAGATGGACTGTATTCATAATAAATATGCCGTGCTAATGTTAATAACCAGCACCAATTAATCAGTGAGAATGTGTGTGTGTGTGTGTGTGGTGGGGGCATGAGCACATACAGTGAGCAGCAGCAGTGACCCACCGCCTGACACCTGCACATCGTGAGGAAACAGCGCTCTGCATGGACAGAGCACCTGCCGCAGCAAGCCAACACACTGTCTGCGGTTGTTTTCACTTGACTAGCAGACTTCACCACAAGCTGATAGGCTGTTGAAACAGGTCATGTGCTTTACATTCTAAAACTAGCTGCCGGCGATTTGACCAGCTGAGTTGCAGGTGACACCATCAGCTGGCTTGAGTCTAGCTCAGACCGGCCGGTTTACGCTGCTGCAACTTTTCTCTGCAAGGTTCTAAAACGGTTGCGTCATGTCGCGAATCTTTGGTCTGCCCTGGGCTTTAGTCATTGTGTCACTGAGTTTGACTTTATTTGCACAGGTTAAAATAAAACAACGATCAAAACTTTGCAACTAAACAGGGAGGATTTTAAGAAGCTTTGGTACGTACTTAACACGGGCTCTCTGTGGTGGTGTGTCACAGTGTCTGCCCCACTTGTGCATATTGCTGCTCAATCTGTCCCTGTGTCTCTCCTCTCGTGCCACATTCGCTACTCCCCTGATTCTTTCATTGCCATTTTCCATCCATCCATCCATCAGATGAAAACTTTAGTTTGGATTTAGAATTACTCAGATCCCTTGTATTGTTGACCAGGTGTAGTCACTGTGCAGGTAAAAAGACTTTTCAACTTGCTATTTCTTTTTTTGTTCAACTCTATTTAAGGCAGAACTCACTTTAATTCCCAGTTCAAACTGCATACACGAGTGTTGGAAAGGCCACATTGATACTTATTCTGTCACTGCTGTATAAAAATATCAGTCTTTGATGCAGTATTGACGTGAATAACTACTTATGAAGCTTGACATAACGTTTTTGTCTTCCACCTTGCTGTAGGTCTCAGGTTTTCGCTTGTTTTACTGTATCAGCAGTGATAAAAATAAAAACACACATGTAACCCAAAAACATTATTAAATATTAATAATAAAATTAAAAGCAAAAGATTTTTCAATATGGTGTTAGGACCACTGGACTCTGCAGAACTTCAACTCTAACCTGGACATGTAAGTTCAGACGTCTTCAAACTGGCCACTGTGGCCTCCTTTGTTCATCAGACAAAGAAAAGTCATGTGAAGTGTGAAGTTATGCCCATGGATCCAGTTTTCCACTGATATTGGTCACTGTGGCATGTGTCCCTGTGATGTCACCAGTCCAACAAACCTCAGCTTCTTTGCTTAAAGCAGCTGTGCGGAACTTTTTACCATTAATAAAACTGTCCCTAGTTCGTATCTCACAGAAATACGTGAAATGGCCACGACCTCTTAACACCGCATTACGTGGTGGCAGCACGTGATGGGTTGAAATTACGTGCTGCCACCACGAAAACAATGCCAATGTAAAGTCAATTAGGGTCCTCTCCTGTGGTGGACACACGGATTCCCTGATTCAATCACGTCACGTCAACCTCGTTTTCCTCAATGATATCTTTAACATTCCTGTATACACACAAAAACGCGGAAGTGTTCTTGATATTAAAACGGCAAATATATTCCTCTGTTATAATTTCCCACCAATAATAATAATAATGATAATAACGTGATAGTTCGGCTGTTCTAGATATTTGTTATAGCCTATTCAGATATTCAATCACAAAAACGCCATTTCTAGAGAACTTGCTAAAATATCTGAAATGAACCATCATGCCTACTTTTTCTTAACATATTTCATCTACAGTACAGGCCAAAAGTTTGGACACACCTTCTCATTCAATGCGTTTTCTTTATTTTCATGACTATTTACATTGTAGATTCTCACTGAAGGCATCAAAACTATGAATGAACACATGTGGAGTTATGTACTTAACAAAAAAAGGTGAAATAACTGAAAACATGTTTTATATTCTAGTTTCTTCAAAATAGCCACCCTTTGCTCTGATTACTGCTTTGCACACTCTTGGCACTCTCTCCATGAGCTTCAAGAGGTAGTCACCTGAAATGGTTTTCCAACAGTCTTGAAGGAGTTCCCAGAGGTGTTTAGCACTTGTTGGCCCCTTTGCCTTCACTCTGCGGTCCAGCTCACCCCAAACCATCTCGATTGGGTTCAGGTCCGGTGACTGTGGAGGCCAGGTCATCTGCCGCAGCACTCCATCACTCTCCTTCTTGGTCAAATAGCCCTTACACAGCCTGGAGGTGTGTTTGGGGTCATTGTCCTGTTGAAAAATAAATGATCGTCCAACTAAAGGCAAACCGGATGGGATGGCATGTCGCTGCAGGATGCTGTGGTAGCCATGCTGGTTCAGTGTGCCTTCAATTTTGAATAAATCCCCAACAGTGTCACCAGCAAAACACCCCCACACCATCACACCTCCTCCTCCATGCTTCACAGTGGGAACCAGGCATGTGGAATCCATCCGTTCACCTTTTCTGCGTCTCACAAAGACACGGCAGTTGGAACCAAAGATCTCAAATTTGGACTCATCAGACCAAAGCACAGATTTCCACTGGTCTAATGTCCATTCCTTGTGTTTCTTGGCCCAAACAAATCTCTTCTGCTTGTTGCCTCTCCTTAGCAGTGGTTTCCTAGCAGCTATTTGACCATGAAGGCCTGATTGGCGCAGTCTCCTCTTAACAGTTGTTCTAGAGATGGGTCTGCTGCTAGAACTCTGTGTGGCATTCATCTGGTCTCTGATCTGAGCTGCTGTTAACTTGCCATTTCTGAGGCTGGTGACTCGGATGAACTTATCCTCAGAAGCAGAGGTGACTCTTGGTCTTCCTTTCCTGGGTCGGTCCTCATGTGTGCCAGTTTCGTTGTAGCGCTTGATGGTTTTTGCGACTCCACTTGGGGACACATTTAAAGTTTTTGCAATTTTCCGGACTGACTGACCTTCATTTCTTAAAGTAATGATGGCCACTCGTTTTTCTTTAGTTAGCTGATTGGTTCTTGCCATAATATGAATTTTAACAGTTGTCCAATAGGGCTGTCGGCTGTGTATTAACCTGACTTCTGCACAACACAACTGATGGTCCCAACCCCATTGATAAAGCAAGAAATTCCACTAATTAACCCTGATAAGGCACACCTGTGAAGTGGAAACCATTTCAGGTGACTACCTCTTGAAGCTCATGGAGAGAATGCCAAGAGTGTGCAAAGCAGTAATCAGAGCAAAGGGTGGCTATTTTGAAGAAACTAGAATATAAAACATGTTTTCAGTTATTTCACCTTTTTTTGTTAAGTACATAACTCCACATGTGTTCATTCATAGTTTTGATGCCTTCAGTGAGAATCTACAATGTAAATAGTCATGAAAATAAAGAAAACGCATTGAATGAGAAGGTGTGTCCAAACTTTTGGCCTGTACTGTACGTGCAGTGTCATTACTAGTTCAGCTTTACTAGACATTTGATATATTCAGTAGATGTATCTTTTTACGACCCTGTTTTACAACAAGCCGTAAAAAACCTACCTTCCCAAAAACGCCGTTTTTAGAGTACTATCTAAAATAACTACGATTAGCCAACATCCTTGCTTTTTTTCTTAACATAGTTCATCTAGATGCAGTGTAATAACTACTTCGGCTTTACTATATATTAGATTTATTCAGTAGATCTATCTTTTTACAACCCTATTTAGAGCCCTACTTTGCAAATCAGAAGAACTACAACTATGTTGCTGATATGTATCAAACTGCATGGCGCGGTCCCAGGGAATTGTAGTTTTTTAAAAATCTAAGTGTTTTTCCCAGATTTGGAAGTTGTAAATACTGAATTGAGAGTAGACTGTGGACTTTAAGGGGATGGTAAACACATTTGTGAAATCAGATTTTAAATATCTAATTTCTAAATGGGTGAAAATTAATTTTATCCATATTTTATCCATATCTGACAACACCCTCAGTTGTTGACTACACTCACGTGATAGCTGAGGTCAAGAGCTCTCTATAACAGTTGGTCCCATGTCTGTACCCCCTTTAGTTGCTGAGTTATAAGCCCTCAAACATGCACTGAGGTCAAGGTTCAAAGGTCAATGGCTCAAAGCAGGAGCCATGTAGAATCATCATACTGACATATGTTACTCTCCAGGTTGAGACCTTTCCAATGATGTATTTGGTTTAGCTCTACGACAAAGTTTAGATTTTTTCATTTTTTGGACACAAGCCATGCCAGGTGTAGTTTCAGAGAGCACTTTGAAGGCCCAGTGTATAAAATGAGTTTTGTTTGTTTCTTTGCTTGTTTTTTTCTTTTTTACTGTAGAGAGTTACTAAAATGAGTCATCCTCAGACAATACAATACTACTAAAAAGTAAAACCAATAATAACAATAATGAAATAAGCAAAAATAGTATTAAAATCATATTGAAATTTTAAAATCTATTTACAGAGTGGAATGGTAGCCTAATAGATAACTTAGATAATATTTATTATTGTTTAGATACTATTTAGCCTATTATTGTATTTACTTTTAGCATGTTCTACTTTTGAGTAATTTCCGAGAAGTTATGATAAAAAAATAAAAAATTACAGACTATAGGAGACAACCTCTTCAATGTCTCACGTCAATTAAGTAACACTATTTATAATGCCTTCTTTCTTTTTTTGCTGCTGTCTCCAGTTGAGAGTGGTGATTTGCTAAATACATTCTACAATAATAATTAGATTAACATTTGGTCTATAATATTGTTGGCTATATTACGCATTTTAATAAAAAAAACAGAAAATAAAAGAAATAAACATCGAAATAATTACTTTTTTTATTGATACTCCTCTCTGACACACACACACACACACACACACACATTGAACACGTGATTGAATGAATGAATGAATGAATGAATGAACATTGGAAGTGGTTCAGCCACAGTCCCGCCGGCTGGCGTGGTCACATTGAGATTACATTTGTTTTTTATTACTAACAAAATGTTTTATATTGACCGTATGAATGGTTTCGTTTTCAAATAAATATTTGGAAATGAAAATATGCTTTGGTGTACTTTTACAGAGTTTTGCAATATGTATATAGCCTACCTGTATCAAAATGTATAATTTTCAGCAGCGGTTTGTGTGACAGCTGCCACGGTCGGAGGTATAACCAGTGGGGCAGCCGCTGGTTCTGTGGGTCTGGCTTGGGGTCCACTCTCCCCTGGTGGAGTGGAGGGTGGCCGGGTTGCCAGGGGCAGACGGCTCCATGTGATGGTGTTTCCTCTCTGGTTCTTCCGTGCTCAGCCTTATTTTTATCTTCTTATTTATTTATTTATTAGTGGCGTTTGGATTCAGTTACGGCAGACGGATGGCAATCTGAAATGGAATGAAGCCCACAGACGGCGGAGAGCAGCTACAAAACAGTAGTGGAACGCGCCCCATCCGCCCACAGCACAATGCTCTTAAAGCCCCATGCTATCAAAAGCTGGCAAAATACATTTATTTTATTTTATGGCCTTGACATTAACCTGTCATATTGTTGAGTTATCAAGGACACTTCCGCGTTTTTGTGTGTATACAGAGGAAAACGAGGTTGACGTGACGTGATTGAATCAGGGAATCCGTGTGTCCACCACGGGAGAGGATCCTAATTGACTTTACATTGGCATTGTTTTCGTGGTGGCAGCACATAATTTCAACCCATTACGTGCTGCCACCACGTAATGCGGTGTTAATAGGTCGTGGTCATTTCACGTATTTCTGTGAGATCGGGTTGTTCGTATCGTGACTGAAACTTTTTTTCATGTTCCTAAGATGAACTGGAAAAAACGCCCCAGGCCTGCAGGAGCTGATGGACAGCTTTCAGTCGAGTGAGTAATATCGTCTGTGTCGTCTCTTTGTGAGTGACCTAGCGTACTTGTCCCAGAGCCAGCTGCAGCTGTTGCTCACCGGTGTATCCCTCCGCGCAAGATGTACTGACCCCCTACAAGCGCCAAGATATCCATCATGTTGTCTCAATATGAAAATGATAGAGAAAGGGCATAACTCCCAAATCGTCGGAGTATTCTTTTCACATAATAATGCGGACTCAGCAGATGACTTGTTAACTGTTTATTCCTCCTTACACCGAACATACACGGCTGCTTCTCATTGTTTCCAGTAGCACAACAACGGTTACTACATTACCCAGAATAACTTGAGGCTCACACTAATACGGTAGCCTTAGTAACTCAAAATACACCACAGATTAGATCAGAACAGAAACACGACAGGAGAATTTACTGAGTAATTTTGCTGTTTCCACTAATTACTTGGAGTGACCTGACGTTAGTTAATCCTCTCACTCTCCAAAACAAATGCATGCGGTAATTGCCGGCTGCAGTCGGAATTTTACGACATCAGGCTGTGGGTGTCATACCGCTTTGACCAAAGGGGCGCTATAATCAACGAAAACGAAAAGTTCCGCACAGCTGCTTTAATCTTTCTTTTTCTTTTTGTCTGATGGGTTTCTGAGGGTAATTTAACAGAATTGTTATCTAGCTGGAATATTCAGTACTCACCTCCAGTGCTTGCTGGCAAATTGACACTAGATAACAGTTTTATCTATGGCATGCTATCAACTCATATGAGAACAAGATGCTGTTTTTTTTATCAGAGTGATATTCACAGTTTGTAACAGCCAAGAATGGTGAAAGGTTTCAAATACAGGACGCCAGAATTGAGACATGTACAGAAATCAATTTATTATGAGTAAAAATCAAAGGTGGAAGATTTTACAATAGGACCCATTTACAGCTTTTATTACATGGATGACAGTTCCCCACAGATCTGACTGAGGACATTAAGTGGGCTAAGAGTAACACTGACACTTTGTCATATATACATTTTGACACCACCACATTTAGATTGAATGATTGTATCCTCCATTAAAGTAAATATGTGGCATCAGATAATTCACAGAAACAAAAGCATTCTAAATTTGAGATAACATAGATTTTAAAAAGTTAATATTTGGCACCGGATACTTAAAGTAGTTCTATATCACAATTTCTACATTCAGAACATTAATATAGAACTAAACAACTGTTTGCTCAGTAAAGATATAGTGGAGTCGTGGCCTCCTGAGCAGATAATATAGTAACACTACCTCTGTGTGTTTTATAATCCAAGCTTCTCTGTTCTTTGTTGTGGTAACTAGTCCGGCTGCCCGTGCATGTCAATGCATGTGATTCCCTGTGTGTATCCCACTGGCTAGCTAATCGCTGGCATTATGCACTGCGTGTATATGGAGGTTACCACGAGTAACCCCATCTCAACCCATGGTGGTGGCACAGCATTGTTGCAGAAGCATAACACCCACCCTCTGAAACGTTAGCTCTGCCAACACTGTTACCTTGTTGGCACTGTTTGCACTGTTAGCTGCTAGCAGCTGGCTCAGCCACCTAAATATTGAGAGCCATATGCAGACAATCCTGGCCCAAACTCTGAATCATAAATATGCTCTGCATAACGTATAGAGCTATTTAAATCTAAATAAAAACATACATTACAAATGTTAAATTAATCAATAAAATAAGCCAGTAAAGCAAGACAAAAACTGTCTCATGTATAACCCACATCTTGACATCTTTTAATACAGTGAAAAAGTAAATATTTAGCATCAGATGCTTTACAGAAATGAAAGCAAATTGATTCTAACTTTTTCTTTTAAACAACTGCATATCATACCTAATCAGATTTTTTTTAAAAAGACAATACCACATAAAGTTGTAAATATTTGACATCAGATACTTCACGGAAACAAAATGATCAATAAAAGATTACATACGCCATTTGTACCTCTTGGCATTTACATTCTAATGATATTCATCTGTCACACAAAATCATGAATTCAAACTCAAATTTAATCAAACTGGAAACGTTAGTATGTGTCCTAAAGTATCAAACAGTATTTAAAAGTATTCTCATAAACATAAACATAGAACTATTATATTTGTAAGCTGCAGCTGCAAATAGCTTTGTATCTTATAGACAACATGTTAATATTTGTGCTCTAAGTCATATTAAACAAGTAAAATGTAAATATCCATGTAATGATAGTGAATGCATGTTAGTAGGATGTGCACCTCTATAACCACAAAGCTTGTAGTCTCTCACCTGATATAAAAGCGTTCTCTGAGGCTTGCTTCTGCCTGCTTACGTGTGATACATTTCCAAGAAGCAGGTATGCTAGCAGGGTTTGCATTATATGCTACAGCAAACGTATCGTTGAACCTTGCCAGTACATATTTCCAGTAGTCTGATGCCTGAAGGCTTACGTCTGGAACAATTTTCCAGTCAGGAAAAATATCTTTGTAACGTTTGAAAGGGTGCCAAATTCCATTTGTGGCACTGCAGCAAAAATGACTGTCACTGATCACAGAGTGAGAGCATATGTCAGTACCACATGTCCCACGCCACCTGACTTCACCCAGAGCCTGTGGCCGATGTAGTGACGTCCAGTGCTCAGTGTGGTCTTTTCCTCCTGCCTCACAAGGTGCTTTGCAGAATGGACACTGTTTAACACATCCAATCAGTCTGGTGAAAAGCTCGTTCTGAGGATTCACATGAAGTTGTTTTAGTTTTGTTTGGATGTTTGTTTCTTTAAACTTCTCTGTAAGAGCCTCTGCCATGTCCTTCAGACAGTCGGTGAGCCAGTGAGCAAACTGTTCCGGGTTGGTATTGTTCAGGATCATGAAAGCACCAAGAGCATCCTGGGAAATGACCAGTTTATCACCAAGTTCCTGACAGACATCTTCAACAAATTTTCTTAAGTTGCCACTCTTTTTGGTTTTAGCTTTGTTGATAGCATTAGTTATGTTCCTCATGCTAAACTGGAGATTTCGATACTCAAACTCAAACATGATAGACCCTTTTAAGAAGCGTTCTACTATTTGGTCGAGGATCCATTTCTTTACATAATACTCATATGAGTCAATGTAGCTCAGATAGCTTTCAAAGTCATCCTTTGTGAGCAAATCCAGTAAAAGTGAATACTGGAGGTATATTCGTGTGCTGAACTGCTGGCTTGTCATCATTTCACCAATGATATCAGGACCCAAGGAACGCTTGACAAAGTCTTCAACTGCAGGCTTCAGGCAGCAGTTTGTGAATTCTTCTGCCTTCTTCTGGCACTGGTCTCGTTCATGGAACAAGTCTTTAAAATCAGTGCAAAACCTTTCTTTGTTTCGATTCAGACATCTGTAGGGATCATTCTCATGTATGAAATCTTCGTGCATGATCTGAAACTGTCTGGCTGCATCTCCACAGATGTGCTGTTTCAGAGAAATTTCAAACTCAATCTCTGTCTTCACTTCCTTATTGTTTTGCAGCTTCTCGTCAATCATGTGGAGGATCTCCTGAATGTAAGTGTCATGGTAATTGCTTTTTCTTTCCACTTTTCCAGTGACATACTGTTTGCAATCTGCTATGATACTGTCAGCCATTTGCTGTACAGCCTTTATGTGATCTTCAGTGTTGAAGAACTTGGTGATTCTGTGTTTCAACTGCTTGAAGAATCCTTCTGCAGTATATCTGAAAGGAACAAGTCCACATTCTGACAGGGTTTTTTTACTGAGCAATTGACAGACATGACTTCCCTTACGTCTTAGATTTTCTCTCAGGTAGTGGTACACACTTGCAAAGACATCTGCAGGCTTTTGCTTAGAGAAGGAGAGTTCCTTCACCATTCTGTTCCACATCTTATCAAATTCTTTGTCCAACTCTTTGCCTGTCATCTCTACATTTTTTCCCCGACATTGTTCAATCAATGCACACACTCTCTCCTCTAATTCTTTTGCGTGGTTCTCCTCGATTTTATCAAGTTCTGCCATTCCCTGTCTGATGTCAGCTGTTGCTGTGAGTTGATTAAACACAGAGCTCTCCATTTCTCGTCGAAGGGTCTTTGCACTGTTTGCAAAGTCTTCTCTGTATCCTTCAACAAGATAGACGTGACCCTCTGTTTGCTTGAAGTACTGTGACAAATTGTCAAGAAGCTTTGTCTCCCATTTCATCAGCACTGTGCACGCTTCACTTTTCAAACAAGTGAGAAATTCTCTCATGTCAGCTATCTCAGATTCCACAGCAAATTTGCCAAAATTGGAAATTCTTGTCTCAGCATTTGTAACCCATGTGTACATTTCTTTTTTGAATTCCCATTCCCATTTGTTGAATTCTGTGCACAGCCTCACGTATGCATCAGCCACCAGACTGTTTCTGAAGCTGAAGATGAAGTTTTCATGCTTTACTGCATTCCACAGGTTTTTCATCCACTCTGTAAACTCCAAGATATTATTAGCAGATGACTCACAACGTCCCAAAATTTGGATGACATTTTTCTTGAGCTCATATACAGCTTCGCTGTACCCTGCATTGACTGGTGCCATTGGTGGGTTTCCATTCCAGAGTCCAGGAATGTACCAGTTCCCAGTGTCTGGACTGTACTCCATCACATCAGTGAAGCTCATGTTCTCCTCTTTCTTTTCCATTTTGGCTGCTGCCTGGGTCATCTCATTTAACTGCTGCAAGAGCAGTTTCCTGTCTCGTAAGTTCTTCTCATGAGCTGAAACATCCGACACATTCTGGTGGACAAACTGACATTTGGGCTTTTTACCCACCTCTGTCATCCTGAGAAAAGCATGCACAACTATTTGTAGGATGTCTTTCATTTCAGTTGAATTCTCCATTCCGATATTGATGATGGTGATATCACTCAGCCCCACAACAAGTGTTGCAAGCTCATTGTCGTGCTCATGGCTATTATCCAGTTGTGCGAGCTCTGGTGACTTTAAGCCCTCAGTGTCAATGATCACCATGAAGTCACAGTTGAGGACTTTTTGAACATCTTCATTGATTCTGATGAGCAACATAAAGGCACCTCGAGTGCATCGCCCACTGCTGACTGCAAACTGCACTCCAAACATGGTGTTGAGGAGAGTAGACTTTCCTGTGCTCTGAACTCCAAGAACTGTGACCACCAGTATCTTGTTCTTAGGAGACACCAAGCCATTGAGCTGAGAGAGGACGTCACTCACCCATCTGAGAGGTATGTTGGAGGCATCTCCATCTACAAGCTCAAGGGGAAATCCATCAAGTAACAATTCTGCACATAGTTTGGGCAGATGTTGAAACTGTTTTCGTGATGGGTGTGTTTCTGGAAGAGACAGTGAAGCCTCATAGATCTGACCCATTTCACGGAAGAAGTGTTCAGTCCCCAGTGAGCTGTTGGAGAGTTGTCTGTCAATTTCTTTGATCTCCTCTTTGTTCTCAGAATTTTTGCATTTCTTTTTGTACTGATCTCGGAGGCCAGACAGTTTTTCTCGAGACAGGTTATCAAGGTTCATTCGCATCCATTTCAGGAAATAGCACCTCTCTATCCCTGGTCTTGTTATTGCGTTGATAAAACACGTCATTGCATTTGACATGTCACAAGTGTTCTGTTTTTTCCTAAGTTTTGTTTTCTGTACCTCAAGGTCACTTTTGTACTTTTCTACGTTCTCAGACCCAATATTTCGGAGCCGAAATTGTTCCTTCTCCAAGCGAGTCAGTTCCTTCCATATTTGGCCTTGCAGGGGTAGCTGAGTGTCTTTGCATTTAAGGATGTCTTGAATTTCTGCAGTTATGGCATCTGCATTTTTCTTGGCACTCTGGCACTCTGAAGAGTCTTCATCAACCAAGATTCCCAGTTCATGGGCAATGTCAGCCATCTGCTCAATTTGCATCTTCATCTTTGAGTTCTCAACTACTTTGCTGACTGTTTTCCTCAGATTTTTAACAAAGTCTGCATCATTCATCTGCTTAGTCTTTAAAAGGATGTTGCTGTTGTTCAAGCCCAACTTGGTTGCCACCTTCTTTACAGCATCAACACTGAAGTGCTTACTTTGATGGTTACCTACCAAAAAGATCTGTGCCTTGTGGCGTTGGTTGGTGAGCAGCTCGCACTCAGAGTCCAAATTGTCAAAGAACACAAAAACTGCTGCTGATGTCTGACACAAAAAAGAAAATTGTGTTTCAAACGAGGCAATGTCTCCACGAAGGTTAGCTACAGCTACTGGCTCACTGAAAATATCCATGTTTTTGTTCCCACAAGGAAGGTACCAAGTCATTTCAACCAGTCCATTGGATATTCTCCTTGGACTGTCACCACACTCCATGTTATTGTCACCACACTCCATGTTACAGTGAACAAATGTATCATGGTACTGCTGAGAATTGCTCAGAAGCTTATTGAGGATCTCTGACTTGGACAGGGAGCACTCACCCAGTCTCACAAAAGATATCATTGGAAGTTCAGAGAGAACAATTCTTTGTTCAATGAAGCCTTTGGACTCTGAAAGTGACTGAGGTCTGTACTTTTTAACGATTTCTCTCATGGCCCAAAGCATGAGTGTGCACTGCTTTGTGTCACAATTGGGAAGCAACAGAGGCACAGAAAACTGACACATAGACATTTTGAGTGCCATTTCCTGTTGTACAAAAGCATCAGACCACAGAAAGAGAGCAGTGATTATGTCAAGGGGGTTTAACATGTCACCTGAATTTGTGCTGCTGACCAGATTATCAAGATCTAACTCTGTATTCATGGACTGATCACTACAGTTTGACTCACATGCAGATGTACATTTCATATTCCTAGCTGTCACATTAACCATCATTAGTTTCTTCAGAAAAACACATCGAAGATCTGAATTACACTTGGCAGGTTCATCAGTAATGGTCCTCTCGTCAATCTGAAGTACTGTGCTCAGGGATAGCTTCTTTTTGTCCTGGTACTCCAGTCCCAAATCCTCCAAAAAACTCTGTAGTTGTGTCTCTATAGACATAAAAAACAATTAATATTAAGCTCATGATGGTTTTTTTTTTTTCAATATTTTATTTCATTTTGCCCTTACATAGTTTACACCTCACTAATACTGAAGCAGTCTAATAAAACAGCTGTTCTTTTGAGTAGTGTTGACTCAACATTCTGGTCCTTTTGAGGGCTTTATTTTGTGGTGCTGTTGAATTGCATAGTCTCATACTGACAGGTGCTTCTGATACTTTGTCCACACCATTTATATCTATGAGGTCAGACTATTACAAAGAAACTATAATGCAGTACAGGTAAACACCATAAATACTGTACATCCTCCAATATGCCCATGAAGTTGAATTGACATCTTTTAAAAACACTTTTAAGAAATACTAAACATTATAATCTCAATGTTGTATTATTAGACTGCAATAGTTTTAGCTAGTTGCACCTAATAAACTGGCAACTGAGACTTGAGTAAATGGATTTGCAATGTAGAAATAATTTAGATTTATAAACACTATCAAAATCTAATGGGCAGACTGCCGCTGGATTGTCAGTAAAGGACTGGAAATACGTGGAAAAGGTCATCCTGTGCTTCAAAATGTTGCAGATTCATGAAAATGCTGACTTGTTAACCATATCAAAAGATTATGAATATAAAACATAAAGGTATAGTCGGTTTTAAGATGTCATTAGGTATTAGTGTACTTGCACTATTGCTGGCCAAAAAAATTCACTAATTCTTTTGTACCGATTCTTTTGCAAGTTTGATTCATACCAGATCTACACTGTTACATACAGCCTCACACTTGAAAGGTGACATTATGCAAAATGCACTTTTTCATGGCTTTTCAACATTGGTATGTGTCCCTGGTGTGTTGAGAGATGGAGCATGACCTATTAGATTATGTCCCTGCACACTGACCCTGAAAGGTGTCAGTGATTCATGAGGATTGACCACTGTCTGGTCACATGGGTGTGAGGAAAACCCTGGATTAAATAAGTAGACTAGACCTGTGGCTGAGTATTAGAAGAGACATAGTGGGGAAGCAGGGAAGGTCACCTTTGCATTAGTTGCATGTTGAGCAGGAGCCATTTGCTTACACTATGATAGATTGTGCACGCCAATTTCCTCCTCCATTTTTATTTAATAGCTTAGTTAAGTTATAGGTCAATAGGGCATGTGATGCAATAGGTCAAACTGATTAACATTTTATTTTAAGAGCACCATCTGCTGGACCACAAGGCAAACTACTTTAAACTCTGTTGCAGTTACAGACTGTACATTTTGATTACATTTCAGTCATATACAGTTTGAATGTATTTTTTCCCCGAAAGTCTAGATTAAGTTTGGATTATGAAAATAAAAAGGGACAGCCCCAGAGTCTACTTCTAGTGCTTGGAGTTCAGCCCTTGTTCTGGCAGCTCAGGAAGAGAGAAAGGAAAGATTTTGTTTTGACTGATACTGATGCTGTTCCTATTCCTCATCTTGAGGATCACATAGATCAAGTTCTTTCCAAGTACTGCTTGCCACAGCCTTGTCACAAGTAGGAATTCATATGAATTTTTACAAGTTACCAGGTAGACTGAGGCCATGTCCTCCTAGGTTTTTTTGGGAAAAGCCAGCATTAGCTTTTGTCAATGCCCAACATCCACTGGTTATTAAAACGCAGAGTGTTTTATTACTTTCATTTATATCTCTTTTATTTGAATAGTCTTTTGGAAACTTCTGCAGAGTTGTGGTAGAAATGTGTATAATGCTCAAAAGTCTGTGGTTTTATTAGAAAATCAATTCTTCTTTTTTATTGACATTATGATTTCTGTTACTTACTTGTGGTAGCAGCTGTTACAGCTGGCTTGCTTCGTCTTCCATTCCTAAGTTGTGCAGAAACCTGCAGGGAGTAACACACCCCTGGCTTCAGGTTGCTGAAAGTCTGGTTGTTTGCGTCTGTTGTCAACACTTGTTCAGTTTCTCCCTCGCTGCAACAGGTCACAGTGTAGCTCTCCACTTCACCAGCAGGTGGGTCCCAACTCAGAGACACTGACTCACTGCTTATCTGGTCAACTGTAATGTTTGCAGGAGGGCTGGGCTCTGTGGGAACATCACAGTAGTTTCACTTATACTTTGGAATTCAAGTTCAGTCAGTGCTTTTCTGTATTTTAAAGTGGTGTTTAACTGCCAGGTTAAAGAGGTGTGGTAAAAGATAAAGCCACATATAATCAGGTCATGCACTTGTGGAAATACAAATTATTACCACATCTTCAGTCTAAAACTGACCTTTTTAACCAAATAAGAGCATACCTCAGTGTAAGAAATACATTTATATAGGTTATGAGATCAAAGACCATTCAGACAATACTTTCTATCTTTTTTGTTTGTTTGTTTTTTACTGATTTGTTTTACAGATTTACCTGTGAAGACAGATAGCGAGGTTGCTTTGCTTTGATTTCCATTATCAGCAATCCTTATGATGCTGAAAGTATACTCAGTCCCAGGATTCAGTCCCTCAACCGTCACAGTGCTGGAGTCCTCTCTGATCAAACTGCCTGTCTGTGTGTCACAGGAGTAATCTATTTGCAGTTTATACCTAACAGAGGTCTCAGTGAGTGAAAAGCCAAGAGAAACAGTCTCCTGGTCAGCACTGAGAACTGTTACATCTCCTGGTGGAGGAACGTCTGTCACAAGAGAAGAGAGGTACATCTCAGTATCTCAACATTACAACATGTAAGCCTATTTCGTTATAAATCAGATCAGTTTTTGACGGTCACACATACAGTCAGACTGTGATGTTGGTAAAGTAATCTTTCCGTCCTCATAGTATGACTCGGGGTAATCTGGGGCATCGTAGAACTCCTTCATTATTTAAAAAAAAAAAAACAGTTTAAAAGTGAAATGAATCAATTTATAATCCCATTCAATAGCTTCAAGGAGAAATATTTGGCTTGTAATTTTATTGTTATTTAAGTTTAAGGTTGTAAAAACGAGCTGTTTACCTCTTCATCAGAGTTATCCATTGTAGGTACACTCTCAGCCATCCCACACTTGCTCCAGATTATTCAAACTGCTTCTTACTGAAAGTTATAGAAATGAACCCTGTTATCAACATCTTCTCCAACAGTTATCCATATTAGACATGAATCACACAGCTAAGTGTACTCTGCAAACTGTCAGACTACAATATAGAATAAAACAACTACTGTAATGGGCACACTAATGGAGCTGTTAAAAATAGATAAAACACACTGAGTCACGCTTCTGTTTTATGGAAAGCCTGATATTTTTGCCGGACTTCAAATGAGGGAAACAATCCTTGACAAAGAGATTGTTGCTTACCTTTGTTGGAGTCATCTGTCCATGGTAAAAGTACTGTTCTGTTCTTTTATCCATGAATTTGTAGTAATTGTTTGTGCAGTATTCTGTTATAGGTTAAGTAGCTTTTGTCCTGAGGACAGAGCTCTGAACACGCCCTGACAATGCACTAGCCTACTGCCTACTTTTATTCTGCCGTGTGAAGTTACTTTCACTTTTGATTCCCAGAAACAGTTAACGGTTATGTGGTTTCCAGTAAAACAAAACTTATTTGTCTTGTCAGGAGGTGGTGAGGGGACGGTGGATTGAAAGGGCTGATTTGTGTAAAACTTTGATTTGTTGTGAACTAGTGGTACAAAGTATTAGAAATGGCTATCAGAAATAATTACTTATTATTGAAAATAATTATTAATTATATAGATGCCAAATAAAGCCAAATAATCAACTCAGTCTCATAAAATATGCTAAAATATCAATTTGGCACTCTGATTAATAATTAAAATAATAAATAAAGCTGCAAACAACAATGTACTTCAGCTAGAGGTGGTGAAGCCACTAACACTGATGATACCCCATTAGCCTCACCAGTGCTGGGCATTAGCGTTACTACAAGTAGCGAAGTTGCTAACTTAACCGCGTTTCTCAGTAGCGTGGTGGTAACGTCACAACTTTCTATCATTTCAATTCGCCATGATACTGAGGATAGGTAATGTGACTGACGCCAGCGCCACACCAAGGCAGGTAGACGACGAGGGAAGCACTTCCGCATGACATCACATACTGAACCTTCAGTTGATTCTGCTTGCTGCTTCGCTATTGGCTTTTCTTAGCAAGACCCGCCCTACTCTGCCTCTGATTGGCTACATTGCACCACTTAACGTGTCTCTGACTTGTTGCCCACAGACTGTATTCAGTGGATTTGCGGTGGACACTGGAGAAATACACACACAAGGGCTGAGAAAAGAGACAGAGACAGAGACAGAGAGCAGTGTTAAGTAGGAAGAGAGGGGGCAGACATTTGCAGGACATGTTCATGTTCTAATGTCCCCCCAAAAAACTTTTTAATATAGGTCTGTTTTTTTTATTGCTTATATGACTGTCTTTTATTTATTATGGTTTTATTGACTGAAAAATATATTTTGGAATCCTGTTTTTGAATTACTGACAGAGCCAGATAGCTGACTGAAAGAGGCCAAGACAGAGAAATGCATTAAGTAGGAAGAGGAGAGAGAAAGGGAGAGAGCAATAGGCCGACTGATGATGTCATGTTATTGGAGGACACGTTCAAATAAAAGAAAGAAAAGAAGACAATTTTAATTTAACTTTATTATTTTATAGTAAGTTAGTGGTGTGTAAAAAAAAAAATCTTCATGAATAGAGCCTGTACGCTACAGTCCATACATTGACAGATGACAAAAAACATTGTGATACTGGAGAAAACAAAAACAGATACAGGGGATTACACCCACCTCTCTGGCCAGACAGGAGAGACTGGGAGTGGAGTCTGGGCATAAACACGTCTTACACATTCAAACATTGGAGGCCTTCACAGTCAGGTAATAAAACTATTGTGACAGATTTTAAAAACTAGTGATTAAGACATAAATGACCTAGTTACACTTCCTCAGGTCAGACCAATAAACTAAACTCTGAATGTGTTTTGTTGAAGCATAATCTAAATCCAAAAATGTTAGATTTTGGTTTGAACCTGCTTTAGAATGATGGACAGATACACACCTACACACCAACTATTAATAAAGGTTTAAATATGGTTTTGCGTATTATATAATATTCCTAACATTGAACCACAATATAGATTGTGTTTAGTTTGACATTAGTTATGAGATAGTGAGAGGTCTTCGTGGGTCTACGATAAAGTAGCTCACTCAGCCTTTATGTCACAGCACCACCACTCCCTTTTTGTACATATTTATATGAGCATTGTTGGTTGGAGGGAGCCTGAGATATAAGACCTTTGTTGCCATGACTGCTTAACTGTATGGTGGTGCATATGACAGTAAAGTATTTGAACTTTACCACCTCTTCTTTTATTATTCCCAGAAACAGTAAATGATAAGGCTATGTAGTTTCCAGTAAAATGTAACATATTTGTCTGGTCAGAGAGTGGTGGTGGAACAGTGGGTCAAAATATTTTATTTGTCAAATAACAACAAAATTAATGATATTTCTATCAGCCTTAGTTATACTTTGTGTTAACTATGAATATCCAGATTTTAGCATACTAACTAATGAACTTAGAAATACTGTTCACATTTTAATTGCTATACATCATCGTGTTAAGCCCAGTTTAGACCAGAGATTTGTGATACGATGAGTTGAAACAGACAACTACTTGCAATACGCCGTTTTGCAACATTCTAAAAACCTCCCGGTTCACACCAGTGCAACTAGATAAGACGGCGTATCATCTACATGCAACAACTCTCTGTACTTCTGTACTGATTTTCAGCTTCACAGGATTATTTCTTGACGGAATATAATTTGTATCTTCTTAAAATATGAATGAGGATAATTTTACTGAGATACTGGCTACAGTTGCATTTGTGGTAGTGATGAAAGGGTGAAAAAACATAAATAAAACCAGCACCAGATGGACTGTATTCATAATAAATATGCCGTGCTAATGTTAATAACCAGCACCAATTAATCAGTGAGAATGTGTGTGTGTGTGTGTGGTGGGGGCATGAGCACATACAGTGAGCAGCAGCAGTGACCCACCGCCTGACACCTGCACATCGTGAGGAAACAGCGCTCTGCATGGACAGAGCACCTGCCGCAGCAAGCCAACACACTGTCTGCGGTTGTTTTCACTTGACTAGCAGACTTCACCACAAGCTGATAGGCTGTTGAAACAGGTCATGTGCTTTACATTCTAAAACTAGCTGCCGGCGATTTGACCAGCTGAGTTGCAGGTGACACCATCAGCTGGCTTGAGTCTAGCTCAGACCGGCCGGTTTACGCTGCTGCAACTTTTCTCTGCAAGGTTCTAAAACGGTTGCGTCATGTCGCGAATCTTTGGTCTGCCCTGGGCTTTAGTCATTGTGTCACTGAGTTTGACTTTATTTGCACAGGTTAAAATAAAACAACGATCAAAACTTTGCAACTAAACAGGGAGGATTTTAAGAAGCTTTGGTACGTACTTAACACGGGCTCTCTGTGGTGGTGTGTCACAGTGTCTGCCCCACTTGTGCATATTGCTGCTCAATCTGTCCCTGTGTCTCTCCTCTCGTGCCACATTCGCTACTCCCCTGATTCTTTCATTGCCATTTTCCATCCATCCATCCATCAGATGAAAACTTTAGTTTGGATTTAGAATTACTCAGATCCCTTGTATTGTTGACCAGGTGTAGTCACTGTGCAGGTAAAAAGACTTTTCAACTTGCTATTTCTTTTTTTGTTCAACTCTATTTAAGGCAGAACTCACTTTAATTCCCAGTTCAAACTGCATACACGAGTGTTGGAAAGGCCACATTGATACTTATTCTGTCACTGCTGTATAAAAATATCAGTCTTTGATGCAGTATTGACGTGAATAACTACTTATGAAGCTTGACATAACGTTTTTGTCTTCCACCTTGCTGTAGGTCTCAGGTTTTCGCTTGTTTTACTGTATCAGCAGTGATAAAAATAAAAACACACATGTAACCCAAAAACATTATTAAATATTAATAATAAAATTAAAAGCAAAAGATTTTTCAATATGGTGTTAGGACCACTGGACTCTGCAGAACTTCAACTCTAACCTGGACATGTAAGTTCAGACGTCTTCAAACTGGCCACTGTGGCCTCCTTTGTTCATCAGACAAAGAAAAGTCATGTGAAGTGTGAAGTTATGCCCATGGATCCAGTTTTCCACTGATATTGGTCACTGTGGCATGTGTCCCTGTGATGTCACCAGTCCAACAAACCTCAGCTTCTTTGCTTAAAGCAGCTGTGCGGAACTTTTTACCATTAATAAAACTGTCCCTAGTTCGTATCTCACAGAAATACGTGAAATGACCACGACCTCTTAACACCGCATTACGTGGTGGCAGCACGTAATGGGTTGAAATTACGTGCTGCCACCACGAAAACAATGCCAATGTAAAGTCAATTAGGGTCCTCTCCTGTGGTGGACACACGGATTCCCTGATTCAATCACGTCACGTCAACCTCGTTTTCCTCAATGATATCTTTAACATTCCTGTATACACACAAAAACGCGGAAGTGTTCTTGATATTAAAACGGCAAATATATTCCTCTGTTATAATTTCCCACCAATAATAATAATAATGATAATAACGTGATAGTTCGGCTGTTCTAGATATTTGTTATAGCCTATTCAAATATTCAATCACAAAAACGCCATTTCTAGAGAACTTGCTAAAATATCTGAAATGAACCATCATGCCTACTTTTTCTTAACATATTTCATCTACAGTACAGGCCAAAAGTTTGGACACACCTTCTCATTCAATGCGTTTTCTTTATTTTCATGACTATTTACATTGTAGATTCTCACTGAAGGCATCAAAACTATGAATGAACACATGTGGAGTTATGTACTTAACAAAAAAGGTGAAATAACTGAAAACATGTTTTATATTCTAGTTTCTTCAAAATAGCCACCCTTTGCTCTGATTACTGCTTTGCACACTCTTGGCATTCTCTCCATGAGCTTCAAGAGCTAGTCACCTGAAATGGTTTTCCAACAGTCTTGAAGGAGTTCCCAGAGGTGTTTAGCACTTGTTGGCCCCTTTGCCTTCACTCTGCGGTCCAGCTCACCCCAAACCATCTCGATTGGGTTCAGGTCCGGTGACTGTGGAGGCCAGGTCATCTGCCGCAGCACTCCATCACTCTCCTTCTTGGTCAAATAGCCCTTACACAGCCTGGAGGTGTGTTTGGGGTCATTGTCCTGTTAAAAAATAAATGATCGTCCAACTAAAGGCAAACCGGATGGGATGGCATGTCGCTGCAGGATGCTGTGGTAGCCATGCTGGTTCAGTGTGCCTTCAATTTTGAATAAATCCCCAACAGTGTCACCAGCAAAACAGCCCCACACCATCACACCTCCTCCTCCATGCTTCACAGTGGGAACCAGGCATGTGGAATCCATCCGTTCACCTTTTCTGCGTCTCACAAAGACACGGCAGTTGGAACCAAAGATCTCAAATTTGGACTCATCAGACCAAAGCACAGATTTCCACTGGTCTAATGTCCATTCCTTGTGTTTCTTGGCCCAAACAAATCTCTTCTGCTTGTTGCCTCTCCTTAGCAGTGGTTTCCTAGCAGCTATTTGACCATGAAGGCCTGATTGGCGCAGTCTCCTCTTAACAGTTGTTCTAGAGATGGGTCTGCTGCTAGAACTCTGTGTGGCATTCATCTGGTCTCTGATCTGAGCTGCTGTTAACTTGCCATTTCTGAGGCTGGTGACTCGGATGAACTTATCCTCAGAAGCAGAGGTGACTCTTGGTCTTCCTTTCCTGGGTTGGTCCTCATGTGTGCCAGTTTCGTTGTAGCGCTTGATGGTTTTTGCGACTCCACTTGGGGACACATTTAAAGTTTTTGCAATTTTCCGGACTGACTGACCTTCATTTCTTAAAGTAATGATGGCCACTCGTTTTTCTTTAGTTAGCTGATTGGTTCTTGCCATAATATGAATTTTAACAGTTGTCCAATAGGGCTGTCGGCTGTGTATTAACCTGACTTCTGCACAACACAACTGATGGTCCCAACCCCATTGATAAAGCAAGAAATTCCACTAATTAACCCTGATAAGGCACACCTGTGAAGTGGAAACCATTTCAGGTGACTACCTCTTGAAGCTCATGGAGAGAATGCCAAGAGTGTGCAAAGCAGTAATCAGAGCAAAGGGTGGCTATTTTGAAGAAACTAGAATATAAAACATGTTTTCAGTTATTTCACCTTTTTTTGTTAAGTACATAACTCCACATGTGTTCATTCATAGTTTTGATGCCTTCAGTGAGAATCTACAATGTAAATAGTCATGAAAATAAAGAAACGCATTGAATGAGAAGGTGTGTCCAAACTTTTGGCCTGTACTGTACGTGCAGTGTCATTACTAGTTCAGCTTTACTAGACATTTGATATATTCAGTAGATGTATCTTTTTACGACCCTGTTTTACAACAAGCCGCAAAAAACCTACCTTCCCAAAAACGCCGTTTTTAGAGTACTATCTAAAATAACTACAATTAGCCAACATCCTTGCTTTTTTTCTTAACGTAGTTCATCTAGATGCAGTGTAATAACTACTTCGGCTTTACTATATATTAGATTTATTCAGTAGATCTATCTTTTTACAACCCTATTTAGAGCCCTACTTTGCAAATCAGAAGAACTACAACTATGTTGCTGATATGTATCAAACTGCTTGGCGCGGTCCCAGGGAATTGTAGTTTTTTAAAAATCTAAGTGTTTTTCCCAGATTTGGAAGTTGTAAATACTGAATTGAGAGTACACTGTGGACTTTAAGGGGATGGTAAACACATTTGTGAAATCAGATTTTAAATATCTAATTTCTAAATGGGTGAAAATTAATTTTATCCATATTTTATCCATATCTGACAACACCCTCAGTTGTTGACTACACTCACGTGATAGCTGAGGTCAAGAGCTCTCTATAACAGTTGGTCCCATGTCTGTACCCCCTTTAGTTGCTGAGTTATAAGCCCTCAAACATGCACTGAGGTCAAGGTTCAAAGGTCAATGGCTCAAAGCAGGAGCCATGTAGAATCATCATACTGACATATGTTACTCTCCAGGTTGAGACCTTTCCATTGATGTATTTGGTTTAGCTCTACGACAAAGTTTAGATTTTTTCATTTTTTGGACACAAGCCATGCCAGGTGTAGTTTCAGAGAGCACTTTGAAGGCCCAGTGTATAAAATGAGTTTTGTTTGTTTCTTTGCTTGTTTTTTTCTTTTTTACTGTAGAGAGTTACTAACATGAGTCATCCTCAGATAATACAATACTACTAAAAAGTAAAACCAATAATAACAATAATGAAATAAGCAAAAATAGTATTAAAATCATATTGAAATTTTAAAATCTATTTACAGAGTGGAATGGTAGCCTAATAGATAACTTAGATAATATTTATTATTGTTTAGATACTATTTAGCCTATTATTGTATTTACTTTTAGCATGTTCTACTTTTGAGTAATTTCCGAGAAGTTATGATAAAAAAATAAAAAATTACAGACTATAGGAGACAACCTCTTCAATGTCTCACGTCAATTAAGTAACACTATTTATAATGCCTTCTTTCTTTTTTTGCTGCTGTCTCCAGTTGAGAGTGGTGATTTGCTAAATACATTCTACAATAATAATTAGATTAACATTTGGTCTATAATATTGTTGGCTATATTACGCATTTTAATAAAAAAAACAGAAAATAAAAGAAATAAACATCGAAATAATTACTTTTTTTATTGATACTCCTCTCTGACACACACACACACACACACACACACATTGAACACGTGATTGAATGAATGAATGAATGAATGAATGAACATTGGAAGTGGTTCAGCCACAGTCCCGCCGGCTGGCGTGGTCACATTGAGATTACATTTGTTTTTTATTACTAACAAAATGTTTTATATTGACCGTATGAATGGTTTCGTTTTCAAATAAATATTTGGAAATGAAAATATGCTTTGGTGTACTTTTACAGAGTTTTGCAATATGTATATAGCCTACCTGTATCAAAATGTATAATTTTCAGCAGCGGTTTGTGTGACAGCTGCCACGGTCGGAGGTATAACCAGTGGGGCAGCCCCTGGTTCTGTGGGTCTGGCTTGGGGTCCGCTCTCCCCTGGTGGAGTGGAGGGTGGCCGGGTTGCCAGGGGCAGACGGCTCCATGTGATGGTGTTTCCTCTCTGGTTCTTCCGTGCTCAGCCTTATTTTTATCTTCTTATTTATTTATTTATTAGTGGCATTTGGATTCAGTTACGGCAGACGGATGGCAATCTGAAATGGAATGAAGCCCACAGACAGCGGAGAGCAGCTACAAAACAGTAGTGGAACGCGCCCCATCCGCCCACAGCACAATGCTCTTAAAGCCCCATGCTATCAAAAGCTGGCAAAATACATTTATTTTATTTTATGGCCTTGACATTAACCTGTCATATTGTTGAGTTATCAAGGACACTTCCGCGTTTTTGTGTGTATACAGAGGAAAACGAGGTTGACGTGACGTGATTGAATCAGGGAATCCGTGTGTCCACCACGGGAGAGTATCCTAATTGACTTTACATTGGCATTGTTTTCGTGGTGGCAGCACATAATTTCAACCCATTACGTGCTGCCACCACGTAATGCGGTGTTAATAGGTCGTGGTCATTTCACGTATTTCTGTGAGATCGGGTTGTTCGTATCGTGACTGAAACTTTTTTTCATGTTCCTAAGATGAACTGGAAAAAACGCCCCAGGCCTGCAGGAGCTGATGGACAGCTTTCAGTCGAGTGAGTAATATCGTCTGTGTCGTCTCTTTGTGAGTGACCTAGCGTACTTGTCCCAGAGCCAGCTGCAGCTGTTGCTCACCGGTGTATCCCTCCGCGCAAGATGTACTGACCCCCTACAAGCGCCAAGATATCCATCATGTTGTCTCAATATGAAAATGATAGAGAAAGGGCATAACTCCCAAACCGTCGGAGTATTCTTTTCACATAATAATGCGGACTCAGCAGATGACTTGTTAACTGTTTATTCCTCCTTACACCGAACATACACGGCTGCTTCTCATTGTTTCCAGTAGCACAACAACGGTTACTACATTACCCAGAATAACTTGAGGCTCACACTACTACGGTAGCCTTAGTAACTCAAAATACACCACAGATTAGATCAGAACAGAAACACGACAGGAGAATTTACTGAGTAATTTTGCTGTTTCCACTAATTACTTGGAGTGACCTGACGTTAGTTAATCCTCTCACTCTCCAAAACAAATGCATGCGGTAATTGCCGGCTGCAGTCGGAATTTTACGACATCAGGCTGTGGGTGTCGTACCGCTTTGACCAAAGGGGCGCTATAATCAACGAAAACGAAAAGTTCCGCACAGCTGCTTTAATCTTTCTTTTTCTTTTTGTCTGATGGGTTTCTGAGGGTAATTTAACAGAATTGTTATCTAGCTGGAATATTCAGTACTCACCTCCAGTGCTTGTTGGCAAATTGACACTAGATAACAGTTTTATCTATGGCATGCTATCAACTCATATGAGAACAAGATGCTGTTTTTTTTATCAGAGTGATATTCACAGTTTGTAACAGCCAAGAATGGTGAAAGGTTTCAAATACAGGACGCCAGAATTGAGACATGTACAGAAATCAATTTATTATGAGTAAAAATCAAAGGTGGAAGATTTTACAATAGGACCCATTTACAGCTTTTATTACATGGATGACAGTTCCCCACAGATCTGACTGAGGACATTAAGTGGGCTAAGAGTAACACTGACACTCTGTCATATATACATTTTGACACCACCACATTTAGATTGAATGATTGTATCCTCCATTAAAGTAAATATGTGGCATCAGATAATTCACAGAAACAAAAGCATTCTAAATTTGAGATAACATAGATTTTAAAAAGTTAATATTTGGCACCGGATACTTAAAGTAGTTCTATATCACAATTTCTACATTCAGAACATTAATATAGAACTAAACAACTGTTTGCTCAGTAAAGATATAGTGGAGTCGTGGCCTCCTGAGCAGATAATATAGTAACACTACCTCTGTGTGTTTTATAATCCAAGCTTCTCTGTTCTTTGTTGTGGTAACTAGTCCGGCTGCCCGTGCATGTCAATGCATGTGATTCCCTGTGTGTATCCCACTGGCTAGCTAATCGCTGGCATTATGCACTGCGTGTATATGGAGGTTACCACGAGTAACCCCATCTCAACCCATGGTGGTGGCACAGCATTGTTGCAGAAGCATAACACCCACCCTCTGAAACGTTAGCTCTGCCAACACTGTTACCTTGTTGGCACTGTTTGCACTGTTAGCTGCTAGCAGCTGGCTCAGCCACCTAAATATTGAGAGCCATATGCAGACAATCCTGGCCCAAACTCTGAATCATAAATATGCTCTGCATAACGTATAGAGCTATTTAAATCTAAATAAAAACATACATTACAAATGTTAAATTAATCAATAAAATAAGCCAGTAAAGCAAGACAAAAACTGTCTCATGTATAACCCACATCTTGACATCTTTTAATACAGTGAAAAAGTAAATATTTAGCATCAGATGCTTTACAGAAATGAAAGCAAATTGATTCTAACTTTTTCTTTTAAACAACTGCATATCATACCTAATCAGATTTTTTTTAAAAAGACAATACCACATAAAGTTGTAAATATTTGACATCAGATACTTCACGGAAACAAAATGATCAATAAAAGATTACATACGCCATTTGTACCTCTTGGCATTTACATTCTAATGATATTCATCTGTCACACAAAATCATGAATTCAAACTCAAATTTAATCAAACTGGAAACGTTAGTATGTGTCCTAAAGTATCAAACAGTATTTAAAACTATTCTCATAAACATAAACATAGAACTATTATATTTGTAAGCTGCAGCTGCAAATAGCTTTGTATCTTATAGACAACATGTTAATATTTGTGCTCTAAGTCATATTAAACAAGTAAAATGTAAATATCCATGTAATGATAGTGAATGCATGTTAGTAGGATGTGCACCTCTATAACCACAAAGCTTGTAGTCTCTCACCTGATATAAAAGCGTTCTCTGAGGCTTGCTTCTGCCTGCTTACGTGTGATACATTTCCAAGAAGCAGGTATGCTAGCAGGGTTTGCATTATATGCTACAGCAAACTTATCGTTGGACCTTACCAGTACATATTTCCAGTAGTCTGATGCCTGAAGGCTTACGTCTGGAACAATTTTCCAGTCAGGAAAAATATCTTTGTAACGTTTGAAAGGGTGCCAAATTCCATTTGTGGCACTGCAGCAAAAATGACTGTCACTGATCACAGAGTAAGAGCATATGTCAGTACCACATGTCCCACACCACCTGACTTCACCCAGAGCCTGTGGCCGA
Source organism: Epinephelus lanceolatus (assembly GCF_041903045.1). Classification (NCBI taxonomy): domain Eukaryota; kingdom Metazoa; phylum Chordata; class Actinopteri; order Perciformes; family Serranidae; genus Epinephelus; species Epinephelus lanceolatus. Next base: position 28,703,656 of record NC_135755.1, on the reverse strand, counting down.
TGTAGTGATGTCCAGTGCTCAGTGTGGTCTTTTCCTCCTGCCTCACAAGGTGCTTTGCAGAATGGACACTGTTTAACACATCCAATCAGTCTGGTGAAAAGCTCGTTCTGAGGATTCACATGAAGTTGTTTTAGTTTTGTTTGGATGTTTGTTTCTTTAAACTTCTCTGTAAGAGCCTCTGCCATGTCCTTCAGACAGTCGGTGAGCCAGTGAGCAAACTGTTCCGGGTTGGTATTGTTCAGGATCATGAAAGCACCAAGAGCATCCTGGGAAATGACCAGTTCATCACCAAGTTCCTGACAGACATCTTCGACAAATTTTCTTAAGTTGCCACTCTTTTTGGTTTTAGCTTTGTTGATAGCATTAGTTATGTTCCTCATGCTAAACTGGAGATTTCGATACTCAAGCTCAAACATGATAGACCCTTTTGAGAAGCGTTCTACTATTTGGTCGAGGATCCATTTCTTTACATAATACTCATATGAGTCAATGTAGCTCAGATAGCTTTTAAAGTCATCCTTTGTGAGCAAATCCAGTAAAAGTGAATACTGGAGGTATATTCGTGTGCTGAACTGCTGGCTTGTCATCATTTCACCAATGATATCAGGACCCAAGGAACGCTTGACAAAGTCTTTGACTGCAGGCTTCAGGCAGCAGTTTGTGAATTCTTCTGCCTTCTTCTGGCACTGGTCTCGTTCATGGAACAAGTCTTTAAAATCAGTGCAAAACCTTTCTTTGTTTCGATTCAGACATCTGTAGGGATCATTCTCATGTATGAAATCTTCGTGCATGATCTGAAACTGTCTGGCTGCATCTCCACAGATGTGCTGTTTCAGAGAAATTTCAAACTCGACATCTGTCTTCACTTCCTTATTGTTTTGCAGCTTCTCGTCAATCATGTGGAGGATCTCCTGAATGTAAGTGTCATGGTAATTGCTTTTTCTTTCCACTTTTTCAGTCACAAACTGTTTGCAATCTGCTATGATACTGTCAGCCATTTGCTGTACAGCCTTTATGTGATCTTCAATGTTGAACAACTTGGAGATTTTGTGTTTCAACTGGTTGAAGAATCCTTCTGCAGTATATCTGAAAGGAACAAGTCCACATTCTGTCAGGGTTTTTTTACTGAGCAATTGACAGACATGACTTCCCTTACGTCTTAGATTTTCTCTCAGGTAGTGGTACACACTTGCAAAGACATCTGCAGGCTTTTGCTCAGAAAAGGGGAGTTCCTTCACCATTCTGTTCCACATCTTATCAAATTCTTTGTCCAACTCTTCATCTGTCATCTTGACTTTTTTCTTCCGACATTGTTCAATCAATGCACACACTCTCTCCTCTAATTCTTTTGCGTGGTTCTCCTCGATTTTATCAAGTTCTGCCATTCCCTGTCTGATGTCAGCTGTTGCTGTGAGTTGATTAAACACAGAGCTCTCCATTTCTCATCGAAGGGTCTTTGCACTGTTTGCAAAGTCTTCTCTGTATCCTTCAACAAGATAGACGTGACCCTCTGTTTGCTTGAAGTACTGTGACAAATTGTCAAGAAGCTTTGTCTCCCATTCCATCAGCACTGTGCACGCTTCACCTTTCAAACGAGTGAGAAATTCTCTCATGTCAGGTATCTCAGATTCCACAGCAAATTTGCCAAAATTGGAAATTCTTGTCTCAGCATTTGTAACCCATGTGTACATTTCTTTTTTGAATTCCCATTCCCATTTGTTGAATTCTGTGCACAGCCTCATGTATGCATCAGCCACCAGGCTGTTTCTGAAGCTGAAGATGAAGTTTTCATGCTTTACTGCATTCCACAGGTTTTTCATCCACTCTGTAAACTCCAAGATATTATTAGCAGATGACTCACAACGTCCCAAAATTTGGATTACATTTTTCTTGAGCTCATATACAGCTTCACTGTACCCTGCATTGACTGGTGCCATTGGTGGGTTTCCATTCCAGAGTCCAGGAATGTACCAGTTCCCAGTGTCTGGACTGTACTCCATCACATCAGTGAAGCTCATGTCCTCCTCTTTCTTTTCCATTTTGGCTGCTGCCTGGGTCATCTCATTTAACTGCTGCAAGAGCAGTTTCCTGTCTCGTAAGTTCTTCTCATGAGCTGAAACATCCGACACATTCTGGTGGACAAACTGACATTTGGGCTCTTTGCCCACCTCTGTCATCCTGAGAAAAGCATGCACAACTATTTGTAGGATGCCTTTCATTTCAGTTGAATTCTCCATTGCGATATTGATGATGGTGATATCACTCAGCCCCACAACAAGTGTTGCAAGCTCATTGTCGTGCTCATGGCTATTATCCAGTTGTGCAAGCTCTGGTGACTTTAAGCCCTCAGTGTCAATGATCACCATGAAGTCACAATTGAGGACTTTTTTAACATCTTCATTGATTCTGATGAGCAACATAAAGGCACCTCGAGTGCATCGCCCACTGCTGACTGCAAACTGCACTCCAAACATGGTGTTGAGGAGAGTAGACTTTCCTGTGCTCTGAACTCCAAGAACTGTGACCACCAGTATCTTGTTCTTAGGAGACACCAAGCCATTGAGCTGAGAGAGGACGTCACTCACCCATCTGAGAGGTATGTTGGAGGCATCTCCATCTACAAGCTCAAGGGGAAATCCATCAAGTAACAATTCTGCACATAGTTTGGGCAGATGTTGTAACCGTTAACGTGATGGGTGTGTTTCTTGACGAGACAGTGAAGTCTCATAGATCTGACCCATTTCACGGAAGAAGTGTTCAGTCCCCAGTGAGCTGTTGGAGAGTTGTCTGTCAATTTCTTTGATCTCCTCTTTGTTCTCAGATTTTTTGCATTTCTTTTTGTACTGTTCTCGGAGGCCAGACAGTTTTCCTCGAGATATGTTATCAAGGTTCATTCGCATCCATTTCAGGAAATAGCACCTCTCTACCCCTGGGCTTGATATTGCGTTGATAAAACATGTCATTGCATTTGACATGTCACAAGAGTTCTGTTTATCCCTAAGTTCTGTTTTCTGTATCTCAAGGTCACTTTTGTACTTTTCTACGTTCTGGGACCCAACATTTTGGAGCCGAAATTGTTCCTTTTCTAAGCGAGTCAGTTCCTTCCATATTTGGCCTTGCAAGGGTAGCTGAGTGTCTTTGTATGTAAGGATGTCTTGAATTTCTGCAGTAATGGCATCTGCATTTTTCTTGGCAGTCTGGCACTCTGAAGAGTCTTCATCAACCAAGATTCCCAGTTTATGGGCAATGTCAGCCATCTGCTCAATCTGCATCTTCATCTTTGAGTTCTCAACTACATTGTTGACTGTTCTCTGCAAGTTTTTGACAAAGTCTGCATCATTCATCTGCTTAGTCTTTAAAAGGATGTTGCTGTTGTTCAAGCCCAACTTGGTTGCCATCTTTTTTACAGCATCTAAACTGAAGTGCTTACTTTGATGGTTACCTACCAAAAAGATCTGTGCCTTGTGGTGTTGGTTGGTGAGCAGCTCGCACTCAGAGTCCAAATTGTCAAAGAACACAAAAACTGCTGCTGATGTCTGACACAAAAAAGAAAATTGTGTTTCAAATGAGGCAATGTCTCCATGAAGGTTAGCTACAGCTACTGGCTCACTGAAAATATCCATGTTTTTGTTCCCACAAGGAAGGTACCAAGTCATTTCAACCAGTCCATTGGATATTCTCCTTGGACTGTCACCACACTCCATGTTACAGTGAACAAAGGTATCATGGTACTGCTGAGAATTGCTCAGAAGCTTATTGAGGATCTCTGACTTGGACAGGGAGCACTCACCCAGTCTCACAAAAGATATCATTGGAAGTTCAGAGAAAACAATTCTTTGTCCAATGAAGCCCTTGGACTCTGAAAGTGACTGAGGTCTGTACCTTTTAACAATGTCTCTCATGGCCCAAAGCATGAGTGTGCACTGCTTTGTGTCACAATTGGGAACCAACAGAGGCACAGAAAACTGACACATAGACATTTTGAGTGCCATTTCTTGTTGTACAAAAGCATCAGAACACAGAAAGAGTGCAGTGATTATGTCAAGGGGGTTTAACATGTCATCTGAATGTTGGCTGTCAAATTGATCATTAAGATCTAACTCTGTATTCCCTGATGGATCATCACAATATGACTCACATGCAGATGTACATTTCATATTCCTGGCTGTCACATTAACCATCATCAGTTTCTTCAGAAAATACCATGGAAGATCTGAATTACACTTGATGGATTCATCAGAGATGGTCCTCTCGTCAATCTGAAGTATTGTGTTCAGGGATAGCTTCTCTGTGTAGTGCTGCTCCAACCCCAAATCCTTCAAAAAGCTCTGTAGGTGTGTCTCTGTAGACATGAAAACATCGAATATTAAGCCCATGATTGATTACATTTTGATCTGAGGACTAAGTATTAGACTTTATGTCAAGGTAGCTGACAAAATCAACACTACCCTAATGGGTGTCTTTTTTTCTGTTTCTTTGGACAGAGCTTAATCCAGAAGAGGCTTCTTGTACCTGCTCAAGCCAGGGTCTACTACAATGACCTCTCTCTGAAGTTTTGTTGCTGAGTTTTTATACCATGCACCTTTAGTGTTTTTACATTAGCTTTGTTTGGGCCTTCCCCTACCAACTTAAAGCAGTGTTTCTCAAATAGGGGTGCCCCAAGGCTACTTTGGAGTACTGCAGCAGCTTTGTGAGATGTTTTTTTTTTTTAAATGAAGTTTAAAAATATTGGTCTTTAGTTACTTTCTGTACTCCAAGACAACAAACTCTTTTCCACATTCCTCTCTCCAACTCTCAATAACATTTCCACACTTGTCTTCCTGCAACAAGTCACCTCTTGTGACTCCGCAAACTCCACATATGGTTGCAAGGTTGTTGTTTTGTAGATAAGGGTAAGGGTAAGATAAGGGTTTCCTCAATCTCAGAGCTGGCCCGATATGAAAGCAAACTAAGCAGCTGCTTAGGGCCCTGTGGCGAGCACAGGAGCCCCAGAAGCGCTTGAAATGTCCCACAAACAGAACTGGGTGGCCATATGTTAATGACACAAGTTGCATAGGCCACAGGAGTGAACTGTGGGAACAGCAACCAGCTAAACTGTGTTCTCTCTTCTCCAAGTTTGATGTCAGAAAAATACAATAACAATAAGTTTATGTGTTAGCTTGCTGTGTAAGTGTCTAGCCCGTCTATCTGTCTTGCTAACTAGCTGGGCAGTGCATCTCTCGGTCTGGCTGTATCTTGTTTACGAGTCAACTCCAGGGCTGTGTTCTGTGACTGACAAAAGTGAGAGTGAAACATCTGATAAACTCCAACAGGTAACTGTTTATGAACTGCAACTCGGAAAAGATAACTGCGTGGCATGTGAACCTGTGTTCATCTGCGTTCATCTGCGTTCATCTGTGCATGCCTGAAATAAAACTCACTTCCCAGTTGCAGCCTCTGTGATTAGTCCAGACAAATATGAGGTGATAGCACTCCTCACGGCCACACATAATTTTAAAACAAGACTATGATTATCTAGTCTCAGTCAAGGTTTAGTTACAACTCTGGATTAATGCAAGATGGAAAGCAATGGAATAAATATTGATTATTGATTAAATATTGAATTTAAACTGTTGAATAGTTGGGCATACTGGGCAATAAGGATGCGCATCTCCCTAATAACCATCAAGTATTCAGCCAAGCTATAGCAATACTAGTTTTATATTTGAAAATGTGGGTCAATAAAAAGGAAATCTGGAGGAATAGTAGTAATAGTAATAAGCGCTCATGCTGGTGGCTGACATAATGCGGACACGTCTGTTTCAAACAATAGCGGCTCGCTGGCAATATTCAATCTCGATCTCATACAGTTAAGCAGTAAGCTAAAACCTGTTTCTGAAAACATTTTAGGCAAGAAATAGGCAACTCAGAATCTTGGTTTATATTTGATCAACACTGCTTAATTTTACCGTTGGATCTCAGTTTCTTTGGCCTCGATTGGTCCCTTTCAGTTTGCCTATAGACCACACAGGGGCACAGAAGATGCAACTGTCACCCTTGTGGATCATATAGCTAAACATTTGCAACAACCAAAATCATTTGCCCGTGTTCTTTTTATTGATTTTAGCTCTGCTTTTAACACAATGCAAATTGACATTCTTTTACAACGACTTTTTATGATGAATGTAAATGGTGGGCTCATTCACTGGATCAGAAGTTTTTTAACTGACCGCCCTCAAAGAGTTTTAATGAATGGGGTCTACTCGGATGAGCTTGTTTTAAATACTGGAGCACCACAAGGCTGTGTGTTGTCGCCTTTGTTGTTTTCAATTTACACAAATATCATGACTGTGAATTGTAGCAATGTTAAGTTATTTAAATATGCTGATGACATGGCCTTTGTTGGACTTGTAACAGAAAATAATATCACACATGAGGATGCCTATTTTAAACAGGTCTCCCTCCTGCAGGACTGGTGTCAGGCCAGTAATCTGGAAATTAACGTGGCCAAAACTAAAGAACTCATAGTACAAACAAAAAAGGGAGCTAGTAGCATCGCTCCTGCTGTACTTAACAACCAGACTGTGGAGGTAGTGGACCATTTTAAATATTTAGGCACTATTATTGACCAAAAGTTTTAATGAAAACTCAGAAATTGGTTTTAAGAGAGCAAATCAGCGACTGTTTTTAATAAGGAAGTTGAAGAGCTTTGGTGTAAGTCAACATATACTTGAAACGGCATACAGAGGCCTGGTTGAAAGTGTACTGCAGTTCAACATAACTGCCTGGTACGGCAATTTGAGTGCGAAGCACAAAAACAAGCTCTCCACTATTGTCAAGGTTGCAGGGAAAGTGGTTGGTAAGCCCCAACAACACCTCTGTGAGGTATTTAACAGGGCAATAGGTAGGAAGGCCAGACAGATATCTGGAAATGCCCACTTCCTGTTCACAAATTCTCACTATTGCAGCTAAAAACAGCTAAAAACTAAAATATGTTTCTAAAAACATTGAAGGGGAGAAATAGGCAATGCAGTAACATAATCTTGAGATATATTCGTTCGGCACTGCCTATTCTTACTCTCAGATTTCAGTCCGAGTTTGAGAGAGAGGAAGGGGCAGGTCTGTGTCTTGATCTGCTTCTACTTTTGTGTCTGCTGGGGTCTGGGGATAATAGACAAATACTGTATTTACTCTAGTCTATTTATAGTGTTGCTGCAAACAGGTCCCAGTTTAGTCTTTACGTGCTTATTTGTACATTATGAGTGCCTAGACTACAACACACATTAGTTGGTTTAATGCCATGTAAAGTGGAAAAATGTTACTTTGAGGACGGCCCCCAAAGCATATCCACTTATGGCCCCCAAAAGTCTAGGGCCGGCCCTGCTCACCCTTTATTTTACAGTCCCACTAAAGCCCTGCTTGTGACATTGTTGGTACATGCCATTAAGGTATTACACACTGTCAGGAAAAAAGTTTTGAACACACTGTGTCTGGCAGTCTTACTGAATTAAATGACAATAATTTTATGTCTTTACAAGCCCACTTTATCCTGAAAGAAGCTTTTTGTTGCCATTATGATTTTATTTGACTTACTTGTGGTGGCAGCTGTTACAGCTGGCTTGCTTCGTCTTCCATTCCTAAGTTGTGCAGAAACCTGCAGGGAGTAACACACCCCTGGCTTCAGGTTGCTGAAAGTCTGGTTGTTTGCGTCTGTTGTCAACACTTGTTCAGTTTCTCCCTCGCTGCAACAGGTCACAGTGTAGCTCTCCACTTCACCAGCAGGTGGGTCCCAACTCAGAGACACTGACTCACTGCTTATCTGGTCAACTGTAATCTTTGCAGGAGGGCTGGGCTCTGTGGGAACAATGTAATAGTTTCATTGGTGAAACTTCAACTTCTGTTAATGTATGCTGTTTGACTGCCGAGTTAAAGAGGTGTGGTAAAAGACAACACGATATATAGCCTAATCATGTGAACTAACCTTTATAACATACAATGAGAGCATACCTTATTGTAGGAAGCATATTTGTGAAGTGTAAAATGTGCTGTAACTTTTTTTTTTCTTTTTTTTCCTTTTGACAGATTTACCTGTGAAGACAGATAGTGAGGTTGCTTTGCTTTGATTTCCATTATCAGCAATCCTTATGATGCTGAAAGTATACTCAGTCCCAGGATTCAGTCCCTCAACCGTCACAGTGCTGGAGTCCTCTCTGATCAAACTGCTCCTCTGTATGGAGGAGTAATCTATTTGCAGTTTATACCTAACAGGTCTCAGTGAGTGAAAAGCCAAGAGAAACAGTCTCCTGGTCAGCACTGAGAACTGTTACATCTCCTGGTGGAGGAACGTCTGTCACAAGAGAAGAGAGGTACATCTCAGTATCTGTACATCACATTATGTATTCAGACATAAATTGGATCCATTATGAACAGTCACACATACAGTCAGACTGTGGTGCTGGTGTAGTGTTCTCTCTGTCCTGACTGTATGGGTCAAGGAAGGAGTCGGGTACATCATAGAACTCCTTGGTAATGGAGAAGAATATATTTAAATTCAAAGTGTAGTGAATCAACTCATATTCATTCCATTCAATAGCTGAAAGGACAACATATATTTGGCTTAAGTTAAAAGTTGCAAAACAAGATGTTTACCTCTTCATCAGAGTTATCCATTGTAGGTACACTCTCAGCCATCCCACACTTGCTCCAGATTATTCAAACTGCTTCTTACTGAAAGTTATAGAAATGAACCCTGTTATCAACATCTTCTCCAACAGTTATCCATATTAGACATGAATCACACAGCTAAGTGTACTCTGCAAACTGTCAGACTACAATATAGAATAAAACAAAAACAAACAACAAAAATGAGTTGTGCTACTGTCTCAGGCTATGGAAAGCCTACATCATTTCAGGAATTTAAAAGAGGGCAAAAAGTCACAAGAAAAGACGTCATTACCTACCTTTGCAGATTATCCATGGTAAAAAGAAATAGCTGTTATTTCATCAAGTAGGTTTTTTTATTCACTGTATATGCAATATTCTGTTATAGGTTAAGTATTTGTCCTGAGGACAGAGCTCTGCACTTTCCTGGCAATGCAGTAACCTACTGTGGGTGTCTCCTTTTATTCTGCGAGTGAAGTTACTTTCACTTTTGATTCCCAGAATAGTAAATGATTATCTGGTTTCCAGTAATGACTGACTTGTGTTTTCATATTTGTGGGTGGGATATTTGGAATTTCTTTTAGCAAGGGCTAGCAACATGGCTATAGATATGGCACTGCCTGTCTGTGCACCCACCACTATGATCCAGACTAAAATATCTATAACTATTGGATAGATTGGAACATTTTTGCACAGATATTCAAGGTCCACAAAGCATGGATCCTTAATCACTTTGGTGATCTCCCAGAAATTACTTTTTGCACCACAAGCAGGTGAACATTTTTGGTTTTTAGTCACATCTCAGCAACTAAAGAATGCAATGCAAATGTTGCACTTAGAAAATTTTAGCATACTGACCAGCGCTCAGAAAGTAAAGATATTTGAGCTTGAGCTTTTCTGAGTTTATCTGCACAGGTTAAAATCAAATAACGACACAGACATAGAGGAATAATTACCCAAAATAAATTGAAAAGGATGTCACTTTGAGGGAGCAATATTTGAAGCTACATTAGTACCAATATTTATAAAGTGATAAAACTTATCTAACCAACCTATTTTAGGTGGATAAGTAAGATTTTTACTGCTATAACACAAAAATGAATAAATAAATATAAATGTACTTGTAGTTTGTCTTTCATTTTTGCTAAATGATTACATTCCAGGTAGCTTTAATGTGTAATTAACACTGCTTTAGCCTGTTACTGAGATACATCTTTTTTGCTAGTCTTAAAACCTTAAGTGGAGGAGGGGGCGGCTAACGTGGCTATACAGCCCAAACAGCTGGACAGTCTGACTCTGGATGACATGAAGGAGCACGTGAAGTAGATAAAGAAGGGGGTGTCATTGAAGGAGCCTCGTGCTGTGAGCTCTCAGAGCATTACCCTCCACCAGCCAGCGTCTCAACACCAACGTGCTGCATAAAGCCATCTTTGGCTTCTTCACCAACAACACGTCCACCAGAGACTTCCTGCTGGGCTTCCTGGAGGAGCCAATGGAGAGGGCAGATGGAGACGTCCAGTTTTGTCCAAGGACCGCTAAATCAGGTTTTACTTATAGGCTTTACATAAACCATGATTTAGAGGGCTGGGATTTCTTATTTGTATTTTGTACAGTATAGTGTCTTGTTTGCTAGGTGTAAACCAGAGCTTAATAAAATGCTGCCCACTGTAACTCACTGTGTCTTCAAAAAGAATGCAAGGTGAATTGGCACCCACAGTCAATTAGATGAAGCAATTAGATGCACATTCACCCAGTGCATTCAATGTGATACAAAGATAGATTGCAGTGAATTAAAAAAAAAAAAAAATACAGACAGTGGTACATTGCCACTGCTAGATTTAAAAAGACAGACGTATGAATACAGGGGATCTAACCGGGCTCTCTGCGGTGTTGGGTAAGAAATGTGCCACCCATGCTTCCACTGAGTTTTTCTAAAAAAAAAATTTGCGACAGAGAAACTCTTTTCCCTTTGACTGCTGTCACATAGGCTCATCAGAGTAGCCACACCTGTGCCGAATGTGAGGTTACATATAAAGCACTCTACACAGAAACAAAGGGGAGAAATGAAGGAGTTTGCATACACAGTACTTGAACTTTGCCACTCTTCTTTTATTAAACCAGGAGAAGTCACTTTGATTCCCAGAAACAGTAGATAATTATAGTTTCCAGTAAAACAAAACTCATTCGTCTGGCCACACAGTGGCGGTTATTTAGATATAGTGGGGTGAGTGTATGGATTTTAGATGTATCAAGCCAGATGTACCAACACTGGGAATTTAACCTGGGCTCTCTGCAGTAGTGTTGTATATTGCTGCTCTTTCTGTCCCTCCTCTCCAGCCACATTCCCCTTTCCCCAGGCCTTGTATTGCCATTTTTTGCTTGTTTGCATCAAAGTTGGATTTTTTCTACCAGCCGTGTGAACAAACATGCCCTCTGTCATTCCTTCAGCAGCCTCTTTGAAAAGGTCATCTTTGCAATATTCAATTGCATATTGCATATTCTATGCATATTCAGTGTGTGAATGTTTATAGTTAATGTGTTTCTTTTTCCGACCAGAAATGTGGGCTTTTCTTTTGAGCATGCATCTCTACCCCACTCTTGCAAGCTGCCCACCACACCCCCATTGTACTGATTTTGAATTAAAGCGGGCCATCAATGCATGAGGTAACTATCAGCATTATGCAGTCAAATTAAATCTGTGTAAGTACACTGCCTCAGTGTGGCTGAGAGATGTATCTATATTTTTTTTAATTTAGTAAGTAGCCACAATAAAACACACAGGTTTGACCCTTAGATGTCAAACAAACTCAGGAGTATCACAATCTAGTTTACAGCCCAGTTCTTGCACAATGTTGTGTAATGCTCCACAAAGAACACATCTCCTTGAGAGATATCAACCTGAAGCTTACAGAGGACCTGTCTCCAGCAGACACACAGAGAAGAAGCACATTTTGACCCGCAGTAGAAAAATTAAAAAAAAAAAAGCAAGCAAAGAAAGCTGGCGAAATAACCACCTTTTTATTCATTATTGTATCCAGTTTCTGCTGTGAGTCAGTAGGTGTGTTGGAGCCGGACACATTTAAAACAGTTTGCACGGTTGAAATCGTAGATCAGTTGAAAGTCTCTGCTAAGGGACCATATGATTTTTTTGTTCTTAAGGGAAGGTCTTTTATTTTTTTGTTCTTACTCCATAAGTCTGTTTAAGTCCCCTTTCCCTTGCAAGATTTATTATTTTAAAAATAGATCAGCTAGTTACATTACAAAGGCTGCTGTCATGTGCACCATGGGTCATAAAGGTGAGTTTTCCTGGTTCAGACCAGTCCTGGAGAGAGTCCATCCCTCCACTGGTTCCAGAGCCAGTGCTGCACATAGCGTTGTGTTACAGGGCGGCAGCAAGGACCCAAGTGCGGACAGACAGTGAAACAGTTTGAGTCCAAAAGGTTTATTTTAGCTCTCTGGGTGAGGGGGTTTGGGTCCAGAGCGTCTGAGGAGGGGGCAGGCTGAGTGGGGAGTAGGCTGGAGCGTCCGAGGTGAGGGCAGGTGGAGCAGAGCGGACCGGAGAGCAGAGCAGGCTGGTTGGATACTGGAAACACAGGAAAACAGGATTACAGACAAAGTTTTAAGTCAGGGATTCAACTAGAGGCTAGAGTCGAGCTGTATACTGACTTAACAGTGGCTACGATCTGGCAGCGTGGATGTGGCAGGGCTGAGTACAAGTAGGCAGTTGATTGCAGAATGAGATGCGGCTGGTGGTGCTCTGCTCAGTCTCCGGCACACCTGTAACCACTCTGCTCACCACACCCACATACACACACACACACTCAAGCAGCAGATGTAACAGTACCCCCCCTCCTACGGGCACCACCTGGTGCCCGACCGGGCCTGTCAGGGTGAAGGGCGTGGAACTCCCGAACGAGGGCAGGGTCCAAGATGAGTCGACGAGGAACCCAGGAGCGCTCCTCAGGTCCATAGCCCTCCCAATCCACCAGGTATTGCAGACCCCGTCCCCTGCGTCGAACGTCCAATAGCCGCCGGATCGTGTAGGCAGGGTGGTCATCAATCAACCGAGGAGGAGGAGGAGCTGCTATGGGGGGACACAGAGGACTCGAACGGACAGGCTTGATTTGGGATACATGAAAGGTAGGATGAACACGGAGGGATGCAGGGAGCTTTAACCGGACTGCAGAAGGGTTAATAACACTGTCAATCACAAACGGTCCAATGAAACGTGGGGATAGTTTCCGAGACTCCACCCTCAAAGGAATGTCCCGAGAAGACAGCCATACCTCTTGCCCAGGGGTGTAAGCAGGAGCCACAGCACGGTGACGATCGGCACAGGTCCGGGCCCTATTGGAGGCACGCAGAAGCGCTGCCCTAGCCCTCCTCCATGTGAGGCGGCAGCGGCGCAGATGGTCCTGAACTGAGGGCACGGCCACGTCCTCTTCCTGATTTGGAAACAGGGGGGGTTGGTAACCAAGACAACATTCAAATGGTGTCATACCCAAAGAGGCGTTGGTGAGGGAGTTATGGGCGTACTCCACCCATGGCAGCTCAGAACTCCACCGGGAAGGATTCGCCGAAACCACACAGCGTAGAGCTACCTCCAGTTCCTGGTTTGCTCGCTCGGTCTGGCCGTTGGTCTGTGGATGAAACCCAGAGGACAGACTAACAGAACACCCAAGAGCAGAGCAGAAAGCTTTCCATACTTGTGAAATGAACTGGGGACCTCTGTCTGACACAACATCAACGGGAATTCCATGTAAACGAAACACATTAGAGACCAGAGGGTCTGCCGTCTCCCTGGAGGATGGGAGCTTGGGTAGGGGTATGAAATGAGCAGACTTAGAAAATCTGTCAATAATAGTCAAGATGACCATGTTACCATTAGAGGGGGGCAGGCCGGTGACAAAATCCAAGGCGATGTGTGACCAAGGACGACTGGGTACAGGCAGGGGGCGGAGTAGGCCCGAGGTGGGTTGTGTAGATGTCTTGTTCCTGGCACAGACCGAGCAAGCAGTGACGAAGTCCCTGGTGTCCCTGTCCATGGTCGGCCACCAAAAGTGCTGACGGAGGAAGGCCAAGGTACGACCCACCCCAGGGTGACAGGTGGGTCTGGTTGAATGGGCCCACTGGAGGACTTCAGAGCGGACAGAATCTGGGACAAAAAGAGAGTTAGGGGGACCATTTCCTGGATCAGGTTGAGTTTGCTGGGCCAGGCGGACACGTGACTCAATGTCCCAGGTCACAGAAGTAACGATGCAGGATGGGGGCAGGATGGGATCCGATGCAGGTGGTGAGTCAGCCGTGAACTGACGGGACAGGGCATCCGGCTTGGTGTTTCTGGAGCCAGGACGATAAGTCAGAGTGAGATTGAACCTTCCAAAAAACAGGGCCCACCTGGCTTGTCGGGAGTTTAGCCGCTTAGCCGTCTGGATGTAGGCTAGATTCTTATGGTCCGTCCACACAATGAATGGTAGTTTGGCTCCTTCCAACCAATGACGCCATTCCTCGAGTGCCAGTTTTACAGCCAGAAGTTCTCTGTTGCCGACATCATAGTTTCTCTCAGTGGAAGACAGCTTGTGGGAGTAGAAAGCACAAGGATGCAGTTTATGGTCAGTGGGAGATCGCTGAGAAAGAATGGCTCCTACCCCAGTCTCAGAAGCATCCACCTCCACAACAAACTGAAGCTCAGGATCAACTTGGGTGAGAACAGGGGCTGAGGTAAAGCGGCACTTGAGTTCCTGGAAAGCAGTCTCAGCCTCAGCAGTCCAATGGAACGGATGGGAGGTGGAGGTCAGAGCAGTGAGGGGAGCTGCCAGGCGACTATAGTTCTTTATGAAACGCCGGTAGAAATTGGCAAACCCCAAAAACCGCTGTAACTGCTTCCGGGTTGTGGGTGCAGGCCACTCCAAAACTGCCTCGACCTTAGCTGGATCCATTTTCACCTGCCCCTGTGTGATGACATAGCCCAAAAAGGACACAGTGGAAGCATGGAATTCACATTTAACAGACTTGACAAATAATTTGTTCTCCAAAAGGCGCTGGAGTACCTGACGGACATGCCGCTGGTGAGTGTCTAGGTCTGGCGAGAAGATGAGAATGTCATCCAGATAAACAAAGATGAACCGTCCGATCATGTCCCTGAGCACGTCGTTGATGAAAGCTTGAAAAACAGCTGGAGCATTCGTCAGCCCAAAAGGCATAACCAAATATTCAAAATGGCCAAGGGGTGTGTTAAAGGCCGTCTTCCACTCATCCCCCTCCCTGACACGGATGAGATGGTATGCGTTACGCAGGTCCAGCTTGGTGAAGATCTTGGCTCCATGAAGAGGGGAAAAAGCGGAATCGATTAATGGCAGAGGATATGTATTCTTGATAGTACTGTTGTTTAACCCCCGGAAATCAATACAAGGTCGGAGTGTACCGTCTTTCTTCCCCACAAAGAAAAACCCAGCACCCACCGGAGAGGATGAAGGCCTGATGATGCCTGCAGCCAAGGAGTCCCGGATGTAAACCTCCATAGCCTCCCGCTCAGGACGAGAGAGGTTGTACAGGCGGCTGCTGGGATGCGGTGCTCCAGGCTGCAGGTTAATGGCGCAGTCATACGGCCGATGGGGTGGTAACGACAGTGCATGATGTTTACTGAACACAGGGGCCAAGTCATGATAAACTGGGGGTACTGAAGTCAGATCAGGTGGTTCAGGGACAGACAGGGGCAAATACGAGGCAGGTGCAGGAGCAGAATGCAAACAGTTAGCATGACAGAAATTGCTCCAGGAGATTACCTTTCCAGCAGACCAGTCGATTTGAGGGTTGTGTAGTTTCAACCAGGGATGGCCGAGGACCAGAGGAGAGCTTGGGCAGTCAATGATATGAAAGCTAATCATCTCCTGATGATTACCTGAGACTCTGAGGAGGATGGGCACAGTTCTGTTAGTCACACAAGCAAGTAATTTTCCATTGAGAGCGCTGGCATTGATAGGTGAATCTAGCGGTACAGTGTCTAATGCCAACTGAGCAACGATATTACTGTCCAAAAAACTCTCATCAGCCCCTGAATCAATGAGAGCATTAAGGGGTAGTGACTGGTTCTGCCACCAGAGGGAGGCATTGAGCTGGGGTCTGGAAGGAGACTGACAGATTGTCTGACTCAGCAGCATCTCCCCCACTACTGCTGAGCCGGCCCTTTTCCTGGACGGAGAGGACAGGTGAGGAGAAAATGGCCGGACTGACCACAATACAGGCAACTTTTAGCAGTAATCCGGCGCTGCTTCTCCTCTGGAGAGAGTTTGGCTCGACCCAGTTGCATGGGCTCGGGATCTGGAAGACACTGAGGGACAGAGGCAGTCGGAGGAGACAAACGAGGTAAGGTAGAAGGTGTAATGGGAGGAGCTACCTTACCTGTTTTCTCCCTCCGACGCTCACGGATGCGGTTGTCGATACGGATGGCCAAAGCAATGACATCATCCAGTCCCTCGGGCTCCGGGTGAGACACCAACTCGTCTTTGATGTTTTCATTTAGACCGTTCTGAAAGGCCCCCTGGAGCGCTTCCTCGTTCCAGCCGCTCTCAGCGGCGAGACAGCGAAACTGGATGGCGAATTCCGCAACGGAGCAGGTGCCCTGACGGATGGATAAAAGTCTTTTGGTGGCGTCCCTCCCGCGGACAGGATGATCAAAAATCTTCTTCATTTCTGAAGAGAAATCGGAGTAGGAGGAAACGAGTGGAGACTGCTTCTCCCATACCGCCGTAGCCCAGCTGCGTGCAGAACCCCGGAGACAGCCCATCAGGTAAGCCACTTTGGCTCGGTCAGAAGCATAGGAGCTAGGCTGTTGGTCAAAAACAACCGCACACTGCATCAAAAAGTCTCTACAAGTTCCTAGGTTGCCATCATAGGGTTCGGGAGGGGGCACATGGGGTTCACGGGTTGGAGGTGGGTTGCCGCCGGCTGGCAGTGGAGGACTGGGAGGAGGGTTCTGGGCTGAGAGTTGCATTTGAAGATTTACCAGAGTCTGTGAAATCTCGGTTACTCGAGCCATGAGCGCTTGCAAAACCTCACTATGTTGTCCCAGGAGAGTGCCCTGTCCAGTGAGTGTATGGCGGAGGGCATCAGAGCCTTGGTCCGCTTGGTCCATCGTGGCCAGATCGTACTGTTACGGGGCGGCAGCAAGGACCCAAGTGCGGACAGACAGTGAAACAGTTTGAGTCCAAAAGGTTTATTTTAGCTCTCTGGGTGAGGGGGTTTGGGTCCAGAGTGTCTGAGGAGGGGGCAGGCTGAGTGGGGAGTAGGCTGGACCGTCCGAGGTGAGGGCAGGTGGAGCAGAGCGGACCGGAGAGCAGAGCAGGCTGGTTGGATACTGGAAACACAGGAAAACAGGATTACAGACAAAGTTTTAAGTCAGGGATTCAACTAGAGGCTAGAGTCGAGCTGTATACTGACTTAACAGTGGCTACGATCTGGCAGCGTGGATGTGGCAGGGCTGAGTACAAGTAGGCAGTTGATTGCAGAATGAGATGCGGCTGGTGGTGCTCTGCTCAGTCTCCGGCACACCTGTAACCACTCTGCTCACCACACCCACACACACACACACACTCAAGCAGCAGATATAACAGCGTTGAGCACAACTAGTTGGTACCATTCTACTTTCCACACTTACTCTGGTTTCGCAACCACAAAAGACGTGATGTTCCATATCCTCAGAGCCAGTTCACAGCGCCAGGGGTCAGCACACCTAGCTCTCTGTCTTTACCTGCTGCCCAGCAACCAGTGCCTCAGGCAAGGTGCTGCAGCTCTGGTATTGCAGATTCATCCAGGGTCTGAGTACTGTTAACAAGTTATTAAGTACTGTCACATACAAACATTCAGTGGCGCCCCCCAGGGGGAAGCCAGGAGGGGCCACAGCCCCATTGATGCAGTTGCTGGTCCTCCCTGGCCAAAAGGGGGAAGACTGACATTACAGTCTTTCAGAGGCTGTTGTGTGCTCATTTTAAGCTCGATATTGGTATCCTAAATGGTATCCTTAATTGAATATCTTCGTCGGCTCAAGTTTCTGTTTATTCTGTGTTCAAATTAAGGTCATTACCAATGGTCACCGAGTGCTGCATTTGGGTCCAGTCACATCTGTTACAGATTACATTGTGTTACAGCTAAGAATGGTATTAGGTGGTTTCAAATACAAGACACCAGAGACAAACACATAGAAGGGCCTATGGTGGCCCTAAGGTAATGTAAAAAAAAAAAAAAAACAGGCCCTTTCAAGTAGATCCAGTGTTTGGTTTGTCTGTTCTGGGCTACTGTAGAAAGATGGCAGTGAAATGACCCGGAAGTATTTTTTAGTGGCCGCCATGATAAGTGCTGTTCGAATTCTCTAAACACGAAGGACAGGAGGTTCAATGCTTCCTTTCAGATCTCCTTTAGCATAGGATACATCAGACCTTCCTAAGCGATAGGAAAGGAGATAATTTAATCCCACAATGCTTTGCGGGAGCAATATTTAAAGCGACCGACCGTTCACGGAGAAAAACGAATAAACCCGAAGAAGTAGGAGAAGAGGAAGAACGAAAGAAGCAACAAAAGGAAAAGAAAAAGAACAACTGGCTCTCAACATGACTGAAAAGTCATGGAGATCACCATTTAAGTCACCGTTACATGAAGCTTTGCCCATCTCATGCCATAACTTGATAATATGCGTAATGTTATATGTTCCAAACTCTCAACAATATGTTAAACCCATGCGAACTATAAACGTCACGCTACTGTTGTAACATTACCCAGTTCAAGTTAATATTGTGGTGTAAGATATGCTCAGTGTGGATTAATCATGTCACTATTTGAGCATTGTTGAATCGCCAGCTTTTAGCAATATCATTAATTAATTTTTCTTCAGTCACAGATGCAGACATCTCTGCACTCATACGGGCATGTGTGCAGCTGGAGCACCTCTTCAGCGGGAGGCAGCTCTTTTTAGACTATTACGCAAATGAATTTCACCCAAACACTTTAGAATAAAGCCTCCCACATCCCCCCCCCCCCCCCCCCCCCCCCCCCAATCACAGAAAACCTGTCCATTTAGGCAGAAGATATACTGTTTATTGCACAGGTGCACCTTCATCCCTATGTATGCTCTTGTTATTTGTTCTTTTCTTTTTTTTCTGTGTTGTTATTGTCACTAATATAATGGAATCCTATATACACAATTAAAAAAATAAAATAAAAAATAACTTCAAGGCACAATCATGTCAACATTTCAAGGTGTTTACTGAGTTTTGTGGTCGTTTTTAAATTATTGTAAGCAAATGACAGATGATGATTCATTGGCATATTAACACAGAAGTTTGTGTTTCAAGAAAAAGGGATATGAAACGTTTTAATTTAGATGATGTTTTTAATTCAACATGTTTGCAATTTAAGAATGTACAGTAGTAGATTTGTAATTTGTAAGCCTAACATATTTGCCTCTCTTGCATACACTTGAACATTTGTCATAAATAATCACAATGATTCAGGAGAGTGAGTGTGAGCAACCATTTTCAGTGTTTCAGTTTTGTGACTGCCTATCTGCCTTTTTTACTCCAATTCAGACGTTGGTAATTAAGTCATATTTTTCACTGTGCTGTCTACGTTTATATAGCCTGCATGAAGCAACATGGTAAGTAGGCACGGGGCGGAGTATCTGAGATGCGCTTTTTGTAGTCCATCTAAATTAAACTGTAGTTTCACCACTGTCGACCTACGTCACTGACATCCGCCGTCGCATGATGACGTAGCCCAGCGTAAGTGCGGTTGGATTTTCTCAGCTCCGCGGTTCTCTTTTCCTAAGTCCTTATGAATTCTCCTACTCATCTTTCCTTGACCTCATGACGTTTCCCACTGAGGTCAAGGAATAGTGATTAGGAATAGACGACAGGAGGGACTTTCTGACCGCAGCCTCAGTCGAAATGGAAATGGACCTACTCCCTCATTCTGAGCTAACAAAGCACCATGGGCCTCATTCACTAATATCTGCGCAGAAATGTTCTTACTCTCCGCAAAAAATAAGTACTTGCGCAAAATCACCGTCGGATTCATGACACGTGCGTACCGGCCAATTTTGTTCTCACCACCGTGCGTATGTTAGTAAATCAGAACCATTCTAAATTGAAAGGCGCGTGTCCGCGATCTGGAATCAGCATACTACCACGCCCCCATTTCTCCATATAAGGAAACCGCTTGCCTAGAGTTGATTCATGAATGAAGGAAGCGGTTACACGAGGAGAGAAGTAGTAAATTTCACAGTTTGTTGGAAGCGATGGCGCCGGGTCTTACAGGAATGCCATGGGTCATTACAAGATTGTGGAGGACACAGCATGCCAGGATGATCTTGCACACCTTCTCAGGGGTATGAAGTAGTTTGCCACCGGCCGTATCTGATCCAAACACATCCAACGGCCCTTAAGCACGCCAAAAGTGCGCTCTACGGCGCGTGGGTGGGCATGTATGTTGTTGTAAAGTGGCTATTGCATGTTATTACAGTTCAAGGCCTGTAGAGGGAGCACTTGTATTTTGCATCTGATGATTATGCAGTGTGTCTATAGCAGTGACACAAGATGGTACCGACAGGTTGTGCCGTGTTATGATGTTACCTGAGAAGTCCTGCAAATAAAGTCAGCTCAACTGAAGAGATGTCTCCTTCCTTTAGTGGATATCCGACGATATCACATATGTTATTATAGCGCACCTCTTGAGGGGTTTCAGGGTTTGCGTATGGTGTCATCAGCCATGTTTTAAGGCCATATGCCCGGTCACCCAAACAATATAACATTTTAACATTAACGGAATAGAGACTTAGTGAAAATACTAACTTAAAACAACTGAAATAAAAGACTAGAACAAAAGATGCTCACCAACAAGCCATCCACTTCTCACAGCCCCTGCCTCCAAACGCATTCCCACTGTACTGTTTTGCAAAATAAATGAGTCGTGGGTGCCTCCTGGCCAGCGGGCCACAGCCTTAAGGATATGGCAGTCGGCATTACAGATCATCTGCACGTTGATGGAGTGATAGTTTTTCTGTTCATGTTATTGTTAATATTTTAATTGTCACAATGATGAGGGTGAACGTGTGTCAATTTCATGGTAATTTAATCCATTTGGCCAATATATTAATTATCTTAAAAAATGTTAATTAAATCTCTTTTTCATGAATGTGGTTTTATAGACTCTGCATGTACTTAAAAGGTATGTTTGCATTTTCTAAGTCAGTTCGGCCTTCCTCATTTGTGCGTATGCATGGTCTGAGGCAGTTCTAAATTTGTTCGCAGAGTAAGAACAAATTCGGGTAAGAAAAATTTGATGAATCCCGGATTTGTGCGTCAAACGATCGCACGCACAGTTTAAGCACAGATTTGTGCGTACGCACTGTTTGTGAATGAGGCCCAATGACTCTTAGTTTCAGGTGCTTGCACACTAATTGAAACATGATTAACAGATCTGTAATTCAGAGTTGAAGGTTACATTTCTCCTTGTTGTGGATTGTTGTAAACAGGTTTGCATGTGACCAAGTAATGTGGGAGCGACAATAGGGATTTGATAGCCTACCATGAGGTGCCTCACATACAGTCCCACATATAGCAGGATCACACAGGTGGTCCAACTTCTTCCTTGGATGAATTTCACTGACATTAGTGATTTCATATTAAAGTTTTCTTTAATATGAACTACTGCAGCCTCTATGTGACAGATTAGCATGTTTTTCTACAGACAGTCCTGGTTTACATGCAAAGAATTTGAATGACTTTGATGATCCCTGACTTTTCCTGTAACGGCACCATGAGTAGGCATGTATGGTTGTGAGTGCAAGGTCTCAACTACCATCTCAATTATTGGATGGATGGCCATGAGATTTGATACAGAAGTGTTTTGTGCTAAGTAGGAAATGTTAGCCATTATACATTATTATTTATATACATCAGCATGTTTAGCATTGTTATTGTTAGCAGGTTAGCATGTTGGCATTAGCATTGAGCTCAAAGTACAGCTGCACCTGAGTAGGCTCACAGAGCTGTTAGCATGGCTGTAGACTCTTAGGGCTCATTTATGCTCAATATTAGAAACGTATAAGGACACAGACGGAGCCCTCTGTCCATAGTCTGCGTTCATTTCTTCCATAATTCCACATGTTGTCTGAAGGCTTACAGATACAGACAAAACGGAGCAGTACCACGGGAGATCATAGGGGCAGGGAAGCGTAATTCAAGCAAGGTGCAACCATAGCAGAAGACAAAGACAAATCAGTTATATAGTCAAAAATTAATTCTCAGTCTACCTATTGCAATGTATTTAATGGCTTCACAGACCATCACTGCTGACAATGTTGCCTCTGTTAAAAGGTAAAATATTAGGACCTCCTCCAGATTCCACTCACTTGTTGCTGTGTGAGACTTTTGACTCTGCCCTCTAGCGCCATC
This sequence comes from Epinephelus lanceolatus, assembly GCF_041903045.1. Classification (NCBI taxonomy): domain Eukaryota; kingdom Metazoa; phylum Chordata; class Actinopteri; order Perciformes; family Serranidae; genus Epinephelus; species Epinephelus lanceolatus. The sequence goes on along the minus strand of NC_135755.1, from coordinate 28,681,571 downwards.
TATTGGCTGTATTTGTGCCATCATAAAGGACGTATGGTATGAGTGTGAGGGCAGGGACATTTACAAGGTTTGAAACGGACGCATCTATTCTCAGTTTGGTAAAGGGAGTATAAATGAGCCCTTACTGTGTGTTCAGACAGAACACAAGCTGAATTTTAGTAGCAGCACTCACTTCCTGGGTTTTTGAATTCAATAAAGACAATAATAACTCATTCTGAGTCTTTATTAAAGCAGTTAACAAATGTTAATAATGTATTGACACTGATGATATCACATATACAATAGAATGAATGGTCCTTTAATACACTGAAAATCTAAATATTTTGCATCAAACACTGCTCAGAAACAAAGACAATTAGATCCTAACTTTCGGTCAAACAATCACATATACTTAAGATTAAAAGCAAAACATTCTGTCTTGTTATGACAATACCACATAAAGACTGAGTGGTGTTAAAAAAAAAGAAAGACATTTAAATATCCTGCCTCAGATACTTCATAGAAACAAAAACATTAAAAAAAAATCATATCACATTTGATTATCTGTGATTACATCTTTATAGTTGCAGTACACAGAAAACTTTCTGTCACTCAAAATCATGCATTCAAAGTCTGATTTAATCAAACTGCCAACATTAAGTATGTTTATAAGTATGTTTCCAATATGTGCTCCTAAAGGTACATTGACTCAAAGTATGCAAAGTATTTAAAATGTCATCATCAGCAGGAACAGAGCTAGAGCTGATTATTTATATTTAACATGTTAAATGCAGTTTCAATTGCAGTAATTTCCTTATTGTAAGCCTTTGTGGTAAAGTGTTTGAGTCAACTTACAACATCTTAAACCTTGTCCTCTTACATACAGCATGTTACTATTTGTGACTCTTCTCTATATCATATAAAACAAGTGGGATCAAGATATCCTTGAGCAGATACGGAATTAATTTATGTAGGAAAATGTGCACCTCTATAATCACAAAGCATGTTGTCTCTCTCTCTCTCTCCCTCTCTCTCTCTCTATCTCTCTCTCTCTCTCTCACTTGATGTTAAATGACTCTTTGAGACTCTTCTCTGCCTGCTCATATTTGATATCTCTCCAAGTGTCTGGAATATCAGCAGGCTTTGCTTCATATCTTTCAGCAAACTCTTTGTTGAACTTTGTCATCACATATTTCCAGTAGTCTGATGCCTGAAGGCTTACATCTGGAACAATTTTCCAGTCAGGGAAAATTTCTTTGTAAAGCTTGTAAGAATGCCATTCACCATTTGTAGCACTGCAGCGAAAACGGTTGTCACTGATCACCAAGGAAGTGCATACGTCAGTAACAAGTTCTTTTGTCCTGTCCCACCTGTATCTGCCCAGACCCTCTGGCCGATGTAGTGACGTCCAGTGCTCAGTGTGGTCTTTTCCTCCTGCCTCACAAGGTGCTTTGCAGAATGGACACTGTTTACCACATCCAATCAGTTTGGTGAAAAGCTCGTTCTGAGGATTCACATGAAGTTGTTTTAGTTTTGTTTGGACGTTTGTTTCTTTAAACTTCTCTGTAAGAGCTTCTGCCATGTCCTTCAGACAGTCGGTGAGCCAGTGAGCAAACTGTTCCGGGTCAGCATTGTTCAGGATCATGAAAGCACCAAGAGCATCCTGGGAAATGACCAGTTTACCACCAAGTTCCTGACAGACATCCTCAACAAATGTTCTTAAGTTGCAACTCTTTTTGGTTTTAGCTTTGCTGATAGCATTAGTTATGTTCCTGATGCTTGACTGAACATGTTTATCCTCAAGCTCAAACATGATAGACCCTTTTGAGAAGCGTTCAACTATTTGGTCAAGGATCCATTTCTTTACATATTTCTCATATGAGCCAGTGTAGCTCAGATAACTTTTAAAGTCATTCGTTGTGAGCAGATCCAGTAAAATTGTATACTGGAGGTATATTCGTGTTCTGAACTGCTGGCTTGTCATCATTTCACCAAAGATATCAGGACCCAAGGAACGCTTGACAAAGTCTTCGACTGCAGGCTTCAGGCAGCGGTTTGTGAATTCTTCTGCCTTCTTCTGGCACTGGTCTTGATTATGGAACACATCTTTAAAATCAGCGCGAAACTTGGCTTTGTTTTCATTCAGACATCTGTAGGGATCATTCTCATATATGAAATCTTCATGCATTTTCTGAAACTGTCTGGCTGCATCTCCACAGATGTGCTGTTTCAGAGAAACTTCAAACTCAGCATCTGTCTTCACTTCCTTATTGTTTTGCAGCTTCTCGTCAATCATGTGGAGGATCTCCTGAATGTAAGTGTCATGGTAATTGCTTTTTCTTTCCACTTTTCCAGTCACATACTGTTTGCAATCTGCTATGATACTGTCAGCCATTTGCTGTACAGTCTTTATGTGATCTTCTGTGTTGAACCACTTGGTGATTTTGTGTTTCAACTGGTTGAAGAATCCTTCTGCAGTATATCTGAAAGGAACAAGTCCACATTCTGACAGGGTTTTTTTACTGAGCAATTGACAGACATGACTTCCCCTATGTCTTAGATTTTCTCTCAGGTAGTGGTACACACTTGCAAAGACATCTGCAGGCTTTTGCTTAGAGAAGGAGAGTTCCTTCACCATTCTGTTCCACATCTTATCAAATTCTTTGTCAAGCTCTTCGTCTGTCATCTCCACATTTTTTCCCCGACATTGTTCAATCAATGCACACACTCTGCCCTCTAATTCTTTTGCGTGGTTCTCTTTGATTTTATCAAGTTCTGTCATTCCCTGTCTGATGTCAGCTGTTGCTGTGAGTTGATTAAACACAGACCTCTCCATTTCTTGTCGAAGGCTCTTTGCACTGTTTGCAAAGTCTTCTCTGTATCCTTCAACTAGATAGACGTGACCCTCTGTTTGCTTGAAGTACTGTGTCAAATTGTCAAGAAGCTTTGTCTCCCATTCCGTCAGCACTGTGCACGCTTCACTTTTCAAATGGTCAAGAAATTCTCTCATGTCAGGTATCTCAGATTCCACAGCAAATTTGCCAAAATTGGAAATTCTTGTCTCAGCATTTGTAACCCATGTGTACATTTCTTTTTTGAATTCCCATTCCCATTTGTTGAATTCTGTGCACAGCCTCACGTATGCATCAGCCACCAGACTGTTTCTGAAGCTGAAGATGAAGTTTTCATGCTTTACTGCATTCCACAGGTTTTTCATCCACTCTGTAAACTCCAAGATATTATTAGCAGATGACTCACAACGTCCCAAAATTTGGATTACATTTTTCTTGAGCTCATATACAGCTTCGCTGTACCCTGCATTGACTGGTGCCATTGGTGGGTTTCCATTCCAGAGTCCAGGAATGTACCAGTTCCCAGTGTCTGGACTGTACTCCATCACATCAGTGAAGCTCATGTTCTCCTCTTTCTTTTCCATTTTGGCTGCTGCCTGGGTCATCTCATTTAACTGTTGCAAGAGCAGTTTCCTGTCTTGTAAGTTCTTCTCATGAGCTGAAACATCCGACACATTCTGGTGGACAAACTGACATTTGGGCTTTTTGCCCACCTCTGTCATCCTGAGAAAAGCATGCACAACTATTTGTAGGATGTCTTTCATTTCTGTTGAATTCTCCATTGCGATATTGATGATGGTGATATCACTCAGCCCCACAACAAGTGTTGCAAGCTCATTGTCGTGCTCATGGCTATTATCCAGTTGTGCAAGCTCTGGTGACTTTAAGCCCTCAGTGTCAATGATCACCATGAAGTCACAGTTGAGGACTTTTTGAACATCTTCATTGATTCTGATGAGCAACATAAAGGCACCTCGAGTGCATCGCCCACTGCTGACTGCAAACTGCACTCCAAACATGGTGTTGAGGAGAGTAGACTTTCCTGTGCTCTGAACTCCAAGAACTGTGACCACCAGTATCTTGTTCTTAGGAGACACCAAGCCATTGAGCTGAGAGAGGACGTCACTCACCCATCTGAGAGGTATGTTGGAGGCATCTCCATCTACAAGCTCAAGGGGAAATCCATCAAGTAACAATTCTGCACATAGTTTGGGCAGATGTTGTAACTGTTTACGTGATGGGTCTGTTTCTGGAAGAGACAGTGAAGCCTCATAGATCTGACCCATTTCACGGAAGAAGTGTTCAGTCCCCAGTGAGCTGTTGGAGAGTTGTCTGTCGATTTCTTTGATCTCCTCTTTGTTCTCAGAATTTTTGCATTTCTTTTTGTACTGATCTCGGAGACCAGATAATTTTTCTCGAGACAGGTTATCAAGGTTCATTCGCATCCATTTCAGGAAATAGCACCTCTCTATCCCTGGGCTTGATATTGCGTTGATAAAACATGTCATTGCATTTGACATGTCACAAGAGTTCTGTTTATTCCTAAGTTCTGTTTTCTGTACCTCAAGGTCACTTTTGTAGTTTTCTATGTTCTGGGACCCAACATTTCGGAGCCAAAATTGTTCCTTCTCTAAGCGAGTCAGTTCCTTCCATATTTGGCCTTGCAAGGGTAGCTGAGTGTCTTTGTATGTAAGGATGTCTTGAATTTCTTCACTCAGAGCATCTGCATTTTTCTTGGCAGTCTGGCACTCTGAAGAGTCTTCATCAACCAAGATTCCCAGTTCATGGGCAATGTCAGCCATCTGCTCAATTTGCATTTTCATACTTGAGTTCTCAACTACATTGCTGACCGTTTTCCCCAGATTTTTGACAAAGTCTGCATCATTCATCTGCTTAGTCTTTAACATGATGTTGCTGTTGTTCAAACCCAACTTGGTTGCCACCTTCTTTACAGCATCAACACTGAAGTGCTTACTTTGATGGTTACCCACCAAAAAGATCTGTGCCTTGTGGTGTTGGTTGGTGAGCAGCTCACACTCAGAGTCCAAATTGTCAAAGAACACAAAAACTGCTGCTGATGTCTGACACAAAAAAGAAAATTGTGTTTCAAACGAGGCAATGTCTCCACGAAGGTTAGCTACAGCTACTGGCTCACTGAAAATATCCATGTTTTTGTTCCCACAAGGAAGGTACCAAGTCATTTCAACCAGTCCATTGGATATTCTCCTTGGACTGTCACCACATTCCATGTCACAGTGAACAAATGTATCATGGTACTGCTGAGAATTGCTCAGAAGCTTATTGAGGATCTCTGACTTGGACAGGGAGCACTCACCCAGTCTCACAAAAGATATCATTGGAAGTTCAGAGAGAACAATTCTTTGTTCAATGAAGCCTTTGGACTCTGAAAGTGACTGAGGTCTGTACCTTTTAACAATGTCTCTCATGGCCCAAAGCATGAGTGTGCACTGCTTTGTGTCACAATTGGGAAGCAACAGAGGCACAGAAAACTGACACATAGACATTTTGAGTGCCATTTCCTGTTGTACAAAAGCATCAGAACACAGAAAGAGAGCAGTGATTATGTCAAGGGGGTTTAACATGTCATCTGAATGTTGACTGACGAACAGATCATCAAGATCTAACTCCGTATTCCCTGACGGCTCATCACAGTTTGACTCACATGCAGCTGTACATTTCATATTCCTAGCTGTCACATTAACCATCATCAGTTTCTTCAGAAAATACCATGGAAGATCTGAATGACACTTGGCAGGTTCATTCGTAACAGTCTTCTCATCAATCTGAAGTACTGTACTGTGTTCAGGGATAGCTTCTCTGTTAAGTGCTGCTCCAACCCCAGATCCTCCAATAACATCTCCAGTTGTGTCTCTGTGGATATAAAGATGTTTATTTTAAATTAATCATAAGTGTTTCAAGAAAAACATGGATCCAAAGGTAACTGACACATGCATACATGCCAAAATGTTCGGAAGCACAATTTTGCATCCTGCCTTTGCTTTTCAGCTAAAGGGAGCTACAAACCTCCAGAAAACTGTATTTGTGGTTGTTGTTGTCCTGTGTACACGATATAACAACTTTTGTAAATGACCTCAATGTTCAATAGTCGATGTGTTAAGTTAGCAGTTGTCATGTGTTTGTTGCCTTTATTTTGTTATTTCCTGTAAACTGGAAGATGTTTCTACACCTTGATTGAAATCCACCTGTGGTAAATTCAACTGTATGAAAGTATAAACAAAGGTTGCACACTCTGGCTCTATATGCACTGCTCTTTCATTCAGATGACTTTTCAGCCCTCAGGCCATCTTCAAGATCAGTCACAATTAAATTCAATTGAATGGGGATGATTACAAGGTCTCACAGCTGACAATGCATATAAGAGAATTGCAGAGCTCAGAGATTGTTTTGAGGCACAGATATCAGGATGGTTTTAAAATGTCTGCTTCACTGAGGGTTTCCAAGAGCACAGCAGCCTCCAACAACCAGGACTTTTCTGAGAGCTGACCGCCTGACTAAACTGAGCAACTGGGGGGAAAGGCCTTGGTAGAGCCTGGTGGTCACTCTGGCTGAGCTCCAGAGTTCTTCTGTAGAGATGGGAGCAACTTCCAGAAGGACAGCCATCACTGCAACACACCACTGGTCTGGGTCCCTATTCACAGAGCTAACTGAGCTAAACTTCTGTTCATTCCTGAACTATAACTATAATATTAAATTCAGAATGTCCACAAACAATCAGAATATCCTTTGAACTCTTTGTTGTTTTGATCAGCTTTGTCAAGACAAAATATACATTATCTGACATTATCACTGATGATTTCAGTTGCTTTCATTTTATTTATTGCTATCACATGACAAATGATGTCATTGCAAACCTACTATACTCCTTTTTTACACAATTATTGTTTTGTAAGCCTTCACAGAGTCAGAACATTGACACTATTGGTTGAACTTTATGACTTATTGCTTTTGTTTCTTTATAGCAATGCTTTACTTTTACTCACTTGTGTGTGCAGATGTTACGACAGGCTGGCTTATTCTATCATTCTTCAGTTCTTCATCAACATGGATCAGGTTTTGTGCTCCTGGCGTTGAGCTGTTTGTGTCCATTGTGTCCTGCATGTTTTCTTCCTCTCTGCAATTGATCTCAATGTAGCTCTCCTCTTCACCAGCAGAGGACACTTGCTGGCTGCTCAAAGTAGGGCAGGGCACTGTGGAAATAACAATAATAATGATTTTACTCAAAGCTACTTTCTGTGCAGACAGCACACCATTTAGTGCCTCTGTGCTCAACATTAGATTGTATGAAGCCAACCTTTATCACTCGCATTAGTCTGCTGACAGTCACTCTTGCTTCCTCACTGTAAAGCTCTATAATTGAGTCTTCATCACTGATTTCCTTGATAAATGATAAACATGTAATGCAATGGAATGAATCAACTCTCTCACCCATACAGTTTTCCCATTTCATTTTATGTATCTTATGGAGATGTAGAAAATAACTGTTTACCTCCATTCTGGGTACATGGTCATCCTGCACTCGCTCCGGGTTATTCAAACAGCTTCTCACTGGAAGTTGTGAGAAACGAGGTGTTATTTCCCACCAAGTTTAAAATACTACGCAGCCTATTTGACGGCATTATTTTCCAAATAACAACATGAATTTATGCCAGTCTTGTTTCAGACCCCCAGTTCCACCCCCTTCACATGACTGGGCTTTGCAAATTCAAAACATCTACATCATATAAAAAAGAACAAACGGCATGAAAACAGAATGCATTATGTCAGACTTGACTGTTTTATGATTGCTTAAGAAAATTACCCTACAAACCAGTGCGCCGCCTCTTTGTCCTCAACCCATGAAAATAAGAAATCTGTATAGTGATACCTTTAGTAAATTTGGAATATATTCTAATTCCAACAAAGACATAGGAGGTAGAGCAAAATGTATATTTTGTCTTATACACACCTGCCGCTATCCGCTGAATTAGTAAAACACCATAGTTTCAGTCCTATCAGCTACTTTGCAACAACAATGTCTTTGTGGTTTGCAGACAGCAGGGAGACACATTGCCCCCCATATTCAAATGCACACACACACACACACATATATATATATATATATATAAACATATAGCTATTCTGCAGCAGGTAACCTCACCACTGATTATTTCAGCTGTATGGTTGGCAAATGAAACCTTTTCTTGCACAACAACACTTTGAAACAGTAATCCATGCCTTTATTACATCTCGGCTGGATTACTGTAATGCACTTTATCTTGGAGTCAGCCAGTCCTCCCTCGCACGTCTCCAGTTGGTGCAAAACGCAGCTGCGCACCTGTTAACTGGAGTACGTAAGAGGGAGCACATAACTCCCATCCTGGCCTCCCTCCACTGGCTACCTGTGCACTTTAGAGTCCATTTTAAGATTCTTTTATTAGTTTTTAAATCTTTAAATGGTCTGGCCCCGCCTTACCTCTCTGAGCTTCTTCACCCCTACGCTCCTGCTCGGTGCCTCAGGTCAGCTGATCTGCTGCTTCTGGAGGTGCAGAGGTCCAAACGGAAGCTCAGAGGGGACAGAGCTTTCTCCGTTGCCGCTCCTAAATTGTGGAACGAGCTACCCCTCCTCATTAGACAAGCCTCCTCACTGTCCATTTTTAAAACTCGTCTAAAAACCCATTTTTATTCCTTGGCTTTCAACTCCGCATGAGACTCTGCTTCTGTTTTAGTGTTTTATGGTTTGTTTTAGTTATTGTTTTATTGTTTTTAAATTGTTTTAAAAACTGTTTAAAAATTTAAAAATTGTTTTAAAAACAATAAACAATTATTTTAGTATTTATTTCCTGTTAATTGTTTTATGTCCCTGTGTTGCTTTGTCTATTTAAGTATAGCACTTTGTTTCAGCCGTGGCTGTGTTAAAGGGCTATATAAATAAAGTTGAGTTGGGTTGAGTTGAGATGTAATCATAAATAAACGTAACAAATTGGCATTGTTATATTGGTTCAAGTCCTATGGTGTAGTGCAGTACTGTGTGTGGTTTGTATAAGTGGTGTTGCTGTATCCCAGAAGAATACAGCCCAACGTTAATGTCTTCATTACAATTTACTTCTCAGACAGTCAGCGCAAAGTCTAAGTAAAGTGTCAAACATTTATGTTGCACTGCATGTGTGATGTTGTAGACAGTCTGAGCTTTTATTTATAGTTGTATATATAGAAACTGTATAACTGTACTTATAATAAATAATAATATAGTATAGTAGGAAATTAAAGTTTTGAAAATGTTGTGTTTACTCCATGGCTATGTACCAATTCCACACCTGCTATCATCATTTGATAAGAGCTGAATAGATGCACATAAAGCTTTAACATCACCACAATAACTACAGTAAGACTTTGTTCAGTATTTCCGACAACATTCATAAATATATCATTAACTACTCGTTGTACTGCCCGGGCTTGGTGGTATGGCATTTATAAGGAGGAATACCTGAAAAACTCTGTTCATCTGTAAAATATTCAGTGTTGATCACTGGCAAAGAAACAGGTTGGTCAGTCAGTAAAAATGACAACGTTGGTTGTCTGTATAGTAGCCCAGATGTTTCTCTCCCAGTTTTATCAGGTCCTCCAATTAGGCACATAATAGTAAAATCAATTACAAAACAAAGGCAAATGGCAACCCACTTTTTTGACAACATGCGACCATGGCAGTATTGCATTCTCATATCCTGGACTTTTCATAACAATGCAGTGTTCATAGGTAAATGATGTCTCCAGAAGTTAAAGCGCCTCTCAACACTTGTGCCAATGCAGCCCTGCAGCACAGACTTATTTTATACTGCTGGGATAGTCACTTTCACTTTCACGGTCAGGTGGTTTCTCAGAAACGAGCATTGAGTTTAAAGTAAATTGCATCAAAAAACTTGTTAGAATCCACATCAGATAGCTTAGTACACAAAGTAGTTTCTCTGCTGTGTTGCAGCATTAAGACAGTTTATTAGAAAGTCAGTGTTGTGGCCATGAGAATCACACAATGTTTGATTTATTTGTTCCTTTAGTATGAAGTAGTTCTTTTCAATTACCAATTGAACTGTTTGTCTATTTTAATTTAAAAGTGTTTTTGTATATTTGTGTGTGCAGGGTGGTAATCCTGTAACCTATGAATACAGCAAAGATCAACCTTGTTCAAAAGATGGAAATGGTGGTGAAATTGTGCAAGTGGGAATAAATGAAAACTACTTTCTTACCTTGGTATGGTAGACAGCAAGCTACAACGTACATTTCATCAGAACAAGCTGATGTTTCAATACTATGCAGTGTAGCCTCTCCAGAATCACTTCACAAATTAATTGTCTTGTGTAGATTATACTACAACTCTTAGTTTGGAGAAATGTGCTTCTCCATAATTTGGGGGGATTTTTAATTCTATTGAATTTTCAGATCATTATTAATACATCATCTCCTGACTGCCTGGCCACTTCCTTTAAACCAATCAAATGAAGGATGCATAAGGTTATGTAGTGTAAAAATAGAGCCTTAACTGCAAAGAGTGATTAAAATAACAATCAGTAAGTATTCACCGACATAAATTGATTAAGGTTGAAATATATGTTGAGTTAATATACTCATTTACACATTGTTTCATGCATTCATGTATTGTACTCATTCACGCACACACATCTGATCATGTACTGCATGTAAGCACTTGGGACTAAAATGGAAACCAGTATGAATCAGTACACCAGTATGAATCATACCCAGGTGGCTCGAAAAAGATTACACAGTTAAGATTTGACTCAGCAAAGGGGAAAACCATGCCACCAGTATGTTCGGGCCTAATGCTTTTTCATGTGCACTTGTGCAGCAACCAGCTGACCTCTCCTAACAAACATAAAAATCCAACACAGCCTGTGGAGTCTTTTGTTGCCTCTGAGCAGGAACAGACAGATTACAGACTCCTCATCATGTGGTACAACCACTGCATTATGATACACGTCACATCAGCTTGACTAAGTCTGAGTGTGTTTGACTCATTAAATGCACTTCTTATGCTATTTAAGCATAAATGTTTTTGAAATGTGGATTGTTTATTTTTCCCTTTTAATTCTGTCACTATCATTACCTAATGATGTTAGGAAGGCCACTCTCAATTTTAGTAATATTATTTTGTATTGTGAGGAAATTAAAGGTTGTACAATGCAGTGTGAAGAAGACCAGCCTCTTCTACAGCTCAGTGGCCTAGTGGTAGAGTGTCCGCCCTGAGACTGGGAGGTCTTGGGTTTGATCCCCAGCCGGGTCATACCAAAGACTATAAAAATGGGACCCATTGCCTCCGTGCTTGGCAGATCACCACATGATTCCCGAGCGCGAGCGCGGCACTGCTGCTGCTCACCGCTCCCTCAGGAGATGGGTTAAACGTGGAGAACAAATTTCACACACTCAGGTGTGTGACAATCAGTGGAACTTTAACTATGTTGTTTATATATTGTTATATTTTAATATTAAGGCTATTATAGCCTATTGCACATTACATTTTTTTTCTGTGACGTGCTGTTTGAACTGTTCTTTTTCTGACAGCTTTGTGATATCATGCTATTAAAGAGCATAAAGAAAGATCCTGGGTATCTTCTCCTTCTTAGGATAGAGCTTTCAATGTGAATCTCAGGGAATGTTGTTTTTTCACCCATTAGTTTTCAAGAAGAAAATGTGTTCTGGAAACTTGATATATAAACATGAAATTTAGTATCTCAGTCTGTTACTGAAAAATAAAACACTATGAAGGCAGAGTCTATCCACCTTTGAGGAAGAGATGTGAGCACAGCAGTTTTGCATTTTCTTTTTTTAAAAGATATTTTTAGGGCATTTTTGCCTTTAATTGATAGGGTAGTGAAGTGGGGCGGCAGTAGCTCAGTCCCCGTCCGGACCAAAAAGCGTGGACTGGTAGCTGGAGAGGTGCCAGTTCACCTCCTGGGCACTGCCGAGGTGCCCTTGAGCAAGGCACCGAACCCCCCAACCGCTCGGGGCACCTAACCAAGGCAGCCCCCTCGCTCTGACATCTCTCCACTTTGTGCATGTATAGGTCCTGTTTGTGCATGTGTGTGTCTTTCGGACCTGTGTGTTAATGACAAAAAGAGTGAAAAAATTTAATTTCCCCTCAGGGATTAATAAAATATATAAAATTAAAAAAAAATCAAAAAGTGAAGGGGTGAGAGAGAGAGGGAGAGACATGCAGCAAAGGGTGACAGGCTGAGAGTCGAACCCGGCGCTGCAAGAGCCTTGTACATGGGACGCCTGCTCTATCCACTAAGCCACAGACGCCCCACATTTTCTTATCCGGGACTACAGTGTTCATGGGTAAATGATGTGTTCAGAGGATAACGTGCCACACCTCACAGCTTGTGCCAATGCAACCCTGCAGTGCAGACTCCCTTTATACTGCTGGAATAGCCAGTTTATCTTTTCATTGACAGACATAGTTTTATGGTCAGGTGGTTTCTCGGAAACGAGGACTGTGTTTACAGTAAATTGAGTCAAAAATAATAAAATCCACCTCAGATCCCTTAATACACAAGGTGGTTTATTCTGTTGTGTTGCAGAGTTATACAAGTTTGTTAGGAAATCACTGTTGAGGCTGCAATCGGTTCTTTTTGTACCCAGATCTAGAAAAAATGACTGTTTCTATGGTTTTGCTCGCAGCCAATCACCACAAGCGTCATGTCATTTCTTTTTGTTAGAACTGATTTTATGAAATTGGTATCGAAAAAAGTATCGTTCAGGAACCAGTATCGCAATCAAAGTATCGGTGTCGGTACCGGTATCGAAAATTTTTGAACGATACCCAGCCCTATTAATAAGTTATCTCAATGTTTGAATGAGCTGTTCTTCAAACATGCCATCAGTTGTTTGTTTCAGTAGTGTTTGAGCTGCTGTTGTCACACAAGTTGACGCTTTATGCTTTACGCAAGCATTTGTGAATAAGACAAATAGGATACATCATGTTGATACTTGGTAAGACAACAGGGGTGGAAATCCCGGGGGGGACAGGGGGGACATGACTCCCCCTTCAGGAAAGCTGTACCCACATAGAATCATTTGAGACACAATTAATCATTTTTGAACAGTGCAGTAGTATTTATTGAAAGCACAATGTAAGCGGTGCTCATTATAATCGCACAATAATGAGCTATTTAAATCTTAAAAGATTTAGTCCCCCCCCTCCCATTCCTAGTAGTGGTATATTCCACACTCTTTCCAACGGGCGGGGCTGCTTGGCAGCAGTAGCAGCGTGTGGCTGAAACCACTGCCCACATCGCGCATCGCAGGGTAAGATGTTCACTCACACAGACACAGTTTAACTTACACAAGTTACAACACATCCCATTTACTGTTTACACCAAGCCCCAGGCCCAGGCTGATAATATAAACTGTCTGCAACATTTCTCCTGCATTGTTCAAAAGCCTACTCAATTACGAGTGCTGCTAAGCTAAAAGCTAATGATTAAGCTCAGAGTTTAGTGATAGTCAGAGAGGACAGGAGAGAAAGAAGAGGGAGAGGACATAACAAGAGCAGTCAGTGGCAGAGCGGCTCGTATGGGTACCTGTCTGTAGGCTCTCCACCTGTCAGTGAGACAAACATGAGAGATGTGCAGTCTAACTGACGATGGAGAAGTCATTATGCGCGACTATTACGCACGGTTGTGAGGTGCGCAGCGGCAGATCTCACAGCACACTGTTTATTAACTAGTTTACCAGTTTAATTGCAGAAAATGTTTAGTTTTAGTTTTAGTTTAGTTAGTATAGACATTCACTTTGCCTGTTGGAGAGATAGAGAAAAGATTAAAGCGTCAAATTGCGGTAAAAGATGCTGTATAAAAGACAGGCTACAACTTTTTTTCCTTGACCCCCCTCCCTGGAAGTATTCTCTAAAATTTTACTGTTTATTGTCCCCCCAACTATGAAATGGGATTTTCGCCCCTGGTAAGCTTATATGTAAAGAACATTTAAGCATTTTAGAAACATTTTAACTGACTGCATATTCTGTGATCATGTCATTAATTGTAGGTTTGGTCCACAACAGACAATGTGGTGCAAACTGTGTTTAGAGTTTTGAAAATATGACTACAGGGGTCCGTTTCACAAAGCAGGTTTGGTGAAAACTCTGAGTCTGTTAACCCTGAAATGAGGGAAACTCTGGGTTTTCCGTTTCAGAAAGAGAGGTAACTTAAACCAGAGAAAGCGGAGTAACTCCAGCCCGTTTCAGAAAGAAAGGTAACTGAAGCTTGGTGTCAGTTACTATGGCAACTGACTCTGTGAACCTAACCTGGTCGGGAGCAGGTTTTCTTCAATGAACCTCGAGTTTCTATCTCAGAGTTACTCAACTCAGAGTTCAGGGTTAGGCTCAGAGTTTGTTGAACCTCCTTTCTGAAACGGACCCCAGATTGGGCAATAGCATGTTAATGATTGTAAAAAAAAAAAAAAAAAAAAAGCTAAGTCTAAATGTCAATATAACGATTAGGCAATTCTAAATATGTATAACTTTGCAGAATATAATTACAACTAATCATTTGGTCAGTAAAATGTCAGGAAAAAGTAAAAGAAATGTCCATCACAATATCCCACAAACCAAAGGTGGCGTCTACAAATTGCTTGTTTCATCAGACCAACACTCAAAAATTTAAAATACATTCAGTTTACAATAACATGGGACAAATAAAAGCCGCATGTTGTCGCACAGTCTTAAGCACATTTGGTTGAAAGATGACTTAAACAATTAATTTATTGTCAAAAGTCCAATATAACCTAAACATGTACAACTCCTATAAGGTGACTTACAAATACTAATCATAATATTGATAATAAACCATCAGTACCACACCCACTCACACTAAAAAAATCATGTCCCATTTAAATCCTAATCCAGAACTGTTGATGAATGGCCTTAATTTGCATGTTCACACCATGGAAAGAATTTCTAAATGAAAACAAACTGAAGCATTTACTTTTGAAGCTACGTAAGAAACCATACTTCATTTATATCCAAGAAGATTTGAGATTCAACAGTTTTATTGGAGCAATAATTAAGAAGTTGATAAATTAGTTTCATCAGTTTGTTTTTAAGATACACTGTAATAATTGATTTCCCCCACAGGATGGCACTACAGCTCATTGTAAATCATAAATGCTGTCAGGGTCTGTCCTAATAACACTCTGTCTGTAGTTCATCCTCACAAATAATAATTAATTTGTAAGTCTGAAACAGAAATAGGTCTGTCACTTAATTTATGTTCCTTTCTTGGCAGTCTGAGGCAAACACAGATTATAAAATGAGGACTGATCCAGAGATGACACCCTTTTCCACGCCACCCACCCCCGTCTCTGCAGCTCAGTCTTCTCCAGCTGACATCCATAGTAGTGAGGGTCTACAATTAGGAAGTAGCTCCCTCTGTCCCCAGTGCAAACCCCAAATATCCCCTTAGAAGAGTTGTCCCTGTCCCCTCCCATCATGACTGGAGATCCATGCTTCTCAAAGTGCTGATGCAGCTCTGCCACTGCAATGTTTTCCAGCTCTGCACCTCCACCTCTGACATGCACCAACTTACAGGGCACATCATAGAAATAGTCAAGGATAAGGGAAGCTTCAAATGTTCCTATCCACTCCTTGGAGCACGAGAACGAGCTCGGTTTGTCCCCCATGGTGACCAAGGCTTGCTGGATCTCTGGGAGGCTTGGTGGAGGTCTGTGTTTGTCCCTCAGTGGAAAACAGTTATGGCAGAGCCAGGAAGCCATTGTCTGAACGGTGCGGTAGCCACATCCCCAGCCTCTGTCATCCTGCCCATCACAGCCGTAATGGAAGTAGAGATAGTCTCCTTGTATCAGAGAACATTTCACAGGATCTGTAAGTGGGTTAGGGAGACCAGTGTGGACACTTTTCGTCAGCTCCGTTTTATTCTTGCGAATATAGCTGGCTGCTCGTTTGAGAGTTAACGTATTTTGGGAAAACCAGTGAAATAATTTACTTTTTATATATCCAGAAAGAAATAAACATTTAAATTCCACTTATTTTCGGTAAAATATTTTCGAGATTTTGTAGCAGACATCATATCTTTCATAATTATAATGAAAAATCTGTTTTTTCAAGTCGTCGCTTTACATTTTACAATTTTTGTAGGAGTCTTTGAAGATAGCATAAGCGCTATTCAGTGCATGCAAGCACATCTCAGCACACCTGTCTGTAATTAATAACTCTAGCTAGCTTGTTTTTTCTTCCACAGAATAATATAAAACAAAGAAGAAGAAGAAAGAAATGGTGACTCGGGTAAAATATAGGCAATTTGTCTCCTTATTGGTGGTTTTGCTGTCTACGTGGGACGTTTTCTTTGCTGGCAAAAGTGTTGTAAAACTCGGGAAAGCGTCGGACTTGAAATAAAATGCGAAGAAGCTGAAGTGAGAATAGCCGTAAAGCGAGAGGAGAAGCGTATTCCGTTCAAACTTGAGTATCTTCGACTTGGAGCAAACTCGAGGTCCTGCGGTGCGAAGGGGCCGGTGTCTGACTCAGAAATGGTCATCTCTGCAGGGCTGCAGGACTGTGGGACTGAGGCCAGGGTGAGAGAAGGGGGGCAACATAAGAGGTTACAGAGGAAAAGTTAGACAGTTCAGATAATTTCTCTTGTTTAGAGAGAGCAACAAACTCTCTGTTCAAAAACCTGTCAGACATTGAAAGCTAAAAATTTAAAATGGAGTTCAGGATTTTTTTTAAATTCATGGTTTCTTTGCTACTATCCAGGTTCATGGGGAATGGCTTGTGTATTCCAACCAACTAGTACTATTTCCTGCTGTGGTTCCCACCCCCTCTGGCAGCGTGATAGTTAGAGGGGTACCCACTGTCATACCTGTGGAGTGCCATTATAGGAGGTAAGGCAGAGTCCATGTTATTGTCGAAATTCTTGTGTGTACTTACAGAGGGCACATTTCCTTGGTAGAGCTTTCTTATGGTGCTGCATCAGCCTATGAAACAGAGGGGGTTTTGGCATCCTTTGCCAGGAAAATGTTTGAGCATCAAACATTTGATTTCCTGTATTCTGATGATTTTTTTATGCACCAATTTGTGCTTTTTCAGCATCGATCTACACCTACACCAAAGCCAAGAGTTGCAGTGAGCTGTCATCAGCACTTGCCTGTATAACCAGTGCCTTAAGATTAGGGCTGCAACTAACGATTATTTTCATTGTTGACTAATCTGTCAATCATTTCTTCGATTAGTCGACTAATCATTTCATCCAAAAATGTGTTAAAATGTTGAAAAATGTCGGTCTGTCTCTCCTAAACCCCAAAATGATGTAATCTAATGTCTTGTTTGGTACTCATGCCAAAGGGTTTTAGTTGGCCGTCATGGGAGAGTGTGTAAAGCTGCCAATATTTGAATGTAAGAAGCTGCAATAAGAGTATTTTAGGGTACTTTTATAGGACTTTTCTATGACTCAAACCGATTAGTCAACTACTAAAATAGTCACCGATTATTTTAATAGTTGATTAGTCATCGATTAGTCGACTAATCCTTGCAGATATTACTTGAGATATTATTCTGGTGTACTGTTACTTTCTTATATGTTTATATTTTTACTTCTGTTCTTATACTAGTTGCATATACCTCTTATCTGTTGTTATTTCTCTTTTTTTAACTTCCCTATTTTATTTAATTTTTTATTTTTGTTTTATTGTAACAGTGCCATTTACCTTTAGTAACACTGCAGCAGAAACTTTTCCTACTGATCACCAAGGAAGAGCATTTGTCAGTGACAAGTTCATTTCCCCAGTACCAACTGCAGAGCCTGTGGCCGATGTAGTGATGTCCAGTGCTCAGTGTGTTGTTTTCCTTCTGCCTCACAAGGTGCTTTGCAGAATGGACAGTGTTTACCACATCCAGTCAGTTTAGTGAAAAGCTCCTCGTGAGGCTTCATATGAAGATTTAATAGTTTCTTGTCGATGCTTGTGTTTTTAAACTTCTCTTGAAGAGGTGGTGCCATTTCATTCACACACTTTGTGAGCCAGTAAGCAAACTGTTCTGTGTCAGCATTAATCAGGATCATGAAAGCACCAAGAGCATCCTGAGGAATGACCAGTACATCACCAAGTTCCTGACAGACTTCTTCGACAAATGTCTTCAAGTTGCCAATCTTTTTTGTTTTACTGGGCACAATATACAGCCGGCTGGAAGGCCGTTGAAAATTTTTGATGCTATTTTACAAAAAATTATGCATTTTGATGGTATTTTTGACTATCATTCCCATATTTGTGAAAAAATAACTACATGACAGTTGACAGGTAGGGGAAGCACTGAGCACTCTAAATACAATGGAATTAATTTAGATTCATTTATTTGCTGCAAGACTGATACTCTATAAAAAAAATAACAAAAGAAAATGCGATTTTCACTAACAATCCCCCATTGCTGACTGTCTCCCTCTTGTAGGTCTAATTTATCTCCAAAACTGTAGACTCACAGGTGGTGGCATTGGATTTGGGGTGAAAAAATGCATATATGAGGCTATATGGTCGTTGATCTATTTAATCTTCTGATTTCCAGAATATGTAAACATTTCTCTGATTGGATTGAGAGCAGTCACCCAGTCTGCTGCACACCACAAATTTTCTCCTCTGTTCCTACTGCAATTCTTCTATTAGAGTGATAGCTGAATTTTAACAAAACAAAAAGGTTATGTATGTGTATATATATATATATATATATATATATATATATATATGTATGTATGTATATGTAAAACGATTTTTATTTAATTTATTTTGATTAATCTTTTCCATAATAATAGATTCATCTTTTATATCTTTTGTGTGTATTGTTTTTTGTTCTTATCTGACATTTGAGCCTGTAATAAAGTTTATCATTATTATTAATTCAACACACAGCTGCTCACCTCCTTCCTCATGTGGGGGTACTGGTTCAGGGGCAGGTGGAGTTGGGGGATGACAGACTGCTGCTGCTGCTGCACTCGACGTATCTGTTCGGAACGAGGCATCATTTTGACAGAGGGGATGTCAACTGACTGAATATGAGCTAAACGTTTGACTGTATTGATTATTTAACTAAAACAACAGTGAAATGTGGGCGGCACGGTGGTGTGGTGGTTAGCACTGTCGCCTCACAGCAAGAGGGTTGCCGGTTCGATCCCGGGTGTGGGAGCCCTTCTGTGCAGAGTTTGCATGTTCTCCCCGTGTCAGCGTGAGTTCTCTCCGGGCACTCCTCCTCCCACAGTCCAAAGACATGATTGATAACTCTAAATTGTCCATAGGTGTGAGCGTGAATGGTTGTTTGTCTCTATGTGTCAGTCCTGCGATAGTCTGGCGACCTGTCCAGGGTGTACCCTGCCTCTCGCCCAATGTCAGCTGGGATAGGCTCCAGCCCCCCCGCGGCCCTCAAGAGGATGAAGCGGTTAGAAGATGGATGAATGAATGAATGAACAGTGAAATGTAAAAATCCAGAGTTTTCTTCAGACATATGAGCTAACATGGGGAGAAAAGTGAGCTAGCTTATAGACCACGGACAAAGTTAATCTTCCATAACTTTCTACCACATGAACCACTAACAAACCCACCTTGCTTTTTGAAATTCTGGGTGACATACTGTCGACCCTTAGCTTCCTTTCTTTCTGTTTTTGGCTACCTGATTTTTGAGGCATATTGCTGTCTCCGCCTCCTTACCCGCTGTCTGTGACAAATTACCGGCGCATTGCAGCTGATCCTTCTCCTTTTTCCCCCCTTTTTGGCGCCCCAGTCTGTAGCCCTGCCACTGTCACTGTGATGAGCATCATTATCATTATTATTATTATCATCATTATTATCACTATTATTAAATCCACTCGCCATCATTCAACAAGTCAGCTGCTGAGTGCAATCAGGTGTGGTCACAAACTAACAGCTGCAATGCATCACCGACAGTCCGCTGAACAATGCAACAGGTTGTGAATGAAATAAACTTAATTACAACATGACAGTCTTGCACGAAATATCATTAACGTTACTCTTTGTAGTCACGTAGGCATGTGAATTACAGCGTTTCATTGCAAAGAATGCATGTAACGGGTACACTTGCGCTGTTAGGAGTTAGGAGGGATCTGTTAGGTGCGATGAGTAAGGTAACACGAGAGGTTCCTAACAGGAAGTCTTTTTCAGCTTGAGGCTCTGACGTATAAATACCCGCCCCCTACGTCTGGCTCATTTGAACGAGATGGCGGAGAAACAGCTAAAGTGTACCCGTTACATGCATTCTTTGCAATGAAACGCTGTAATTCACATGCCTACGCGACTACAAAGAGTAACGTTAATGATATTTCGTGCAAGACTGTCATGTTGTAATTAAGTTTCATTCACAACCCCTTGCGTTGTTCAGCGGATTGTCGGTGATGTGTGGCTGTTAAATGTGCAGCTGCTCATGTCCAGAACCAGAACCACACGTGTTGATATAATGCCACGCGCGTGCACGCGCGCACGCACACACACACACACACACACACACACACACACATTTGCCCTCATTAATTGTCCTGCAGCTGTTAGTTTGTGACCACACCTGATTGCAATCAGCAGCTGACTTGTTGAATGACGGCGAGTGGAGCTGGGTATAACGTGTTACTTTGTAACGCGTTAGAGTACTTTGATTACTTTTTGCAGTAACGAGTAACCTAACGCGTTAGTTTGCTGTTTGAGTAATCAAATACTTATTACATTTTCAAACAAGACATAAGTTACTTCTGTTACTTTTAGAACGCTGGTCCTTCAGCTCCAAAACAGCAACGGCTGTCGTTTAGTTCTAATAACGGAGATAATGTTAAACCTATCAGTCTGATCTTGTGGCTCGCTATGTGGTTTGAGAAATGCTGCCTATGGTGTTGTCTAAGGTGGAGTCTAAATAGGTGGAGTAGGACTCGCTGACAGACATATTTCAGACTCAGGACTTGCATTATGCCTGGTACACGCTACACGCTGATACTTACCAATTATCCCCGGTCGGCTTTCACGGCGTGTGTGATGTCATCGGGTTATTCTTGTCCTATTTTTATTACTTTTACTATTATTTGAGTCGACATGTTGTTGTAGTCACCTAAAAGCTCCAGCAGATGGCAGGAGCTACATTTGAAGCGCCATACGTAAACTATCAAGCTACTGTATCTTCCACAGGAAGTTCTAACAAATGTTTCAGAATAAAAGCCTATTTAGAAAATGGAGGGATTCTCTCAGCCGAGGTTATAAGGGGCTTTTAATTTGAAACAAGTGTTGAGTTTGAAATGACGGTGCAATTTGTTAACTTTACAAAGACAACGGAGCGGATAAAAAGTAAATATATAAACACACAGAGGAATTAATAAATAACGGACCGTCTATAATGTAGTTTGTTTCAAATGAAGCTGGGAGTCTCTGCAGTTGTGGTGAGTAAAAGCCCCACCGCTATTTGTTAATGTTATTACTTTATGTCCGACCGTGAGGATGTACCATTGTTTGCTGGCTTGATGCTAATGACAGTAACGTTAACTCAGCGGGTTGACAAAGTGCCTCTGCTGTTTCACACCATCATCACAAAAAAAATGTATGTTGTCACAATAACGACCCCTTAATGTTTGTTATGATTTCCCAAAACTCAGTTAACATTTCTCACCTGTGTGCTGGATGTATGGGCTCCAGCAGATTGACCCGACCAACCAGACGCCATCATCGCAAGCGAAGTGGACACTACGCTGCATTCACAGTGCTATGTGGAAATCGGACATATCAGCACTTAAAATGTGGCTGTTGAACTGCAAAATCTGGCATAATTTATCGCTCTTATACCGCAATTGGTGCTCAGTACTGTCTAAAACAGATTTCTAAATGGAAGTTTGTCACTGGCATCAATTGTTACACTGCCAATCACATGAATATGGTGTATGTAAGTGTTGAGTCAGAATTTTTTTAGTTCCTACGTTCCCTGAAGGCACTGTCACTCATAAAAAAAAAAATAAGACCTCAAATGTTAAAATATACAGTACAGGCCAAAAGTTTGGACACACCTTCTCATTCAATGCGTTTTCTTTATTTTCATGACTATTTACATTGTAGATTCTCACTGAAGGCATCAAAACTATGAATGAACACATGTGGAGTTATGTACTTAACAAAAAAGGTGAAATAACTGAAAACATGTTTTATATTCTAGTTTCTTCAAAATAGCCACCCTTTGCTCTGATTACTGCTTTGCACACTCTTGGCATTCTCTCCATGAGCTTCAAGAGCTAGTCACCTGAAATGGTTTTCCAACAGTCTTGAAGGAGTTCCCAGAGGTGTTTAGCACTTGTTGGCCCCTTTGCCTTCACTCTGCGGTCCAGCTCACCCCAAACCATCTCGATTGGGTTCAGGTCCGGTGACTGTGGAGGCCAGGTCATCTGCCGCAGCACTCCATCACTCTCCTTCTTGGTCAAATAGCCCTTACACAGCCTGGAGGTGTGTTTGGGGTCATTGTCCTGTTGAAAAATAAATGATCGTCCAACTAAACGCAAACCAGATGGGATGGCATGTCGCTGCAGGATGCTGTGGTAGCCATGCTGGTTCAGTGTGCCTTCAATTTTGAATAAATCCCCAACAGTGTCACCAGCAAAACAGCCCCACACCATCACACCTCCTCCTCCATGCTTCACAGTGGGAACCAGGCATGTGGAATCCATCCGTTCACCTTTTCTGCGTCTCACAAAGACACGGCGGTTGGAACCAAAGATCTCAAATTTGGACTCATCAGACCAAAGCACAGATTTCCACTGGTCTAATGTCCATTCCTTGTGTTTCTTGGCCCAAACAAATCTCTTCTTCTTGTTGCCTCTCCTTAGCAGTGGTTTCCTAGCAGCTATTTGACCATGAAGGCCTGATTGGCGCAGTCTCCTCTTAACAGTTGTTCTAGAGATGGGTCTGCTGCTAGAACTCTGTGTGGCATTCATCTGGTCTCTGATCTGAGCTGCTGTTAACTTGCGATTTCTGAGGCTGGTGACTCGGATGAACTTATCCTCAGAAGCAGAGGTGACTCTTGGTCTTCCTTTCCTGGGTCGGTCCTCATGTGTGCCAGTTTCGTTGTAGCGCTTGATGGTTTTTGCGACTCCACTTGGGGACACATTTAAAGTTTTTGCAATTTTCCGGACTGACTGACCTTCATTTCTTAAAGTAATGATGGCCACTCGTTTTTCTTTAGTTAGCTGATTGGTTCTTGCCATAATATGAATTTTAACAGTTGTCCAATAGGGCTGTCGGCTGTGTATTAACCTGACTTCTGCACAACACAACTGATGGTCCCAACCCCATTGATAAAGCAAGAAATTCCACTAATTAACCCTGATAAGGCACACCTGTGAAGTGGAAACCATTTCAGGTGACTACCTCTTGAAGCTCATGGAGAGAATGCCAAGAGTGTGCAAAGCAGTAATCAGAGCAAAGGGTGTCTGTTTTGAAGAAACTAGAATATAAAACATGTTTTCAGTTATTTCACCTTTTTTTGTTAAGTACATAACTCCACATGTGTTCATTCATAGTTTTGATGCCTTCAGTGAGAATCTACAATGTAAATAGTCATGAAAATAAAAAAAACGCATTGAATGAGAAGGTGTGTCCAAACTTTTGGCCTGTACTGTATATGGAAGTGAAAAATGAAAATAAATTATTTATTCAAAAGAATTACCAAAGTGAATCAAAATTATATTTAACCTGAAAAAACATTTCATACACTTATTTTTATTTTGAATAAATTGTTGTATTTTTCAAAATTCAACATCAACACATGAATTTTCAGTTTCAAATTTTATTTTTTCAAGTACAAAACTTTTGACCCTAATGTAGCTCCATACAGACACACAACATCTGGAAGAGGATCAAAACTGTACATTTTTAAGTGTAAGAATCAAACAGACAAAATATTTGTAAATATTAATTTTCTTATTTGTTTTTCCTTTTTTTCTTTTTTTTTTGAGTGAATGAATGAAATGCTTATTTTGTGACAACGTAAGACAACAGGTGCAGTTTGCAAAAAGAAAAAAAAAAGAAGAAAAAAAAGGCCACGAGCACGAGGTTAAAATCCATTCATGAGTTAAATATCATTTTTCATGCCATTTTGTTTATTTTGTCTCATGTCGCCCATTATCGTGTGGGCATCCTGTGGCATCATGATTCCTCACCAGGAAAGTCACTGTAGCAGAAATTCATCTTCACTGCAGCCCCGACACAACAGAGGGCCTAAGATGCTGTAGTTAGCGTTTGCTATTTTCCAGTGAATATATCATCTTAAAATTTGTAAAATATAGTTTAAGTCTGTGGTTTCATTGGGGTTTAAGTAGAGGGGCCAAATACTGCATTTCTTTTTTCCTTTTTTTTTTTTGTTTTTTTTTTTTAGTTCAAGCTTTATCAAACGTTTATTTTAAAATCTATCTCGTAATCCAACTGAACTCCTGATGAATTCAGAGTATCTATGGAAACATCTCAGAGGCTGAGAGCACTGATAAAAGCCAGCTAACTAATGTAGTGGTGGCGTAGGGAGGTGGCCTGTGATTCATGGTCACGACTTCCAAACTGAGACAGTAAACGCAAAGTGCAGCCAGTGAAATGTTGGCTCACTTCACATGTAGCAGTGTTTACATGTAGCCACTAAATCACATGTGGGACAGACGTGAGGGCTTTGATACCATAAGATGCCTCATAGAGTAATGAGATCACACAGGTGGTCCGTCTTTTTCCTTCCACACACTGTGTTGCATTGTGGTTTCAGCGGTTGCGTTGACCTTACGGTGATGTGATGTAGCAGTGAAGAGTTTCGTGTTCTAACCAGGTGAGAGGTGTACTTTCAGGCTCTGAGCGTGTGTGTGTTTAACAGTGGAATCAGATCTGATGTATGTGGACACACACTTAGCCTCGTCTGTGTTATAAAGTTACTCACTGCAGCCCTTTGGTTCACACAGTTGGGGCTGGATTTGGGTTTATTCTTGTTTCAACATGCCCAAACAACTGCAGTCAGCCAAGCTAATCAAAGTGACTTCAAATCACTGAAGCTAATTAGAGATCATGTGTCAGGTCAGTGGTGCATGGACGCACATGGTCAATACCCCACAATGGCAAAGAGTGACACACACACTCACATAAATCTCCAGCTTGGTCTTAATTGCGAAGTTGCACCTGTTGTCTTGTTTTCACATTCTTTGTTGAATTCAGATTATTAATTTAGATTATTAAAAAAAAGTATAGTAAAACGATATAAATAAATGAGGTGATGATATTTCTGTTTACTTTAGAAGTTATTATACACTGTATGCTGTGATTCTGATCTGGGAAACATTAAAGACATTCATAGCCAGTCTCATGATTTTGTGTCTTTATTGAACCAGTTAACAGAGGTAAGTATTAATAAATGTTTACAACACCACATATAGAATGAATGATATTTTTAGTTCCTTTAAAATGTAAATATTTGGAATCGGATCATTTACAGAAACAAAAAACAGGGATTCAAACTTCTGAGTTTAAATAAAGATCACAAATACTAAATTTGCTTTAAACAAACTTTGTTTCATGTATACATTTTGACAAAAGCATGTTATCCATTCTTGAGAACTGGGACACATCATGTCCTACCAGAAAAGCTGTAAAATTATGACAAGACAATAAGTCTGTTTCTGAGGTGAAACATCATTTTTAAATGATTTATATTATGAAATAAACATGATTTTTAAAATATTTTGATCTGCTCCTTTTTTTTAACTTCTAAACTGGCCCTGTGCAACAAAACACCCATGTCCCAGACAAAACATTTGCAACTTTAAATCATTAAAGAATGTGTGAAGTCCTCAAAATCTAGAACTAACAGTTCATACTGATAACATTAGTGTAAAAATGATCTACTATAATCTATTTATGTTTTGTGAAGATGTTCACCCTTTAATGATGTGTCCAAAATTAGTATTTTGATTAGCATTAGGAGAACTCTCAGCAAATTTGAAAAATAAAAAGGCTACTCTCTACAACTGCAGTGAAATTATTAAATATATAACTTTTGACATCAATTATGCTATTCAAGAAAAAAGTAAATGAAATTCAAATATATTTTCAGAGCCTAATTGAAGACTAGAAATCAAAAACCCCAAAAAGTAAGGTTCTACCCAAGTTCTCAAGAATGAGTCTCATAAAGAGACTTTTTAATTGATTAAACAAAGTAAATATGTGACATCAGATACTTCATAGAAATGTAAAACAAAATAGTATTAAGCAAAAATATTACATAAACTGAAAATGTATTTGTCACCAGATATTTAATTAAGATAAAAACAAAGATATTCCAGATTTCAAGGTAAGGAAATTACATGCTCTTCTCATGTAGATAAGGAAACATCATTGTCATGTATAACCTACATGTTCACACTGAAACTGAGTGATCTTTTAATACATTGAAAATGTAAATATTCTACATTAGAAACTTCTTAGAAACAAAAACAAATCTATTCTAACTTTTGAGTCAACAATCACATATCATACTTAATTATGACAATACCACATAAAGACTGAGTGGTGTTTAAAAAAGGAAAAAGTCAAATATTTTGCATCCGATACTTCACAAAAAAGAGATTTTAAAGTCTGAGTTAAAATGATACCAGGTACCTAATGAAAATAACATATTACTGTACATTCAGTTAGATAAGACTCTGATGTTGACATTGAAACTGGGTGATCTTTTAATACATTGACATTGTGAATAATTAGCATTAGGTACTTCACTGAAACAAAAATCAAGTAGACACTAACTATGAGTAAACAACAGCATCTCATACTTGAACAGATTTTTTAAAGTGTCCTACTATGACAATATCACATAAAGACTGAGGGGTGATTTAAAAAAAAGAAAATGAATTTGACATCAGATACTTCACAGATTTGATTAACTGTGTACATCTTTTCAGTGGCAGTGACATTTATCTGTCACACAAAATCATAAACTCAAGTGATTATTTTCATGAAGCAAGTATAGTGTGATCTCAGGTAAAAGTGAGCACTAATTGCAGTGACTTTCTTATATTTTCCTATTTCAAGCCTCAGTGGTAAAATATATCTGAGCACTGATATCTTTAACCTTGTCATCTTGTATATACAGTGTTACTTTTTGTGATTTTCTTCAGTATCATTCAGAACACATAAGATCAAAATATCCATGTGAGGATAGTGAATGTATATGAGGAGGATGTACACCTCTATAACCACAATGTTGTTTCTCACTTGATGTTAAAGGACTCTTTGATGCTTGCCTCTGCTTGCTTACATGTAATACCTTTCCAGCTGGCAGGAATATCAGCAGGCTTTGCGTTATATTTTTTGGCAAACTTATCGTTGAACCTTTCCAGTACATATTTCCAGTAGTCTGATGCCTGGAGGCTTGCTTCTGGAACAATTTTCCAGTCAGGGAAAATTTCTTTGTAACGCTTGAAAGGGTGCGATTGACCATTGGTAGCATTGCAGCAAAAACAAATGTCAGTGAGCACAGAGGAACTGCATATGTCAATGGCAAGTTTATTTGTCCAAAACCACCTATATGCACCCAGACCATCTGGCCGATGGAGTGAGGTCCAGTGCTCAGTGTGGGTTTTTTCTCCTGCCTCACAAGGTGCTTTGCAGAATGGACACTGTTTACCACATCCAATTAGTTTGGTGAAAAGCTCGTTCTGAGGATTCACATTGAGTTTTCTTAGTTTCATCTGGATGTTTGTTTCTTTAAACTCTTCTCTAAGAGCTTCTGTCATGTCCTTCAGACAGTCAGTGAGCCAGTGAGCAAACTGTTCTGGGTCGGCATTGTTCAGGATCATGAAAGCACCAAGAGCATCCTGGGAAATGACCAGTTTATCACCAAGCTCCTGACAGACATCTTCAACAAATGTCTTCAAGTTGCCACTCTTTTTGGTTTTAGCTTTGCTGATAGCATTAGTTATGTTCCTGATGCTTGACTGAACATGTTTATCCTCAAGCTCAAACATGATAGACCCTTTTGAGAAGCGTTCTACTATTTGGTCAAGGATCCATTTCTTTACATAATCCTCATATGAACCAATGTAGCTCAGATATTTTTCAAAGTCATCCTTTGTGAGCAAATCCAGTAAAATTGTATACTGGAGGTATATTCGTGTGCTGAACTGCTGGCTTGTCATCATTTCACCAATGATATCAGGACCCAAGGAACGCTTGACAAAGTCTTCAACTGCAGGCTTCAGGCAGCAGTTTGTGAATTCTTCTGCCTTCTTCTGGCACTGGTCTCGTTTATGGAACACATCTTTAAAATCAGCTAGAAACTTTGCTTTGTTTTCATTCAGACATCTGTAGGGATCATTCTCATGTATGAAATCTTCATGCATTTTCTGAAACTGTCTGGCTGCATCTCCACAGATGTGCTGTTTCAGAGAAACTTCAAACTCAATCTCTGTCTTCACTTCCTTATTGTTTTGCAGCTTCCCGTCAATCATGTGGAGGATCTCCTGAATGTAAGTGTCATGGTAATTGCTTTTTCTTTCCACTTTTTCAGTCACATACTGTTTGCAATCTGCTATGATACTGTCAGCCATTTGCTGTACAGTCTTTATGTGATCTTCAATGTTGAACCACTTGGTGATTTTGTGTTTCAACTGGTTGAAGAATCCTTCTGCAGTATATTTGAAAGGAACAAGTCCACATTCTGTCAGGGTTTTTTCACTTAACAACTGACAGACATGACTTCCCTTACGTCTTAGATTTTCTCTCAGGTAGTGGTACACCCTTGCAAAGACATCTGCAGGCTTTTGCTTAGAGAAGGAGAGTTCCTTCACCATTCTGTTCCACATCTTATCAAATTCTTTGTCCAACTCTTTGCCTGTCATCTCTACATTTTTTCCCCGACATTGTTCAATCAATGCACACACTCTGCCCTCTAATTCTTTTGCGTGGTTTTCCTTGATTTTATCAAGTTCTGTCATTCCCTGTCTGATGTCAGCTGTTGCTGTGAGTTGATTAAACACAGAGCTCTCCATTTCTCGTCGAAGGGTCTTTGCACTGTTTGCAAAGTCTTCTCTGTATCCTTCAACGAGATGGACGTGACCCTCTGTTTGCTTGAAGTACTGTGTCAAATTGTCAAGAAGCTTTGTCTCCCATTCCGTCAGCACTGTGCACGCTTCACTTTTCAAATGGTCAAGAAATTCTCTCATGTCAGGTATCTCAGATTCCACAGCAAATTTGCCAAAATTGGAAATTCTTGTCTCAGCATTTGTAACCCATTTGTACATTTCTTTTTTGAATTCCCATTCCCATTTGTTGAATTCTGTGCACAGCCTCATGTATGCATCAGCCACCAGACTGTTTCTGAAGCTGAAGATGAAGTTTTCATGCTTTACTGCATTCCACAGGTTTTTCATCCACTCTGTAAACTCCAAGATATTATTAGCAGATGACTCACAGCTTCCCAAAATCTTGATTACATTTTTCTTGAGCTCATATACAGCTTCACTGTACCCTGCATTGACTGGTGCCATTGGTGGGTTTCCATTCCAGAGTCCAGGAATGTACCAGTTCCCAGTGTCTGGACTGTACTCCATCACATCAGTGAAGCTCTTGTTCTCCTCTTTCTTTTCCATTTTGGCTGCTGCCTGGGTCATCTCATTTAACTGTTGCAAAAGCAGTTTCCTGTCTCGTAAGTTCTTCTCATGAGCTGAAACATCCGACACATTCTGGTGGACAAACTGACATTTGGGCTTTTTGCCCACCTCTTTCATCCTGAGAAAAGCATGCACAACTATTTGTAGGATGTCTTTCATTTCAGTTGAATTCTCCATTGCGATATTGATGATGGTGATATCACTCAGCCCCACAACAAGTGTTGCAAGCTCATTGTCGTGCTCATGGCTATTATCCAGTTGTGCAAGCTCTGGTGACTTTAAGCCCTCAGTGTCAATGATCACCATGAAGTCACAGTTGAGGACTTTTTTAATATCTTCATTGATTCTGATGAGCAACATAAAGGCACCTCGAGTGCATCGCCCACTGCTGACTGCAAACTGCACTCCAAACATGGTGTTGAGGAGAGTAGACTTTCCTGTGCTCTGAACTCCAAGAACTGTGACCACCAGTATCTTGTTCTTAGGAGACACCAAGCCATTGAGCTGAGAGAGGACGTCACTCACCCATCTGAGAGGTATGTTGGAGGCATCTCCATCTACAAGCTCAAGGGGAAATCCATCAAGTAACAATTCTGCACATAGTTTGGGCAGATGTTGAAACTGTTTTCGTGATGGGTCTGTTTCTGGAAGAGACAGTGAAGCCTCATAGATCTGACCCATTTCACGGAAGAAGTGTTCAGTCCCCAGTGAGCTGTTGGAGAGTTGTCTGTCAATTTCTTTGATCTCCTCTTTGTTCTCAGAATTTTTGCATTTCTTTTTGTACTGATCTCGGAGGCCAGACAATTTTTCTCGAGACAGGTTATCAAGGTTCATTCGCATCCATTTCAGGAAATAGCACCTCTCTACGCCTGGGCTTGATATTGCGTTGATAAAACATGTCATCGCATTTGACATGTCACAAGAGTTCTGTTTATCCCTAAGTTCTGTTTTCTGTACCTCAAGGTCACTCTTGTACTTTTCTACGTTCTGGGACCCAACATTTCGAAGTCGAAATTGTTCCTTCTCTAAGCGAGTCAGTTCCTTCCATATTTGGCCTTGCAGGGGTAGCTGAGTGTGTTTGTATTTAAGGATGTCTTGAATTTCTGCAGTAATGGCATCTGCATTTTTCTTGGCAGTCTGGCACTCTGAAGAGTCTTCATCAACCCAGATTCCCAGTTCATGGGCAATGTCAGCCATCTGCTCAATTTGCATCTTCATCTTTGAGTTCTCAACTACTTTGCTGACTGTTTTTCTCAGATTTTTTACAAAGTCTGCATCATTCATCTGCTTAGTCTTTAAAATGATGTTGCTTTTAGTCAGGCCTAACTTGGTTGCCACCTTTTTTACAACATCTAAACTGAAGTGCTTACTTTGATGGTTGCCCACCAAAAAGATCTGTGCCTTGTGGTGTTGGTTGGTGAGCAGCTCGCACTCAGAGTCCAAATTGTCAAAGAACACAAAAACTGCTGCTGAAGTATGACACAAAAAAGAAAATTGTGTTTTAAACGAGGCAATGTCTCCACGAAGGTTAGCTACAGCTACTGGCTCACTGAAAATATCCATGTTTTTGTTCCCACAAGGAAGGTACCAAGTCATTTCAACCAGTCCATTGGATATTCTCCTTGGACTGTCACCACACTCCATGTTACAGTGAACAAATGTATCATGGTACTGCTGAGAATTGCTCAGAAGCTTATTGAGGATCTCTGACTTGGACAGGGAGCACTCACCCAGTCTCACAAAAGATATCATTGGAAGTTCAGAGAGAACAATTCTTTGTTCAATGAAGCCTTTGGACTCTGAAAGTGACTGAGGTCTGTACTTTTTAACGATGTCTCTCATGGCCCAAAGCATGAGTGTGCACTGCTTTGTGTCAAAATTGGGAAGCAACAGAGGCACAGAAAACTGACACATAGACATTTTGAGTGCCATTTCCTGTTGTACAGAAGCATCAGAACACAGAAAGAGAGCAGTGATTATGTCAAGGGGGTTTAACATGTCATCTGAATGTTGACTGACGAGCAGATCATCAAGCTCTAACTCTGTATTCCCTGACGGCTCATCACAGTTTGACTCACATGCAGCTGTACATTTCATATTCCTAGCTGTCACATTAACCATCATCAGTTTCTTCAGAAAATACCATGGAAGATCTGAATGGCACTTGGCAGGTTCATCCGTAATGGTCTTCTCATCAATCTGAAGTATTGTGTTCAGGGATAGCTTCTCTGTGAAGTGCTGCTCCAACCCCAGGTCCTCCAATAACATCTCCAGTTGTGTCTCTGTGGACATAAAGATGTTTATTTTAAATTAATCAGAAGTGTTTTAAGAAAAGTATGGATCCAAAGGTAACTGACCCATGCATACATGCCAAACTGTTCGGGAGCACAACCGCGGGGTCGTGGTCATTACGCGTCGCCGTGGCAAGGAGAGACGAGGACGTCCTTCTTCATTGAACATGTAATGGCTCCTTAATTAGCAAGTTGACTTTACATAGACGGCATATCTTTTCAATTTCTCCTGACATTGTGTTGTTTGGTTTGTTCACAGCTGCGTGACATGCGCGTTAGTGTCGAGCGGGCGGAGGCGTTGATCTCCTCCCCCCCCCCCCACCCTCCGCTTTCTCACTAAGCAGCCTCCCTCTGTCTCTTCTCACTCAGCCTCGTTCAGCCTCGATCTCGTCAGCATGCGCCACACACGCGCTGTCGTCCCCCCCCCCCCCCCCCCCCCCCCCCCACACACACACACACACACACACACACACCTCGCGATCATCGCGTCATTTAAAAAAGACATCGTGAAACAACCCTTCTATCGCCGATGGGCGAACCCTAGTTTCTCCACCTTGATTGAAATCCACCTGTGGTAAATTCAGCTGTATGAAAGTATAAACAAAGGTTGCACACTCTGGCTCTATATGCACTGTTCTTTCATTCAGATGACTTTTCAACCCTCAGGCCATCTTCAAGATCAGTCACAATTAAATTCAATTGAATGGGGATGATTACAAAGTCTCACAGCTGACAATGCATATAAGAGAATTGCAGAGCTCAGAGATTGTTTTGAGGCACAGATATCAGGATGGTTTTAAAATGTCTGCTTCACTGAGGGTTGAAAAAAGAAAAAAACGATCCGCACACCAAAAGAGCTCCCGTATACAATTTTTTTTACGCAAAATCAAAAATTGCATACGGGAGCTCTTTTGGTGTGCAGATCGTTTTTTTCTTTTTTCATGCTTTTGATACTTTGTGATCCAGCACCCAACCCAGTGGGCTTCAGGGATGTGTGTGTCCTATTTTTTATCATGCTTCATTGAGGGTTCCTAAGAGCACAGCAGCCTCCAACAACCAGGACTTTTCTGAGAGCTGACCGCCTGACTAAACTGAGCAACTGGGGGAAAGGCCTTGGTAGAGCCTGGTGGTCACTCTGGCTGAGCTCCAGAGTTCTTCTGTAGAGATGGGAGCAACTTCCAGAAGGACAGCCATCACTGCAACACACCACTGGTCTGGGTCCCTATTCACAGAGCTAACTGAGCTAAACTTCTGTTCATTCCTGAACTATAATATTAAATTCAGAATGTCCACAAACAATCAGAATATCCTTTGAACTCCTTGTTGTTTTGATCAGCTTTGTCAAGACAAAATATACATTATCTGACATTATCACTGATGATTTCAGTTGCTTTCATTTTATTTATTGCTATCACGTGAAAAATTATGTCATTGCAAACCTACTATACGCCTTTTTTACACAATTATTGTTTTGTAAGCCTTCACAGAGTCAGAACATTGACACTATTGGTCGAACTTAATGACTTATTGCTTTTGTTTCTTTATAACAATGCTTTACTTTTACTCACTTGTGTGTGCAGATGTTACGACAGGCTGGCTTATTCTGTCATTCTTCAGTTCTTCATCAACATGGATCACGTTTTGTGCTCCTGGCGTTGAGCTGTTGTCCTGCATGTTTTCCTCCTGTCTGCAATTGATCACAATGTAGCTCTCCTCTTCACCAGCAGGAGTGTCCAAAGGCAGAGACACTAGCTGGCTGCTGACATGATAGACTGTTGTCTTCGAAGGAGGGCAGGACACTGTGGAAATAACAATAATAATGACTTTACTCAAAGCTACTTTCTGTACAGACTGCACACCATTTAGTGCCTCTGTGCTCAACATTAGATTGTATGAAGCTGACCTTTATCACTTGCATCAGTCTGACGACAGTCACTCTTGCTGTCAGAGCACAGTGTTGACGGAGGGTCCTCTGCTTCCTCACAGTAAAGCTCAATAATTGAGCCTTCATCACTGATTCCCTAGATAAATGACAAACATATAATGCAATGGAATGAATCAACTGTCTCACCCATATAGTTTTACGAGGCTGAAGTTGACAACTTATTCACAGCCTCTTATTGGAATTTTCCGGTCCACCTTAAAAGTGTCATTATGCCTGTAGATGGCGGTATTCAGTCGTTTTCCAACTAATTCATGAACTGACGACGCTGAAGTTAGCTTCCGATTCACCAGCTTCCGATTCGGCACTTCGGCATAAATAGAATAAAGGTTTCACAAATCAGAAACTGTGTTATAATGAATGTTTAGCCTCTGTAGGATATTCTAGGCCAGATTTGAGAAGTCTAGGTACAGTGTTTTCTTTTATCTGGATCTGGTCTAATGAGGTCTAGGTATAAAACAAAAACGGTGGAATCTCCCCTTTAGCATTTTCACAAATAAAATAAATGTTTCACAAATACAATAGTGGGTGTCAGGCAAAACATTCATGAGGGTTGGGGCGTCGGTGGCTTAGTGGTAGAGCAGGGGCCCCGTGTACAAGGCTGTTGCCGCAGGGGCCCGGGTTCGACTCCAGCCTGTGGCCCTTTGCTGCTTGTCACTCCCTCTCTCTCTCCCCCCTTCACACTTACCTGTCCTGTCCATTAAAGGCAAAATGGCCAAAAAAATATCTTTAAAAAAAAAAAGCAAAACCTTTCCCCTTAAGTGCTGAATCGGAAGCTAACTTCAGCGTCATCAGTTTATGAATTAGTTGGAAAACGACTGAATACCTCCATCTACAGGCGTAATGACACTTTTAAGGTGGACCGGAAAATTCAATAAGAGGCTATGAATGAATGAAGGTACTAACTTCAGCCTCCTTACAGTTTTCCCATTTGATTTTATGTATCTTTTAGAGATGTAGAAACCAGCTGTTTACCTCCATTGTGGGTTGACACTGTTATCCCACACTCACTCCAGGTTATTCAAAGAGTTTCTCACTGGAAGTCATGAGAAACAAGGTGTTATTCCCTTTAAGACAAAGGTACTAAATTTCCCACCAAGTTTAAAATACTACGCAGCCTATTTGATGGCATTATTTTCCAAATCACAACAGGAATTTATAGCAGTCTTGTTTTAGACACCAACCTCCACCCCCTTCACATGACTGGTTCATGGATATTCAAAACGTCTACTATGATGGAAATTTTGTACTTCATGAAGAGAGATGGGAACTAAAGTCACACGCAGGAATGTTCAATGTAATTGTGTAGTGTGACCTGTGACCTGTGACCCTTTGTGTTGTTTCATGACACTAAGGTATTGAATAATCACTCAAGGTATTGAATATATACTCAAGGTTATCACTTCCTTCTTGTGAATGATTCCTTTAAGTGCAGAAGGGCAGAGTGATGAACACACCCACAGAGACAGATAAATACCAAGCTTTTCTCCTCAGACACTGAGTCTTCACTTTGTAACCGACCTGCATGTTGCTCTGTGAATGCTCCTCTTGTACAAGATTAAACCCTTGTTTGAATCTTGAGCTGACTCCCATCTCCTTCCTCCAGTTCTAAATTATTGCAGAATTATTTTAACATCTACATCATTTAAAAAGAATATACATCATGACAACAGAATGGAATATGTCATGTGTAGACTTAATTTTATGGTTGCTTAAGAAAATTACCCTACAAACCAGTGCCCCACCCCTTTGTCACCCATGAAAATAAGAAATTTGTATAGTGATACCTTTAGTAAATTTGTAATATATTCTAATTCCAACAAAGACATAGGAGGTAGAGCAAAATTTATATTTTTCCTCTTATACACACCTGCCTCTATCCGCTGAATTAGTAAAACGCCATAGTTATCGGTCCCCACCACACACACACACACACACACACACACACACACACACACACACGCAGTCATCGCTTATCTGAAGCCCATTAAATGCACATAAAGAATTAACATCGCCACAATAACGATACTAATGCTTTGTTTAGTATTTACAACAACATTAATGAATATATCATAAATTACTGTTTGTACAGCCCGGGCTTGATTGAATGACATTTCTTTAAAAATCAGCTAAAAGCTCAAATCAATTAAAAAAGAAAATCACATAGCAACCCACCTTTGAGGAAGACACGAGCCCATGGCAGTATTGCATTCTCTTATCCCGGACTTTCCTTAACAATGCAGTTCGTAGGTAAACGTAGCGCCTCTCGCAGTTTGTGCCAGTGCAGCCCTGCAGTGCAGACTTCTCTTTTAATACTGCTCAGATAGTCACTTTCACTTTTGGTATCCAAAAATAGTTTAACGGTCAGGTGGTTTCTCGGAAACCAGGACTGAGTTTACAGTAAATTGCATCAAAAACTTGTTGGAATCCCCATCAGACAGCTTAGTACACAAAGTAGTTAACACGGTTTGTTAGAAAGTCATTGTTGTGGCCATGAGGATCACACATGTTTGTTGCACAGATTTATTTGTTCCCTTAGTGCTCAGTAGTTACGTATATTCACTATTTTCAGTACTATGCAGTGTAGCCTCTCCAAAATCAATTCATAAATGAATTGTCTTGTGTAAATTATACTACAACTCTTAGTTTGGAGAAATATGCTTCCCAATAATTTGAGGGATTTTTAATTCTATTGAATTTTCAGATCATTATCAATACATCATCTCCTGACTGCCTGGCCACTTCCTTTAAACCAATCAAATGAAGGATGCGTAAGGTTGCTAACTCACTAGCCTGTGGAGTCTTTTGTTGCCTCCTCATCATGTGGTACAACCACTGCATTATGATACACGTCACATCAGCTGGACTAATCCACTATAGAACCATGGTTTGGTGAAGGAGTGACTTGACTAAATCTGAGTGTAAATCTGAGTGTGTTTGGCTCATTAAATGCACTTCTTATGCTATTTAAGCATAAATGTTTTTGAAATGTGGATTGTTTATTTTTCCCTTTTAATTCTGTCACTATCATTACCTAATGATGTTAGGAAGGCCACTCTCAATTTTAGTAATATTATTTTGTATTGTGAGGAAATTAAAGGTTGTACAATGCAGTGTGAAGAAGACCAGCCTCTTCTATATTGTTTATATATTGTTATATTTTAATATTAAGGCTATTATAGCCTATTGTACATTACGTTTTTTCTGTGACGTGTTGTTTGAGCTGTTCTTTTTCTGACAGCTTTGTGATATCATGCTATTAAAGAGCATAAAGAAAGATCCTGGGTATCTTCTCCTTCTTAGGATAGAGCTTTCAATTTTGTGAATAATTTTGTCGTATTCCACGGCACTGGCTGCAGTGTATTTGTGACCAATCCCACCCCCTGCAGAGCCGGAGACAGAGAGTATAGAAGCACAAGAGACGAAACGCTGGTGCTTTTTTGACAACCGCCACTAGATGGCGCTTCTGTAGCGCTGACGCCGTTTTGGACTGAAAACGCCAAGGTAACCAAATGTAAGAGCATGGACATGCAGTAGGTGGACAACTATAAGTGTTAATGTTTCAGTGTTAACTTTGATATGACAGAAGCTGATTTCTCTCTGCTTGAGTTATTGTCCATATGCATCAGACACTGTAGGCAAGGCTATTTGTCGACATGATCCTATGGAATAAAACAATATGACCAACATTAAAAATATCATAACATAAGCACATGCTAATGAACAATTTATTAATGTTTGTCAGCTGTTTTCTCAGTCATGATGACTATGCACCATCTTCTTTTTTGTTTACAATTTAAAATGTGTCATTGTGAAGAAAATAAAATCCCAAATGTTCTGAGTGTTCAAATACCTTAGAGCTGAAACATTGTCTGATTGAAAGAGAATTTATTTGCAAGGATTTTGATAATTAATTGTTTGAGCAATTCTTTAAAGCAAAAAGCAAATATTTATGTCATCCAGCTTGGTAAAATAAAATGTATTGAATTTGCTTCTTTTCTTTGTCTTATATGATATGATATGATATGATATGATATGATATGATATTATATGATATGATAAGATACACCTTTATTGATCCCACAATTGAGCAATTCCAGTGTTACAGCAGTCAAGGGGAAAGAGTCAGATTAAAGATTTCAAAATTTAAACTTAAAAACTTAAAACTTAAAAACTAGGCATGCAAAATAAAGTACAAAAATACAAGAAACAGCGATAAATAACAACAACAACAATATTAATAATAATAATAATAATGATAATAATAATGAGAAGTGGATAAAAATGAGCAGCAGTGAATGAAAATGAGCAGTGGATTAAAGAGAGCACATCTAGTGCAAGTGATTGTATGATGGTAAAATAAACATGATTAATATTATAAAAATGACAATGGATAATCACATACTAATTTCTTTTTCTTCTTTATTGAGTTTATTAGAACATACATCTCAAGCACATAGAAATGCGCAACACAAGACAATATAAGGTCCTGAATAACAACATTTACGTTTATATAAACAAAAGAAATACAGTCAGGAGTAAAGTACACTGAATTTAACAACATCGAAAGACATACAGATATTAAGTTTTGACAGCTTTTCTATTCTCACTGTTTGAAATATTGGAGATGCTGTTTTTAATTTCATTAACCAGAGCAGGAAAGAAGGGTTTACTGTTTGAGTAGCTGTATGTTGTGTTTTGTTATGTCATGTCTTAATTTGTAAACTTGAACCCATGATTTGAAAGATTTTTGTTGTGTAATTAATGAAATTCTGAATGAAAGTTTTACAAATGTCTGCTTTGATTCTTTCATAAATTTAATAAATACATTATATAATTATATATAGGTAATAGTATGCATAGTTATAATATTTTTCCATTGTTCAACATAGGCCATTTAGGTAGAAGCATCAAATATATGACAATACAATAGAAAATAAAGAATTTTGTTTTACTTTTTGTAGTTCTTTGATAATAGGCTACAGTATTCAGTCCCCGGAGAGCCACGTGACCCCCGCTCATACTACTTCCGGGGCACACGGAAAAACAGCTTAAGGTATGCTGCTGCTGCTGCAGAGATGCATGTAACCCAGACGTTAGCGATGACATAAGGCACATTTTCATACATTAACGTTTCTTCTGAAGGTAAGTGTGCTCATCGTGTGGGTGAATTACTCAAAGTATTGTCGCTTCACCGTAAATTACACAGTTAGCTTACGTTAGCTTAGCTGAGCCACCGCTTTTGGGCTCAGTAGTTTTGGCTAGCTAATGTTTGACTAGCTCCGTTTGTGACCTCAGTCACATAGCATATTTTTATTGAATTCAAACGTTAGTTTTACTCCCGGTAAATAATTTACTGCTCCTGGAAGATATGAGACATCTGTAACGTTATAGTTACACAACTGACAAAGCAACCTGAAGCTGGATGACAGCGCTTAAAGCAGCGTGAGCTAATGTAACTGATGTGGCTAATGTTACTCTGCAGCTCTGTTTTGTTGCTGACAGAATCATGTTGAGACATACAGTTATGTCTGTTATGTTTCTGAAGTAATAACAATGCTCTTCTTGTCGCGGTAAGATGCCACTTGCTGCTGGTTAATAATTTATTTTTTCAATTTTGGTTTGGTCGATGAAATAATAGAAAATAGGGGAAAATCCCAATCAAAATTTCTCAGATGATAATGTCACCAAATGACTTGTTTTCTCTTACAATCAGTGCAAAACTCAAAGACAATAAAGTTCACACTTATGGTTAAAATAAAAAGAAAAAAGTGGCAAATCATCACATTGGACGAACTGAGGGAATGTTTGGCATTTCAACTAAAATAGTGGTCATTATTCTGTTGGTTGACTCTGTTGATCGACTGATGGATTTACAGTTGCAGTTTTACATATCATATGTTTGTTCACGTATCTTTATGCTTGCTGTAAGATTTCATGACCATATTTAATTAACTTCTTTCTGCTAACTTAATTTTCCAGCTTCCTTATTTGGTCCCAGCTGCTGCCTCAGCACATGTATCCTCAGAGAAACATGACAGAGCCACGCAACCCAGGCATGTCCTCTATCCCTCAGACAGCCCCAGTGCACACCGACTCCACTCCTCCGGCTGTAGAGATGGACCCGGTTGAGTACACCCTTAGGAAGCGCCTCCCTCGGAAACTCCCAAAGAGACGTAACGACGTCTATGTCAACATGAAGACTGATTTCCGTGCTCAGTTGGCACGCTGTCAGAAGCTGCTGGAGGGTGGGGGTCACAAGGAGATCTGTGTCCACGGCTTGGGCCTGGCCATCAACAGGGCTATCAACATTGCCCTTCAGCTACAGGCCAGCAGCCAGGGGGCACTGCAGCTGGCAGCCAATACCTCCACAGTTGAGCTCGTGGATGACCTCGAGCCTGAAGATCCTGATGAGGCTGGGGAGCCCATGACGCGTACACGAAACAACTCCGCTATTCATATCAAGGTTTTCTACCCTGACCCTCAGTGACCTGTATAGAGGTATGTCAGGCAGAGGTTCGCCATGAGTCTTCATTGTCTGGTCTGGACTGTGTGTGAGGACACTTATTATGTCAGCAGAAGAGGAGTATATAAATACACTGTATGGAAGTTGGGCCAGAATTACTTGACTAAATATATTAAGCCTTTTGTCATGTGTTTTGTCAGTTGCAAAATGTTGCTGTTGTTCATTTTTCACTTTGCATGTCTTGAAGTAACAGTGGTGTTTGCCAGGTGAATCCTCAGCTGAATACATGTAAACATGGCTGTGCCAAATATTAATCTATCTCTTAATTTAAAGGTCCAAATAAGGGGCTGTCTAAGTGTTTACAGTTTCATGTTAGTCTGTGGTTTTGTTTCTTTTTTTTCCAAAGACAGAAGTAACTATAAAAAATGAGGAATCCTGAGTTCTCATTTCAAGCAGGTGTTGGTGTAGTAAATGTCCACTAGGGGTCAGTAGTCTAAATCTTTTTGAATTTGGTTTCAGATCATTGAACAGCTGGTGGTGTTCATGCTCAATAACATGAATATGTAATGGACAGTTTTCAGGACAGTGTGTTTGATTTCTTGACAAAAAAATAAATAATATAAAAATTAAATTGAATGCCAGTTATTTAAGAGCAGTTTGTGATAGCAGTTTGTATTCAGCATCTGAAGCGCAGAAGCTTGATTGTGAACTCCACGGATCTGAACTAGACCTAGATAATGAATGAAATTGACAGACTTCCCGTTGTTGTGTTTCCATCTATCCTTTCTTTATCCAAGAATAATATTTTGTATTTAAATAGCAAATTATACAGTGACGGGACAAAACAACAGGAAAGAAAACATGTACAAACATCCTTAAAAACATCTTGCACTTGCACAACAAGATTTAAAAATACGGAAAAAACAAGGAAGAACATTTGACCAGTCTGAAAGAAGTGAGCATCCATTTTATAGAAAGCCTCAAGTTCCCAGGACTAACTAATTGCCTGCCTGCCATTTGATGACGAACAATAGCGGGAGGGAAGAGACAGTGTTAACGTCAGATTGTGGAAAACTACTTGCAATTACAGCCTCACAGGATGTTAAGTGTAAAAGCCAAACAGCATTTTTCCGGGCAGACTGGCTATCAGTGTGTGGAGACTGGCTGAGTGTTGGTTAGGCAGCAACGAAAACACAGATAATGACAAAACAGCTTCACAGTTCCCATGTAACCAACCACCTCCTCACTGACCTCTTACTCCGTCATTCACTGTATCTGAACCTCTGAATTGACGTCTCAGTCCTTTGTTCTGTTAGTTGGAAGGAATATGTAATACGTAAATAACAGCTAGTCTGGTACATAGCAGCATGCTTTTTGCAAATGCTGTCAACAAACAGCTTTGTAATTGTGCTCAGTGCGAACTTGGCAGTGAGAGCCCAACAAAAAACTTAAAGATCCAATACTAAAAAATACAAAGAGTGGAGCTTAGAAGTAGAAAATCTGTATAAATAGTAATCACACAACTCTTAAAAATATATAAAAATATTAACTGAAAACAAACCAAGAGAAAAGACTATTGTTCCTGTGAGGCATAGTTGAAAAATGTTAAAGGCTCGTGGGGTGAGGCCTCATTCATTTGCCTTTTTGCAGTGGTATTGGAAATGGATGCCCTGTCGCAACCTCGCAGTCCTCCAATTTCCTGGTGCAATCTATATTTTCTGGGTGTTTCACACCATAGGGGTTAAACTCACTGGAAACATACACACCACTTACAGATTTAAACTTGCAGTCTTAACTCACACACACACAAAAGTCCATCCACACACAAAGTGCAAGAGAGTGCCAGTAGAACAGCGATTGGAGCAGTGCTTCCCACAGGCCTCATTTTGGTCAGTTTGTGCTTCACCATGTCCATGTTTCACATCTTGATTCCAAGGTGCAATCATCTCCTGTCCATCCAAAGCCTCGCTGGGACAGTCCTCTCGTTTCAGCTTCCTCTGCTTATATGAGGATGGCTGTATCTTCCTCTCTTTCCACACTCCACGCTTCCAGCAGCCAGCGTGCAGGTCAACAGTATCAAGTCCCTCATCTTGCCTTCGGGAACACAACTTAGCTTCGCCTGGAGTATAGAGATCAGCTGATCAGCTGACATCTTGCTGACAGGCCTGTGCATCCAAAAGAAGGAGGCGCACTTTGCCGCGCAGGAAGTTGACGTGGACTTGAAGCAAATCTGTTGCAGAGGACACCCTCCATGTTCCCTCAAGAGCCACTGTACTTGCTGGCGGGGTATATTCCTGAAAGACAACACAAAGAAACATGTTGCACGTGTCTTAATTTGTAAAATTGATCTTCTTTCTCAGTGTTTCTTATCCTTTTAATGAAAAATCAAAAGCCTGTGCCACAACATGCTACTACATCAACAGCTGCTACATTTCCCCGCTGTAGGAGTACGAAAAGCTACAGAAATCTGCATCTGATTGACAAGTTTTATGACATTTCCTTTGGCCTGTAAAGTCAGAACTTCAGACATCCACACATTCCCACGCTAGAAATTAGGGCTGTAACCACACGATGATCTGGACGGATTCATCAATTCAAGATAAACAATCTAATATCATCAATGCAGAGTGAAAACCAAAACATACCATCATCTCTAAGATATGCCTTTAATTTGAAACTTCCATGGCATATCTGTGTCATTATTTCCGTCCAAGCACACCTCCTACCCAAAACATTCAAACAGCGCTAGCGGCCTAGCACCAAGCAGACAATGGTAATCACCCAATAAAAATGCAATACGGATATGAACTGGTATTATCTCATATTGATTGCAGGCCGCTTACTTTGTGATATCAGGAAATATCATGTCATTGTCCAAAGAATCAAGCATATCATGATGATACATGTAAGTTACACTCCTAATAGAGATCTTACCTTATCTTGGAAAGAACTCAAAATATTCTTATGTTCATCATGTCTCAGCATCCACAAATTCATGTATAATCTTTCCAGGCATAGTAAGTGTTCTTTTTTTTATTTAATATTTGTCTTGGTTTGCATGTGTAAGAACCCTGTTAACTGTTCTGATGATGAAACTTTTGTTTCAGTGACCCTTGAGCCTGGACACAGGCTGCTCATTCAGTGTTAGTTTGTCCACAAGGCCTCAGCTTGGATCTTATTCATTTTAAAAACTGTGACGCTGCAACTTCAGTAATCTAAGAACAAGCTTGTACAGCAGCTTCAGTCCCCACAGCCTTGTCACAAAAGACTTCCGGATGCACTTCTAGAGAATGTCCCATGACATACCTCAGTTTCTCTGCTACCGGAGTAAACGCTGTTTTTTTCATTATAAGAAATTCAATCTGAGCTCAAGTATGACCACTATATCTTAAATAAAGTCCTCTTAAATATACTGAACAGGCAAGTCTCATTTAAGTGTTTGCTACATGACTACATAAAAAGGTAGGATATTAACTTGTTTATATGTGCATCCACAGAAGTGAGCAGAAAGAATCCAGCAAAATTCTGGAAAATATGGATCTGTGTTGGGCATTGATTAACTGCTCTGCCTTTATTCTGAAGCAACAGAGATTATCAAAATATCTTTCTTCTGCACCTCCTGAACAGAAATCCAAGCATTTGTAAATAATCTGAAGATGCTGTAACTCACCTGGATGTTGAGGCTCCGCAGTACAGCATTGATGCTGAGCAGATTTCTGATGGAGTTATCTATGTGGCTGTGCAGTGCTGTGTTGGTGACCGAGGTCCGTAGCAAGTTGAGGGCCTGTTGTAAGAGCCATAAACCAGACTGCACCTCCTGGGCTTGCTCCAATCCCTTGCCAAAAAAATAAAGAGGGCAAGAGTTTAAGTGTCTCATTATGGAAGTGATACAGAACAAAGGAAGCACGTAATCAGCTCTCCCACTAGAAATTGCCTAGAGTTCCAGGTCGCAAAAAAAATGACTGATGCACAGAGAGAAACATCTAAAACTAAGCACAAAAAGTAAGGACATTTGTGTTTGGTAGATTTTTTTTTTGTTGTTGTAACAATGCTTTATGGCAATAAATCTTATACCGTTGGAAAGCCTGTTTATTTCACTTTTAAAGGGTGCCACATTTGTAAGGAACATGCATTTGTGGGATGAGCAGCAGAGCTGAGTGTGTGGGTTGCGACCATGAAAAATTTGCCAAATCTTCTCTGCCAATGCCAAACAGTTTTTTTTTGCTGTTGACTCTTGTTTGGCGTTGTTTGGTGGATTGGATGATTGAAGTCTGAAGAAACAAGACACATTGGCAATTTATTAATTTAACAAACAGGAGCCTCAGTGGAAGCAGTGGAAGAACCATACACAGCCACAACAGCCTGGCACCTCCTCCTCACCAGCCTGGTCACACACTGCTGTGAGGTGGCATTCCATTCTTCAACCAGAATTTGTCGCAAGTCAGCCAATGTGGTTGTG
This sequence comes from Epinephelus lanceolatus, assembly GCF_041903045.1. Lineage (NCBI taxonomy): Eukaryota > Metazoa > Chordata > Actinopteri > Perciformes > Serranidae > Epinephelus > Epinephelus lanceolatus. The sequence goes on along the minus strand of NC_135755.1, from coordinate 28,636,892 downwards.
TTGGTCACTCTGGCACAAACAGCACGCCCAAGCTGATCCCACAAGTGTTCAATGGGGTTGAGGTCAGGACTGCTGGCAGGCCATTCCATCCTCTTCACTCCCAAATTCTGGAGGTAGTCTCTGATAAACCCCGCTCTGTGGGGGTGAGCGTTGTCATCTTGGAGGATAGAGTTCGGTCCAAGACTGTGGAGATATGGGATTGCCACTGGTTGCAGAATTTCATCTCGATATCTCTCTGCATTGAAATTGCCTCCAATGACGACAAGCCTCATTTTTCTAGTAGGGGAGATGCCGCCCCACACCATCACACTGCCTCCACCAAAAGATGTTACTCTATCAGTGCAGCAATCAGCAAAGCTTTCTCTGCGTCTTCTCCACACTTTGACCCTATTATCCAACTGCCATAGGCAGAATCTGGTCTCATCGCTGAACATAACATTCCTCAACATGTTCAGGTTCCAGTGCATGTGTTGCCAACACTAGCGCAAACAGGCCTGACGGTGAAGGGCGGTCATGGCAGGCCTCCTGGCAGCCCTATGAGACTGGAGACTGGCTGCGTGCAGTCTGTTCTAGATTGTCTGGGCAGAGAGCCGTCGGCCATATTGTCCTGCAAACCTTGACTGCAAATCTGTAGAAGACTGCCTACAGTTCCTAAGTGCTGACAGGATGAGGAAACTGTCTTCTTGGGGTGTAGTCTTCTTGGGACGCCCACTTCGTGGTCCCCATCCTCTGTTATATGAAACTTGGCCTTCAGTTTGCAAATGGTACTAGGGCTCACTCCAAATAATGCTGCAACAATAATGAAGCTCAAAACAAGAGTCAATAGCAACAGCGAAAAAGCTGTTTGGCATTGGCAGAGAAGGTTTGGCAAATTTTTCATGGGCACAACCCACATACAAAGCTCTTCTGCTCATCCCACAAATGCATGTTCCTTTCTAATGTGGCACCATTTAAAAGGGAAAAAAACAGGCTTTCCAACGGTATAAGATTTATTGCCAAGAAGCATTGTTACAACAAAGAAATAATCTACCAAACACAAATTTCCTTACTTTTTGTGCTTAGAAATATAAAAAAAACTATGATTCTAAGAGGATGTTTGTGGTTACAGAATTAACTTCCAAAAGGCATCAAAGTTCTATGAACTTGTAGTGGATACTTACATTTTTCTTCTCCCAGACATCAAAGTCGACTCTGGTTTGGGGAACAGTGACAGACTCGGACAGACTACATCCTTCTCTACATGACTTCTAAGAAAACAGGAAAGGTATCATGTTAGTGTTAAGGGTACTTTTATCCATAAAAAGTCCAGTGCAGGTGTTTCCAGACCACAACAACTCTACGGCAAGCTTCACCTGCTCTTAGATCTGAGTGCATGCATACATTTTCCTCTCACCATAGCGACTTCTGCGTCTCGTGCTTCCTTAATGAAATGGTTCAGGACCCTCAGGTCACAGATTGGCCTAAGTGGGGACAGTAGACCTGGGCGGGTCCACTCCAACAGCATCAACAGCAAGACAAGCAGTCCTGCAAAGATACATAAAGATACAAATGCCATCACTCAAAGGCTGTTGAGCATCAAAACAGAATTAATACAAACTGAATTGTGTTTGCAAGTAGCAAATAAGCAGCAGCTGTATGTGTTTATGTGGACTAAATGTTGTCATGATAACAGACTGACAATTTGATATGAGGGAGCAAAACAGTTCATATCCTTTGCAGAACAGCCACTGCTATGGAAAGTCGCTTCATGTGTCTCACTTATCTGCATGCCTGTCTGTCCAGCTTTAACTATTCTGAGTTTCTTCTTCCTCTGGCATTTTAATTCAACAAGTATTTTAAAGAGTACAGTATCAATACAGAGACTGTGATAACCACACTTGATGGATTTTATTGGGCAGGACTCCTCCGACCAAAATGTCAGCCTTCATTATCCTTTGAGGATTGTGTATCATTTTCAGCCTGGCTGGAACATTATCTTTAATAATATATAATACGGTTTGTTATTACCGCTCAATTCAGACAGAGTGCCTGCTATGTTAAGGTACAGAAATCCAAGAACTGTCAAAGACCACACAAACTTTTTCACACAATTACAGTTTCTTAAGTTGTTGATGGTTTTGTACTCAGACACAAAGATTATGGTCCACACAATAAAGCCAATGAGAAATGTTAATCAATAAGCAAAACAGAGGCAATACTTTCAGATTCATTACACAGGCCAGCTACTGAACCATGTGAGATCATTATATACACACGTGAATATATATCTGGTGACATTTTCCTGCATCTCCTGAAAGGTCTGCCTCCAGGGGTAATAGCATATGATTTTTTTTTTAATCTTTGAATTCACTTGTATACAAATACATAATCCCCAGCACTAATGTCTTATGATCTATTCAGATCCAAAGGTTATCAGATAACCCCAAAAAAATTATGAGAACAAGTTCAATGAGTTGTTCCAATTGATACCAGTATCGGAAATGCCTCCAATACTGACAAAAATGCTGGGTCAGGTATCTGCAAGTATGCAGGTCTATGTACCAATCCAACTTAATTTTTTAAGAAACTTAAACATAGTTTCACACCTGGTAAAAGGGCTTTTCGGAAATCACTTTTTTTGCTGCTCTTAAACAGCAGCCTTTACAGCAAGTTTACAAGCAAGCAGAACTAATTTCTGGTAAATAGCAGAACGTGGGCCTTTAGCAAAATATCAGCAATTTAGCAATATTTTACACTGGATAGAAGAAAGTTCCATGGCATTCATTATCTGTGTGCCTAGCATTCTGAAAACTAAACTGACGCCCACAAAGTGTTTTCAGGTAGCTGTTACCTCAGTTCGTCATGTAATTGAGAAATGGCAGTTAACAGGAACTGTGAAGGTCACACTGAGGTCTAGAAGACCAAGAAAACTTTCCGAGAGAGCTGCTTGTAGGATTGCTAGAAAAACAAATCAAAACCCCTGTCTGACTGCAAAAGACCTGCAGGAAGATTGCACAGACTCTGGAGTGGTGGAGCACGGTTCTATTGTGCAACGACACCAGTACAAATACGATCTTCATGGAAGAGCCATCAAAAGAAAACCTTTCCTGTGCCATCACCACAAAATTTAGTGTCAGAAGTTTGCAAAAGAACATCTGAACAAGCCTGATGCTTTCTGTGAAAAAAGTCCTGTGGACTGATGAAGTTAAAATAGAACTTTCTGGATGCAATAAGCAAAGGTATGTTTGGAGAAAAAAGAGTGCAGAATTTCTTTAAAAGAATATCTCTCCAACTGATAAAAAGGGAGTGGATCAATCATGTTTTGGGCTTGTGTTGCAGCCAGTGGCACGGGAACATTTCGCAGGTAGAGGGAAAAATGGATTCAGGTAAATTCCAGCAAATTCTGGGAGCAAACATCACACCATCTGTGACAAAAAGGCTAAGGATGAAGAGAGGATGGCTTCTACAACAGGACAATGATCCTAGACACACCCCGAAATCCACAATGGACTACCTCAGGAGGGGCATACTGAAGGTTTTGCCATGGCCCTCACAGTCCCCTGACCTAAACATCATTAAAAATCTGTGGATAGACCTCAAAAGAGCAGTGCGTGCAAGATGGCCTAAGAATTTCACAGAGCTAAAAGCCTTTTGCAGGAAGAATGGGTGAAAATCCCCCAAACAAGAAATGAAAGATTCTTACCTGGCTACAAAAGCATTTAGAAGCTGTGAAATTTGCCAAACGAAGTGTTAGCACTGACCATGCAGGGCGCCCAAACTTTTGCTTCATGTCTTTTTCTTTTTTTGTTATTTTGAAAGTGTGATAGATTGAAATTAAAAAGTAATCTTACCTAAAATATCAACAAAACAAAAAGAAATGTCATCTTTAACATCATGCCTTTTGGAAATCACATCTTCAACTTACTGAATGATTCACTGTAAACAAAATTTTGACCAGGGATGCCCAAACTTTTGCATGCTCCTGTATTTGCTCATGTTTTGCAAACAGTTTACCATAAAGTTATGGTACTGGATCAGTACTCCGTATCAGTCGATATGCAAGTTCAGGTGTCAGAGTCAGAATATCAGGAAGGAATCCACTGGAACATCTCGATAAATCAGCTGCTTGGGGATCAGTCTTTCACATTGCAGTTGATATTACATAAAAGACATTTTTGTATATAGGTGTGTTTTGGGTCCGTGTCATGTGAAACCAGCATGATAGCATGATTCAGCATGATTAAGCAGTATCTCATTCATTTGGTTTCATGCTTGCATCTGACACCTACAGTAATTACCCTGTGATATCCTGGATTGTGAACAGAAACCTGCAGATATGATGACAGTGCAGAAATGACTGTAACCTTGTTTAACTCTTATTTAGAACAGAGTAGCCCTAAAATTGGATCAGTATTCAGCCTTCTTGAGGAATTTAGATGTTACTTCTGAGAAACTTCTAACATCCATGGAGAGTGCAGCACACTCTGAACACTGGGTAAATACTTAGAAATCAGAGTGGTTGTACTGTTGTGGGTCATGTGGGCATCCAGACTCCTTGCTCTGTGCCACATACTGAATGCACTCTTTCACAGCAGTCTGCGTGTGTGACGCAGAAGGATAACTGAAAATACAGATGATCTTTTCCAAGTAGAAAGGTCAGATACAGGCTAGATTAAGTTCCCAGACACCCAGATAACTAGCATAAAGTAAGATGAATGGAAAGAGAGATTACACTAATATGGTAGATTTGCTACCACCTTAGGATAATAAGAAATACAATACAATACCATTACTAGAAGTACACTAGCTGCAGCCCTTTAAGAGGTCAATGGCATCAGCTTAACCTCCATGCCCCGTTTTCTTTAACGTCATGGAGCAGACTGTTGATGGCACATAGGATCAGTATGTGTTTATAACTTCACATCTGACGCACACCAACCAGGTCTCACCGAAAACCATCTTTAAACTGTATGTACATGGTAATAGTTATGCACAGTGTCCCATACCTTCACAGTGTCTATTTTGAGCATGAGTAACAATATTGCAGCCTCTGTTTCCCCCTGAGTACACGTTTATAATTCCTGCAGGCCTGCAATCTAGTAAATAGGAATGCACAGGCAGATACATGCACATAAATAGGGGCTGTTAGGTGTTTAACAGTCACTGGTACTTAAGGACATGTATTTTCAAGAAGTCAGTCATAATGAAAACTAACTGTGAGCATCACAGGAAATGAATACTGAATGGGACTAATTACAAAGCATTTCACACAGGAAATAAATCCTACTACACTGAGCCTGTTTTCATCCAGTTGTTTATTACATGGCTGCTCCACTTTACTTAGACACAGATAAGTTTACTATTACACTTTCGTAAATTTGCCCACTTTAAAGTAAATCACAAACTTTAAATCTTGGTGCATATGGTCTTTTCCAGACCTCCTACGATACGTTTATACAAGCCCTGGAGGTCTTTCCACATCTTTCCACAAGAGCAAAACTTCAGATCAACAATGTGGTCGTAAGTGTACTTATGTACCGGACACACTTAAATAATCCTTCACATATACCAATTTATATAGCAGTTTCAGATTCAAAATTATGTCTGCACAGACAACTAATGGCCTCCTTTCCATTCACTCTGACATTTTGTAATTTTCCAAAACGAGGCCACTTTAAATACCTTTAAATAAGTGTGTGTGACTCAGCTTGAGGATTATCGCTGACATTTTCACCTCCACCACTGCCTACGTGAGAATGCATCAATCTAAACACATACACACTCGCTCTCTCTCTCTCTCCCCCACTGCATTCTGGTGGAATTTAAAGTCCAGGACTGTGGCCAAACTAAAAGTTAACACCTTTGTCTGCCATCATCAGCTGCCAAAACCATGTTGCTATTTTAAATTGGCAGCAGTAGTCCTCAAGTGGAGGTGCTTTAGATAATGGCAAGCTTCACTGCAGGTATGTGACAGATGCTTTGGAAAGATGGCCGGATGCTCACGTGAGCTGATGCCTTTGACATGTGCTGTTTAAACAGATTCGGGTCAAACAGGTGCACAGACAGAGCTCAGCGATCTAAAACTAACTAGTTGATATGGTAGTAATGGTCAAATGTCACAGAGGGCTGATACGGAGATACTATTTAAAGTACACCTCAGGTATGGGATGGTTTCTTTTGAACGCTTTGCGACCTCCTTTCTATTTTGAAGGGGTCTTCCCCATGACAAAGCGCAGAGTTGTTAATAAGTAGCTATCAGATGACACAGGTGTGACATAATTTCCTGTCAAGCTTTGCTGGAATCCCTTATAGCCGTAAGCCTTTGATAACCCTTGCGCTTTTCTGCTGACATAAGTATGTGACAACTGTACTAAAAGGTGCAGAATCAGCTTTCACATTCAGTGCCCTTAATGTTTCAGTATGCTGTGTCATGCTAGAGAAGGATGACTGAGGATGTGTTTTCCCAGTGAACAAGACAGAAAAAGAAACTGGTTGTCAATAGTCAGCAACTCCATGGGAGAATGTGTCATCATCAGTGGCTTACAGTAACAAGAAACAGTGGGAATCAATCCCCTAACTCCAACAGATTTAGTGCCTTGCTCAACTCTGTAGGTTCAGCACCAACATGATGCCTTGCATCAGCAGCTTCAGAGAGATTGTGCCCATTATTGGGTTTGTCCAATGTTCATCACCTGACAGTAAATTGGCTTTATTTGGAAGTGAACTTCTATATCTTAAATTAGGCTACTTACTGCTATTGAGAGGATTATAGTCAAGCAGTATAGTGTACAGCAGCTTTCTAGGAAATAACATTACACCATCTATTCCCATGAACTGTGGTGAATAAATACTACAAACCTGAAACATGCAGAAATAGTTTTTATAGCATGTATGTATGTTCTATTTTGGCACAAATAGGATCATAAATTTTCGGAAAACAGGCATTTCAAAAAGAAAAAGACATCCAGAGAGGCTTTAAATAATGTCAAGATTCATCATTCACTCACAGACACATAGGGCATGTGTATACTGAATAGCTGCGCACTATGTCCATATATCAGTAACGTGTTAAACGTTCTAAAATAGTGGGCATATAGACTGATACTGCACACAGGCAACGCACACAAAGTTAGGCACAAGACGAGATAATATTACGGGTGCTCTTACCTCTACCTCTTTTCTGCAACATTCGCAAACAGGTGCCGCATCTTTTAAAAACATTGTGTGTTTAAACATACGAAGAAGCTTTACGGCTCAAGTTAAAGGCGCGGGTCAAATCCAACAAGTCCAACATACAACCAAGTGCGCGGCTCCCAGCGCTAGTCCGACCGGCGTGTGGGTCCGCGTCAAAAACATGTGTGCTGCTGGTGAGAGCTGTCACCTAACAGACCTTGCATCACTGCTGTGCTTTGGCAAAACCTTTTATTTACCTCCCCTAAGGATATAGCGATAACGTGATAGCCCGCAAGGACGAGGACGCGCCTTTTTACGCACCACGGTGAGCGATAAAACACCCCATGCATGCAGTCCCCCTTTGCGTAAAGCGTGAAAATAGACTAACTAGTAAAGCCGGTGTACAGAGAAAATAAATCATGTCCATAACTCACTGGGAAACTCCATAGCGGTATCCGCATAGCCCCTCACAGGGTCCTCGTGGTTTGGCCCATAAGTCCGTCTATTGCCCATTAATTGGAAACGAAGCTCTTTTGTGGATCTCCTGCACTTATCCGGTAGGTGTTTCTAAAAACTGATGCTGTTTGATTTTTTATTGATGACTTTGAAAATAAAGTTGCATTGTTTCTATGACAATCTAATCTGCCCCCTCCCTTAAGACAAAAAATAGTTTTCTTTCATTGTTATCCAAATAATAGGCTATCCCTGTTTAGCCTAATAAGTAAATAATGTCTAAAAAAAAAAAAAGACGCGCGGAGACTTCCCATCCATTGTTCGGATGATTTTTAGAAACACTCATTACAGTAGTATATTTTCAAAAACACTGATGTAAATATTGAAAAAACTATCAAAAGACCTGTTTAACCACAATTACCTAAAGCTAAATGATTGCGTTTTTAATATAGGACTGTCAGTGGTATCTGTCATATGCCAGGACACATCCCGTGACCACGGTGGCAAAATGATGCCACACTGAAATCAAGGTTTGACATTACTAAAAACGTTTTCAGCAATGTGGAATTTGACTTTATTTGTATGATTGTATAATTGATGTTGCAGCAGAGTATAGAGTATATATTTAGTATCATGTAAATGCTTCGCACAGGTACCAACCCCCACCCGTGACACACATCCCTCACCTGCAGGTCTTTACCCAGGCGTTCATGCGTTTAAAGGTCATTGGAGGGTTTTTTCCCCCTTTTTTTAGGGCAAGATTGATTGGTTGAAAGCACGTGCTTTTATACAGTTGATTTGCCTGTGTGTTGTAATTTATGAAAAACTATATTTAACAACACAGATTTGTTGACAAGCTTGTTTAACTCACGCGCATATTTCAGATAATGATGAAGGAATGGGGGATGCAACAGGGCCGTAATCACCTATTCAACACTGGGGGGGACCATTTACAATCAACATCTTCTTTGACCCAGCTGTCCAGGGGGGTCTGACGGCAACACCCCCAGATCAAAGTGTTAGAAACTTGACAGCTAAATGATCACTTTGGAGCATTTTGAAACAAAAATCTTAGATCAGGGGTTCTCAAAGTTATGATGACTGAGTGCAATTTTAGGAGCCAGCATATGATTATGAGCACCACAAGAAAATTGCAAAAACTATACGGTAATACTAGAACCAATAGTAATGATTAAAGCAAATTTATGATTATGATTGCATTTTTTATTTAAGCAGCGGTGCATGGTTGCCTTCTGTAGCACAGCATTTTATTTCTATTTTTTGTTTATCTCCTGGGAGGATGGCACCAATTTGGGCATATCTGAATATTGAAGGGGATGTGTTCCCCAATATAAAAACTAAGCACAAAAAGTAAGGAAATTTGTGTTTGGTAGATTATTTCTTTGTTGTAAAAATGCTCCTTGGCAATAAATCTTTTACCGTTGGAAAGCCTATTTATTTCTCTTTTAAATGGTGTCACATTTGTAAGGAACATGCATTTGTGGGATGAGCAGCTGAGCTGAGTATGTAGGTTGTGCCCATGAAAAATTTGCCAAATCTGTTGACTTTTGTTTGGCGTTGTTTGGTGGATTGGATGATTGCAGTCTGAAGAAACAACATATTGGCAATTTAACAATTTATTCATTGAACAAACAGGAGCCTCAGTAGCGTGTGGAAGAATCATACACAGCCACATCAGCCTGGCACCTCCTCCTCATGCTGGTCACCAGCCTGGTCACACACTGCTGTGGGGTGGCATTCCATTCTTCAACCAGAATTTGTCGCAAGTCAGCCAACATGGTTGTGTTGGTCACTCTGGCACAAACAGCACGCCCAAGCTGATCCCACAAGTGTTCAATGGGGTTGAGGTCAGGACTGCTGGCAGGCCATTCCATCCTCTTCACTCCCAAATTCTGGAGGTAGTCTCCCACTCTGTGGGGGTGAGCGTCGTCATCTTGGAGGGTAGAGTTCGGTCCAAGACTGTGGAGATATGGGATTGCCACTGGCTGCAGCATTTCATCTCGGTATCTCTCTGCATTGAAATTGCCTCCAATGATGACAAGCCTCATTTTTCTAGTAAGGGAGATGCCGCCCCACACCATCACACTGCCTCCACCAAAAGATGTTACTCTATCGGTGCAGCAATCAGCAAGGCATTCTCCGCGTCTTTGACCCTACGATCCAACTGCCGTAGGCAGAATTTGGACTCATGGCTGAACATAACATTCCTCAACATGTTCAGGTTCCAGTGCATGTGTTGCCAACACTAGCGCAAACAGGCCTGATGGTGAAAGGCGGTCATGGCATGCATCCTGGCAGCCCTATGAGACCAGAGGTTGGCTGCGTGCAGTCTGTTCCGGAATGTCTGGGCAGAGAGCTGTCAGCCATATCATTCTGCAAACCTTGACTGCAAATCTGTAGAAGACTGCCTACGGTTCTTAAGTGCTGACAGGATGAGGAAACTGTCTTCTTGGGGTACCGTCTTCTTGGGATGCCCACTTCACAGCCCCCATCCCCCGTTATATGAAACTTGGCCTTCAGTTTGCAGATGGCACTACGGCTCACTCCAAATAATGCCACAACTTGGTTTTGCGGAACACCAGCTTGAAGTTGCCCTATCGCACATGCCTTAAGTCCAATCCTGAGTAGTCATCCAGTCTTAAAGTTCTTATTTGGAAGGCAAAGTCAGTGAGTGATTCAAGATTAACTTTATTGTCCCACAGAGTGGGAAATTTGTCTTGGGCCCTACTGTCATAGAATTACAACATACAACATAGTACATAGACAAATCAACATTATACTCAACATCGCAAGAGGAAACACAAAAAGATAAATAAAATAATAACATCATATGCTAAAAATACCTCTATAAAAATGCAAATAATCATAATCCGATGCCAGATCTGGGTTTATCTGCCATTATTTAAAAGCTTTACAGACAAAGGTATGAATGAATAGGAGATCGGAGAGTACTCTTAGATGTGCTTGACTGCTTGATTGCCTGCACCTTGTTAAGACTGCATCCAGCTCCAGCAGGAGGGGGCAGAGACAGTTTGTGCCTGATTAGCCAGTGGTGTTTCATGTGTGAAGTACCAGAGGTTCCTTGTGTGCATTTAGCTCATATTAAGTACATTACAGGATTATTTTGGTTATGTGGGGACAGCATGTGCTTTGAATTCGCAGTCGACTTGGATGTTATGGGACCTGCAGCAATGCTGCTGCTGGTATATGTTACATTGGTTCCATTTTTAACCTTTGTGTGTTTTAAGGATGTCTTTGTAAAGTAGTGGAGTAGACTTCAATGTGTAGTTGGCTACTGCAGTTAATATGTAGCTGGCTGGATTTCACTCAAATAACAGGTGCATTATGATCTTTTTATAGTTTCTAAATTTCCAGCTCGACACATCTGACCACCTGAGCCTAGCCAGGCATTCCCTTTCAATACCACTTGTACAGCAGTATCACCTCCTTCCGGACATCCTCCTACAACCAATCAACAAAGCATACACAACGCTTCTTTTTGAAGCAGATTACCTCTATTTAAACACTACAGTAGAGCCAGCCCATGTCCGCCTGCCCAGAGGCCCAGCAGTGATTAATACCACATTAGGCTGGACACTCCAAAGACCAGCATGAGTCCTACAGGAACAGCTTGAAGTGCCTCAATATCTCCCTGACGCCTCCGAAGGGGGAGCTGTATGGAAACAGGGAAAATGAGAATCCGGTGACAGGCTCCCAACTGGCCCAGAATGCCATGGACCTGCTGCATGCCAATGCCAATAATTACCTCCACAGTGTACCATCATCTAACCAAAAACATGCAGGATAAACTGAGATAGCTGCTAACAACTGATGGCTTTGAAATCAGACTGTGGACCTCCAACAACCCAACCATAATGGAACACCTGCCAAATGAAACCCATTCAGACAGCACAGGAATCTGGCTATCTTAAGACTTAACTGAAGTAGCTGAATCAACTCTTGGCTTTAAATGGGGCTGTCTATCTGACATACTTGGGTACAAACCCCATCCAGTGAAGCAGGCAGCCCCCACAATGCACCACATTTACAAAGTGTTGGCGAGCCAATATGACTCCTTGGGATTCATCCTCCCTTTCATTACCTGGATTAAAATGATCATACAAAGTGGGAGGGATATGAGGGAAAAAAAGGTTAACTAATTAATTGCAAAAATGCAATGCAATTGTATTGTATTGTACAATTAATTATAATTAATTCAAATTCTCCCCAACACTTCTTGTGAAATCCAACTTCCTGTAGAAAAAAAATTTCAGTGAATTTGATATAACAAACTGACACTGACCCTGAACCCGAGTAGCAATGAGTTATCTGGGCTATCATTAAGACAAAGTATATGCTACAGGAATATGAAGGCTACTTTAATGAATATGTTCTTTTACAGCACAAGTGTTGGAATTTATTTATGGTGGCATTCTATGCCAATACTTTTCTCTCAATAAGGTGTCTCTGTGATACAATGAAACAAAAGGACAAACCAAGGGCAAACGCAGGAGCCAGCATGGCATTACTGACTCAGTGCACAATATTGCTTTTTATTAGACTTACGGGTGTTGTTGGAAATCTTTTATAAAAGTTAACAATAAAATGTAACCTAAATAATGTAAATATGTTATATAAATATCCAATTAACTATTCATCAGTTCAGTGCGGATGTGATATCATAGGGCAATTGTATTCTCTGAACTTCAAGCAGGCATGTTTATGTCTCTCCTTCTCACCCTGACCTCTTACAGCCCCTTTGGAGCCAGAGTAAAGGAAATAAATTGAAATTTCCTGAAAGTCCCTTCTGTGTGTCATAGAGGAGGGGGTGTTCTCCAGGGGCTACAAGAGGCTTTCCCATCAGACAGGAAGTGAAGGTATGTTTGCATATGCATTATCAGGAGCAAACATGCAATGTCAAGTGACACACAAATACTTGGAAATACTGATGAAACTTACCAGGCTTACACGTTTGCATGTTTACTGTTTCATAAGCCTATGCATGGTGCATGTACAGCACGCACACATGCATGTTACCACAAGTGCACTCTTAAATAAAATGATGAGGGTAAAATATAGGCAATTACAGAAAATATTAACATTACATATAACTTTTTACCTTATTTTGCTATTCAAAATGCCAACAATGTGATGCCCTAGGTAAAGAGCTAATGTGCATTTAATATAAATAGTTTTCAGGTATTTAAATACCTATACTTACATTCTGCTCATAAGTGACAGACATTCTTTTATAAGTTTACATATTACTCCTGATATGAGTCAGCTTTAATACTACATGGTCACCGTTGTGCTAAGCTGGGGACAATGTTGACATATTGTTGCACTGTTTGCTCAAAGGGCTGTTTGCTTATGTCTGTGTGAGAGAGAGAGAGGAGAGGGAGACAAGGTACGTGCTGTGAGCCATGCTTCATGGCCAGGACAGGGGATTGGGGTGGGAGGTGAGGGATGTGTGGGGAGTGCGGGGGCAGGGGAGTCCAGTCAGAATGACTCCTTGTCGGGAATGGGACACATTTATTGAATTTCTGATGATTTAGAAGAGGAGGGGATGTAAAGTTGGGGATGAACCCAAATGCTCTTTCCCTGACGGGGATGCAAACAACCTAAGGAGATTTTATCGTACTATGTAGAAGGTAGTGAAAGTGCACAGCTGTTACATTGGAGTGTGTTTATGTGTGTGTATGTGTGTGTTTGTGTGTTTTTCACTTTCTCATCCAGGTTTTGGGCTCGCAGCCAGCTGAGTCTACTCCTCTGGCGCGACACAAGACAGGAAGCTGACATAAAAGAATGGAGGGGACTGTCTGTGAGGGACACAGGAGCCAAGGCAGGAGTCAAGACAGAAGCCACCGACGAGGTCGGAAGTTATTGTTTCAGCTTACAGGCATCCACGGTGACAAGAGTCTTATCCCTCTATCGCACAAATTGTGATCCCATGGTGATGGCCCCAAGTGTGGAAAACATTCCAGGATAGGAACCTCATCACTGGAGTTTCTCCCTGCCCAAATGCTGTCATTTGGCCCACAAGTAAAGCATTTAACACCCTAAATACTCCAGTGGAACACTTGCTGGCCAATAACACAACACTGCAGTTGTGAAAAAGAAGGCGACAGGTGTATAACTTTTTAGACCAACCCTATTGCAACTATTCCTGAAGAATGTGATGAGATGTGTTTCAACTTCCCTCGCTAAAATGGGCTAACATGACTAAGGGTCTTCTCCAGTGCACACACTTGCCCTCTTGAGCACTGAAAGGCATGACCTTGTGCTGTCAGGTAGTAGGCAAGTGTGTCAGGACAACTCTAAAGTCCCTTTCCCACCATACAAAAAACCCCACAAACACCCTTTACCATCTGACGCAAGCAGCAGACATAGGGCATAGAGCGACACTATTCAATCAATAGTAATTCTTTGTCCAAACTCTGGTCCTCAAGACCTAGGGTACTGTTCTCTGCTCAGCCAAATGTTTCATGATTGATCTAGTATCTTATCTAAATTAGTCCCTATTCGACAGGTAGAATACAATCAGCAGAGTGCACAATTGGGAAAATTGGAAACCACTGCTTGGTAACTTTTCTCTGATTTCTTACTTTAAAGCACTCACCACATTGCTTCCACTCAACATCCATGCACTTCTGATTAAATTACAGTGTATTGCTCTGGAACCATACCTGTCATAAATACTGTATTATTTAACCCTCTGACATTGACATAGTCACATTCTGTCTCTAACCATTCTCCCTCTTTTTTCATCTTTGCTACCCAAGAATATGTCCCTTATGTGTTCAGATATTTCCCTACTCTCCTGATAGAGCAATTCTTTAGCTCTATCATCAGACTTTTTTTTTCTATCTGGTATTCTCCCTGTTGCCAAGCTGACTTGGGTGGTATTATTTCTGTCCTAGCTGCCCCTAGCCTCACACCTTCTGTTATCCAACAGGCCTCTAATCACTTGTCATTTCCACTTCACACTCTACTCCCCTCTTTTGGCTGTCCTGTCTGCTATTCCCCTGACTCGCTGGCCCTGCATGCCTTTTACTACTTCAGAATGCAGGTTTTACATTCCAATTCAACCTTTCACCCCCATTTGTATTTTGTATTATGTGGGTGTGAGCATTTAGCACAAAGAATGTCTACTTAGATATACACACATTAATTCCGACTTTCCCTTAGTTTGACTGGCTGGGTTATTTACACCTCCTGTCAACATAAGCTTGACAGACAATAGGACAATTGTCTAACATTAAGTGATAATCTGATTACTCCAGAAATTTACAGCCAACACTAAAGCATTATTCTGGCCTTTGTGCCTTGCTCTTACTCGCCTTTCTTCATTTGCACCAAAATAAAACAATAAATACTGTATATTCAATTGCAACCATGTTTCTTTTGCATCCAACTAAAATTTCATTTGGTTTCTTATCTAAACCTCCTCGTTATTTTCTCTCTCTATCTTTATCAGCTCCACACAACTGCTGGGCTGCACTGTGAAAGAACAAAGACCTCCCATTAGGTAGTTATCTCTCACTGTATTAATCCCTGAGTGTGCACACACTCATTTAGCCAGTGCATTTGATTCTAATAAAACTGATGGCCATTGTTGACAATGGAGACGCACAGATGGTGCACTCAAAAGCAAAAGCGAAGCCGTCACAGCACACAAGTGTTCTCAACTGCTGTAGCTGGTAGGCTACACAAAGTTGAACCTTTGGAGGGCAGCAGCATGTACAGAATGTCATGTGATGAGGAGCAACCAATCACAACATTTTTCCTTTCTTCCGTAAATATCAGTCTACGGTAACTATGAAGGAGAAGCTCATAGTCTTAGTGCAGAGCTACCCAGAGCTGCCCGCCCTGTCCAGCACCATGAATATATTAATAGCTTACACACTTACGAAGAATAACGACTGGAGCAACTTGCCAAGTAGGTTATGGTTGCTTAGCAACATCAGGCGCAACCTGCCTCTGCTCCCCTTGAAAGTTGGCACACAAGCAGCACCTAGCACCCGACCTTGCAGTGATCCCAGTACCAGAAAAGCAATATGCTGGGGCCAGGTGGCTGCCATGTGAGACTCATGGCAATGATTGGGACAACGTAAGCATCACGTGTAAGAGGACACGCTGTCTCCTAAAAATTAAGACTAATTTGTTTTGCAAAATACATTAAGAAGAAAACAGAATTGCCACCTTGGATTGTGCTTTACGGCGGTGTTTTTCTAAGCAAAGGAAGAACTACAACGTTCTGCACATAAGTCGTATAGAAATGGTTTATTGGATGGTAGGCACCCAAAAACCTGAGACAGAGGTTCACATCCACCATGGGTGCCTCATGTTGTTAGATTTAGGCAACAAAAGCAGGTTGGTTAAGGTCATGAAAAGATCCTGGTTTTGGTTAAATGTTAATAAAGTAAACACTGCATGTCTTGTGGTTCAAGTGTTACAGTCTGTCTCCAGGTTCTTTCATTGCCATTTTGCATCCATCCACCAGGTGCCCTCGGACTATCCCTTCTTTCCCCATCACCTGACTGCCCCATCCATCTACACACCTGTTTCCACTTGCCTAATCTGCTCTGCAGTCACCTGAGCTAAGCTGCAGCTCATTCCCTCATCACTCGCTATAAATACTAGTCAAGATGTTTAGTTTGCTTTCAGTTTATCAAAGTTGCAATTGGATTTTCTGTCAATGATTAAAGCTTTTGTACCGGACCTACTGCCTAATTTGGACGTTTTGCCTGCTCCCTGCCTGGTCAGGTCTACCTTCCTTTGTTTGCTTGCTTGTAAGCCTGTATATACTTACTTTGGCAATAAATTACTGAACTGATGCTACCTGCCTGCTTAGTCTGTTTGGGTCACAGTGCTGTGGGTGCCTAAACTTGGCCATAAAAATGTTAATCATGCTTTAGCTGCTATATATGGATATTGTATTGCAAGACAGGATTTTATAGGGAAAACTAATGAAATACCTTGTCAGTTAATGTTTTGCAGATACATTTAGAACACATCTGTTGATAAAGTAGTAGTCGGTGGCCTTTTCTGAACCCCCCCAAAATGGTGATAAACCCAGGGTTATTCTGGACTACTGCACTAGAGTTTGCAAACCATTCTGACCCTATGTTGGTAAAAGTCAGAGCTGTGTTTGCATCCTAAGCATTAAATCAACCAGCCAAAATCTGAAGTTTCCAGCTCAGTGATGTTAAAATGGCATGTATGTTGATTCCATCCTTGTAGCACTGTCATGGCATTATATCTTGCACACTGGAGCAGTTTGTGAAGGATGGTAAACCAGCTAAGGCCATTAGCAAAGGTGGCTTGTGGCATTAATAATCCACTGCAACAATCTAGGAGGGACTTTAGTGTTGTAATGTTTCCCTTTCTGTGCTGAAAGACTCCAACTAAGGGAGACATCAAACAAAACATTATCTGATGTGCCATGCCAAGACCAACACTTGCATCACACATGCTGGAGTAACACATTAGTCAAAACATTTGATACAACAACACGGGAGAGCACTAACGACATATCTGGGTAAAAGGGGTAACTAATGTCATTCAATGCCTTTTTAAATATGATTAAAGGGTTTATTCATAACCATATCCATTGGTCACTCATGGGAGGCACAGCTGCCAGAATACTATAAAACTGAATATGGCTGGCTGAAGCTAACATTGGCATACCTGGTTTTATCTGCATGAGGAACTCTGTGCCAGGCCTTTCAGATTATAACCAACACTTTAAACTGGATGCACACAATTAATCTAAAATGGTTCCAAAACTCAATTTGAAATGTGATGAATAGCCTTATTTTATATGCAATATATTACATTTTTTTGAGTGCTGAGCATCAAAAACCTTGATTAAAAAAATAAACATAAAATAAAAAGTCACTGTCTAAAACAGATCAATTTCATGCTGGATCAAATATATCAGATAACTAATATCACAGTAAAACAGAACAAATGCATCCTAAAGTCCTCCTTTTTTGCCATTTCTAAATGTAACGAGTCACATATCTGTTCAAACCAGAGGCTTGCAGTACAGCACTACACGACTAAGCACAACAAAACAGAAGTTGATGTTAACTGCTCACTTTCAGCTATTCCATTCACAAAATTCTTTACTTATCTGTGGAGCATTCTAAATAAAACTCATTTTGGTCAAGAGATAGGTCAGCATATTCTAGGTCTTGAAAAGATCCTCTTTAAAATGGAATTATTAATTACATTAACACAGATGCTTATTTTCAGATCGAGAGGTATGTAGTCCTGATGTCATGGAATAAGACACCGCCTCATGAAATCTACCAGGTTTCCCATTTGGTCGGTCTCATTTCCTCTCACGGGACCAGACAAGTGTTTCTATTGCAGGCAGGGGATGTAAAGCACATACAGTGCATTGCCGCGTAGCTGTCCCATTCTTACTCAAATGTCTGTTTATACTAGTGCGCTTGTTGGCTCCGAGATATTTTAGGTCCCATTGTAGTTTGTTGTTCCTCATGGGTTTGTTTTTGTGGCTATCAATTTTGCATCACTGAGTGAAAAACTGCCCATTCTTCAGTCATAATGAAAATACCTGGTCTGTCTCAGATGAGACACACTTATGAACAGGATTTCTGTCATCTCGAAGACATTTAAAGTATTGAGTCAACTAAACAAAAATAGACAAAAGCCCTGACTGAACATGTACATCATTTACAAATTCATCTTTGTGGTATTATGTACAAAAAAAAAACAAAAACAAAAAAAAAAACCTTGAAAACTGGTCAGTGTAGTGGTGTTTGTTCCTCCCAGGGTCAGGTACGACTTCCTCAAAGTATGCATGACTGACTAGATTGACAGAGAGAAAAATAATTCTCCAACTTACATACATGTATTTGAGTTTAATACTCCATCTGCATTATGGCAGACTCATGTCTTCTGCCAACATTTTCTGTCTGTAGTCAACAGTGGTGTATGGAGGAGCTTTTGTGATGGCTATTGTAAATTACTACAGCAGCAGGTCTCCAGGGTTCAAAGTAATCAAAAAATAAATCCAACATGTAGGAGCTTTAAATGAGTTTTGTAGGTGCCTCCAAGTATAAATCAATAGAGCCAAGAAAAAGCATCCAAATTTCATGACTCATAAGAAAAAACAATATGTGATGGATTCTTTATTGTTTGTGTTCCCTAACCCCCTTGAGCTTGGTCTCAACAGTCCCTGTACCCACCTAACTGTAAAGTTGGAAAACAGGTCTTTAGTGATTGATTGACAGACGGCCTGTCCAATGGGAGCGTGGCAGGGTGAGAAGTGGTCCAACTGAGGTGTCCGCCTTGTGATTCTTTTCTGTCAAAAATACACATACAACTGGCTTAGTGACCAGGTCATTGTATCGTAATAACCTTCCATATTGTGTAAGTTGCATTTATTTGTAAAGGGCTGAGCAACCTGTATGTGCTTGAGTTGTTTGTCCACTATTTTCCTCTCCAGTCTCTCTAAAGCAGTCATCAGAGTCGCAGCATCCACACAGAGCATTGTCTCCCTCTGTGGCACGCCAGCTGAACGACAGACAAAAAATACATTTGACATCAGTGGATGTTATGAACTGAAACTGAAAATCACATATTTACAACTGAAGTTCACCAACAGTTTGGGAGCCTGACCTGAATGTGGGTCTATGGAAGAAGCAGGCTTTATCGAGGTGGCTGTGTGAGTTTTGCTTCAGAGTGGCCCTGATGTTGCAGCTGATGAACATCTGGAAGAAGAAAGCTGAATTCATAAAGTCCATCTGATCCAAGATTCATTTCAACAATATCATAAGTATCTTCATCAGTTAAGAATGCATATGTGGAATGCTTGACAAACTAAACCCTGTAGATGCAACAGGAGTACTGATAAAATAATCATAATAAATTACACAAATAGCATCTGTTATGCTAAAATTATGACTCCTTTGACAGTAGCATTCAGAAAGTAATGAAGCAGCTGTCCAATGAGGCGTTACCTGTTCCCCAAACTCCTGATTGAAGTGGAAGGCTTGAACACTGAAGCATAGCCTGTTATTTTGCTCCCTAGGGAGGAATTTAGACGAAGACATCGGCAATACACTGTCCATAAGACATCTGTAATGGAGGAACAACACATGTTGAAATTATCCCATGAGCAGCATCAAATTTAGACAGTGTGTCAAACCTCCAGTCAGATAAATGTCAAAAGATGCCCAGAATTGGCTGTAAGTATTCATATAATTGCATTAATCTTACATTTAATTCTTGGATTGATTTTTTGATTTTTAGTCAGAAGGAAAGGCTGACCCATGCTTGGTGATAAACTTGTAACTTGGCAGGGAGAGGGGGTCAGGCTTCAGCGTAGCAACACAGTAATCCACATACAGAGTGAGAGGAGGGTGTCGCGGGGCCTCCACGCTGGCCTCCAGAAACACTGCTTCCCCCTGCTGATACACTGAGGAACTACGTGGAGAGGTGCAGTCATCTGCATATGAGGAAACAAGCATTTCTTTTCAGTCCCAGTTTCACAGATTCCATATAGAAACAAAATAACCACATATTACTGTTGTTAGATCAATATTCCATTGATACAGTCTAAATTTAATGAGATGGTGGTTTCACCTGCCATGGTACGAAGAGAGAAGTGCAGAAGACCAGAGGCAATGATGGTGGATGTCATTGGTAGCCATGTTGGGGTTAATGGTTCTCCATTCACAGTCTGCTTTCTGTGCTTCCACAAAGATAAGATAAGATGAGGATGAGTCCTTACTGATCCTTAGAGGGGGAACTCAGGTGTTGCAGCAGCACAAGGAAAGAAAGTAGTACAGATAAATAGGGAAGTAAAAAAAGAGAGATATAAAAACAGATAATAGAAATAACAACAGATAAGAGGTATGTGCAACTAAGAACAGAAGTAAAAATATAAACATTTAAGAAAGTAACAGTACACCAGAATAATATCTTAAGTAGGGCTGCAAGGATTAGTCGACTAATCGATGACTAATCAACTATTAAAATAATCGGTGACTATTTTAGTAGTCGACTAATCGTCATTTCATAGAAAAGTACTATAAAAGTATCCCAAAATACTCTTACTGCAGCTTCTTACATTCAAATATTGGCAGCTTTACACACTCTCCCATGACGGTGAACTAAAACCCTTTGGCATGAGTACCAAACAAGACATTAGATGACATCATTTTGGGGTTTAGGAGAGACAGACCGACATTTTTCAACATTTTAACACATTTTTGGATGAAATGATTAGTCGACTAATCGAAGAAATAATCGACAGATTAGTCAACAATGAAAATAATCGTTAGTTGCAGCCCTAATCTTAAGGCACTGGTTATACAGGTAAGTGCTGATGACAGCTCACTGAAACTCTTGGCTTTGGTGTAGGTGTAGATTGATGCTGAAAAGGCACAAATTGGTGCATACCCCCGTTTCATAGGCTGATGCAGCACTATAAGAAAGCTCTACCAAGGAAATGTACACTCAGGAAGTGCACACAAGAATTCCTACAATAACATGGACTCTGCCTTACCTCCTATAATGGCACTCCACAGGTATGACAGCGGGTACCCCTCTAACTATCACGCTGCCAGAGGGGGTGGGAACCACAGCAGGAAATAGTACTAGTTGGTTGGAATACACAAGCCATTCCTCATGAACCTGGATAGTAGCAAAGAAACCATACATTTAAAAAAAACTGCACTCTATTTTAAATATTTAACTTTTATTGTCTGACAGGGTTTTTAATAGAGTGTGTTGCTCTCTCTAAACAAGTGAAATTATCTGAACTGTCTAACTTTCCCTCTGTAACCTCTTATGTTGCCCCCCTTCTCTCACCCTGGCCTCAGTCCCACAGTCCTGCAGCCCTGCAGAGATGACCATTTCTGAGTCAGACAGCGGCCCCTTCGCACCGCAGGACCTCTGCTGTGTCGAGTTTGCTCCAAGTCGAAGATACTCAGGTTTGAACGGAACACGTTTCTCCTCAAAAAACTCTCGCTTTACGGCTATTCTCACTTCCGCTTCTTCGCATTTTATTTCAAGTCCGACGCTTTTCCGAGTTTTTACAACACTTTTGCCAGCAAAGAAAACGTCCCACGTAGACAGCAAAACCACCAATAAGGAGACAAATTGCCTATATTTTACCCGAGTCACCATTTCTTTCTTCTTCTTTGTTTTATATTATTCTGTGGAAGAAAAAACAAGCTAGCTAGAGTAATTAATTACAGACAGGTGTGCTGAGATGTGCTTGCATGCACTGAATAGCGCTTATGCTATCTTCAAAGACTCCTACAAAAATTGTAAAATGTAAAGCGACGACTTGAAAAAACAGATTTTTCATTATAATTATGAAAGATATGATGTCTGCTACAAAATCTCGAAAATATTTTACCGAAAATAAGTGGAATTCAAATGTTTATTTCTTTCTGGATAAATAAAAAGTAAATTATTTCACTGGTTTTCCCAAAATACGTTAACTCTCAAAGGAGCTGCCAGCTATATTCGCAAGAATAAAACGGAGCTGACGAAAAGTTCCTGAAGGCAACATCGTTAGTGGGAACAATTCTAAAGCGGAACATCGCAAATGCACGGAAGGGACAGATATTACAGTTACACCAGGCGACTTCCGGGTGAATATTCCTTGTTATGAACAGCTGGGAAACATTTTTATTTCAAATGCGTAAACCAGTTAATTAAGTTGGAAATATGTGAGACAGTTTGTTGAAATGGATAAAACGATTGTAGCAGCGGAATGTGAGGACATTGACTGGGGAGGAAGTAGAGCTGAAGACGGGAAGGTTACTAAAAAGACCGGAACCTTATCAAAGAATGTCCACACCGGTCTCCCTAACCCACTTACAGATCCTGTGAAATGTTCTCTGATACAAGGAGACTATCTCTACTTCCATTACGGCTGTGATGGGCAGGATGACAGAGGCTGGGGATGTGGCTACCGCACCGTTCAGACAATGGCTTCCTGGCTCTGCCATAACTGTTTTCCACTGAGGGACAAACATAGACCTCCACCAAGCCTCCCAGAGATCCAGCAAGCCTTGGTCACCATGGGGGACAAACCGAGCTCGTTCTCGTGCTCCAAGGAGTGGATAGGAACATTTGAAGCTTCCCTTATCCTTGACTATTTCTATGATGTGCCCTGTAAGTTGGTGCATGTCAGAGGTGAAGGTGCAGAGCTGGAAAACGTTGCAGTGGCAGAGCTGCATCAGCACTTTGAGAAGCATGGATCTCCAGTCATGATGGGAGGGGACAGGGACAACTCTTCTAAGGGGATATTTGGGGTTTGCACTGGGGACAGAGGGAGCTACTTGCTAATTGTAGACCCTCACTACTATGGATGTCAGCTGGAGAAGACTGAGCTGCAGAGACGGGGGTGGGTGGGGTGGAAAAGGGTGTCATCTCTGGATCAGTCCTCATTTTATAATCTGTGTTTGCCTCAGACTGCCAAGAAAGGAACATAAATTAAGTGACAGACCTATTTCTGTTTCAGACTTACAAATTAATTATTATTTGTGAGGATGAACTACAGACAGAGTGTTATTAGGACAGACCCTGACAGCATTTATGATTTACAATGAGCTGTAGTGCCATCCTGTGGGGGAAATCAATTATTACAGTGTATCTTAAAAACAAACTGATGAAACTAATTTATCAACTTCTTAATTATTGCTCCAATAAAACTGTTGAATCTCAAATCTTCTTGGATATAAATGAAGTATGGTTTCTTTCGTAGCTTCAAAAGTAAATGCTTCAGTTTATTTTCATTTAGAATTTTTTTCCATGGTGTGAACATGCAAATTAAGGCCATTCATCAACAGTTCTGGATTAGGATTTCAATGGGACATGATTTTTTTTTGCAGAGTAATCAATATTTAAAATGTCCTAATCGTTAAATTGACCTTTAGACTTAGCTTTTTGTTTTTACAATCATTAACATCCTTTTGCCCAATCTGTTGTCACATTTTCAAAACTCTAAACACAGTTAGCACCACATTGTCTGTTGTGGACCAAACCTACAGTTTTTAAAAGGATCATAGAATATGCAGTCAGTTAACGTTTCTAAAATGCTTAAATGTTCAAGCTTACCAAATACCAGAAATTAACACCTAAATGTTCAAATCGTAAATATAGTATAAAGCTTCAACTTGTGTGACAACAGCAGCAGCTCAAACACTATACTGAAACAGCTGATGAGCCTGTTTGAAGAACAGCTCAATGAAACATTGAGAAATAACTGATTTAAATTATAGCTGCTGTGCAGCAAAGGTCGGGGTCGGGCAATTTTAGGCAAAATTAGGCAATTCTGAGCAACAAGCAGAGTGTAGGAAGATGAAAAAAAGGTGGCATTCTAAGCATAAGAGGCTATGCTCTATCTCACTGAGCTAATTGGCAAGTGACAGTTCATGTGTGGCTTCACAAATTGACTAAGCCCAGCATCAGGGTGCCAGACAGTAGCCATCCATGCCATGGAAAAAACAAATTTCAAAGTGAAAGTTCCAAAGCTGTAGCACATATGGTTGATTTGTTATGAATTTTTAAAGTTTTGAAATTTATAGGCTTGCTGTAGCGCCACCATCAGGACTATTGTCTTGTGTTTCCAGTTGAGGACATCTGACATGGGACTGGACCTTTATGAAAAGTTTGGGTAGGTTTCTCATATAGAAATGTTGCATGAGCTGAGGCTTGAACTCACAATCTTCAACACCAAGAACCATCCTCTATCTCACTGAGCTAATTGGCAAACAGAAATGTCCCATGTAGCTTCACAAATTGACGAAGCCAGTCACCTGTGTGCAAGACAGCAGCTGTTAGTGTGTAAAGGCAGATTTCAAACGGCTGTCAAAAATTCAGTTATTAAGACAAAAATCCGAAAATACACAAATTGCATCTAGACAGCATGGAGATGCTGGTAATTTGTTTTTAACAATGATTTATTGGCTCCATAAGTGAAGAACTGATGTTTAAAAATACCATTTTTGCATTGACTCCAATTGTTCGCATGAGAGCGAAATTCAAAATGCTGTAAAAAATTAAGTTTTTGAGATAAAATTCTGATATTTTCCAAACATCATCTACCATGACTCCAAAATTTTGTCATTTTTTTAAATGAACATTGAAAATGTATTTAGCAAGAATTTGCAAGTATATGTTTACAATACCGTTTACAGTCAAACATTTTGATGCACTGTATGCTCAATTTTCAATAAATCAAAAATCTGTGTGGATCGTTTGTGTAGGACAGTCTGTAGATGGTCTGTAGCAAGTTTGGTGTCAATTGAGCAAAAATTGTGGGAGGAGATAGGTTTAATAAGTTTTACAGTTTTTGAAAAAACAGTGAGGGACGTCATAATTTGCAATAGGTTTAAATGTACAAAAGTTTCTTCAGTATTGGGGCTACATTTTGGTGAAAGTTGTAAATCTGTAGCACATATGGTTCATTTGTTGTGAATTTTCAAAATTTTGAAGTTTAGAGGCTTGCTGTAGCACCACCATCAGGACTATTGGCCTGTTTTTGCAGCTGAGGCAATCTGGCATGGGACTGGACCTTTGTGCAAAGTTTGGTGATTTTTCTCGCAGAGGAAGAAGAAGAAGAAAAAGAAGAAGAACATGCAGGATAACAATAGAGCAGCTTAGGCTGCCCAGCCCCTAATAATTTGTGTAAAATTGGCCATTGTGATTGTTGCGGGCAAAAATCCTTGATTATGTGGCACGTTTTCTTAAAAAATGCGATGGAATATGCGGGATATTTATGCAATGTTATGCGATGAAATTGCGGGAACTTGCAAAAATTGCGGGAACTTGCAAAAACTGCGGTTTGATGATAAAGAGAAGAAAAAGTGATTCCCCTAACATTCTGTTCTCACTAGGCTACTACTACCTTAATGTAAAGAGTCATTTCTAATTACCTCCCATGATAAGCAAGCATACTACATCACAGAAAGTGCAGGGAATATTTAAGTTCTCATCTTGTTTTATTTCAGACCTTAATAAACACATGGCTCAAACTTACAAAACATTGCTGAGTCAAACAAGTTCTGTAGCTTTACAAAAAGAATATGCTACAACTTCTGTAAAACTGAATAAATAAAATAGGCTATATATTATGTCATGAAGGCGAGAGAGAGAGAGAGAGAGATCCGTTTTTGCGCACCTGCTGGTTAAGCGCTTTTTGAAAGGAGTCAGACGACAGAGACCTGTCACGCGCTCTTTGCCCCCGCAGTGGGATTTACCCCTTGTGTTACGCGCTCTGGGAGAACCTCCCTTCGAGCCTCTGTCACAAATCTCTCTAAAACTACTGTCATTAAAGACAGCACTTCTCTTAACCCTGACTTCTTAAGAGAGTGAGTGATTTATGTGCGCTTTCAGTCTCGCCGTCTTGTCTCGTTATCAGAGATGACGGGAGCGCAGCTACTCTGTGGCCGAATCGCACATTCATGCCTAAAATCATAACCAGTTCTTTTAGATCGAGAGTTATTTCACTGGAAGGTTTCTTCCCTCCTCCCCACAGGAGTGACAGAGACGAAAAAACACACCGACTCTGCCCAGTGCGCGCTCTGTCTCATTACATGACACGCACAGCAAGCCTCAGACAGACACAACAGCTGTTAGTACATTACAGAGAGCATTCACAAGGAAAACCCCTCTTGCAACGAAAAGGCGGGGATTATGAAATCATGCAAGCCCCGCATATTTTGCGCGGAAATCGGCGATTTATGCGGCGAAAGTGCGGCGTCTATGAAAAAATGCAGTTTTGGCTGATTTTGCGTTGAATTATGTGATCGCATAATCGCGTTTTTCTGGAGGGAGTGATGAAATGCAGTTGAGCCCCTCTCCACAGTGCACACAGAAAATATACAAAAACACATTTTCAAATAGGTTACTAAGTAATCTGAGGTGGATTTTACACATTTTATTATGCAATTTACTCTCAGAGAAGTCAGAAGGCATTCCGAGAAGCCACCTGACCATGGAACTATTTTTGGGTACCAAAAGTGAAAGTGAATATTCCAGCAGTATAAAGGGAGTCTGCACTGCAGGGCTGCATTGGCACAAACTGTGAGGTGTGGCACGTTACCTTCTGAGCACATCATTTACCTATGAACACTGCATAGCAAAGGAAAGTTCCAAAAAAGAGAATACACTGCCATGCTCGCATCTCTGTCTCAGAGGTGGGTTGCTACCGAGGTTTTTCTTTTGTAAGCGATTTTCTCCATTGTGTGCCGAATAGGAGGACCTAAAAAACTAGGTAAGTGATATCTACTACATAGAAAACCAATTATGTTACATGATACAGTTATATACTATTAAACCTGGTCAGGACAACGAGCAATTTATCATATATTAATAAATCTTGTCCGAAATACTTAACACTGACTAAATACTGACAGCAGGTTCAAACGGTGACCATGGAATCATAGTTGCAAAGTAGCCAACAGAACTGGAGTCTGTGGCGTTTTACTGGTTCAGCAGCCAGATGCATGCATGTTTATGATGAAATATTTTTATATGATGTATGTTTTGTATTTGCAAGAACCAGTCATGTGAAAGGGGTGGAGGTGGGGGTCTAAAGTAAGACTGGTATAAATTATTATTGTGATTAGTGAAATAATGCCATCAAGTAGGCTACATAGTATTTAAAACTTAGCAGGATGGTTATACTACTACTATAGTCTATAAAGGAATAAAGCCTGAGATTTATCTCTCATTACTTTCAGTGAGAAGCTCTTTGAATAACCTGGAGTGAGTGTGGGATAACAGTGTGTACCCACAATGGAGGTAAACAGCTGGTTTCTACATCTCCAATAGATACATAAAATCTAATGGGAAAACTGTATGGGTAAGAGAGTTGATTCATTCCATTGCATTATATGTTTGTCATTTATCAAGGAAATCAGTGATGAAGACTCAGTTGTTATGCTTTGCTGTAAGGAAGCAGAGGACTCTCCATCAACACCATGGTCTGACAGCAAGAGTGACTGTCAGCAGACTGATGCAAGTGATAAAGGTCAGCTTCATACAATCTAATGTTGAGCACAGAGGCACTAAATGGTGTGCAGTCTGTACATAAACTAGCTTTGAGTAAAATCCTTATTATTGTTATTTCCACAGTGCCCTGCCCTACTTTGAGCAGCCAGCAAGTGTCCTCTGCTGGTGAAGAGGAGAGCTACATTGAGATCAATTGCAGAGAGGAAGAAAACATGCAGGACACAATGGACACAAACAGCTCAACACCAGGAGCGCAAAACATAATCCATGTTCATGAAGAACCGAAGACTGAAAGAATAAGTGAACCTGTCATAACATCTGCACACACTAGTGAGTAAAAAAAAACCTTATTAAAAAAATATATATTTATTTTTATATATATATATATATATATATATATATATATATATATGTGTATATATATATGTGTGTGTGTGTGTGTGTGTATATAGATATAGATATATATGTGTGTGTGTGTGTATGTCTCTGTCTGTGTGTCTGTTCCACGTTTTTCTCCTCACTGACTTGGTCAATCCATGTAAACTTTGTGAAGATAGATTTGTTCCATAATTATGTGTGTGAACAGAAAAAAAGATTACAAAAAAAGATTTGTGAACTCACAAAAATATTTTGCAAGTATAAAATGGATCTGCAAATACACAAACACATTCCACAAAAAAAAAAATCTATGAATACATTAAACTAATTTGCAAATAAATGTAAAGCATTTGTGAATATCTTCCAAACATTTACAACTTTCAAACAGGCATTTGTGAACTCAGTTTTTATTTGTGAATCGAAAAAACATTTGTGGATCTCAGTTCTACGCTTGTGGATTTGCTTTTTACACACACAGAGTTTTGAAACAAACTTTCCGCCGGTCCGAACGAAATTGCACTTGTATCACTTGGCCATTTTCGGATAGCACGTGATCACCCAGCTCATGACATCGTTTCCGCATGTCAAAGTAAGAGCACGCAGTCTTTCTATGAGCTGTTTTTTTTTTTTTTTTTTTTTTTTAAATAATCAGTGATAAGTAACGTGCATTCATTGTTTTATGTTAATGTCATACAGTGAGTATTAGTGTGTGTTTATTTGTTCTATGTATATTATCTGACACACACTTTTGTATACATTTCTGTTTGAGTATGAAGGCACGGTGGCTTGGCTGCTTCTTCAGTTGGCAGTTATCAGCCAACTCAACCTTTTGTATTTTTCATTTATTCTTTTGAGTAGGATTAAAGTCACAAAGCACTTCACATCTTATTATTAGTGTACTCTTACTAATGTAGTTGTAATGTCTGTGCTGACCGTACTGTGTTTAGTTAGGTTGCATTGTTCCAGTGAGGTTACGTTAACTGTTGTAAGATAGGCTATGACAAGTGGCAACACCCTGGTTAAGGTCTTTGATAGAACAGCTGTTGGTGTTGGTAGCTGTTTTTGTTTAGAAATGTCGTATTGTCATTGTATTGATCATTGTTAACATGTAGATTGCACTAAACTAACATTAGTTACTGAAACGGCATCTGCTGCCAGGGCAACAGTAAACATTCATGTTGTGGGCTGGGGGGACGAAAGCAGGGTGCAGCATTTTATACATTGTAAATAGACCAGAAGTCAGTACCATCCAACACACGTAGAACTGAGTTCACAAATGCCTGTTCGAAAATTGTAAATGTTAGAAATAAATATTCACAAATGCTTTTCATTTATTTGCAAATTAATTTAATGTATTCACAGATTATTTTTTTTTATTTGTGGAATGTGTTTGTGTATTTGCAGATCCATTTTATACTTGCAAAAATATTTTTGTGAGTTTACAAATCTTTTTTTGTATTTGTGGAAGGTGTTATATATTTACAGATTACACATTTACATGCAGATTGTCGATCTGTTCACATACATAATTATGGAACAAATCTTATCTCCATAGAAATTTGGCACAGTGGTAGAGGGTCATGGGAGGATACGAATGAAGCAATATTACATCAGTTGGCCAAAGGGGGGCGCTATAGCAACCGATTGAAATTGCAAACTTTGAATGGGCATATCTCATGCCCTGTATGTCGTAGAGACATGAAACTTTGCACAGAGATGCCTCTCCTCATGAGGAACAAATATGCCTCAAGAAGCCGTACCTTCCAGTTGTATAGATTTTCCGCCATTTCGAATTTTTTTAAAAACACTTAAAATTGATCTCTTCCTAGGAAGTTTGACCAATCTGCATGAAACTCGGTGAACATAATCCAGGGACCAATATCTAAAGTTCCTTCTTGGCAAAAGTTGGAAAACTTACTAAAACTGAGCTTCTATAAGGCAATGAATATTGCGGAGGGCGTGGCTCATCACATAAAGGTGTATAACATCTCAAGGGTTTCACCAATCACCATGCAACTTTGTAGACATATGACCACACATATTCTGAGGGGACCCCTCCATTATTGACCCCATCAAACAAAATGGGGGCGCTAGAGAGCTACTTTCTTATCTAGGCCTAACCGCCACATCGATTTTTACTAAACTTGGTAGATATGTAAAAGAGGATGCCTCAAGGTGACTGGAGAAATTTAACTCTAATTGGCAACTAGGTGGCGCTATAACAACAGAAAAATGCTTAAAAATGGCTAAAATGTGCCCGATCACTGTGGCTCCCCCTGTGGCCGAATGTTTTGTTGTTGTTTTTCTAATTTTTGGTATGACTAAGTCATGGTATGGTATGCTGTACATAATCACGGAAACTGTCAGTGTGTCATTCTGTCAGTCAGTCATTCTGTCTGTCCCACGTTTTTCTACTCACTGATGTGGTCAATCTATGTAAAACTGCCCATAGGCATTGAGGATTGGCATAGGTAGAAGGTGACAAAGCTGCCAATGGGTAGGGACTAGTATATATTAAGTCTAAGCAATAGGTCTTTCTTAATGAGATCTTGTCAGGACTATAGTAGGTTTGTGATGACATCATTTTTTATGGGATAGCACCAAAAAAAGTTCATGCAAATTTTGTCCGTCTGTCTGTCTGTCAGTTAAATGTAAATGTTTAGAATAAGCCAGAGTCACTTAAGCACTGTAAAAAGGCAGTTATTGGGATGGCTGGGATCTTTAATTATTCTCCTGACCTTATTTTTGCAGTGTCTAGTATTGACAGCCTTTATGCAGGGTAGAGCAGTGCCTATGGTGTGCTCAGCTGAATGAACCATTCTTTGCAGGGCCTTGCAGTCCTGTTCGGTGCTGTCTCTGTACCAGGTAGGAGTAGAAATTCCTCAGCATTTGAGGGGATACCTGGAATTTCCACAGGTGTCTCAGGTAAAACAATCTCTGCCTTGCTTTTCTGACCACTGAGTCTGTATGCAGTGCCCAGGTCAGGCTCCCAGTGATGTGGGCACCAAGGCATTTGAAGCTATCCACCCTCTCCACTGAGGACATGGTCATATTAAGGGGAGCGTAATTTCTTGGCTGCCTCTTCCCAAGGTCCACTATCGTCTCCTTAGTGTTGCTGATGTCCAGGAGTAAGTTATTGTCCTGACACCAGTAGGTAAGGCTCTTTACTTTGTTCAGGTAGGTCTTTTCATTGGTATCTGTGATCAGGCCCACCACAGCTGTGTCGTCAGCAAACTTAATGATGGTGCTGGAGTCAGAAGTGGCTACACAGTAGTGTGTGTAAAGTGTGTACAGCAGGAGACTCAAAACACAGCCCTGGGGTGCTCCAGTGTTAAGGATGAGGGTTTGGAGAGGTGTGTCTGCCCACTCTCATCACCTGGGGTTTTCCTGTTGTGAATTCTGAAGGAAACTATGGTGTTCGATGCTGTCTGAACTGTTGTCAAGGAACGGCAATCTCCCTCTCTTTTCCGGGTGAGACAGGATGGTGTGGAGGATGTGTAGTATGGCATCTTCTGTAGATCGGTTGGGACAGTAGTCAAACTGTAGTGGGTCCAGTGTGCTGGTTAGTGAGGAACAGATGTAATCCTTGACCAGTTGTTCAGAGCACTTCATCACTACAGAGGTGAAAGCCACTGGGTGGTAGTCATTCTGGCAGGTTGGTTTTGTTTTCTCGGCCACAGGAATGGTGGTGGACACTTAAAGCACGTGTGTATGATAGACTGAGCCAGTTACCGGTTGAATATTGTTGTGAAAACCGGGGAACATTGTTGTCAACATCCCCGTAGTTTGAGGATTTAAATTTAATTTCATTTTATATATTTTATTAATCCCCCTGAGGGGAAATTCAATTTTTTCACTCTTTTTGTCATTAACACACAGGTCCGAAAGATACACACATGCACAAACAGGACCTATACATGCACAAAGTGGAGAGATGTCAGAGTGAGGGGGCTGCCTTGGTCAGGCGCCCCAGTTGTTTGGGGGGGGGGGGGTTGGTGCCTTGCTCAAGGGCACCTTGGCAGTGCCGGGGAGGTGAACTGGCACCTACTGGCAGCCACCAGTCCACGCCCACTTATACCATCTGGTCCTGCTGCTTTCTGGGTGTTTATATGCTTGAAAGCTTCAGCACTTGAAGGGGAGGGGGCTGTGGGCTTATCTGTCCTATTACTTAGACCTTGCCACATGCTTCTGGGATCACCTTCCTGGAATTGTAGTTCCACTTTCTTCCTGTAGTCCCTTTTTGCCTCTTTCACTGCTCTTTTACTTTGTAGACAGCCGCTTTATAATTTCATTGTTTATTACATCCTGGATGATTGTGGTAAGTGGTTTCTGATTGTTGAATGATTTAACTGTAGTTCAGGGGCGGATCTATGGGCACAGGCCCACCCAGTAAGATTCATGAAAAAAAAAAAAAAATCATAATTCTTAACAAATTATCATAGAATCTGCTTTAAATGTTTAATTGACATTTCTGTTTTATTGAGAAAATTCAAAATTAAATAAAAATAAAAAAGAACTTCCTCTCTTGCGTCATTGACGATGTTATGCACACGTTTGAGTTCACGAGCGGTCAGATGGCGGGTGCCGAGGGTCATAGGCACTGTAGCAGGAAGCTGGACTCGTTTAGCAATGGCTAAACAGTTATCTTTGAGCCACTTTTTCAAAAAAACATGTCTACAGACAGAAGAAAGTTCGGGCAAGGCTGTGCTTAAAGAGGATGGTCGTCAGGGGAAGTTAATTGGCCCGGGGAATGAGGGAGAAAGAGCCACCAGGTCATCATCGCCATCCCCTGAGAGTCATGCTAGCCTTTGTGCTAACCCGGCTCCGGCTCCGACCCACCGACCGCCACTGGCCGCATCTGGTGAGCCAATCCGGACACCGTTGGATTTATCACCGATGGAGGAACCAGCCACTCAACCCAAGCTGATAGCATTCCCAGCTACTGTCATAGGTGGGAAATCGCGGTCATTTAATGCCAACTGGTATGGGAAGTACAAGTGGATTGAGTACAGTAAAGAACAAGATGCAGTGTTTTATGGGGTGCCGTTTGTAAAGTGGCTCACGCTGAAAATAACATCAACATTTTGCCACATTTAGCTTCAAACAATGTTTAAAAAAGTGTTGTGAATTTTTTAACGTCACCTTTTACCACATTTACAGCAATATTTGTTAACTTAGAAATATATTAAATAGTTAAATCTAAATATTATATGTGGCACCTAAATGTTAAATCTAAATATTAAATCTAAATCTAAATCTAAATGTTAAATCTAAATGCTAAATCTAAATCTAAATATTAAATCTAAATCTAAATACTAAATCTAAATCTAAATGTTAAATCTAAATATTAAATATAACTATAAATCTAAATGTTAAATCTAAATGCTAAATATAAATATAAATCTAAATGTTAAATCTAAATGCTAAATATAAATATAAATCTAAATGTTAAATCTAAATGCTGAATATAAATATAAATATAAATATAAATATAAA
This sequence comes from Epinephelus lanceolatus, assembly GCF_041903045.1. NCBI lineage: Eukaryota > Metazoa > Chordata > Actinopteri > Perciformes > Serranidae > Epinephelus > Epinephelus lanceolatus. Next base: position 28,603,382 of record NC_135755.1, on the reverse strand, counting down.
TGTTAAATGTTAAATCTAAATGTTCTGGGTGAAACTAAATATTTAGCTAATATGCAAATTCACACTGCTGGTCACCGGAAGTACCAAAATAAAAGCTCGAGATGGTCAGACTGTGTTTATAGAATCAAATAACAAATTAAAACCAACTTATCAGGGGAAATGGACACTTGAACATACATTAGCGTGATAATAACTACCTAAAATAACAAGAAACGTGTTTGGAGAAATTTTATTTGATGTGTACTTTGAGTTGTTAGTGTCCCTTCGGAGGGAATCACCTTGTTGTTTACAAATACTTCCGGGTAGTAAACCAGCGGAGTTTAGCTACATATATATATATGCATATCTCACATTTTTCACGTCACTATATCACCGTTTAGACTAACCTGGTGTTTGTAAAGTCTATAAACACAATGATTGAATAAACATTACTATCACGTTCTGAAATTAATAACATGGTTATCGTAGATTAGCGTTAGCGGTGTCTGTAATGACTCATTAACTCTAAACGGTCCGTGAAAAAAAATATCTTTTTCCAGCAGATGTCTTAGTTACAACATGATTGAGCTAACTGGAGTAGTTTGATGTCATATCCGACAACGGGAGGCTTTTAACAGATGACGTCCTGATGTTAGCTTTGCTGCTGCTGCAGCCACTGATGCTTTCTAGACATCGTGATATCCCAAAACTGAATAAATACCACACATCGCAACACAAAACTGCTTTGCTAGCTCAATCATGTTGTAACTAAGACATCCGCTGGAAAAAAATGTTTTTTTCACGGACCGTTTAAGAGTTAGAGTCATTACAGACACTGCTAATGGTGCTAAGAGCTAACGGTTGTTAGCTTAGCTTAGGTTGTTAGTCCCTCCGAAGGGACACTAACAACTCAAAGTACACGTCAAATAAAATTTCTCCAAACATGTTTCTTGTTATTTTAGGTAGTTATTATCACGCTAATGTATGTTCAAGTGTTCATTTCCCCTGATAAGTTGGTTTTAATTCGTTATTTGATTCTATAAACACAGTCTGACCATCTCAAGCTTTTATTTTGGAACTTCCGGTGACCGGCAGTGTGAATGTGCATATTAGCTAAATATTTAGTTTCACCCAGAACATTTAGATTTAACATTTAACATTTAGATTTAGATTTAGCATTTAGATTTAACATTTAGATTTAGATTTAGATTTAATATTTAGATTTAACATTTATATTTATATTTAGCATTTAGATTTAGATTTAGATTTAATATTTAGATTTAGATTTAGATTCAACATTTAGATTTAGATTTAGATTTAATATTTAGATTTAGCATATAGATTTAACATTTAGATTTAGATTTAGATTTAATATTTAGATTTAACATTTAACATTTAGGTAACACATTTAATATTTAGATTTAACTATTTAATATATTTCTAAGTTAACAAATATTGCTGTAAATGTGGTAAAAGGTGACGTTAAAAAATTCATAACACTTTTTTAAACATTGTTTGAAGCTAAATGTGGCAAAATGTTGATGTTATTTTCAGCGTGAGCCACTTTACAAACGGCACCCCATAGTGTTTTGTAAAGCTTGCAGACATTTTCCGGAGATGTACACTGAGACTACATTTATAAGTGGCTACAAAAACTGGAAACGTCTCAGAGAGGCCTGCGACAAACATGAGTCTACCCAGATAGCACACATACATCTGGCCGACGTCAGCCTGAGGACGACACATCGGCCCTGAATTTATAACGTCTGACGAGCGTCGGCCGCATGGGCGGATATCTTTAAATTTAATACTCTTTTGTCCCAGCTCATCAAACGTCTCTGTTATGTCGGCATTGGGTCGGCCCATACCTGCCCACATACGGAAGTCACCACAGAGGCGGAATTTCATCTCCGCGGTCTTTGTTTGGAACTGAGCTCGCAGGACACAGCATCTCATTGCAGTTGGTTTCAGGTAAGCTAATTGGAATAAATTGGCAGAAAATAGCTATGTTGTTTCTTCTGTGACCGTTAAAAGAGGTTCCTGGTGAGTGGCGAGGCATGACTGGGTGTATATAGCACATGTCCCCACCAACTAACGTTATCTTTCGTTAGCTGTTAGCTAGTTTGGCGGTTTAGCTCATGTTAGCTAACAGGCTACAACTGTGGTGTTTTCATTTTATTTTCCCTAGTTGACGTTATCTGCTCATCTGGTTATCGTGAGCACTCGTTTTGGGTTAAAGGGGAAGTGCCCAGAGCTGCCACCCGTGGTCCCGCGGCCCTCCGGCCTGACCTCCGGGGTCCTGGACGGGTGCTCAAGTGTGGGGGAGAAGAGCAGAGAGGACTACGGAGGTCAGGCGGGGCGGGCCGACACTGTGTATCCCAGAACGGGTGCTCAAGTGTGGGTGAGAAGAGCGGAGAGGACTACAGAGGTCAGGCGGGGTGGGCCGACACTTTGTATCCCAGAACAGGTGCTCAAGTGTGGGTGTGAAGAGCGGAGAGGACTACGGAGGTCAGGCGGGGTGGGCCGACACTGTGTATCCCAGAATGGGCGCTCAAGTGTGGGTGAGAAGAGCGGAGAGGACTACGGAGGTCAAATAGTTGAGTTTAAGGATGCCTTCGGTATGTTGTTAATGTGATTTTATGGGCAATTTATCAGTCGAGGTCTCCTCCTCTGCAAAGCAAACTGACCCGGTGGCTACAGGTAATAGCACAGTTTTGAAACCACTGTTTTTCAGAGATGAAGGACTGATTGTTGAGCTGCTGTTAACAGTTAACGGAGTTAACGCTGGATCCTGTTATTTAAAAGTTTCAACACTAAATTAAGCAGAGTGACGGACCCAAAGCCTTCAGTCTGGCTAAAAGACATCTGAAATGCAAAAAAAAAATACAGTGGTGAAGTTGGGATTTGTTTCTTGAAGTTACGTGCTCATCGTCTTTTCTGTCTCTTGCAGGCTGCCAGGAGAAGCGGACTGGCCATCAGATGTTGTTTGTAGAAATCTGACAATAAAGTTTGTCAAATTGACTTTTGTCTCTTCATTGTGCACACTTACACACGAAATAGGGTAACAGTCAGCTATTTTTGAACGTTAGCATTGATTTCTCACATTGAATAGTGAAATATTTGTAGTTTGAAAGGTCCGACATAAATGAATAAAGGTCGTAGTTAACGAAGCATATGAATATTAATGAAGGAGCGCCTACTGAGCGCAGCTTCTTTTATTGATCGTTTGAACGTCGCGTGGTGGTCACTTTCGATTAAAGGTCGACGTCTCAGCGACGTCTTGGCAATGAGCAAACGCTCTCCCTGCTATGTCTTAACGATCTAAACTTGATACATCGGGCCAGCGTCGGCCAGATGTATGTGTGCTATCTGGGTAGTAAGCCGCATGTCATTGCGCAAACAAAACTGGCATCATTCAGAGACAGCCACGGACCGCAAAACCGCGGGACAGTGTTGAACCAGCTGCGAGGTGATGCTCCAGCATTTGTGGAGAGACACCGGGAACAAGGTTGTCCTGGACATTGCTATGTTGTGTGCCAAGCTTGAAATCCCGCTCAGAGGCCACAGAGAAACCGAGGACGTGTTCAACAAAGGGAATTTTTTGGAGCTTTTTAAGTTCATGTCAAAATATGCACCAGAAACTGATAACCGATTGAAGGAGCTGCCACGAAATGCCACACTGATGAGCCACCAGGTTCAGAATGAGCTGCTTGAAGCTGCAGCATCAATCCTGCTTCGTAAGATAAAGGCTGAACTGCATGGACAATATTTTGCAATACTTGCATTTGAGTATAAAGATCTGGCGAAATGAGAGTTAGTTGCTTTTTGTGTGAGATTTGTTCATGGAGGAGTCATCAAAGAGCGGGCAGTGGGCTTTGTTGAGACCGCGGATTTGTCTGCACAAGGAATATCACAAAAGATCCTGGTCCTTCAACCACTTGGTCTGGATGCTTCTCTCTGTGTCGGGTTCTGTTTTGATGGAGCATCTGTTATGTCGGGACACAGGGGTGGGGTTCAGGTTGTCCTGAAAGAAACTTTTCCGAATGCCATTTATGTACACTGCAACTCACATCGGCTGAGCATGTTAGCACCTTTTCTGACACTGTGAATCAAATACACAGCTTCTTCACTGGGGCCCAGCAGCACGCTCGATTTATGGAGATCCAAAAGGAGATGCACCCCAACCGTCAGAGCATGGAGCTGGAGAGATCGAGCGACACCAGATGGAGTTCAAAATCTGGGTCGGTGCACAAGATATTGAAATTGTTGGATGTATTACTGGAGGCTCTAGCTGAATGTGCAGAAGGCAGTGGACAAACTAAAATAGAAGCAGAACAACTCTTGCAACAGATGCAAACGAAAAAGTTCATTTTCATGCTTGTGACATTTTGCAAACTTTTTGAAAACAGTGATTTTGCCACAAAGGGGCTGCAGAGCTCAACATTATGCGTCACAGACTACATATCCCTCATAGAAATGCTGAAAGCTACATATGCGACTTTCCGGGATGATTCAGATGGTGACTTTGAAAAAGTGCTCAGACTGACAGAAGAACTGATGGAAAAGCACGAGATAGCTAACTGGGATGTGGCTGCTTCTCGTGCGCGCAAGCTGCCTTCAAAGTTTCGCACATCTGTTGTCACCACGACATTGGGGAAAAAATCGGCCATCATGAGTGATGCTGATTTAAAGGCTTTGTGGAACAGTGTTCTGGACAGGCAGGTATCAGAGTTAAACAGCCGATTTAAAGAGGACACATATGGAATCATGAGAGCATCGGCCTCTTTTGCACCTGGATCTGCCACTTTTGGAGACAAAGACATTTTAAAAGCTCCGTGTGACTTGTATGGGATTGAAATAGCTGATGCTGAACATTCTGTGTTCACTCAGCACATTAGACGGAAAATGGATCAGAACAACTTCCCCACACTGACGGGGAACATGAACAGTCTGTTAAGGGCCATCATAACGCTCCCTTTGACCTCCTGCAGTGTCGAGAGACTTTTCTCCGCTACCAACAGGATCCAGGCGCGCCTGAGATCATCCATGCTGACTGGACGCCTCAACAACTGACACTCCTGTCATTTGAAAGAGAGATGATTGACAGTTAGGATTATGATGACATAATCAACGCTTTTAACTCCAAGCCCAGAAGACTCCGCCTTGTGTAGCAACTCTTCCGGTGGCGCTGTACTGCAGGCGACACGGACACAGTGCTGCTGTGGCTACTTGTTGCTCGTTTTGACCTCTTTTATGTGTATTTACTAACGTTTTACTTGGCACACAAGAACTGAGTCGTGCTTTATGTGTCTACACAAACTCTGGTAGTCTGTCCGAAAAAACGCACTTCTGACCGCAAACTCGTGATACGCCAGCAGACGCCGACTTCGGACCTAGCACTCACTAGCCTCTGGCTAGTTAGCTGCTAACTGATTGCAGCAGCGGATGCTCTTCAGCGTACTTCAGCGGACCACTTGAGAAGTTTTTTACCATGAAGACTCTCCTACCGCCACTGTTACTTCTCCTGACTATCAGTGAACTTTGTAAGAGCCTGCTCCCACCCTCTAAACCCTCCACGGACAATACATTTCGCCTTGTTTACACAAAGGAGTTCCTGCTTGCCTTCCAGCAGAGCGGGGACACACAGCCGGAGCACCTGCAACATGGAGGCGTCAGACAACGTCTTTGACGAAGGGGTAATAAACCACCTCTTCCTTCAATCATATTGAGTAATGTGAGATCACTGAGCAGTAAAATGGAGGAGCTAAGACTAAACACACGATTCTGCCATGAATACAGAGAATCATGTATCATGGTCTTCACGGAATCGTGGCTCCGCAAAGATATTCCTGACTCTTTGATCCAACTGCAAGGCTTTTCATGTGTGCAGGCAGACAGAGAGGCCTCCTCTGGGAAAACTAAAGGTGGGGGTATTTGCATATATGTTAGAGACAGCTGGTGCAGTCAACTAACTATCAGAGAAACGATATGTGACCCCGACCTTGAAATGATTTGTATATCCATGAGACCCTTTTACTTACCCAGAGAATTTGGGAACATTATCTTGTGTGCAACTTATGTACCCCCCAGTGGAAATGCTGCTAGAGCTGCAGATGGTATAGCAAAGTGTGTACATAACCTACTGCAACGCACCCCGGGGGCCCCTGTTTTTGTTTTAGGGGACCTGAATCACTGTCGCCTGGAGCCTGCACTGCCTGGATTTTACCAATTTGTCAAACGGGGCACACGAAATGACAGGGTACTAGATAAGTGCTACAGTAACATTAAAGACGCTTTTAAAGCAAAGATCCTTCCTCCTCTCTCAAATTCTGACCATCTGACTGTCCACCTTTTGCCCACATACAAATCTGCACTCAAATCGAGCAAACCCCAACAGAAGACGATCCTGCAGTGGAATGAGGACAGTGTGGACACGTTGAGAGGCTGCTTCTCCTGCACAGATTGGAACATTTTCCATCACTTGGAACTAAATGAGGCTACAGAGACCATCACAGATTAAATTAAATTCTGTGTTGACAACATCGTCCCTAAAAAGTGTGTTGTCCACTACCCTAACAACAAGCCACACATCACTAAGGAGGTCAAAGCCTGCATCAATAAAAAGAAGCTCACGAATGGGCGTGGCTGTAGCACAAAAGGAGCTGAACATGATGCTGAGGAAGGCAAGAGACAAACATTGCAGAGTAATTGAACAGAGCTTCTGCACAATGGACAACAAAAAACTTTGGAACTCCATGAAAAAAGTCACCAGTATGTCTTCTGGTAAAAAGCACATTGTGACACTGAATGATTTGGACAGAGCAAATGATCTTAATGACTTCTTTTTAAGACATGACTCTCCAAACTCCTCTCCTTCAGAAATGTGTGGCATGCTTGATTCTATTGATGTCCCATCTGATTGGGTAGAAATCGATCCCCTACAGGTACAGTCAGTCTTTAAAAATGTACGCAATAAGAAATCCACAGGCCCTGACGGCCTACCTGTATGTCTGTACAAATATTGCTCATCTGAACTGACTGAGGCATGGCATCTGATGAAGCAGAATTCGGGGCCCGGAATTGGGCCTGGTGGGTCCTGACCTCGTCTTCAACTTTTAGACTACTTTTGCTCTTGTCCAAAATAAGTATCTTTAAAACCAAATACTCAGCAGTCAAGGAATCACTGGAGACACGTAGAATCGAGTGCAACTGAGTTTAATGTGTTTGCAGGCAACAACACATACAACTCAATGAGTCAAGCTCCAGAGCAGGACTGAAGTTTTGCTTTCTGTGTGCTCTCTTTTATGCTCTTCTCTTTAGTCCTTCCCACATAAGCCTGAACATAATGGTGTCATACATGCACATCAAATCCTATCAGATCCTAGGTACTTTCCACTTTCGTCCTTGAACATCAGATCCTGTATCCAATGCAATACACCAATGAGTGTGTGTGTGTGCACATTATGTGGATACATGAAACAATAAACCAAGCTGTGACTGGTTATGATCAAGCAGAGTATACTGCCTGTACATGTATTTTTAAAGGTCAACTGATACTAAAGCGTAAGACTAAACAGGTACATTACACTACACGTCCTATTTTTAATATGTTCACACTGTCCCTTCCTGTTCCAAAGGTAACGTGTCCTACAGAGAATAAGCATTTCAGACCTATATCTTTAACAAGCTCGGTTATGAAATGTTTTGAAAAGATAATAATAAACATGATAAAAACCTGCGATATCCTCTTGTCTCAACCCCCTCCAATTTGCTTATAAAGCAGGGCGTAGTACGGAAGACGCAATAATTAGTGTGTCTCACTTAATCAGCAAACGCCTTGAAGACCCTAAGGCCTACGCCAGAGTCTTACTTGCTGATGTTAGTTTAGCATTCAACACAGTCTGTCCACAGCTGCTTATAGATAAGCTTTTAGACCTAAATGTAAACCCCTCTGTGGTCAAATGGTTCCACTCGCTTTTAACAAACAGACCACAACAGGTCTGTATAAATGGAACTTTATTTGAAACAAAATACTGCAGCACTGGAGTTCCTCAAGGCTTTGTGAGCTCTCCTTTCTTATGCACTGTGTACACTAAAGAATGCAGAAGTGACCAGGCGAATAACTTCATCATAAAAGTCTCTGACGACACTGTAATTTTAAGCCGAAAGCAGATGTTTCCCCCTCGGTGTACCACAAAGAAATTGACACTTTTAAGATCTGGTGTGAAAAGAATCATCTCTCTCTTAATCTCACAAAAACTAAAGAAATGATCTTTGACCCCAGAAGTGTGGGCACACATGATCCTGTAGTCATAGATGACTGAAAAATTGAGCAGGTTGGCTCCTACAAATATCTGGGAGTGATGATAGATAATCAACTCAAATGGAACGAACATGTGGACTTTCTATGTAACAAATTGGCTCAGAGATAGCATTTCCTCCGCCGACTCAGCTTGTTTGGTGTGGACAGTAAAATTATGTTAACTTTTTATAATGCTGTCCTGGGTAGCCTGATCAGATACGGCTTAGCATCTTGGTTCGGCTCCCTCACTACACAGAGCAAATCTAAGATAGAGAAAATGATAAAAGCGGCCATGAAGGTGATCGGTACAAAAAATTATCCGTCCCTTCAAATTACTTCCGAAGAATCTGTACTCAAACAATCTCACCGTATCCTGAATGATCCTTCACATGTTCTGTTCCCAGAGTATGAACTCCTGCCTTCGGGTAGAAGATATAGAGCCTGTAGGTATAAAACTAACCGGTACAGGTTCTCCTTCCTTCCAGCATCAATTGCTGTTCTGAACAAACAACCTGCTCAATCTCAGTTTTAAATCTTAATTTAAAAACTGCACTTGACTGTGGTTTTATTATGGGTGCTTATCCTATCTTTGATTATTTGATCACTTTTGAATTTGTGCAATAAATTTTTGTTGGGTCATGTGCAATAATCTTATGTTTTTATATCATGTCATTGCCATGTTATCTGTGTACTGGTCCCTGCACAGGTCACTTTTTTCGAATTTGTGCAATATATTTCTGCTGGCTCATGTGCAATACTCGACTCCTGCACAACCCACCTTTCTTTGCTGGGTCGTGTGCAAAAATCGGATGGACTTCCCAGATACCATCTAAGCACGGAACTGTCCTCGTATGTTCTTATGTCTTGCGAATGTCGTTTGTATTTTAAATTGTGAGCGGCAGCTGCCTTGTTGTCCAAGACAAATTTCCTCTCTGAGGAAAATAAAGTTATTCTGATTCTGATGAACTGCAGGTAAGACTGTTTTTTTTTTTATTCTGGCCCGCCGGTATGTTATGATTGCGTTTGTGTGAGCCTGTGAGGAGGCTCTGAACATGTTCCATTGGTCTGACATGTCAATATCTGTGCTGTATCCAACCCCACTCGCAAATCACCAACTTTATGAATTAACCTTATAGGCTAGTAACAGTAGTGACAACAGTCAAGTGCGCCGTGCTGTCTAAGGTGCTGAGTGTGTCTGGAGCAGAGCAGGTCTCTGTCTCCCCATGCGCAGTAGTGTGAATATTTATGCTATTAAGTAAACGAAGAAAACATGTCTCTCATAGTTTAATAGCAGCAAAACAATAAGGCTTCATCAAATATGTCAATATGTCCAAATATGCACATTAACTGAGATTTATAAAACAGAATCAAGCGTCACACGGCTTTACAAATATGCCGAAAATAATGTGTATGCATATTTCTGGCTTTGTGCGGGCACACAGTTTTAGTCATGTTTTAGTATGTTCTTCTTACTAAATCCACAGACATCTCATCTTTAAAAATAATCAGGCCCATCCAAATTTTTGCAGGCCTACCCATTAGCTACGTTCTGGCTCCGCCACTGCTGTAGTTGCTTCTGTAGTTTTACAGATTAAATCCACCACAGACTCAATGAGTTCATTGATGTCATCAGTGACATCGATGGTGGTGTCCTGGAACTTGCTCCAGACTGCATCATGTAATGCAGACTGCAAGATGGCTTCTGACTGGCCTGACCATTTTCAGACACCTCACATCACTGGGAGCATGCATCATAGTTTGTTTACATACTTTGATCTCAACAGGATGGCTGCATGGTCACTCTTGCCGTCTGAGGGATGGATTCTGCTCTGTAGCCGCTTCTGAATGCTGTAATGCAGTGTGCATATTACCCCTGTGGCACAGTCAGTATGTTGATGGAAGTCAGGCTTTACCTTCTTAAGGTTAGCCTGATTAAAGTCTCCAGCAGCAATGAATGCAACATCACAGTTATGGATCTGTGGGGAGTTCAGGTCTTTGCAGAGATCCAACAGGGCAGCCTCTGTATTTGCTTGTGGTGGAATATAGTCTGCTGTGATAATGATGGATGTGAATTCCCTCAGTAGAAAGTGTTGTCTGCATTTGATTGACAGTTGCTCCAGATCAGGTGAGAAGGAGCAGGATAGCAGTTTGAGACAGTTTCCGACTGTCACACCAGGGCCCTATTTCAGAAAGCTATATCTAGGTGCAAGGATTGTTAGATAGATAGAGTGTGAGGTAAAACGGTATATTTCATATGGACTGTCCTCCGGGAACGATAACACCCAAATGGGGTCTAATCACTATCTCCTTACGCAACAGCCTCTGAATTATTTGTGCCTGAACATCCACGACTTTATTCACAAAAGGACATGCCATGTCTTTCCTTCTTGCTATAAGCTCAGCAAGCAATTAGCCTCGGGCTTAGCCAGCAGATTTGCTTCACGGAGCATGCTGCCATAGTAACTAACTCAGGGTTACGCTGAACTGGCTTTTCTCAGGCTTAACATACTCAGAGTTTTCATTAATTGTGCTTTCTGAAATAGAGCCCAGCTCTTATTTACTATAGACCTTTTGCTGTTAGTAAACAGTATGGCATTTTTTTGGCAGGCGGGGCTAAGCTGGAGGCAAACCAATTCTCCACAGACATTAGCTAGTGCTAGCTAGCGCTAGCTAGCAAGTTTTGTTGGTTTGTTTTAGACAATGGAGGAAGATGATTCAAGTGGTGCATCCAGAAATACTCATTCCCAAGAGTGCACTCTGGCGCAATCTGGACCATGGATAAATTTGGAGTGGTTGCTGAATGTACACTTTGGTCATCCAGAGCACCGACAATCAGAGTGGCAGAGTGCACTCTGGGCACTCTGTCTGGGGAGACGGAGCAGCAGAGCGTCGAGCAGGGTGAATGTGTGATTAACTTAATTGTTCGTTAATTCATATAGAAATATGACTGAATTTATGATCACACAATGTCAGATCACTAACTCTCCTGGACTGCGAGTGTTACTTGAAAAAGTATACACTGACCAACGGGACCAGAGTGGCTGACCTGTATGCTCTCACTCAGTGGATGGATGACATGACAGGATTGCTGAAGGTGGGATGGCCAGCGTTGTGGTTGATTATTATGCCAATCTTACAAAGGGGGATGACACTTGAACAGTTTCACTCTGGACCTGGTTTTCACGTATGGATTAAAATTAGACATTATCGGCTCCGAGGAGCTGCTTGTGACTGATCACAAATGTATTCTCTTTAATGTGTCTTTTAATACTGATTGTACACTCAGAAAGCGTGTTATTTGTTCACGTATGTCGAGAAATTCTCCTCTGTTTTTAACAACAGTATAGGGCAGCTTTTTGGTGATGAGAGTGATGATAATTCTCTAGTTCACACTTTTAACTCACATTGCTCCATTATTTTAGACGAGATTGCTCCTCTGAAATCCCGTACAGTTGCTACTGTTAATTCTACCCCCTGGATTAATGATGAAATTCGTTGTTTTAAATGCAAATGTCGCCGTATCGAGCGCCTGTGGAAGTCTACAAAGCTTCAGGTCCATCGTATTTATTTTAAAGAACTCTTAATGGAGTATAACTCAATGGTTAAAGCTGCTTGGGCCTCTTATTTTGCTGACCTCATTTCCTCCAATAAGCGGAAACCCAAAGTTGTTTTTTACCCTATAAATGTAATAGTATTGTATTATTATATTTATTATATATTATTACATATTATTATATGTAATAATAATTATATGTAAGTGTTAGAGCAGGTATTACCCCCTCTTCTGCTCTTCTGAAAACTTAGGGGAAATCCTAGTTTTATCTAATGCTCCCTACCATAATTATCAAACTAAGCATCAAACCCCAGCAAAGGAAAATGATGTTGTTTCACCTGAGTTGTAGCAGACCAGAAAGGAGATGTTCTGGAGGGGGAAGAGGAAAAAGCAGCACTGCTCCATGGTGTGAACCTTCGTTGTCATCTTCACACACCCCGTGTGGGCATGCAAAAGTCTGCGGTTCTTCAGTCCTGACCTTGTTGGTCCAGGACGCAGGAGTTAGGCAGACTTTGTGGCACGAAGTTCTTTCTGTTGGTTCTTCTCGGGATGCAACCAAATAGTCTGGCGGACCATGCTCCAGCATTGTCCGCTGGCTTCTCACAAGTCCTTCTTCAAGATCCTTGGTCTCTCCTCCAGCCTTCTTTTTTCTCTCACTCTAACCTTTTTAACCCCCCATGTCGGTCATCTTATAGTTGTTCAAAGGGGTTGAGATTGGCAGGCAGGCTCCGGCCTCTGTGCTGTGATTGGCCCTGCCAGCTGTCTTCTTAGGCTGATGTCCCGTAGGAGCAGTTGGCGGGACATTTCACTCCTCCCCTCCTGTACATTTCCTAGTTTAAAGTTTAATTTACTTTAATTGCTTCCTAGATGGTTAATAAAGCTTGGAGCATTTCTAATGCTTTCATGTTTAATAACATGGCACTGTCTGCTCTTGAATGGTACCAAACACACATTGTCTGCAACAGGATATTACCAACTTATAAATAAGTGGTCAACAGACACTACCAATTTAGATTTAAATGTTATACATGGTGATCATGTTATAACATCAGATATATATACATGTGTATGTATATGCACTGAAATGGAGAGAAAGGAGAAAACATAAAATTACAATCAACAATGTTGGTGTCTGGAATCCACGTTGCTGTCTTTCCTCTTAAAAGACAACTGCAAGGAAAGGTGTTATCGCATTAACATACACACAGACGTCTGCACCATAGGGGACCTGGTGCCGAGTCGTCTTGCTTGGATCTTCCTGGGTAACACCAACATGTTAGATGATAAAGTTACATTTGCAGCACCTTTCAGACCATGTGGCTGAGTCTGTGTCTTTGTTTCCAGAGTTTGTGAAGGGTCGTAAACTCTGTTGTTGAGAGCTTTATCAGATGAGTGAAAGTCTATCTTTGATGTCAGGAAGCTGAGTAAAGTCCGTTGGTGTGGATCCAGAATAAACAGGCTTGATCATCCTACATATCATACATAATAAAAAGGCTTTTTCCTTACTATTTTAAAAGATGTTTTTCATGTGAAAGAAGGTTTTGTTAAAGGTTGTTTAATAATGTATGATTGAATTTGTGCTCATTTAAAGTTTGTGTAATGAAGGACTGAATGACTTTAAAACTGTAAATTTATTTTTTTTAGAGTGTAACTTTCTGTGTTTCCGTGGTACAAAAGAAGAATGAATAACAACAAAAAGCAAACACCAATCTAGAAATATCGGTATTGGCTATTCGTGAAATTGTTATTTTAAATATTGGTATCAGTATTGGCGCAGAATTTCAAAATCAGTGTATCCATAGTTCAATTAGAAAGTTAATTTGTACGTTTTATTATTACTTCATGGTGTCATCTATTATTTTATTATTTATTCTTCTGAACAAGTTAATTTGTAATTCTTTTTTGATTGATTATTGATTTATATGATTATTATAACACACAACATGTTACTGAAAGCAAATTAAAGCATTTTTTTAATCTTATTTTTTATTGATGGCCAGGTTGTTTATTAGTTGCATTTTGGTAATACGAGCAAACATGCAGTACTAACTGATGAGTTGCAGCAAATGTGGCTCGCCTAGGGCACCAAATGTGATGGAACAGCCACTGGGACTGTCATTGCCATTAGGGAGGATACTTGGTGTGCAATGGTGTTTGGGTGGATGGAGCATTTTACAGTAGGTAGGTGGCATCGACATAAATGTCAGGATGCAAGGTTTACAAGCAGAACATCGTATTGTAACAAGATGATCAGTGTTCAGTTTATCTGACAGTGGTTTTTGTGTTTCTTATATATGTGTATGTGATCTCACATTTGTGTGAACAATTGTGGTGTGCCGGTCTAGGCCAAAATGCCAGGGCAGTTTTTTTTTTCTCCCAGTCCACCACTGCCAACATGTGTCAAGGTGGGAATGGTAGTGCACAGGTGATGAGTTGTGCCTGGTTTCCTCCAGATGTGATGCTTAGAATTGAGTCCTTGAGATGCTTTTTTGCAAACTTCAAGTAGGCTTTTATATCTTATACTAACGTGAGGAGAGGAGGCTTCTGTCTGGCCACTCTATCACAAAGTCAAGATCAGTGTTGTGTTGAAGTGATATTTGCCCTTCCAGTAGTTTCTAAATAAGATAAGAGATAAGATAAGGTACACCTTTATTGATCCCATAATTGAGAAATTCCAGTGTTACAGCAGTCAAGGGGAAAGCGTCAGATTAAAGATTTCAAAATTTAAACTTAAAAACTTAAAACTTAAAAAACTAGGCATGCAAAATAAGTACAAAATACAAGAAACTGCGATAAATAACAATAATAATAATGATGAGAAGTGGATAATAATGAGCAGCAGTGAATGAAAATGAGCAGTGGATAAACGGAGCACATCTAGTGCAAGTGATTGTATGTGCAAAACAGCAGACAGCTGTAGTGTCCATAAAGTGTCCATAGTGTCAATAAAGTATCCATGGTGCAGTTTACTGTGAGCAGTGCTGGTTATGTAGCCTGACAGCAGCAGGCAGGAAGGAACTGCGATAGCGTTCCTTCACACACTTTGGGTAAATCAGTCTATCGCTGAAGGAGCTCTCCAGAGCTTTTATCTCCTCCTGCAGAGGATGGGAGTCATTAGTCCTCAGAGATGACAGCTTGGCTGTCATCCTCCTTTCTCCCACTACCTGCACAGAGTCCAGAGAGCATCCCAGGACAGAGCTGGCCTTCTTGATCAGCTTGTCCAGTCTCTTCCTATCTGCAGCCGAGACGCTGCTGCCCCAGCAGACCACTCTGTAAAAGATGGCTGATGCCACCACAGTGTCAAAAAAGGTCTTCAGGAGCGCCCTCTGCACTCCCAAAGACCTGAGCCGCCTCAGCAGGTAGAGTCTGCTATTAGTCCAGTCCAGTTTATTGTTAAGATGAACACCCAGGTACTTATAAGATGTCACCATCTCAATGTCCTTTCCCTGGATATTCACCGGTGTTGGGGGGAGGAGTCTGCGCCTGTGGAAATCCACCATCAGCTATTTGGTTTTACCCGCGTTGATCTGAAGGTGGTTCCTCAGGCACCAGTCCACAAAGTCCTGGTTCAGTTCTCTGTACTCCCTGTCGTCCCCATCTGTGATGAGGCCGACTATGGCAGAGTCGTCAGAGAACGTCTGCAGATGACAGGTGGGGTGTCATATGAAAAGTCTGCAGTGTAGAGGGTGAAGAGGAACGGTGTCAGCACCGTCCCCTGCGGGGCCCCCGTACTGCAGACAACCAAGTCTGATACACAATCCTGGGTCCTGCCATACTGCGGCCGGTCCGTGAGGTAGTCCAGGATCCAGGATGTGAGGTGATTAGCCACCCCTATGTGCTCCAGTTTGTCCCTCAGAAGCTCAGGCTGTATGGTGTTGAAAGCGCTGGAGATATCAAAGAACATGATTCTCACAGAGCTTCCGGGCTTCTCCAGGAGAGAAAGAGCTCTATGCAGGAGGAAGATGATGGCGTCATCCACCCCAGTGCCAGGCTGGTAGGCAAACTGCAGCGGGTCCATTGAAGGGCCTACTGCTGGGTGGAGACGAGACAGGACCAGGCGCTCCAGAGTCTTCATGAGGTGTGATGTTAATGCCACCAGTCTGAAGCTGCTGAAGTCCTTGGGGTGCGGAGTCTTGGGCACAGGTACCACGCAGGATGTCTTCCACAGCTGTGGTACTCTCCCCAGCCTCAGGCTCAGGTTGAAGATGGTTTCAACTATCCTGCACAGTTGGTCTGCGCAGGACTTCAGGAGCCTGGAGCTGATGCCGTCTGGACCCGCAGCCTTCCTCGTCTTTATCTTCCTCAGCTGATCTCTCACCTGACAGGTAATGAAGGACAGTGGGTGGGGGTGATGAGATGTCCGGGGGAGCGGGGGTGGGGGAGGTGTCGAAGCAGTGTGCCAGGAGTGTAGGTGGGGGGGAAGGTGAAGGTGAGGATGAGGGGGGTTGCAGCTGTGATGTCTGGGCCAGTTGAGGGGCAGACTGATCAAATCTACTGAAGAACAGATTCAGATCATTCACCCACTGCTGGTCGCCTCTGGCCTGGGAGTCTGGTTGTTTGTGTCCTGAGATGGTTTTCAGACCTCTCCAGACTTGCTCTGCTGCAGCTGTTCCTCTATCTTCTTTCTTCAATCTCCATGAAAAACCACTGGAGCTCAGCTACAGGTCTAACAGGTTCTAACAAGGCCTTTTTACCCTTATTTACCCTTTGGCTGGGCAGCTAGCTCTAAGATTCCTGGTTGATCCAAACTTCTACCATGTAAGAATGTTGGAGGTCACTGTGCTCTTAGGAATCTTCAATGCAGCAGAAATTTTAAGCCATCCCCAGACCTACAGGTGCCTTGACACAATCCTGTCTTTGAGCTTTGCAGACAGGTCTTTCAACCTCATGGGTCCAAATAAAATTATGGCCATTCAATTGAATTGACCAGGGGTGGAGTCCAATTGAGGCTTGTGCACACAAGACAACAACCACAGAAATAGTTTTATGGATGTAACCGTACCCTGCTGACCTGCTAGTGGTTGAGGACCAAAAGTAAGCTTTGATTTTGTTAGCTGAGTACATAGGTCTTCATTTAGGTATGGCGAGGTATGACAGCTGCCATACCTTGGAATCGGGAGGGAAAAAAAGAGAGAGGTTCTGTAGTCATCTTACTTGTGTCATGGATGTATTAAAAGACGTGTGTGTGAAACAGTGCACTGTTGAGGCGCACTGGCTGGTTGTTTTCATTGTATTGCAAATAGGTCAATAATATGCTCATCAGTGAATACGAGTGTTAGTGGATCAAATTGTTCGCCACTTCACTCCACTATGAGTTATGTGAGTTATCTGTGTGTTGTAAAAGCATTTTGCTCTGCTGCTGTAGACAGCCTGTCTAAATGATGTCTTGAAGCCTGTCTGATTGTATGTGGGGGTTTTTTCTTCATGTTGCCATGTTAAGCTTGTATTTTCGGTCTCTGGAGACACTCCAATAAATTTGCCTATACAGTATTGTACCAAATTGGCCTTTGTTTTACTGTGTTTCATACACCAGACCCCTTGGTTATCTTCTAGAAATGAGCTTGTAATTAATTTATTTTCTTTATTTTCTGTGAAGTTAAACACATGACTAATGATAATTAAACGTCCGCTCGTTGTCCGTGGTGCTGAAATATGCGCCGAAATAGGTCCGATGTTTTCACTGCTCTCACCAAGTCGTGCATTACATGCAGACATGAGGTATTATGAATGTGAGAAACAGCTTCATGTCCTTTGAAACAGTTTTCAATAGCATAGTATGTACTTCTGACAGGTCAAAGACCAAAGTGAAGTTTTATATAAGTTCATATTTTTGAAACTCCATTATCAGTAGCTCTGTGACGTCATGTCATATTGGCATACCTTAGCTTTTGCTGAAACGACGCCCCTGGCTGAGTAATGGACCAGTGTCTAGATTCATGGAGGTAAATGCTGTGCTGTGTAATAGTCAGGAAGGAGAAACACAGACCCAGGTATGATTATATCAACCTTACATTCAAAACATTGTAAAAAATAAAATAAAATGAAGTTTACAACTTGGCAGCCGGCATCTCTATGAAAAGAAAATACATTTTCTTGAGCCCATCAACATCAACATTTCAACTCAATTGGGATATCAAAGTGCAATAAAGTTCAACTTCAGTTCAGAGTTCAGTTCAGGTTCTTTCAGTCAAGTTGTATAGTTTTGTCAGATGGATCCTTTAAGTTTAGTCAAAGAGTTTATTGAAGTTCCTGTAAGTGTCTATTGTTCTTCTGGGTTATTCAAAGTTCCAGTCAGTGTCTTTTGATCTTCTGGGTGCACCCTATTTGTAATAAGTCTACATCATGGATCGTGTCGTGTCAGATCCTACAACACTGGTGAACTTGTGCAAGGAAGAAGGAAGAAGGAATGGATGAGTTCCCTCTCTGCTGAATGAAGCAATCAGATTTCCCAGTTGCTTGCCATCCCCCTTGGTTCCAGTTTCCAGAATCCAAGAAAGTTTCCAGTGGTATCAAAAACCTAGCCTGCATTACAATATAAAACCCTTATTGTTTACAGTCATAACATTTCAATCACTTATGGCCCTGTGTCAGATTAATTCTATTTTCTCAGAAAAAGTTATTACTATATGACATAGTCCTGTAATAGCAATAGCTTCAACTCACATCACTTCATGTAATGTTTTTAATCCATATTAAATGAATTATGAATTGTTTTTAGCTTTTTAACCATGAAATTATGATTACTGAATCTTTTAACCATTAATTGTGATTACAAATCTTAAACGATGAATTCTTATATGATTGTTTTTAAATCATGAACTGAAATACAATTCAAAATGAATTCTCTTACACTTTAAAATCTGTATTGAGTTTATAGATTTTATCTTCACGTTTTAACATTTTCTCACACTCTTCATGAACACTGTTTATAACCAACCTTGTTTAATAGGATAACAATGATATTAAATTTATTCAAAAATACCAAATTAATTACAAAATAAACAATACAGCTATGGTTCACACTAATTTTGGGACTTGCTTCTTCCCTCCTAAAGTATTGCATTACTGCGTGATTTGGCCAATAACAATTAAATAATCTTGACAGGCAAATAAATCAATCACATAACTTACAACAATACAGTTTGGTGAACCAGCAAGTAATATGAGAATAAAATAATGAATAAATCTTAAATTAAATTATTTTTTAATAAAATAGGAAACTCTGGGCCGAATTCACAAAGAATGAACTGCGGCCGCTGATAGCACCTTGAATTGCACTTCACTTGCACCCGCAGTTTGCTCCGTCTTAACGTCCTATCCACAAAGGATATTGCGCTAATGATATACCAGTGCAAACATGCCCGCAAAGTTTGGCAGCTGAATGCAGTTTGCCCCTGATTTGCCCCTGATTGCAATAAGCCACACATGGCAAAGTATAAATGCTGGCTTTGTGCCAAGAACACCGT
Organism: Epinephelus lanceolatus; assembly: GCF_041903045.1. NCBI lineage: Eukaryota > Metazoa > Chordata > Actinopteri > Perciformes > Serranidae > Epinephelus > Epinephelus lanceolatus. The sequence goes on along the minus strand of NC_135755.1, from coordinate 28,584,082 downwards.
GGCAGAACAATGGCAGACTTTGTTTGGCAAAGTACTGAATACTGTAAACCCTCATGTAGTGATGTCTGCTGGTGAGTCAGTCTAACAGTGTCGGATGGGTTGAGGCTGTGGATTTGACCAAGTTTGACCACTTTATCACTATTCCCTCTCACTTGTAGCTGTTTTTTCATTATCTTTTGAATTTAATATGAATTATGGAACCGTTTTTGTTCACGTTTGTTTCCCCCGTTTCGTAAAATAAATTATTGAAAGTTGCTTTTGAAGTGCGTGACAGAAGTGGGTTTTGAGAACAACCGCAGACTGTCACCTGTTCAACGCATCAATATCTTTGGATGTCATTAAAGTAATAATGATTATAATATTAATGTCAAAATATTATTTACAGATTGATTTAACAGACGATCACTGCTGCCACGATCACTGGAAAGTCTGGGTGAGAGGCTTCCACAGAGGAGCGCCCAGTTTGCGCCAGCTTTCTAAAGATGTTATTTACTTCACTCAAACTGCGTGTGGCTATTAGCGCTGGTGTTAGTGAATTACACGTTGTTTATCAATGAGGCTCATTTGCATAGAAAGGGGCAATTTTTGTGCCATATGCATATTACGTCATTTAAATACGTGCAAATAACACCGGAGCACCGAGACGCAATCTACTTGGCAGCGCAGTTAGTGGAGCATTTCACCCTCTGCACGTGCTTTGTGAATTAGATGGTATCTGTTTGCTCCATTTTTACCGGTTTAGCGGCCGCAAAAGCCACGCAATCCTTTTGTGAATTTGGCCCTCTGTTTCTACTTGGTTACATGGACGTTTGTAGGTTCCTTCAGTTCAAACACAAAAATTGTGCAAAATTGTGCACTGTGCTACCATTTCGGCATGCATGCAAGCGTAAATTAACTTTTGATCCATGTTTGTCACTTATCACTCATGATTGGTTTAAAATAAACATCTTTATGTCCACAGAGACACAACTGGAGAAGTTATTAGAAGATCTGGGGCTGGAGCAGCACTACACAGAGAAGCTATCCCTGAGCACAGTACTACAGATTGATGAGAAGACCATTACTGATGAACCTGCCAAGTGCCATTCAGATCTTCCATGGTATTTTCTGAAGAAACTGATGATGGTTAATGTGACAGCTAGGAATGTGAAATGTACATCTGCATGTGGGTCAAACTGTGATGATCCATCAGGGAATACAGAGTTAGATCTTGATGATCTATTCGACAGCAAACATTCAGATGACATGTTAAACCCCCTTGACATAATCACTGCTCTCTTTCTGTGTTCTGATGCTTTTGTACAACAGGAAATGGCACTCAAAATGTCTCTGTGTCAGGTTTCTGTGCCTCTGTTGCTTCCCAATTGTGACACAAAGCAGTGCACACTCATGCTTTGGGCCATGAGAGAAATCGTTAAAAGGTACAGACCTCAATCACTTTCAGAGTCCAAAGGCTTCATTGAACAAAGAATTGTTCTCTCTGAACTTCCAATGATATCTTTTGTGAGACTGGGTGAGTGCTCCCTGTCCAAGTCAGAGATCCTCAATAAGCTTCTGAGCAATTCTCAGCAGTACCATGATACATTTGTTCACTGTAACATGGAGTGTGGTGACAGTCCAAGGAGAATATCCAATGGACTGGTTGAAATGACTTGGTACCTTCCTTGTGGGAACAAAAACATGGATATTTTCAGTGAGCCAGTAGCTGTAGCTAACCTTCGTGGGGATATTGCCTCGTTTGAAACACAATTTTCTTTTTTGTGTCAGACATCAGCAGCAGTTTTTGTGTTCTTTGACAATTTGGACTCTGAGTGTGAGCTGCTCACCAACCAACACCACAAGGCACAGATCTTTTTGGTAGGTAACCATCAATTCAATCACTCCAGTAAAGATGCTCTTAAAAAGGTAACAACCAAGTTGTGCTTGATGAAAAGTAACTTACTTTTAAAGACTAAGCAGATGAATGATGCAGACTTTGTCAAAAATTTGAGAAAAACAGTCAACAATGTAGTTGAGAACTCAAAGATGAAGATGCGAATTGAGCAGATGGCTGATATTGCTCATGAACTGGGAATCTGGGTTGATGAAGACTCTTCAGAGTGCCAGAGTGCCAAGAAAAATGCAGATGCTCTGAGTGAAGAAATTCAAGACATCTTTAAATACAAAGACACTCAGCTACCCTTGCAAGGCCAAATATGGAAGGAACTGACTCGCTTAGAGAAGGAACAATTTCGGCTTCGAGATGTTGGGTCCCAGAACATAGAAAACTACAAAAGTGACCTTGAGATACAGAAAACAGAACTTAGGGATAAACAGAACTCTTGTGACATGTCAAATGCAATGACATGTTTTATCAACGCAATAACAAGACCAGGGATAGAGAGGTGCTATTTCCTGAAATGGATGCGAATGAACCTCGATAACATATCTCGAGGAAAACTGTCCGGCCTCCGAGAGCAGTACAAAGAAAAATGCAAAAATTCTGAGAACAAAGAGGAGATCAAAGAAATTGACAGACAACTCTGCAACAGCTCACTGGGGACTGAACACTTCTTCCGTGAAATGGGTCAGATCTATGAGGCTTCACTGTCTCTTCCAGAAACACACCCATCACGTAAACAGTTTCAACATCTGCCCAAACTATGTGCAGAATTGTTACTTGATGGATTTCCCCTTGAGCTTGTAGATGGAGATGCCTCCAACATACCTCTCAGATGGGTGAGTGACGTCCTCTCTCAGCTCAATGGCTTGGTGTCTCCTAAGAACAAGATACTGGTGGTCACAGTTCTTGGAGTTCAGAGCACAGGAAAGTCTACTCTCCTCAACACCATGTTTGGAGTGCAGTTTGCAGTCGGCAGTGGTCGATGCACTCGAGGTGCCTTTATGTTGCTCATCAGAATCAATGAAGATGTTCAAAAAGTCCTCAATTGTGACTTCATGGTGATCATTGACACTGAGGGCTTAAAGTCACCAGAGCTTGCACAACTGGATAATAGCCATGAGCACGACAATGAGCTTGCAACACTTGTTGTGGGGCTGAGTGATATCACCATCATCAATATCGCAATGGAGAATTCAACTGAAATGAAAGACATCCTACAAATAGTTGTGCATGCTTTTCTCAGGATGAAAGAGGTGGGCAAAGAGCCCAAATGTCAGTTTGTCCACCAGAATGTGTCGGATGTTTCAGCTCATGAGAAGAACTTACGAGACAGGAAACTGCTCTTGCAACAGTTAAATGAGATGACCCAGGCAGCAGCCAAAATGGAAAAGAAAGAGGAGAACATGAGCTTCACTGATGTGATGGAGTACAGTCCAGACACTGGGAACTGGTACATTCCTGGACTCTGGAATGGAAACCCACCAATGGCACCAGTCAATGCAGGGTACAGCGAAGCTGTATATGAGCTCAAGAAAAATGTCATCCAAATTTTGGGACGTTGTGAGTCATCAGCTAATAATATCTGGAAGTTTACAGAGTGGATGAAAAACCTGTGGAATGCAGTAAAGCATGAAAACTTCATCTTCAGCTTCAGAAACAGCCTGGTGGCTGATGCATACATGAGGCTGTGCACAGAATTCAACAAATGGGAATGGGAATTCAAAAAAGAAATGTACACATGGGTTACAAATGCTGAGACAAGAATTTCCAATTTTGGCATGTGTGTGGAATCTGAGATACCTGACATGACAGATTTTCTCACTCGTTTGAAAAGTGAAGTGTGCACAGTGCTGACGAAATGGGAGACAAAGCTTCTTGACAATTTGACACAGTACTTCAAGCAAACAGAGGGTCACGTCTATCTAGTTGAAGGATACAGAGAAGACTTTGCAAACAGTGCAAAGACCCTTCGACGAGAAATGGAGAGCTCTGTGTTTAATCAACTCACAGCAACAGCTGACATCAGACAGGGAATGACAGAACTTAATAGAATCAAAGAAAACCACACAAAAGAATTAGAGGGCAGAGTGTGTGCACTGATTGAACAATGTCGGAAGAAAAATGTGGAGATGACAGATGAAGAGCTCGACAAAGAATTTGATAAGATGTGGAACAAAACAGAGAAGGAACTAAACTTCTCAGAAATCAATGTCAAGGACATATACACCAGTGTGTCTTACCACCTGAGAACAAATCTATCACACAAGGGAAGTCATTCATGTGAATTGTTAAGTGAAAAGAGGCTGGAAGATTGTGGACTTGTGCCTTTTAAATATACAGCTGAAGGATTCTACAACCGATTTAAAGAGAAAATGAGCAATATTTTCCTCAATCCAGGTCACACTAAGGCTGTACAACAAATTGCTGACAGTATCATAGCAGATTGCACACACTTTGTCAGTGCAATACTGGAAAGAAAAAGCAATTACCATGACACTTACATCCAGGAGATTTTAAAGAAGATTGATGAGAGGCTGCAAAACAATAAGGAAGTGAAGCCCGACACTGCGTTTGAAGTTTCTCTGAAACAGCACATCTGTGGAGATGCAGCCAGACAGTTTCAGATCATGCATGAAGATTTCATATATGAGAATGATCCCTACAGGTGTCTGAATGAAAACAAAGAAAGGTTTCGCACTGATTTTAAAGACTTGTTCCATGAACGAGACCAGTGCCAGAAGAAGGCAGAAGAATTCACAAACCGCTGCCTGAAGCCTGCAGTCGAAGACTTTGTCAAGCGTTCCTTGGGTCCTGATATCATTGGTGAAATGATGACAAGCCAGCAGTTCAGCACACGAATGTTCTTCCAGTATACAATTTTACTGGATTTGCTCACAAAGAATGACTTTGATGAATATTTAGACTATATTCTCTCATATGAGCCTTATGCAAGGAAACAGATTGTCGACCAAATAGTAAAACGCTTCTCAAAAGGGTCTACCATGTTTGAGCTTGAGGATAAACATGTTCAGTCAAGCATCAGGAACATAACTAATGCTATCAACAGAGCTAAAACAAAAAAGAATGGCAGCTTGAAGACATTTGTTGAAGATATCTGTCAGGAACTTGGTGATAAACTGGTCATTCCTCAGGATGCTCTTGGTGCTTTCATGATCCTGATTAATGCCGACCCGGAGCAGTTTGCTTACTGGCTCACAAAGTGTGTGAATGAGATGGCACCACCTCTTCGAGAAAAGTTTAAAAACACAAGCATCGACAATAAACTATTAAATGTTCATGTGAAGCCTCACGAGGAGCTTTTCACTAAACTGATTGGATGTGGTAAACACTGTCCATTCTGCACAGCGCCTTGTGAGGCAGAAGGAAAAGAACACACTGAGCACTGGTCATCACTACATCGGCCACAGGGTCTGGGTGAATTCAGTTGGTACTGGGGAAATGAACTTATCACTGACATATGCTCTTCCTTGGTGAACAGTAGGAAACGTTTCTGCTGCAGTGTTACTAAAGGTAAATGGCACCGTTACAAGCACTACAAAGAAATTTTCCCAGACTGGAAAATTGCTCCAGATGCAAGCCTTCAGGCATCAGACTACTGGAGATATGTGATGACAAAGTTCAACGAAGAATTTGCCAAAGAATACAAAGCAAATCCTGCTGATATTCCTAAAGCTTGGAGAAATATCACATGTGAGCAGGCAGAAAAGAGTCTCAAAGAGTCATTTAACATCAAGTGAGAGACTACTTACATTGCCCTCACTTGCTTTAAGTGCACACAGGTATGTGTTCTCCTTACTTGTTTTATATGACATAGACGGGAATCACAAATAGTTTAGGGGTAAGATGACAAGGTTGAAGATATTGTCAGTACACTGGTATTTTACCACAGCAGCTTGTAACACGAACACTGGAGAAAAACATTGCATTTAGTGCTCACCTTTACCTGAGATTGCGATTTTTGTGTTTAATAAAAACACTCTGCTTCAACTCTGTTTTATGTTGATGAGGACACTTAAAAATACTTTATGAAATTTTGAGTCAGTGAACATGTTAGGCAGCACATGTTAGAAACACACAAAATGTTTTTGAGTTAAATCAGAATTTATGATGTTTTTGTGACAGATGAATGTTGTACTGTAAATGAAATGACACAGAGTTAATCAAATACGATATGATATGTTATCTTTTAGTGAAAGTTTTTGTTTCTGTGCAGTCTTTATGTGGTATTGTCATAACAAGACAGAATATTTTACCTGATTAAGTATGGTATGTGATTGTTCATGCAAAGTTAGATTCTCTGAAGTATTGTATTTGTGCAGTATCTGCTGCAAAATATTTACATTTCCAATGTATTAAAAGATTATTCAATCTAAATGTCAGTATTAAGGTTTTCATGGCAAAGTTTTTTTCTTATCTAACCGAGTAAACTATGTTATTTTCTCAACTCAAAATTTTACATGCCTTACCAAGATTTTTATACTTATTTCAATCAGTACCTATTGGAAAGCCAGAGCAGTATTTTCAGGAATGGGATAAAGTCATCTCCAGATTTGTTTGGGCAGGGAAGAAACCTAGAGTAAAATTTAAAAGTTTGCAATTAGCAAAGGAGAGGGGAGGGTTAGCCCTCCCATGTTTAAAGGACTATTATAGAGCAGCTCAAATTCGACCACTAATCGGTAGGTGTAAACCCAGCTATAGCTCAAGATGGAAAGAAATAGAAACTTCAATGGGCAGAGGAATACCAATCAATATGTTAGTCGGAGATCCTTCATTAGCAGCCAACCATCTTACAGATCCCAATAATCCCTGGATAACGAGTGCTTTAAAAACATGGAATAGTATAATAAGCAGGCACCAATTGGAAGGCAGGGTTGAAATTTTTAAATGGTTTGCTTACGACCCAGTCTTTAGACTGGGCACATATGATACCAGATTCAATGCTGGACAGAAAATGGGCTTACTGCGTATTGTACACTTCTAAATCAGGGTAAGGTTTCAAGCTTCCAGGACCTAAAAGACAACTTCAAGCTTCAAAATCCGGACCATTTCAGATATCTACAAATCAGAGATTTTTTGGAAAGAAATTTCTAAAGGATAACTAAATTCAAATGGGACATGAAATACTTGACATTTTTCAAAAGGCCTATAGAGATGCCAAATATGAAAAAATAATATCAAAATTATATGTAGCTTTACAAAATCTTAAAGTAGACGACACTTTGGCTGTCAAAGCAAGATGGGAAGCAGAGGGCAATATTACAATAACACAGGAAGAATGCAACAGGATCTGTAAATAGCAATGGCGAACAACATGTTCTCTCTTCTGGAGAGAATTTAGTTGGAAGAACATGTCTCGATTCTTCTCTACTCCAGCGCAAAAGACTGGCTATTCCAATCAGACATCAGATCATGGGGCAATGTAGTAGCTAACCACTTTCATATTTTCTGGAATTGCCCCTCTGTAGCTCCATTTTGGAGAGCTGTCTACGGTGTCCTGGAAGCAGCCTTTAAGAAGAAGGTCAAACTCAATTTCAAAACCATGTACCTTGGTGATCTAGAAGAGCTTCGCTGGGGAAAGCCAGATAACTATCTGATTCGAGTGTTATTGGTTGCTTTTAAAAAAACCTTGACTAAAAAGTGGCTGAAAACGGAAGCTTCAATTCAATTTTTATTTATAAAGCCCAATATCACAAATCACAATTTGCCTCACAGGGCTTTACAGCATATCCCTCTGTCCTTAGGACCCTCACAGTGGATAAGGAAAAATTCCCCAAAAAAACCTTTAATGGGGAAAAAAATGGTAGAAACCTCAGGAAGAGCAACTGAGTAGGGATCCCTCTTCCAGGACGACAGATGTGCAATAGATGTCGTACAGAACAGATCAACATGATAAATTAACAGTAATCCGTATGACACAGTGAGACAGAAAGAGAGAGAGACAGAGAGAGAGAGAGACAGAGAGAGAGAGATGCAGGACAGACGGTAATAACAGTAGCTTACAACAACATTAATGAAAGTAATAATATTATAATTATAGTTCTGGCTACTGTGGTACAATATGTTGAAAGTATATATTAATATCTGATAGTATACATATGTGACAATAATCATATGTGTATAATAACAGTAGAAGTATGACTAATGATAACAGCAGCAGCAGGAGGCATCTGGCAGGACCACGGCAGCAGCACAACCACACACGTCACGCTGTCCAGGCACCGCTGCAATAAGTGCCAACTATTAATGAGTGGATTGATATAGTTTATAACATATACACAATGGAAAGAATTACATTCAAACTAAGAAATCAAGTATATCTTTGAAGAATATTGGTTCAAATGACTTGCTCATGTGTCAACTATAAGGCCTGACTTTGTATATCTATGCAAAGACTGTTTGTGAATATGTAAATTGAATTCCATTTTGCTGTTCGTTCCCCCCACCCCTCTCTCTCCTGACTGTAGACTTGAGAATGTAAAATGTAATTCTAAGAAACAAAAGATATAAGTGCACACGAACGTTGAAGTACAATGCCAGATATACAAAACACAGACCCTCCAGATCCTCCCCAGGATGTTTGTTCTTATGTTGTTTAGTTTATTGTTTTATCCCCCTCCTTGTTGGAGTGTGTCTCTTTTCATTTGTATGATTAGGCCTACCTTAAATGAAAACTCAATAAAAAGTAAATGACCAAAAAAAAAAAAAAATTACATGTCTTTCAGTTAAGTCCTAATAGTACATTTTTACGTGTATGTGATCTTTTCATCTAAATTTAGAATGTTTGTGTTTGTTTCTGTGAAGTATCTGATGCCACATATTTGCATTTTAACCAATTATAAGATCATTCAGTCTATATTTGGTATTGTCAACATGTAGTCCACTGTATGCATGACTGTATTTACATGCAAGTTTATTTTAAGTATATCAAGTATATGTAATCTTTTTTTCACTCTGAATTCAGAATCTCTGTTTATTTGTTTTTGTTTCAGTTAAGTATCTGATTCTACATCTCTAGAAATAGCATTGATTTTATTGTCAACATTTATACATGACAGAGACTTTGTTTTAAGCATGTGGTCTTTCTTTAACTCTGAATTGAAAATGTAATGCAATATATTGCAATCTGAAGGAATTTAAAAGACCAGTCATTCTATAGTCAATTTGGTATTGTCATCATGAATACATTATTTACTTATGTTAACTGTTTCAATAAAGAGACAAAATGGCAGACTGGTTATATTCTTTAATGTTTCAACTCATGTCTTGGGCTTCTGAATTCAATAAAGAATGGAACAAGATTGAGGGTGCGTTTAGGCGCAGAGCGAGTACTGCCACTAAAATTCACCGTGTTTTCTGTCTGAACACATGCTAAGAACTTGCAGCCATGCTTGCAGCTCTGGGAGGCTGTCCTCAGGCATGGTGGTGCTTTTGTCAGCATGCTAACATACTCACAATGAATACGTTTATATGCACACTAATATTCCACTATTACAATATTCTGAATTTGATGAGGTTCATGTAAACAGCACGCTTTGTTCTTTTTCCAGTCTTTTTCTGAATTTAGCATTTTTCAATGAAGACGTGGGATGTGCCGGTATTATTCGGATTTTAATAGCATTATTTGGATATATAAACAGCCCATTTGGAATATGCATCTCAATTGGGGTTTTTACCACAGTTTGCGACAAACGGCCTCTTACCTGTTTGTGGTTAGCTTTTTGTGTTATATTGGAGACGTACACAAACCAACTTGCCAGCAGTTTGCAAGGCTGCATGCCCAAATGTAAAGCCAACATTTCTGGTTGTAAGGAGAAACACACCTACTTTTAAAGATCATGAAAGACTTGGGTATCAACAAGTTTTTGGATATGCGCAAATATCGTAACACTAACCTTTTCAATAAGGTGGTTAAAGGAAAGAAAGAGGGAGGCTGTGTTCACACGGTCCAACAAGTCTGCCACAGGTAAGAATTTTTATTTTTATTTTTTTTTGAAAATCCTATTTTGATGCAGAGTAGCAAAATGATGATTAAGCTGCTCCAGCTGTTTCACTGTTCTATATGCACAGCATGTAAGCAGGAGTATCAGTAAACTACTCACTTTAATTAGCTATGTAAACAGCTTAGTGGGAATATTGGGTTTTTTTTGGAATAAGAGCAAAAAAATGAATATTTTGTGCATGAAAACGTTTCCACTGACAGTGCTGCTACAACATGTTGATGCAGCACCATCGCTACGTACACCTTTGTGTCAGGCATCAGGCGCCGGAGATCAATCACAACTACAAGAGGCACCATTAGACCATTATAGGCAATATGATATACATAATTGCTCGAAACAATAAAGGTATTATGCGTCAGCTTCATTAAAAGATGCAGATTGTGTCTTCCTGTCTGCTTATGCCATGCAGCGCTCTCTCACTCTCCCTTGTTGACCAAAATTTCACTTCCCTGTCTTATTCTGTGGATTGCTGCAAGGGAGTCCATTTGGAACCAAAGGCCATACTTTCTATAAAATTAAAGATGACTTATTCACTTTTGGATAGTAAGTTGCCAAAATACACAAATTTGACATTAAATCAAAAAATGTAGAGTAGTTTAAAGTATAATGAAACCGTGGATTTCATATTGTCTAATATATGCAGGTAGAACTAAAATGTGGAAAGTTTGTGGAAATGTGAGTTTTTGAGATGCTTCTAACTATGAGTACCTTGAAAGTCATGCTATGATTGACTATATATTCCTCTTGGATAAATACTGTGGCAGTGTTTTAAAAGAATGGTTTGATGTTCAGTCTGGTTTGCCGTGTTTTGATCGAGACAGTGTATATAAAAACAACTATTTGCCTAATTTTTTAATGTAGGTGTGTTGCTGTGTTAAGAGTTCAGAACAAGTATGTCAAATATAAGTAAATGCTTGTTTGCAGCTGTTAAAAAGAAAACCCAGGCTCCAATCAATACCCCATTTTATTGCTTACAGGGTATAATATGATTTGACAAAACAACTTAGTTTCAGATAGGCTATATTTTAACTTCAAGAACCCCAAACCTTTTCACAGTGGTAAAGTAAATTTCTAACACAGGTTTAACTTGAATTATAACAGAGATCACACCTGTTTTATCTCAGTTATCTGGCACACAGTCATTATAGAATATCTGGAAGTTCTTATCAACATCCATCCTCCCTTTGAGAAACTTCTCCAGGTTCTTGAGAGGAACTTCCACCATGTGGTTGTTGACACGATCGTTCAGCCCATAAGCTGCAAACACAGGGAACTTGTAGCGCACAAAGTATGGAGCATTTTGGTCAAACTCGGTGCAGCAGTAGGCCGACCACATGTACTCCGGTACAGCCACCCGGTCCAGGTTGTTGCGACGGATTGTGTGCCCGGAGGTGGTGACCCCGGTGACAACGAAGGCTTTGCCGCGGCAGTAGTTGTTGAGACGTTTGCGAATGAGGTCCTGGTGTTCTGTCCAGGGACCAATGTTGAACTCCCTGAACTGGGGTACCACATTGGTCAAGCTGTAGGTGGAGGCTTTGTCCATAGGGTCTGCCTGATGCTCGTCAGGGTTTAGCTGGCCACGTTCGTACTGAACCACATCAGCGTAGTCCTCCAGGACTGCCTGGGTGTCCTCAAAGTTCATATGCATGCTTGAAGATTGGGGGAAGGGCTCCATGTTACTGCTGCTCTTTTCTGAGGCCAGCTATGGGGGGAAAGCGAGAAGGAGAAGCACAATGTTGTTGAACATGTAGCTGACAGGTTTCTTACCTCTGAAAAGCTTAAAATAATTCATTCAATAATTCATTGTCATTCAGAGACTTTTTCACATTCAGACAATTTGCCACATTCATAAAAAACATTTGCAAATGACAAATTTGCATAACTACGTACCAGAGAATAAATGGTCAAGGCAGCACTATCTCATTGAAATGCCAGTCATAGCCAATAAAATAGCTTATCTCAGGCTTACTTTATTGCCAGCAGCAACAGTAACATAGTGGCCCAAGCGTACTACACCACTTGCTGGGTTGAATATATGAAGCAATTGTGTTTTTTATATTCTTGATAAATGTGTACAAATAGGTGTCGTATGATATTAGCTATGATATGGCACAATACAGAAGTCTTTGCACTCAAGTCCCAAGTCAAGTCCCAAGTCCTAAACTTTGAGTTTTGAGTCCTAAACAAGTCTTCACCAAAGGTACAGCCAAAAACAGCATCTTAAATTTCCAAAAATCATGAATGCTTTTAAAAATCTTTATTTGTTTGTTACAAGTGTGTTAGAAGTTTCTGCATCTCTGTCTGTAATTTTCAACCGGCATGTTTTGCATAGAGTTCAAAGCCTTTTTTGATTTTGTCAAGTAAAATCTAAAGTCATCAAATTTGTGACTCAAGTATTATCTAGTATACTGCAGTGATACTCAGTTTGGCCTGTGGGCCAACCCTAACCCAACCATTTTGTAATTCACAATAAATAAAAATGATTCACACTGGGATTTTTTGTACTTTCAATGTAAATAAGGTGCAAGACAATATAAAAAAGCATCAACATACTGTAGGGCTTGTTTATTTTATTTAAAAAGAAATGCCAGGGGAAGATCCTTCAGAACCCCTGACAGAGGTCCAAGGTAAGTCCCAAATGTCCTCAAATCCTAGAAATGTCCCTGTGTACACCTGACCTATGCAATGCTGCTGCAACCTGCCCCTTGCCTCCTGTCATGTTTTTAAAAGTGGCCCCCGGGCAAAGCAAGTTGAGTACCCCTGGTATACTGCATCTATATTCACAAACAATCTACAATGGATTTGGGTTGAAACTCAGACTTCAAGTAAATTCAGACTAACTTTAGGACTTGCAAAGACTTGCTTGAAAGAACACTTACCTGAGGCTCAAACATCCATGGGAAGTCCACCTTCTTCTCCCCATCTGACTTCTTGAATGTATAGGCAGAATAGACGGGGATATGTTTGTGGGGGTCATACAACGTGATGTACCGGGGTTTATCCTCGTACCTCTGGCAGATCTTCGTAAAAGAGTTGCTGAGGTACCCTCGAGGTGGAGTGCCCATGTACAGAGAGTCCTTACAGCGCTCCACATGGTTGAAGTCCCCCACCACTCCTGCCTGGGCCCCCTGGAGCAACACACAGGTCAGCATGGCGACGACAGCTGTCAGGGGTAAGGCACAGTTCTCTGATGTACGTGTCATCATGGAAGCTCTCTTTCCGTCAATCTTACGCCCTTTTAGACCTCTCTAAGTCTGCTCGTATGTGCCTTTCTCACCTGTAACACACCACTGCATGTACAGCCTCTGTCACAGCCACAGCCACCCTACTCATCATTTCCCTTCTTGAGTCATCTGTACTTTGAGCAAACTGGTCTCCCATTGTAAAATCCATATATCCTTTTCCATATATGCAAAGTTCCACAAGTGTTGTAGCAGTCATTTAAAAGCAGTGAATGTTATCTATCATGGAGAGCATTTTATTACTGTGAACAGCAGAGGAAAAATGACGCTGACTTGATACTCTAGTGCACAACTAGCTTTAGTAATTACATTTTGCATTCAGTTTAATTTTTTCATTTTTACTTTTTGTGTTGAGACGGAGGGTTACAGAGTGAGAGTGAAAGAGAATGTAAAAAATACAGGTCAGGGAGAAATGTGTTAAGTGTTAGAGAAGAAGATCAAATCGATCTCCTCTTCTTTTCTCCTCCAGTTTCATACAACAGTTCTTTTTATTTGAATGCAAAGCAGCCATCTGTTTCAGCTATGGCTTAGGGGAGTAAAAAACAAAACTATAGGATCTCAATTTCCAGACCATCCTCAGCCCTTTAAGTTCATTTTCTTCATTTCACTTCGTCTGAATATTTTTGATCTAGAGTAGGGCAGCTGTGACTCAGGAGGTACAGTGGGTCTTCCACTAAAAAGGAGATTGTTGGTTCAACCCCTGGCTCTTCCAGTCCGCATGTTGAAGAACCCTTGGGGAAGATGGTGAACGCAGCCACTGGGAGCTGTGTATGAATGTCCTACCTTATATGGTAGCCTTGGCTATCATAAATGTGTGTGAATGGGTAATTGTGACAAGTACTGTAAAAGCACTTTGAGTGGTCAGACGACAAGAAAGGCACTATAAAAGTGCGGGTCCTTTTACCATTAGGGTCTGTGTTAAATGTCTTGAGGTGAATTATAATGCTGGTGCTGTAATATAGTATGTGATTGTTTCATGTTGGGCACTAGGAGAAAGAAAAGGCAAAGGGCATAAAATCCATCACAAAAGAGGAAGTAGGCTTACAGTTTTCATGTAAATGTGCTTTTGTAGATGATAATAAGCAATATTTATATCACAGAAATGTTCTTGAATGTGTCAAAATAAAGCTTCAAACACATGTTGATTACAGTTTGCAATGGTTTATTACTGCAAATTAGAACAAGCAGGTCGATTTTGTTACATTTTTTCAATATCCAGTTATGTTTGAATGTAGTGTTCAAATTACAGTAAGAGCATCGCTAAAGAATGCAGTCTCTACGTGTTTACAAACTCCATTGTTGAGCTCTTTCAATAGACCTTTGTCACAGGAGACATTCTGACATTTGACAGCAGGATAAGCATAGATCTTGGTTTAGCTCTAACTGCTTCAATTTCAGGTTCTTTAAATTGTGCATGCTGGCTCACTGTCACACTGTCATGGCTTACCAGGACACTTGAACAGTGTCATTGTTAATGTTTCACCTGTGCTTTTCTTACCATGACAAGTCAAAATGTCTGCTGTGAAAAAGATTTATTGAAGGGGAAGAAACAGAATGAGATAGTAAAGGTGAAATGGCACATTGCTGCCTTTTGGCCAAATTTGACTATTCAATTTTACTGGATGCTGGTGGGACACAGTCATCCACAAAGATCTGAAAGTTGTGGTCTACAAAGGTTGTCTTCTTGAGGAACTCCTTCAGCTTCTGAACGCTGATTTCCACCACCTCGTTGTCCTCCTCATTTAAGCCATAGTAAGCAAAAGATGGGAACTTATAGCGCTCGTTATAAGGTGCATTGTGATCATAATCAACGCAGCAATAAGCGGACCACAAGTATGTGGGCACTGCTACGCGATTGATGTTTTCCCGGCGGATCATCTTCCCCGAGGTGGTTATGCCTGTGACGATGTACGCTGTTCCGCGGCAGTAGTTGTTAAGCCGTTTGCGGATGATGTGCTCCTGATCGTTCCAGACTCCGTTGTTGAAGTCGGGCACCACAGGCACGACATTGGTGAGGGTGTAGGTGGAGGCCTTGTCATCAGGTTCATCCTGGTGCTCATCTGGGTTGAGGGTGCCACGCTCATAAAGGATGGCATTTGTGTAATCATCCAGAACAGCTTGGGCGTCTTCAAAATTCATGTGCATGTAACCACTTGGGAACGGCTGCATCTCATCAGTATCAGAGGTTGTGGATAGCTGTGGAGGCAGACAGACAGATCCAGTGCAAATGAGAAAGATGAAGATCATAACATCTGCATATTTTTTTTTAATTTTGAGAAATGATAACATGCTGGTAAAGTTAAAAGACTTTCTTAGCAACTTATTCTCCATCCTTGATTTTTCTTTACCTGAGGTTCATACATCCATGGGACATCCACGCATTTCTCCCCATCTGAGCGTTTGAAAGTGTAAGCAGAGTACACAGGTATGTGGTCCACGGTGTTGTACAGCGTCACGTAGCGTGGCCTCTTGTTGTAACGCTGACAAATGAACTGGAGGGAGTGGTGCTCCAGCCCAGTCGGTGGTGTTCCCATGTAGAGGAATTCTCTGCACTCTGGTGACAGCTCTTTCTCCACTCTCCCTCTCACTACTGATGTTGCTATGTTGACAAGCAGGAAAGCCTGCGCCCAATGTGCCATTGTCAAGACAGCTTTAATGTTACTGTGATGAAAACAGTCAAATTCAAGTCAAGTATGTCTCTGTGAGCCGTTACAAATGACTGAATGTGTCTCTTTAGCTGCCCATGAAGCTCAGTGAAACAGCTAACACAGGTTTCACACTCTGCTGTCTGTAATCAGGACTCAAAATGCAAAACAATACGGTTGTCAGAGGCGGAGTGGGTGGGTGGCTTCTGGGGCTCCAGCCCCAAAGGTTTTCTCAAAAGCTTTAAAGATTTTCAAAATACTTTTAACTTTGTGTCATTCAGATAATAATATGTGCCCATGTTGTTAGTCCTACGATGCTATTCCCTAAAGAATTTTAATATAATTGAGTGAATGTTCTTCTGTTGGCCTGATATTCACTTAAGAGTATTGAACCATGAATTTCCTGTGTCTTGTGTTTTTTATATTCTTTGTTGGTGTTGGAATGCATCACTTGTCACAACTAGTTCAGTTGTATTGCTATGCAATGACAATAAAGGCTTTCTATTTTTAGTTTCTAGTTCTAGCTCTCCATGGCAATAACTGCCAGGATTTGTACAATAACTGCTGTGGACTGGGAAGTCTGCTGACTCTGGCACTTTATATTCATTGGCTATGGCACTTTATAGCTACCATTTTATATAATGTGCAATGTGTTTTTTGGCAGTGTGGTTAATGTTTTTAATATTGTATGCAAAGTGTCCTTTTTTCTTTTTTACTCTTATACACCAACGAGGAGTGGCACTCCAAATTTCATTGTATCCTGCAAATACAGTGACAATAACAGCTTTCTAATTTCTAATTTAAAGACAAATTTCACTGGCATTATAGGGGCTCCTTGATTTGCAGTTAGAGCAGCCAGAACTATTATGGCACGGGTTCAAATGTACCCAGCTGACCACCAACAGAGTTACTGTAGATATTTGTATTTGGTTGAATTTAGGTTGTAATGTCGGGTGACAAAAATTCAATATTAGGACGATGTTTAATGCCAATTTCAGTTTGATGGAGAATACTGACAACAGATGACACTGATATTTTGTTGATTTAAGTTGTGTTGTTACGTAACCAAAGCCAATATCTGCCAAACAACTCATGCCAACGTCATCTTGACGTAGAATAACATTTAGTTGTAAGCAGTGGTGGACAGTAACACAGTGCATTTACCTAAGTACTGCACTTACAGTTTTTGAATATCTGCACTTTACTTGAGTATTATTTTTTGGAATCTTATTACTTTGACTCCACTACATTTGAAAGACAAATATTATACTCCTGATTCCATTACATTTCTATGAAGGCTCTCATTACCTGTTACATTTGTGTTGAAGTCAGCAGATAATATTATTTTTTCTTTTCTAAAATGCAAAAGTCCATAAATGGTGATCATGCAGCTCTGTGTGTGGTTTGTTTGACAAAGTGGTGTTCCTGTACCTCTACCTCAAGTCAGTGCATGCAGTGGGCTGTTTTAGAGTCATTAGGTTCTGTAAATGTATTGCAACAATATGCAATGTGTTGCGTTTGAGGTGCTCCCTGGATTAGACAAGCAGCATGCTATGCTAAAACAGGGGGTGCAATGATATACAGATTTTAAGACTTATCTTTTCTTAAAAGGCTTGAAATATATTGCATATAGCTGCCATATTTGGGAAAAATCCCTCTGGGGGTAAAATGCCTCTTAGACCCCCTAGATTTGGCCTGAGACCCAAATGTTTACAACTTCTGGCTCCACCCCTGGCACTTCTTATACCTCAGCAGGTCCACCCACTATAGAAGCAGCTTCAGTAAGCAGCCACAAGCAAAGACATCAATGTTTGTCTCATTGGTGGGTATGACAAAGGTTAGCTCCTGCTTCTCAAGTTTTTCAAACCCACACACCGCTGCTGTCAACCAAACCTGAAATACACAAAACTTTATGTACACTTCTTGTCAAGTTCTAATGGCTTTCGAAAATTGCCATGTATATCACGCTGAATCACAAGTGGTGCACTAGACATTCAGACATTTTTTTAATTCCTGTATCTTGGATTTGAATGTATACTCATAAATGTTAAATAGCTTAAATGAAGCACTAGCATAAGCAGAAACAGAATATATTGACATCATCATGAACTATGTGGGAAAATGTTGTGTCAATATTTGAATCGACTTCAAATTTTAAAGAGAATATAGGAACATTTTATGCTTTATGAGTGCAACAACGGCAACTTGTTTTTGAGTTTCAAGGCATCAAAGATGGATCAGCAGTTAACTCACATGACACTGACATTGACACTGTGTCATCTATCATGTATTGACCCATAATCCAGCGATTACATATGCGTAGCCTCTGCAGAGGTCACTGAGCTGGAAGCAGATGTTTTGCAATATAGAGTGTGTTGAAAATCAGCATCCAGGGGTGCATTGTAAGAGTGTAGGCGAAGGTCTAGTCCACTGAGCTGGACTTATGCTGGTCAGGGTTCAGCCGGCTCCACATAACATTTGACTTAACTGCAACAGTGTATCCTACTCAAACAGTGAAGCCAATATGCAGCTGTTAAATTGCTCACAGGGGGATATAAACTTCCTCCCTGACAGTCGCTAACTTATCCAAATGCGTAAGTCCCTTTGGCCTGCTTTTGTTTTTTTAAACTTTTGGGTAACGAATTTGACATGAGCTCCTCCCTAAAAAGTACCATTTGCAATGTGTACTTATAAAGAAATCTGAAGAAATTGATCAGTGGACCATAATTTTACAGATTACTTATGAAAACAAAGACAGGGTTTTAAATGTGAGATGATTTCGCTACATATTAGGGCATGAGAGAAGATAACATGAAATTTAGTTTGGAACACTAGAGACTCCATAGA
The DNA here is from genome assembly GCF_041903045.1 of Epinephelus lanceolatus. Lineage (NCBI taxonomy): Eukaryota > Metazoa > Chordata > Actinopteri > Perciformes > Serranidae > Epinephelus > Epinephelus lanceolatus. The sequence goes on along the minus strand of NC_135755.1, from coordinate 28,565,445 downwards.
CAGTGCACTCTTAACACATTATGCAAAGACAAAACAAAAGTTGTTTTTTTTTTTATTCATGTTTTTTACCAACATGTTATTGATCTAAAACATTGTCAGGAATTTTTTTTTTACAATTTCAATAAAGATAGACGACAAACATAACCATAGGCTGTTCTAAATTTTATTAATTCGTAATCCATTCCCAACCATGGACCCAAACATATCCAATGTCATGTATAGAGGTGAAGAGTATAGTGGACTACTGAGGGTAAGGAAAGATTATTTCTAACATGGTATATTTCATTTGGTGATAATCCTGTTAAATGCTAAATAACTCCTGCTTCAGGGTGAACCACAGAGTGTCAGAGGTACTCACTGGGTTCAAGAAATGGGATGAAAGATGAAAAAGATGAAGATGAATAAAAAATGTTTTCACAGCTGTGGTTCTGGCCTTTATGTGTAGCATGGTTTTGTGAGTTTTAGCACATTTTTCCAACCTGGTCTCACAGAAACACATGAAATGACCATGGCCTCTTAACACTGCATTACATGGTGGTGGCACGTAATGTGTTGAAATTACATGCTAGCATTCCCTGGTTCAACGACATCATGCAGAGGGCGGTGATTAATGTTATGACCCCATAAATCGTATAAAGAGCAAGAAAGTCTGTATAGGAAGAACATCAGTGTGGTGCATCAGTCAAACAAGCATAGGACTTTTACCTGAGAGACTGCTGTCTGTGTTTCATGTGAAACTGAAAGTCAACATAGACTGTGGGCTACGTCGCTTTACAACATTCTTACATCCATACTTTTTTTAAACTTAACATAGTTTTTTTCAGCCTTAACCCAGCTATGCTGCCCGTATGTAACACACACAGTCATGTTAACCAAAAACACAAACTTATATTGATATCTAAACCCAACTTTGCCGCCACCACATAATGCGGTGTTAAGAGGTCATGTTGATTTCATGTATGTCTGTGACATCACGTTGCCTTTTTCCACACACAGTATATACCTCACCTGTGTTAGAAATATTTCTCATAAACAGTGTTTTCTTATAAAGGTTGCTAAATATTAAAGTTTTCTTTGTTTAGCACTGCCTTACAGTATAGGCAATTTTAAGGCATAATCTGATATAACCTAAATTTCAAGTTTCTTGTCTTTGAAATACACATGACATGAATGTATGAATTAAAGTTGCATGGTGGGAAATGTCGGATCTGGAGTTCTTACAGGAGCTGTCTTGTAAATCCCTAAAAATGTGATACTATAGTGTGCAAATTAACGTGCAGTTAACGTGCAGTTACACCTTATGTCCTTTAGCAGTGCTTATTGGTCATCTGTGCTATGGCTCATTCTCCCATACAATTTAAAGAGACCATCTAACCTGCAAAATAAAGAGTTATGTAAGTCACAGAATGGTTAATTCTCTCCTTAATATAAGTCCAATTTATTTTGTTCCACATGAAACTCTTAAAGTGTATTTGAGTTAGTCCTGGTTATACATGCATTTCATCATAAGCTTTATTGTAAACTGCATATCCAGTTCAAGATGTCCGATCATACTGAAACACTGGTCAGGTCTCTCTTCTTCCTGAAGGTGTTTTCTGACACACAGCCCTTGTAGAAAATACTCAGGTTGCTGTCTATGTCTGTCTGACTCTTCAGGAAGCTCTCCAGAGTCTTCAGAGGGACTTCCACCACACTGTGGTCAGTCTGTTCATTCAGTGCATAGCCCCCATAACTAGGGAACATGAACCTCACCTCATACGGAGAGTTACGGTCAAACCGCGGGCAGCAGTAAGCCAGCCATAAGTGTTTTGGGATTGCCACACGGTCCCTGTGATCTCGCTGGATGGTCGCCCCAGAAACAGTCACCCCTGTCACCATGAAAGATTTGCCATGGCAGAAGTTGTTGAGGCGGCGGCGGATGATCTCCAAATATGGGTTCCATGAAGCATCCAAGAAGTGTGTGATTAATGGGACGACATTGGTCAGAGTATATGTGGAGGATTTGTCATCTGGCTCTGATTGGTGCAGGTCAGGATTCAGTGGACCACGTCTATATTCTACAGCGTCTGTGTAGTCCTCCAACACCGCCTGGGTGTCCTCAATCAGGGGGGGAGTGTCTTCAGTGAGGGGAAGTGCTCTCATGTTGCCACTGTCATCATCAGAAACCAACTGGAGGGAACAGAGAGGAAAGAAAAGTGGTGTTTATAATTTTGAAAGTGACTGTTTCACAAAGGCCAATACACTTGAGCCAATGCAAAAAAGCATATTTATTCTGACGAAAGATGGTTGATATTTGAACTCATCGCTTAAATAAATACACCCCTCTTGTCATGTGCTAGATTTACTGTCCCTCTCTCTCCAACTGCCTTTCTCTCTACACACCTATGGTCTTTCTCTTGTCCTGTGCAACAACATGGGCGCCCCCTGCTGCTGACTGGTGGGAATAGCGCTGTCTGGTTTGAGCTGAGCCACTTTATATATTTCCCTTTTGGAGTCATGGCTGTGTATGGACACTGGTAGGTTAGTTTTACTAACTGCTGAGACTATAAAAAGCCAAATAATGTTGTTAGTGCCTAAAAGACTAGTTCACCATTTTGGGAAATATGCTCATTCACATTCTTGCCAAGAGTTGGATGAGAAGATCTTGTGTTTGTATAGTCAATATTTATGTTTTGTAAGTGTAGGCTCTGGAGTGCATCAGGAAGATGGATGACATGACAGCTCCTGCGAAGTGAAGCCAACACATTTTGACTGCCCCCTTGTGGTTATTAGTGGATAGGACAGGGCCAAACTAAAAGATCAAAGCACAGGTCAAATATATTTTTCCCAAAGATGATTTCTGTCATTTTGGCATGGGTGCAGATCCCGGGGGGGGGGGGGGGGGGGGGGGGCAGGGGGACATGTCCCCCCCAAATTCTGAAAAACACAAATTGTCCCCCCAGTTCTAAATAGCTTAAATGATTGAAATTGAACAAATGTATACAGTAGTCCTATATACTGGGAGAAAAGGAAGATGATGAGGAGAAATGGGAATCCGCGAGAGGCGAGAGATGAGAACGTGAGTGGACATAACATGCCTGAGACCCTGAAACTAGAAGTAGCATTAACTAACAGCGAAGCAGTGAAAAGGAGGGTGATGGCTGGTTCTGTGTACTACTGGCTGTTTAAGAGAAATAAACAGTAAAGGTAAGCATATGATTCTCTTTGTAGTGCTTTTTGAATGACTTGGTGATGGTGATGAGCCTCTATGAAATTGTGAAATATGCTGGCAATCTCAAGCGCTCTGTGGGCATGATTTGCATGTGTGCAATTAAAAAAAAATCACAACTGATTGTGTCCCCCCCAAACTTGTCATCAGATCTGCACCCATGCATTTTGGGTAGTTCTTGTCATGCTGATGTATTTTCAAGTGTTCATTTTTCTGATTAGTTTGTTTTAAATTGTTATTTGATGCTATGAAAGGAGTGACAGCTATGTGTGCGAATCAGAGCGCTCACGATAAATGGCGCTGCTCAAAACTAGTCGGACGGCAGGAGCTTGACACCCCCGAGCTCGCCTCTGTGAAAACGCCATCTCCAAATGATGTCATCATTCCAAGATGGCAGCAGCCTTATCAGGGATATTTTGGCTTAATTTTTGTACAGTGGGATGAAGTGGAGATGTGTTCTTTATATGTGGTATTAGTGTAGGCTAGCTGTCTCTTTGCTAAGCTAAGCTAACCACCTGCTAGCGCTAGCTACGTACTTAGCTTACAGACATTATATCATGATATATCTCATGTCTTTTTATCTAAAACTGCAAAAACAAAAAAGCACATAAGCATTTTTATTAAATGTATGTTCCTATTCCTTTATCTAGGCCTATACCTATTCCTTTAAAAGAAGTGTGCTAAGGGACATTTTTGGGTGATTGACAGGTGGGTCAACCAGGTGGGAATTGCTGGTTGGTTTTTGGGTAGGAGCTCCAAACAGCCTTTTTCCTCTTTACCAAATTCTGCCCAGAGCAACTGGCAAAATGGCAGCAAGCCAACCTGAGTAAAAAAATGTCCTGTCCTCTAAAGCAGTTTGGTGATGTGAAGTGACAGATAAACTAACAACATTAGTCTCTACCTGTGGCTCATACATCCATGGTGTGTCCATCCTCCTCTTCCCATCAGACTTCTTAAAGATGTAGGCTGAGTAGAGGGGGAGGTGGCGTCTGCTGTCATACAACGTGGCATAGCGCAGCTTGTCTGCATACTTCTGGCAGATCCTCCTGGGACTGGTTCCCTTCATCCCCACAGGTGGTGTCTGCATGTAGAAAAAATGGCTGCAGTCTTTGAAGCTGTTCGACACACTGGCACTCACCTGGGGGGACGCCATCAGCAGGGAGTAAGATAGGACGCAGGTGCAAAACAGATGCATCGTCGCACAGCTGTAGTAGATGGGAAATAAAACACAACAGGGTCATTTCCTCATCATGTCCTGTTTGTCACACGCCACTGTGAATGAAGAAATTTCATGTGGTGATGAGTGAATGAATGCTCTGGTTAATGTGTCATCCTGTATTGGTGTTGCTGTCATAATAAAGTGTAATGTCAGTTGGACAGAGGCGCAGTATGCAAAGCAGTAGCAGCTCACAGTGGATCTATTGGCTGAACAGTTGATTTATCTGCTCCTATGATGTCTGTGCAGCCATGCATCTCTGCACAGGCTTCTGTCGGGCTGTGTGCATGTTCTAACTTATCTCATAAATCCACACTCATGTATGTACTGTACATTAGACCAAAGTTCCTCTGCTATACATACTGGTATGAGAGATGGTTCCTCTTGCAGCCACATTTGGGGGTCCTGTGCCAGAAAAATGTACGCCTCATATGCTTAATTTCCAGCATTATGGCGAATTTCTATGCACAAATTTGTGCTGTTTCTGCATCAAGTTATGGTGGAAATGTTCTTAATTTTTTCATGAAAGTGCTTTGTTTTTAAAGGTGGCGAGAAATGCACATGTTCCAAATATTGGGGGTCTGCATCCCCTCAGAATCTACACTTATGCCTGTACCTAACCTTTACAAGATAAGGATATGACTGATCCTAAAATGAAAATAAAATTTAGAACACTAATGACTTTAAAAAAGCTGTCAAATATGGCAAGTTATAAACATCAGCTGTTTTTATTCACCTTTAAAGCTCTTTTTTTTTTTTATCTTTCCCTTACTTACAGAGTATTTGTTTTAAAAGGGATGCTTTACACTTTATTGTGACAATCATATTAACACAAACAACATGAGGTGACTTGAAATTGGTAATACTCCATGCCATTTTAGTTGTTGTTGTTGCATTACAAATACTAAAATAATGATGGTTGTTCATACATATATATGTTTAAGATTTTACTGCTTAATTTGTGAGCCTTGAATAGTCAGGCTCCTGCCTTTATCTGTGATATATTAATTCCCAATGAGCCTGACTGCTGCCTGAGATCCTCCCACAAGGCTCAACTAGGTGACCTAGTGCTGTCCGGGCCCCTCAGCAGTGGAACAAACTCAGTGCGCTCTTTTCAGTCGCCTCTTAAAACTCACCTCAATTGTTTGGCTTTATCTGAACTGATGGTATTTATTGTTACTTTTTATACTATTGTATGATGTTCGTTGATGTACGTTTAGATGTATTATTGTAAAGCGCTTTGTAATTTTGTTTTGAAAGTTTCAACCCTATTGCTTTATAACACAATAAAACAGTTTTGAGCACATCAATTAGTTTTAAGTGGTTATTTATCCATCAGAAGTACAACTTTTGATCCAATGCACAAATAAAATGAGTGTTTGTTGTACTGTAGTGGTCATTTTAAGCAACTACAACTCCAAATCCATGAATGAGTGTATAGATATAATATAATCATTATAAATATTACTATTATTAGAGGTCTCAACACTGATATTAATAGTTGTGGTAGTTATACTATTAATTATACCTGTATTCATAGCATGCACATGAAATTCTATTTTCAGATCCTTAACAACTCCAATCCCACACTTGCTGCACTACTTCCAACACATTACAAAAACAATTATGGTCAGAGATCATTTTGTCCCACTTACACTAAGACTCGGAAGGAGATGCCATACTACATTAGAGCAATAAGCTCTAATACACTTTTCAAGCACGCTATCTGATGGAGGGACACACCTGCAATCACTGATTTGAATCCCAAATCCCATTTTTCTCACTCCACTTCAGCCCGCTACTCTGACATGTCTATGTAGCTGCCTATGTTTTGTCGATTTGCCTCTGCTGATTGTTTCTGTTTATATTTTGTATAATGTAATATAATGTTACTTTGAATTCCTTTCCTGTATAAATAAAAAATGAAATTAAATGTTTTGGACAGTATGAATATTGTGTTATTGCTGCCCTACAACAAGTGCTTTGTAAAATGTTTTAACCACGCCATATTACATTACGTTGAATTTGTTGTGTATTGTTTGCTTCTTTCGTCTTTATATCTTTATTGTTAGTTTTCCTTAGTTTGGCCTCTTGTATTCAGCGAGTTTGATCACATGCAGATCCACGTATCTGTACTGTCTTCAATGTGGAAAAACTATACTTCTATTAAATACTATAACTTTTAATGTTGTCACATTTTCTGTATTATTTTCCATTGAATTAATTCCAGATTGGATAGCTCCAGAACATACACACCTGCAACATGTTCTTTTTATCTCCACATTTCCTCTGTATTTCTCTCATCCACTTTCGATTCTATGTCGAGAGCTTATGAAATATATTCTGAGGAATAATATAGTCTTCATACAAGTTTGCAGTATGTGAAGAATGGTCCCATTTCAAAATCATTTGCTGCTGTATAGTCATGTAGTGCCTCTATTATTCAACAGCGCCCTCTGCTGACTAAACCTATCAAAGTAGTGCACATGCTCAGTTCGACATTGCTACTCAACATGCTCTGCTAGTCATTCAGTTCACTTTCAAGGGTATTGAAAGCAAATAACACAAAATATGCATTTCAAACGCGCTGCTTTTGACTGCGAAGTGTATCAGACAACTTTGTCAGAAGTTAATTTGGTTATTCTGTGACTACACGTTCCTGCCTCGTGAATGTGTATTGAGCTGGCTGTTTCTGATTTACACCTTCACTACAGTCTCGTGCTAAAGTTAGCCTCGCTGCTCAGTTTACTGGCAATTAAACCCATCCAGCTTCGACGCTCTGCATTTGAAAATGCCGTTGCAAAGTGCCGTACACATTGGTGTGCAGGCTGGTAAATAGGGGTGTGTTTGCCCTGCTACAACATTGGTTAGCCGCTTGTCAATGTCCAGTCACGTGGTATCACACGGACGGCCATGTTTCCGAAACACAAACAACAAGAAGAGCAGCGACGAGGAGCCAGCAGACACATACAGATACGCAGCAGCGACCGTTGGAGGAGAGGGGAAAAATAATAAATAAAATACAGAGCACGACTTTCTGAAAGTACGATTCTGTCGAATGAATACGTTTACAGTGTTTAAAGAGACCAATGCATACGATATATTGGCTGTAGACACGCCGTGCAGACAACCAGTCTGGTAGCTATAAACAGTGAAGGTAAGCCATGGTTCCTCTTTGCAGCCTGTCTTTTAGCTAGCTGGCTAACGTGAGCTAACAAGCTAACCTCGGCTCTTGCAGCCCGAATGGTATGGATTTATCTGTCGAGAGAAAAGCCTTCGCATTAGGCTCTTTTATGGTGAAAACCGCTGTTGTTTTTGCCATTGTGTTTTGTGTTGTTTACATCGCATTAGCCCTAGCTGAACACCGACAGCGGAGTGGAGGTGGTCGTCCGCACATTGGCGGAGCAGGCCGGGGAGTCTGATCCCAACACTCCGCCCCCTCCGCCATCATATCTGGTGTCATTTGAACCTACAAGCAAAGGCCTTTACGATCAACGCATACCTTGTGCTAGGTTAGATAGCAAGTTAGCTAACCCATCTCTGTTAACAAACTGAAATATGATAGTGTGAGTTGCTAGTATTATCGCATCGATTGATTTTATCTTCCTTTAGCCACAAATCAGTTTGCTGTAATTGGCTTGAAAGGCGAGCAGTGAACGCTACACGCTAAAGTAACGTTAGCTCCCGACCACTGACGGTAGCTAATGTCGACTCGAGCTATTTTGTCAACATGTTAGCCATCTTCACGACTAAACAGTTGAGCATTGTTCAGTTTGCTAAAGTTGCAAATTGGTATACATAAAGTGCTATAGCTGTAGCTTCGTTTTACACTCGGTATTCTCGTAGTTTAAAATTATAATCCCGCCACATTCTGACGTGCGTAACATTCGCAAATACCCAAATGCATAAGAAATGTCATGTTCTGCAGGCAGCGTTATTTCTGCGTGACCTTGCCTCAGTTTTCTCAGTGCAAAGTTATTACTAGACAATAAAGATATTAATCCTGAATGTTGTGGCCTGGAGTCCGGAGTGAAGTTATGAAATACTTTGGAGTCATGATACTCACAAGCGGGGGACAGATGTTTAGGTTAAAGTTATGTATTCTGAATTATTGCAGTTCTATGTAAATGTGTTTTATCCTGTTATTGAATCAGGCTATTTCTTGAATGAAATGCAATTTGTATGATTCTGAAATCATGATCAAGTCGAGTGTATCTTGTTTTGCTGCTTTTAAACTGACAAATAATTGCAAAGTCTGTGCTCATTCAGCTCACCAAACATTACGTTAGAGTATGAAAGCCAGCATCAGTACCCAGATATCGAGGCAGTCTCATCAGTACCCAAAAGGAGTTTATCAAAAAGTATTGGAAACCATGGGTCTGATGGAAATAATGCATTCCCGTCTGTAACAGTGGCCCTTGTTCTAGTTTACCACCATGAGAATTATATTTTGTCACTTAAGTTTCTGTAGGTTGACATACACACAGGACCAACTTCATCTCCAGCAGATAAACCTAAAATGAAAAAATTATTTATACCCACGATGCAGTCTGATGTAAATTCAACCTGTCAGCATCCAATATTCCATTTGTCTGTTGCCTTAAACGTGTATATTTCAGTACTGTCAGTTGTGTGATTTAATATCGTTGATGCTACTCAGAAGGTCTACTCTTAAAGTACGCTACTACAATCATGTTGTACCGGATTTCCTGTAATTACATAGTGTAAGTCAATTGCAATGAGGCATTATAGGTTACAGGAGCTGCAACACTAGCAGTGAGTGGCACCAAAGACTGCCAGCTTCATTCACAATTACTTCCATTGAAAACAATTAAAAAGTGCGCCATATTGAATTTCAAAATGATTTAGTGTCGATACAAAATACATATAAAATGCATATATAACATGATGTCAATAAGCATCACATATGCATCAAAAGCATTTTTTTTAAAATTATTATTATTATTATTATTATTATTATTATTATTATTATTACAACATGTCAGAGGACTTTCTAATTAAGTAAACAGGGATGTGTAAGCAGTGCTAAAAAAAATTCTGGCATTGTGACAGTATTGACACTTGACGCTATAGCCCCTTTTACACTGCCAGATTTTCCGCAAATGTCAGGCCGTTTTGCCAGCCAGCTGCAAGCGTTTAGACACACAGAGGCGGAATAGCGAGTTGATCCAAGGCGCCTAATTTAGGCCCTCATAGGTTAGTCATATTGGCGGAACCCTTTTAGTTTAAGACCGAGGCGGCCTTCCGCACCAGGAGGGGCTGTTGATGACTTGTGGGAGGAGCTGTTGATGACGCAGAACGTGCGAGGAAACAGAAGGAAGAAAGAACAGGAAACAGCTGATAGCAGGAATTAGCGAACAGCTAGTAGCAAGAGGGAAACACAAACCTCACAGACACTGTAAAGATGAGCAACTGGGGAGACAAGGAATTGCGCGCCCTCCTTCTCCTCGCAAACGAAGAGGCCATTAACCGTCAGATGACGGGAGCGGTGAAGAACAGGCTGATTTACGAGAGAATCGCCACCTGACTAGCCGCGGCTTCCCTCCCATGTCACTGTTTACGTCACACGCTGAGTTACACGTTTTGTTACTTGCTCACGCCCCCCATTGCCCCAAAAAAGCCACATTCTGTATAAACAAAAGTAGGCAGGTGGCAATTTGCCACACTCCCCAATTTTGTTTTTATACTGCCAATGCTGAAAAAAGACTGATTGGGCTTTCCTGCAAATTCGCACAATTCCTATCTAAAAAGGGCTTATAACACATCTGTGTTACACGAGTCATTCAGAATGACATATTTACTGTTGGCCCAATCAGTTTTCTTTTGAGTAATCATTTATCACCAGAAGCTGAATACCTCTTCTTTTATTGTGATTGGCAGGTTTTAGCTTGTTTTAACCAACAAGCATCAAACAAACTCAGAAAGCTGAATCAAATGAAAAATGTTTCTCAGCTAGCATGGAAGTGCTAACGGCATGTACCATGCAGCTGCAGGGAAGTGAGACTCAGTATGTTTACATGACCTAAGAAAAAATCCATTTATTGTGTTAACCTGACTAAAACCTGACTTTTAAAATACATGTTAGCATGTTAGTCCAACTGAAATTGTACCAAATTGAATTTCTCAAAGTTGAACCAACACACTCAGACAATGTGATTGGCAATCGAATTATTCCTGCATGTGTACAGTTGGTCGGAACAAAAGCGGCTGAGGTGCCCTGCGCATGCTCCACAGTGTCCGCCCCAGGCTTTGACCCTGAAGTCAGAAGCATTAAATGCACAATAGAAGAAGAAGCCAGTAATAACATGGCAAAATCTACATCTAGAGCCATGCATGTTTGGATTGATGAAATGAGTTGTAAAGTTGTCCACCGTGGTACCAGTGTGTTGCTAGCCAAATGTAGCTAACTCCTTTGTCGATTGTTTGGTCTGTGATGTTATAGGTCAACCGGAAAAAGGACCAATACTAGCAAGCTGAAAGGGCATATGGGCACCTATCATAGTGGAGTCAGGCATATTTTGGTCAATAAATCGTTTCCTTCCCATGCTTGTATACTGGAACAAGGATGGTAGTCCAATTAAATGGCCTAGTCGAGCTAATTCGGTAACCGGACTTGTAAACTTGCACTAACGGTGCATGTAAACTTACTGACTGAGTTGTAGGTTAGAGAGTTATGTAATCCTTAAAGACAAAAATATCTGGACAAATTTAACTAGTTATTGATTTTGTTAAGTTGAAATGGCATGTATTATGATAATCAATTTAAGTTCACATTGTGCAGTTTCACCCACTGTAAGCAGAGGGGCCAAATGAGGAGTAACAATACACTGAAATCCTTCCCTGTCGCTCTACTCGCCTCTGTTCTCGAGGATTTCGTAAAGAGTTTCTTTTCCAACAGTTCTTCTGAAAAGCTGTTCCAGGGGATTTTTGTCCATATTTCAAATGTAATATACATGACAAATGTATGACTTTGTTATATTAACAAAGCTAATTATTTTGTCAGCATTCAAACTCTACATCTCCCACATAGCTTTGACTGTGTGCCAGTGACTAAGACTCATGGTGGAGTTGGGCGTTATTGATTAAAATCTTGTATTGATACCTGACTCAAGATGTATCATCCCATTGATGCAAAAATCCTGCAAGTCCAATATAGCCAGAAGGAGTCCTGCTAATTTCCAACATTGTGCACAATGGCTTAATGCAGCCAGTGATATTAAAGAGATAGATACCTCCATAGAAGCAGTAGATAAAGTCATTAACTCTAAACAATTTTCTATGGCCTCACAATATATACTGCCATGTCATCTAACCCTAAACATTGGATTATTTTATCAGCTTTCAAAGTGATTATAATTAGGTACAGCTGATAAAATCTGTGGGTTATTTAAGTGACTAGAACTGATGGGCCCTGATACTGTAGAAAAAATTGATTCAGAGCACAAAGATGCTTAAGTTGATAGTTTTATGGTTAAATTATTGGTTTAGGCTATTTTCTGTTGTCCATAAAGTTAGAGTCGATTACAAAAACAAATACACAGCATTATATCAGAGCTCTAAACAACAACAAAAGTGAATTCTAGATTGCGCTTGGGAGACATAATGTCACTGTTTTTGCATATGATGGCACATCGCCCACCCCTACAGTGTTAAAAGAAATAATGGTAACAGCCGAGACAACTATGTTCCTTCTGTCATCCTCAGTTGTACATCTGTCACTATTAAAGTGATGAGGCTTACTCATGTATCATTAAATATAACAGTTTAAATAATAAGAATGCTTGGTCTATACCCATGTCACAGAGACACACAAGCCATATAAGAGCATTAACTGTTGATGTTTGGTTGCTTGGATATTGGTGTAGTTGCCATGGCATTTTCAGGAATTATCCCCCAAACAGCTGCATGATTTTAGCGGCAGCTGGTTGACAGCATCACTGAGATATACTCCCTAGATTTCTGGATGGAAAATCTCCTGCGAGCAGCAGGAACATAGGGCCGAGATTGAGCGCTACACTAGAATTAGTTTGCTAGTTTCATTTATCCGGTGCAGGAATACCACCGTGTTTTTCCTCCAGCTCAGTGTGCCGTAACGGATTGATCAAATCAGGCCAGTACCTTTCAGTGAGTCCAAGGCACGCTGTGAAAATAGTGTGTCAAGGCTACACAACGGAAAATCAAATTACACTTCCTTTCCTATCACAATATAGGCGGACTGCCAAGCTGTGAAAATGCATCTCACCGACAGCTAATTTATTAAGTGTACACTTCTAACATTATTCTTTCCCTCTGTCTTTTAATCGTTTCATTTCTCTGATCCCTTCTCTCCAACTCTGCTTTATTTTCAGTGGTGCAAAGGGAGGAGGACAGGAAATAAAGGAGTTACCTGGAGGGTCTCCGTCAATCCACTTTTCAGTCGGAGCGAGAGAAAAAGGCACGGAGGGAGAGAGAGAGAAAAGAAAAGAGGAGTGCGAGTCGCGTCTGCTCTTGGCAGCTGTTCCAGCAGCCTGTTTCATTGTTTTGGCTGTTATTTCGTTCCTGCGTTACCTTTTTTGATGAATAAATTCATATTTTTAACTTTAATGTGAGATAGAACTGCTGTAAAAAAAAAAAGAAAGAAAAAAAAAGAAAACATTATTACTAGCAAGAGTGTTTTATTTTGTTCCATCGTTAATTTCCAAGGTTCTTTTTGTTTCTTTTTTTATGTTTATCAACCCTTTTCAGCTGTGAGTAGCAGGAGCTTCCATTCTCCAAACTGTTGTCGAACCCCCTTCCTTATCTAGTTAGGACCTGATAACCTGGTATTCCTCAAGCACCTGAAACTGGCAGCTATTCTCTTTGTGTCTGTGTGTTTGGGGAGCTCTGTGACCACAGCTTAAGCACCACTCAGCCTTCTAGTCACCTAAGCCTAACTAAAGCCAGCCAGCTCTAGCCTGGTCCAGCCCAGTCCAGCCTGCTCCGATCATCTGGACAGGGTAAGGCAGTGTGCGCCACATTTGTTCTTTACCTTGTACATTTTTTCACAACTTGACAGCAGCTTGTTTTCTGCAGTAAATAAAACTGAAACTATTTTTTTTTCTCCTCAGATACTCAGTTCTGTGTGGACGTGAGGAATATGACTGCTGAGACTCTTAACTTCGGCCCAGAATGGTAACTGATCTGATTTCTTAACAGTATTTCAGAGAAAGTGGTATTGAATACATCGAGAAGTAGCTCCTGAACATAATATGTGATTGCTCTCAGGATGAGTAGATAGATTGTTGGCAACGATCACTTTGATGATTTTACTCCGCTCAGTGTATACTGGAGCTTTTGAGACCATTTTAATGACTTCCACGTTTTAAAGGAATCTTGACTTCAGTCTTCACATTCTGTCATGAGACCTAGATGGTAAATGGACTGCTTGAGTGTGGCAATTAAATTGAATGGCAGTTTGCTCTCGTGATGAGATTATTTCATGTGTAAAATTGACATTTTGGTCTGATGGTGAAAGGAAAGGTCAACAGATTAATTAAAACTGGGATTCACTGCAATCCACTTGTCATGGATCAAATTGGACCAGGATTGTCGTACTAGATTTTAGATGTAGATGATGTAGGCAAAACTAGGGCTGGGCAATATGGCAAAAAATGTAATCAAAATCATTTTTTCCATGTTAGTAGATAGTATAATTTCACAATATGGCCAGTTTGAAGAGTATCCTGATAATATACAAACTTTCTGAACTTTTTTCCTCAACAATTTCCTTTGCGTTGGAGGATAACAGGAGTTCACTTTCAGCACTTTAGCCTAACAAGCTATGTGGCTGTGTAAAACAAACTGGGTGTGAATGAAGAGCACGCTGCAAGGTATTGTGGGCAGAGTGGCCCAATACGTCACATTTCTGCAAATTTGAGTTGAGCTTGGACAGCGGGTGTTTGATCATACTGTCTCTTTCCCTTTTGTTGCACTTACGGATCATGAACGTTGTCGTCGTCGACACCTGTATAGTAAATCCTAACGTCTGTTTGATTCCTTCTGCTGCGGGCTCTGCCCTGAAGTTCCGCTGCTGTCCACTGTGTGTGCGCGTGGGAATATATTGAGTATATATGACTGGACCGTGTGTGGTCAGGGTACTAAATCGTGGCCTCATTGCTGAATTTAAAAGTTTAGCCTTTAGGTAGTAGTATCCCATGACCAGCAGAATATTTAGTTCTCAGTGTGCGGCAGATTTAGAATGAGCTGCAGTCATCAGCCCCTTTTACACTGCCAGATTTTCCACAAATGTTGGGCCGTTTTGCTGGCAAGCTGCGAGCGTTTAGACACACATAGCCCGATTGGCGAGTTGATCCGAGGTGCCCAATTTTCCGCCTCATAGGGTAGTCATATTGGCAGATCCCTTTTAGTTTAGACAGACCGAGGCGGCCTTCCGCAATGGGAGGGGCTGTTGATGACTTGTGGGAGGAACTGTTGATGACGCTGCACGTGCGAGGAAACAGAAGGAAGAAAGAACAGGAAACAGCTGATAGCAGGAATTAGCAAGCAGCTAGTAGCAAGAGGGAAACGCAAACCTGAAAGACTGTAAAGATGAGCAACTGGGGAGACAAGGAATTGCGCACCCTCCTTGCCCTCACAAACAAAGAGGCCATTAACTGTCAGATGACGGAAACGGTGAAGAACGGGGAACTTAAGAGAGAATCGCTGAAGGACTGACCAGCCGCGGCTTCCCTCCCACGTCACTGTTTACGTCACACGCTGAGCTACACGTTTTGTTACTTGCTCACTCCCCCTGTTGCCCCAAAAAGAGCGCATTCTGTATAAACAAAAGTAGGCAGGTGCTGCACTCCCCAATTTTGTTTTTATACTGTCAATGCTGAAAAAAGACTGATTGGGCTTTCCTGCAAATTTGCCCAATTCCTATCTAAAAAGGGCTATCGAGTTGAACCTGTAAAAGCCCCATGAGGACATAATTGAGGACAGTTTGCACCACAGGCAATGGGGAAACTCTGTCACTCAACCGATTAGCTGTTTTTGGTTTATAGGGCTGGCCCAGCTTTGCTGCAGTCCAGCCAACAGTGGCCCTATTTGTAGAGATTGCAACTGAAACAATTAATCGATTAATCAATTAGCCACTTTACAGACGATTAAGTAGCAACTGTTTTAATGAACAAAATAGTTTGAGTGACTTTTCATGGCAAGATGCCAAATATTTGCTGGGTCAAGCTTTTCAAATGTGAGGGTTTGTAGGCTTCTTTGTTTCAGGTGATAGTCAGCAATTTTTTTGTTGTTGTTTTGGACTTTTGGTTGGACAAATAAGGTGTCTGAACATCAGACGCAACATTTTTTAAACATAGTCATTAACTAAGAAAATAATTGGCATAATTGTTAGTTGCATATGTTTCTCTGGACAAAGAGACCAACCAATATCACTATTGAGGGGTGAGAAATGTACTTGTTTATTTCCTCCCCATGGACAAATTAAGCATCCTTCCTTCCTTCCTCATGGCAGTAGCCTTATAGTCTACAGTTCAGTGTGTTGGTATATGTAATTTAATGTTTTCGGTTGTAGCTTTTAAAGGCTGTTTTCTCTTATATTCACCGACTGTGGGAAAGCAGCTTTTACCTGAAATTAAAATGCAGGTATTGTCACAGCGGTGTCCCGTCCATCTGTCTGTCTCCCTGACATTTTTCCTCCTCCTCAGTGGATGCTTGTATAACGATTAATGGGGGGTGTAGTCTTCGTTTTGGTAGCACTCAATCTCTAACAGCCTGTGACTGCTGTGTGCATTCTTGGTGCAGTGCCAGCCTTGCAGAATATTTCTCTCTTTACACATCTGCAGCTGCTTTCCTCTCAGTGGCCCTTCTAGCCCACTTTTATCCTCGCACCCTTTTAATACAGCTATAGCGGCCAGGTCATGCGCTCACCACATACAGCTGTCTGGCCAGCATGTTTACAAGTCTTTTAATGCCTGTTAGCGTTTAAAAATTATTTAGTCCATTTGAGGTTTTGTTGGCAGCAGAGTCGGCGTGTATGTTAGTCATTGTGGGAGAATTCAAAGTGAAAACATTCTGCCTTGTATTGAGATTTATGTAACAGTTATTAGGCCGACCTTTGCTCTATAAGACTCTCACAAAGGATTATGTATGTATAGATTGAAGTGTGTGTTTAGACGGTTGGGGAAGGAAGCAGGATTTTTCCAAGCTAAATACAAGTGAAGTGGATACAAACATGCAAAAATATTTCTCAGTGTCTCACCCACTGGCATGTTTGCTCAGCTCTCTTATTATACATATTAGGTGCTGCATCACTTTTTTTAACCCTCTTTGATATGCCACATGCCACCAACTGGTCTTTCATGATGCTTTTCTTTTACCTCTTCCACCCTACACCCCCCTCCACACCTCTCAGAGCTCCATGTGGTTTTGATGTGGGGCTGTGAGTCAATGGCACATTTTGTAGAGGCATGTGAATGGAGCCATTGTTAAACAGCAGGCCTTGGAATCTGGCCTGCTAGTAATAGCTTTTTAAAATGAAATCTTGAGATTGGAAAGCTAATATATCATCTGTGTTGAGCCAAGTGTATTCAGGGGGACCTGCGTGGGAGGATGGCTGACTTGTGACAGAACATTTAGTAAATTATTTTTTCCCTGCTGCAAGCTGGATGCTATTGGATATTTTTTTTCTCCAGTTCAGATGGGAAAAAAATCTATCACATTTACACAATAGCAGTTATTTTTTTGTGTGTGTTATGTGCCAACAAGGGAATCCGCACAAGTTATTTGTGAGTGATTTTTCTGCATTGTATGTCAGCTCCAGTCAGTAGACAGAGTTATTGCGAACATGTGGCTCTAAAGATTTATTTCCTGTTGAAACACTGACACCTGACCAGTAGCTTAGGTTCCTGGTTTATATGATATTGTAAAAAATATATACACATTTATATTTTTTGAAGTTGCAGCAAACATTGCATGCAGCAGTGAGATGTCTTGATGGTCTCTTTAAGGTTCATACAAGAAATGTTTATGTAAAAAACACATTATCCTAATTCTTAATGATTCCTGTACTCTTTCTCACGCAGGCTCCGTGCACTGTCCAGTGGGGGGAGTGTGACGTCCCCCCCTCCTTCCCCCGCCATGCCAAAGTACAAGCTGGCCGAGTACCGCTACGGCCGAGAGGAGATGTTAGCACTTTATATCAAAGACAACAAGGTTAGTTGGAAGGTTTCTTCAACGACTCAATGCAACATTCAGAGTGTGAGTTGTCTGGTCACGGTTCCCAACATGGAGGTGGCTGAGCCAGTGGCTAGCAGCTAACAATGTTAACTCCATAAATGGTGCTATGCAATGGCAACCGCTCTGACAGAGCTAACAGTGTTAATCGGGGGACCATCGCTACAATTCTGCGATGAAGCCCCCCTGGTATCAGCACTAACTACGATGTGACACAGTGCTGAGTGGTAGTGATGTGCTTGTTAGTAGTATATGCACATGCAGTGCTATTGCATGCCTGACCGGACCTGCTTACCATTACTGCACAATATCTTTACATAGCAAACAGTGGTTTGCTGCTGTATGCATTGAATGTCACATACAGACCCTTTAATGTTTCGCAATCTTGATAAAAGTGATCAAGCACTGTCTAAACACCGGCATGTATGTTGCTTTTAAACTTCCATTGACCTTCCCATCCTTAAAAATGAATACCTGTTTGTAGGTCAGTTGTTTTTTGAAGTTTCTGGAAGATAGTTTTGAAGGCTATTTGTGTCTTCCTAAATGCCTGTTGTTGTTGTTTTAGGTCCCAGAGGACATGCAGGATAAGGAGTTTGCTGCTATTCTGCAAGATGAGCCCATGCAGCCACTGGCACTGGTGCCTCTCACTGAGGAGGAGCAGGTCTGCCACAAACACACGTCCACAAACGCACTGATACCTGCAAATGTTGAACTGCTTTCAGCTTGTCATGTGATATCTCATCGCGATACGACCTCAGTTTGAAAGCGAGCCGTTCTGTCGGTTGACGAATGTGGCTGTGAGCTCACATTCCTCACATTCCTCCCTTTCGCTCTTTCCATTCTCTCTCTGCAGAGGAACTTCTCCATGTCTGTGAACAGTGTGGCGGTGCTGAGGCTCATGGGAAAAGGGGTGGGCGGGGCCGCCCCAGCTGGAGTGGTCCGAGGACGAGGGGCCACACGAGGCGGTCGAGGTAAAAACTAAAGGCAGAAAGCCCTTCCCAGACACATATTAGAAGAGGAAAAAAAAACGGCATCAAATAAAGCACAGCATTGATTCAGCCGACGTGCACTCATGATAAATCCACAACCACTTGTGCTAAAACTAACACGAGTCCAACAGTAATGCTGCCCAAAACCCTTGGCTGAAACTATAATGGCTGTTATCCAGGGAAAGTAAAACAGTTTATTCAAGCCAGCCACTGAAGTGTTTATTTCCCTCTTTTCTTCCACCATCTTGATGCAGCACACTTCCTCTTGGCCTGTCTAAATAGTCCCTCTTTTGTCCAGCCACACCTGTATAAAGCCACTGGGCTCTTGAACTCACCTTGTGCACACAGAGCACTCTGCGCATGTGAACGGCCAATGTAAACACTGGCCGTCCGGTGCAGGACAGCCAAGGAAACAACTTTGAAGAATAATGCTGTGTGGGTTTCGTAATTAGCATGCATGTGCTGGCATGTGTGGCTTTGCAGTTTGATCTAATCAAACATCGGTGCAAGACATTTTGTTTAATTATAAAAGTGCTTGTTGAATTAGAACACAAAAAATATTTGGCTGATTCAACAGAAAAACTGGCTGATCACAAGTTCTCTCATTCAGATGATGATTATATTAAATATAAACACTTAATTCTCTGTGTGTATTCGATCAGGACGAGGTCGTGGTGAAGGTGGATTCTACCAAAGAAGTATTGAAGATGCGGAGGTGGGTTTCGGCCGCAGCGTCCGAGAGATACACCGCAGCCAGAGCTGGGATGACCGGTAAGAAAACACCCAGCACACACTACCTGAAGGTCAAATAAATCATAGTGCTCCATGGCATAGTAAAGGCGTATATCTGCGCTGCTGATAGAAGCTGTCATCCAGTGTAATAAACTCAATAATCCGCTCTGGTATTTTTGTAGAATTTCGCCCTTGTGGGATGATTTATCTCACTTTTGCAGACACCTTCTCTTATCAGCCTAGGCTGAACTAAAGTATCAGCTTGTTGTGTTTCTTCAGTAGTTTTTCTTCACAGGCCTGGTTAAAATATGTGAATTGCTATCTGTGGTGATGAGATGCAAGTTTGAGCTGGACATATTTCTTAAAGATAAAACTGGCTGCATGTTTTGGGCTTGTTTTCCTCTGTTTATCACTTAAGGGATTCCTCTCAATTTCCCTTCCTTCCCTCAGGGGCGAGCGTCGATTTGAGAAACCGCTGCGGCGGGAGGTGGGGCGTCCTGGCTTTGAAGAGACTGGAGGTCCCGCGGGTCCAGGGAGGAAGGAGCACACAAGGGCTGACAGCGATAACTGGCGCATCCTCCGGGAGGAGCAGGAGGAGGAGGAGGGGGCGGAGCCTGGCACCAACTGGAGAATTGCTGGACCCCGCAGGGATGGTATGATAAATACAAACATTTGTTTATTGATTTTACTGCTGCCTCAAACTCATTTTTTTAAATGAAAGCTATACCCAAGAAAAAGCAAAGGTTTCATTATTAATTTTCTTTTTAAAATACACGATGGGCAGTCCATACACCTTTTGATGTGATTTTATTCGCCAGTATGGAGGGACTGCTGCAGTTAAGACTGGGTTTGGTGACGGTTGTTTAACACTCAGTTTGCTGGCATTTCAGTGCAATTCTCTGTTAAAGCAAGCACGGACTGAAAATGTTCCAATTTAGTTCTGGACCTATTGCTTACTCACTGACTTTAAGTCCCAGTGAAACCGAAGTTATTCCGTCCTTAGCTTCTGTACTGTGACGTATTTCCTAGTGAAGCTAAATATTTGAGTGGTGTTAAGTTACAAGAGGGATTTGAATCAAATCCTTGGCAATTGATTGGGCTGCATAAAAACAGGCAGGCTTAGAGTTGCATACAAGATGCAGCACAGTCTGCTGCCGAGTGGACTGTTGCCTCCCCACATACCACCCTCACCATTAGATCAGGGGAAGATAGAGGGAGAGATGAATGAATAAGACCTCTACCACATTGTTTCGGAAATGAAAACAAAGGTTTTCCCACTGTTATCCAAACACACATCTTCTCCTTGCTTTGTTAGCTACTACAACCAGTAAACAGTAAAGTGCGGTTAAAAATATGATACAGATTTTTTGCCATATATTTGCCATATAACAAGAGATAAATGATCAATAACACAGGTACACAGGATTTAAACTTGGAAAACTTGTTTTTTATTTCACTGGGTCTTTAATTATATTATGTGTTTATTACATATTATTACATCTCAATCCCAAACGATTTGCCCTTACTGTAATGTTTAGAGAAGAACTTTTTCTCAAAATATACAGGTAACTAAATGATTCATATGTGGGTTACATGGCCATTTGTATTCAGTAACTTAAAACCACATCAGACCTGGCCTGTTTGGTTCTTCATATGAGCAATAATACTCTGAGGCGTGAATGAATTCAAAAGGCTGACACAACCATTCAAATTAGTCTAATCACACAATGTGAAAGATTAAAATAGTTCTTAATCCATGCCATCAAAGCTCAGTTGTGACAATGTGCAGCAGATCTACCCTCAAACATTAGATACAGTGACATCCAGTGGCAGTGAAGTGATTTCAACAAGGCAAAGCAGATTGTAGCTGAAACAGAGCTGCACTTTGAAGCAGTTTCTGAGGATGTAACAGTCACATTAAGAGACCAGATGACTTTCCGAAAACTCATCTTAAACTCTGAACAGGTGATATATAACAGATTCCAAGACATAATCACTGATTGTCTGGGTAACTGCTGTAACTTGGTAATATGTTTCTCCTATGAAACCTTGTCTCTGAGCAGCTACTTGTGACATTATCTTCACTGATGGTGGTTCACTTCTTTGCCAGATGGTGGTCCTCGCTCAGCAGGCTGGCGGGACCATACCGGTCCAGGTGAGAGTCGTCGGAGGAAGTTTGATTTTGATTTCCGGGACTCTGAGGGCCACGGTGGTGGCCGCCGGCGTGCAGGCAGCGAGGGACTGGAGGACGACAGGGACGGCCTGCCCGAGTGGTGTACAGATGAGGAGGATGGAGAGATGGGCACATTTGACTCCTCTGGAGCTTTTATGCCTTTGAAGGTATGCTTTTAAAATACTTGCAACCACTGGTATTATTAACATTTTCACAGTAGCAGGCTCTTTGAATGAAGTACCAGCTCTTATTTCAGTAAAGTCTTTATATGAAAATGAGTATTTGTCGCACTCTTCAATTTCCTCTTCCTCTCCTGGTCTTCCTCTTGACAGAAGGGTGGCAAGGAGACAATCCTGGAGGAGGAGTTGGAGTTTAAGGGGATAGAGGAGGAGGAGGAAGAGGAGAGCTTTGCTGACATGGAGGGGAACAGTGCCGAAGGAGACAAAGACAAGGGTATGGAAAGATTTAATATTTTCTTCATTTAATGATTTTAGAATGTCAATAAAACTGGATGAAATGGAGCACAGTATATGAGCCCTTTGCCCCTTCTCAGTGTGCATAGCAGCCAGTTTTTTGCACTTTGTCTGCACAGTTTTTCCCAGTTGGTCACCCTTCCTTTCCTCTGTTCTCTCCTCACAGAGAGTAAAGATGCTGGCTCTGCTGTGGGGGATGGCGAGACGAAGCCAGCGTCACCATCCTCCTCACCTACAGCTCCCCAACACTGCACCCCTCCATCCCTGGAGCCTCGGCCCAGCAACGCTGGCCCAGCGGTGGACAACCCTCAGCTGAGCAACAGCCACCCTGTTAAGGCCAACAACACGCCTAGTGAAGGTACGCCTGGCTCCGTGGCTTTTTGTGTTTAAGCAGACTTTAGTGCAACAACACGAAGATAGATTAATTTAGCAGCATTATTTAACTATTTATTAAGGCAAGTTATTTTGCATTGTGAAACGTTAAAGTGTGAAACAGGACTGCATGATGTGGAGAAAATACAAATGGTATGAACAGTTGATTTTGTTAAACATGGGTAGGAGCTGGTGCTTAAAATGGCTGACTCTCACAAATTAACCCAAGTTAAAAATGTATTTTTAACCTTTGCATTCTTTTTGGAAACACTGGAAAAATATGATTGTTGCAAGGAGTTAATTTCCAGAGCATCTCTATCCAAACATTTGGCTATTTATACTTCTTTCTTGAATTACAAACTCTGATTTGAAGCATTAAGTGTCGTGCCATGGCTCTGTAACTTTAGAGCTTTTGGCTTCTTGCATTCAGCTAAGCCCTTTTAGTCTCAGGACAGTGAATGTGTGGGAGGAAATTCAGCCACGTTGTTATTTTGGCTTGATACACAATATGTTTAGCCCCAGTCATTTAATATCTTGTTTACTGAACCCGCTCTGCTGTTCCTGCTTTATCAGATTCAGAGCCAGTAGGTGGCTCTACCCCCACATCCAACCTCACCATCCCATAAATAGACATACTAAAAATAGGGCCCATTGTTTCATGAAAGTTTCGTCTTGTTGTTTTTGTCAGACATGGCTCCGGCAGGGGGCTCCAAGGCCCAGCTGAGCCCCGGCGCCCCCGCCTCCTCTAGTCTGCCTCCCCCACCCCCTTCCTCTGCTGCTCCTCTCCTCCCTCCACCTGGAGGAGACGCAGAGGACGATGAGGGCATGAAGCACCTGCAGCAGGTAGGAACAACAGGAGGCACATTTCAAGCAGCTGTCTCAGAAATGGTGTATAATTATAACAGGAAGCAGATTTAACTTTAATCAACTAGTGATTATTTTGCTTCAGAATATTCTAGACTCATTACATTGAATAAACAATGAATATGTAATCTGTGCAATGTACCCACGTCAGTCATTGCAACTTAATTTGTGCAGATCCACCTGATGGTTAAGCTGAATTAGAAGATGCAAGCTAACAAAAGTGAACTTAGCAGGTAAATTGATGTGGGGGGTTTAATGACAGCCTACATCTGTGTGTGTGTGTGTGTGTGTGTGTGTGTGTAGGAGGCAGAGAAGATGGTGGCATCACTGCAGGACACTTCTTTGGAGGAGGAGTGTTTCACCCAGGCTCTGCAGCAGCAGCAGGAGAGCAGGAACACAGCAGCTGCTCTGCCGCTGTCACATGAGGCTGCCATGAAGTGGTTCTACAAGGACCCGCAGGGAGAGATCCAGGGTATACTCACACACCTCGGCGTTTTATATACTTATACACTCATAAATACAAGCGTAGCGTAGTGATTCATAAATATGGCTGTTGTGTGAAGTAGCTGAAATGAGGCACACAACGTCAGCTACATAATCGCTACTCTCTCTCTGTCTTTCTCCGACCTACTACCAGGTCCATTCACCACAGTGGAGATGTGCGAGTGGTTCCAGGCTGGCTACTTCACCATGACCCTGCTGGTGAAGCGGGGCTGCGACGAGGGCTTCCAACCCCTGGGGGACGTCATCAAGATGTGGGGCCGCGTGCCGTTCGCCCCGGGGCCCTCCCCGCCGCCCCTGCTGGTGAGACAGCCACCACCAACGCAGCGCCCGCAGCCCAACCGGGGGCCCGCCGGGACTGTGAGTCAGAGCTCAGCCAACGTAGAGGATGGGGAGGGGAGGATGCAGAGGAGAGGGAAGATTGATAGACAGGTTACGGTAAAAAAACAATGATTCATTCAAATTCAGTTAAACATGAGAGACTACATTTGAAAGTTACTGAAGTTGCCCCCACTTGTTTTTAAGACATTGTATTTGTATTAATATCTTGATTCCCTCCTGTAGGATGTGGGAAAGAGTTATCAGTATTCAAACCACAGTAATATAACCATATGCAGTGGCCTCAAGTAAAAGACACTTGTTGCATGTAAGCTTCAAATTAGTGGAGCAGAACAGGGCAGGTTCCCTGCCTTCATTTTAAGTTGTAATGTAACACAGATATTGTCCCATGTTCCTGATTGCCTATAAATGTGGCACAGTTGATCAGATGTTTGTGCATCTATGATAGCATGTTACTTTAATCCTGCACAAATTAAATGAAGAATTATTAAATGGTCCATTTGCAATAGTTTAGTGAAGTTTTTTGCTCCACAAACAGTTCTCTCCTAGCTTTAACCCACTGTACATGGACAGCTGTGTTTTGGTATCCTGAGTTTGAGTATGCATTGTACTGACTGCTGATTGCTGTCTTCTTTTCAGGGAAACCTGGACCAGGATCGCCTGAAAAAGCAACAGGAGCTGGCAGCAGCAGCAGCTATTTATCAGCAGCTCCAACAGCAGCAGCTATTCCAGCTCATTAACAGGTAGGCCTACGGGGGAGGCGAAGGTTTCATCTTCCATGTCTGGACAAGTGTACATTAATTTGTGCTTGTGTGGGAGGAGATTTTGACTTTGGACTTTACCTTCAGTGTTTGACTTTGCCTGTGCGTTCCAGGTGCAGTGAGCAGGGTATGATGCCTTCGATGAACAGGTCGATGTCAGTGCCAGATACAGGGTCCATGTGGGACATGCATACCTCAGCTTCACAGCCGTCAGGTATATTCTAGACTGCAACTCGGTCCTGTGTGTGTGTGTGTGTGTGTGTGTGTGTGTGTGTGTGTGTGTGTGTGTGTGCGCGCATGTGCAAATACATATGAATGGATGCTGTACTTAATAATGCTAACATAACCCGATTTTATTTCCATGCAGGCGGTGAAGCCAGTCTTTGGGACATAACAATGAATCCTTCTACTCAGGGTCCAACTCTCGAACAGCTTCAAAAGGTGGGTTGAGTCGTGAGGTTTTCAGCCTTTGAATGCAAATTCATATCTACATCTGCTAGCTTTGTTTTTTTATGTTACGTGTCTTGTGCATATTATCAGTTTTATTGCATCGCATTGTCATCACAGCTGAAAACTTTCAATTTAATGCACTTTTTATTGCGTACTAGAAAAATTGGTAGCAATGCTAGCAGGCACAATAACCTTAATGAAAATGGATTGTGTCAGGAAACCTTTTATTTGCTTATTTTGATCTATTTTAATTTGACTCCCGATGTTTTCCCTTCAGCTCCAGCAGGAGAGGCGAGACGCTGAACTCAGGGCGAAGCGTGAAGAGGAGGAGCAGCGTAAGAGGAGGGAGGAGAAAAGGAGGCAACAGGAGGAGCAGAAGAGGAGGGAGGAGGAGGAGCTCTTTAGACGCAAGCAGGTGAGTTGAAGGAAGGATCTATTTTTGAAAATTGTAATGGCTTTTTCTTTTGTAACAAGAAATGTTTAACCTTTCACGTTACAGGTTTGGCTCATGATAACTGAAATATTCTCGGCACAGTTGTGCTTTGAGTTTATTATGCTGAGGATGGCTTTTCAATGGCTATGGATGCTGTCCACCGAAGTATTGACCCCTCATATCTTCCTGTAGTGTCGCCAGCAGCAGGAACTGATCATGAAGTTGCTGCAGCAGGCCCCCCAGCAGCAGGGTCCTGGGGCAGGCAGCTCAGGCTGGAGCGGGACTCCCTCCTCTGGGCTATCCAAGGCAGGAAAGCCCCCGGCTCTGGCTCTGCTGGAAATGCAGCAGGAGGCAGAGAGGCTCCTGAAGCAGCAGCAGCAGCAGAGAGCCCAGCAGCAGAGAGACCGCGTGAGTTTCTGCAGCTTTAAATTAAATGTTTCAAAGGTTTCATACAGACAGTCTATACCATTAGGAATACAAAAAGAAAATGACATGTCATTTGTCATAATGATGTCTCGATCCATTTCCAGCACTCCGGCATGTCGATGGGGAGCTCCTCCATGGGAGGGCAGTGGGTGGATGGTGTTGGCATGTGGGGCGGAGGTATGGAGGGTAAGGGTGGCAGTGGAAGCTCTTCAGGCAGCATGGGCATGTGGGACGAGGCTGTGAAGAACCAGTCCAGCCTCCGTGGCAACAGCAACAACAACATGGGCTTGAAGAACAGCCGCAGCAGCCCCTCACTCAGGTACATGCGACCACATAAACTAAAATGAATATTACTGCACGCCAAAGATATATTTGATGGCCTGTTAAAAATGCTGCCCCTTTACCTGTGATCCTTTTTTCACACCTACTCAGGCAGATAGCACTGTAGTATGAATTTATATGTGGTGTAGTTGACAAACATAATTAATATGCATTGAATTTATGCATCAAACTGTATGTCCTCTGCAGTGATCAGTACATGATGCGTCGTAAGCGGACTGATGAGGAGGAGAAGCTGCTGAAGCTGCTGCAGGGCATGAAGCCTCAGGACGGCTTCACTACCTGGTGTGAACAGATGCTGCACGCTCTCAACACCTCTGCCAACAACTCCTCCTCCTCTCTGGATGGTAGGCTGCTCGGCTTTAAATTATTTATTTAGCAGTGTCAAGGTTGAGGAAAATTAACCTTAAATTCCGATGGCTGCTTACTACGTGTTAAATCCACTGTGTTTTTATTTTTCATGCACTTAAGAGTAAGTTGATCTCTGCACCTTTCCCACATTTCCAGCACTGCTAATCATTTCAACTGAATGGTTTTTTTTTGTGAAGTTGCCACTATTGTGGCATACCTGAAGGAGGTGGAGTCTCCCTATGCAGTACTGGACTTCATCCGGTCCTACCTAGGGGACACAGTGGAAGCCAAAGAGTTCGCCAAACAGTTTCTGGAGCGACGTGCCAAACAGAAAGCCAACCAACAGAGACAGCAGCAGCAGGTAGGCCTGAGCCAGAAAGGTCTTATTAAAATGAAAACAGCGTATGTCTAAAACAACCTGTTGCATACAGTTATCATTAACTCCCCCAATACACACACTGAACATTTTGAGTGACAGATCTGGGAAATGGTTTCTGTTATACTGACTGTTAATGAAGAGAGAAGACAATAGCATGAGTTTGGACGTTTTATATGAAAGTCAGGGTTGTATAACACCAGGACACTAATAACAGCCTAAAACAGCTGTAAGAGAAGCCTTTGAAGTGTAAATCCCTCCTCTTCTCCTCTTTATCTACCCCAGTTATCAAAGGAGGTGGCTGGACTGAACATGAACTTCCCTCTGCAGGTAAGTCAAGATATGCATTTGTAATGTATGCAGATGGAGTTTAGCCATTTGTGGGAACAGCAGGCATTGTGATTGTGTCTTTTTGTGTCTCCTGCTGCTACAGCAGCCCTCCATGACATTACCCTAATGTAAGCAGTGTAGATTTGATGGGACTTTCAAGGCTTCTTCAAATGTATGTTAACTTATTTGTACACTGGTTGCTGAATATCAAACCTGCGTCGGCAACTTCAAATGTCAAAACAAAAATCCACATTTTGTACATCACTTCTGGGGACAGTCAGTCTGTCCTTGAAAGGATGGACTCTTGTCATTTTGTCACAGCTGATTTAAAAAAAAAAAAAAAAACTACAAACACTTTTTTTCGTGTGGCCATTTAGAATATCTAGACCAGCATTTGTATCATTGACTTCATTTCTCTTTTCTTTGTTTTATAGGACTCAATGCGAGGTATGAATCCAAGCACCCTGCAGTCCATGTTTCAAGCCAGCCACATGGGCAAGGCTGGTCTCTATGACAACCAGGGCGGAAAGATGAAGAAGAAACAGCCCATGATGCTGCACTCTGACCCCAGCATCTTAGGTACGTGACCCCCACCTCCATTTAATATGTCTTCCTTTTGACTTCATTTGTCTGTAAATGGTGAGAATCTATACATAGCCAGCTTTAGATAGCTTGACTGCAGATTAGCGTTGTGAGTAAACAAAACACTTAAGTTATTTAATACACAAAACAAGCCAAAATGGAAAGTGCATTCATCATCTGGAATCAAATGAAGTCTAAGAAACTACATAAGAAGACACGCAGCTCTCTGAAGCAGCAGCAGAAAGCATCACATCTTATTGATGACTTGTTTGCACCCACTCCAGGTGGTGAGTAGGATGTGCTCATAGGGTTGGCTTATGTCTAAAGTTTATTTATGTGCCCATGAGCTGTGTGGAGCCAGGGATGGGATACGGCGCACTCTTGAAGTAGATGTAAACAGGTGGCCAGACAAACGTGGTGTAGGCAAAAATGGATATTGTAATCTGTATAGTTTGGGCCTTATTAGTCTGTTTATATAGAACACAGTGGAGGGTAAAAGGTTGTCCACACACTGATTTGTACAAGCTCTCCAAGATTAGATTGATATAAACCCCTGCTGTTTCTAACACCTGTTTGCCTGATGAAGATTGTGCTGGTTGAAAGAGTGAATCAGTACACACTACACTCATTTAGAGCGATACGCGCTAGCTCCAAGGCTTGGTTTGACAACTATCTGCCTTTTCTACATTTAATTATAAACAGTAGTAAAGGTTATATTTATGGTTTGGTGAGGAGTTTTTGTTTTTTTCATGCATTTACAAATAAGCCTTAACCATTCCAAAACAGAGAGCTCCTCTTATCAAATTATTTCTGGCTTGCATCTTTATCCCTTGCCAGCCCTTCTAACTCCCCCACGTCCCATCCTCCTCTGATCTTACTCTGCTCTCTCCGTCTCTTCTCTGTGCCCTCCTTGCCCCGCCCCCCCCTCCTCCCTGCAGGGTACTCATTCCACAACACGGGCGAGTGTCTGAGCCTGAATGAGATGGAGATGGTGGAGGATTACTGATGTGACGCAGCGCAGCAGCAATAGCTACCTGAGGCCTTCTGTCTTTTAATCAGACAAACCTGATGACGAATGTGCACTGCTGGGGGAACCAGGGGGGTGGGGGATAGGAAGGGAGCAAGCGTGAGGGTAGGTGCAGGGTGGAGGCGCCTGGATCTGCGCCTCCCACTCTTTCCTTCCCTCTGGCAAGAAAAAAAAGGGCTCCCTGCTGCACCAGTTGATCACTTGAGCAGGGGAGAGGGGGGTGAGGAGGGGTGGTGTTAAAAGGAAGATGGGTATCCTCTGGCACTCAAAAGATTAAGCACCTTATACTGAACTAATGCACTTTATTGAGATGGGATTTGAATAGTTTTTTTTTTGTTTTGTTTTTTTTTTTGTGTGTGAATGTGTGTGTGTGTGTGTGTGTTGGGAATCAGTGCGGCATACAGTGTGTGTACAAACACATTACCTGTGTGCATCAGAACTGGAAGGGGGCGGTGAAACAGTCGGTCGGTGGGGTGAATGGTCGGGCTGTTAGGTTTTCAAAGTCAGGGGGACCTTTTAGTTGAAACCTTATCAGAGAGCAAATCCTTTCTCGAAAGACAAACACTGTTGATATTTCTCTTGTTTAGCATTTTTTTTACGTTTATATAAAAAGTAAAGCTATTGAAAAATGGATTATAAAAAAAAACTTGAAGATTTGCACTTGCCTAAAAAAGAAATGACAAAAACAACAAAAAAAAATCAAACAAATGGGGTTAGTTATAGAAGTGAATATTTTTGTGAATGTGTGTGAATGACTGTGAGAGCGCGCGATGGTTGGTTTGTGTCAGTAATATACCAGTCTGCACAATGTTTTTTTTTTTCATTCTTTTGTTGCTTACCAAGATGTATGAAACATAAGAGGCCATTTTTTGTCTTTTTTGTTCAAATGGTAATTTTGTATTCTCATGTTAAGAGAGTGTGTGCGTGTGAGTGTGTGTGTGTCCCTTCTCCAAACGGGGACTTGAATGAATGAGAGAGAGAGAGGGGGCAATTGCACAACATATCCTTTCTCTCACCAGCTCTTCATCCCCAGATAGACGAAATAGAAATGCATACATTTGTAAATGTTAGCTTTGCGCTCATCACATGATGACCACCACTAGTTTATTTCCCTTAGCCTCTCCCAATGGGGAGCTGTCTCTAGGCCTGTGAGGACTAGCAGGCAGGGCGAATCATGAGGGACATTACTGTGTGTGCATCGGAATGAGACTTTGAACGTATGTGTGTGTTTGTGTGTGTGTGTGTGTGTGTGTGTTTTCAGTGTGCATGTTCATTTACTGTTCATAGAAATGAGTTAAGACTACAGGTACTCATTTTGAATACATGTGCTTTTTTGTATGTGTATGAATGCACATTTGTGCCTAAGAACTTGGATAGGGTGCGTGGCCATTGAGACATTAACTCTTTTTTGAGAGCGAGTGTGATGTGTGTCAGTGCTCAGCACAGTGTATGTAAAGTATGTAAGTTTATATCGTAAATATTTCTAGTTCATTCTAGGGGTGATCCATCGGAAGGTTAGTCCAGTCTGTTTTTTCCTGGGGTGTGATCACGTTGCCTTTTGTCAGCTCTCGAACTTGTGAATGAAAGGTGTCGAGTTTCTGACTCTGAAAAAAAAAAAAAAACAGCATCTTAATGTGCAAGTGCACAGAACGGTGCATGAAATGTTAGCATATTGTGTTACTTATTCGTTGTTGCAATTTGATAATGACGAGTTTTTCTTTTTTTAATGAAAAATATATATGAATATATACATTATATACAAAGTTTAAAAAGTATTTGGACTAAGATAATGAGCACTTGGGGCTGCTATTTTTGTTGTGTGTTTTAATTTTTTTTTTTCCTTAATTTTTTTTTCATTTTGTTTCAGTATCGCCATGTGAAGTGTGTGTATTATTTCTTAAGAAAATATTGAATGTATTCCAAAAAAATGACAAGAAACCCGTGCTGATACCAGATTTTTTTTTTTCCTCAGAAGATTTCAAAAATGGAAACAAAATACAAAAAAGCTTCAAAGAGTTTAGCAAGAACTTTTTTTTATTTACACAGTGGAGAAGAAAAAAAAAAACTCGGGATGGATACAGTTGAACACACTGCCTCTACAATCCTGGTCGTACAAGTAGTGACTAAGAATTAAAAGAAAGGACTCTTTCTATTCCATACTGGAGCTTTGGTTGTTTACAAACCACATGGATATCTGTGGGTGCAGTTTTGTTTTTGTTTTTTGTTTAAATTTTTCTTTTTGTTCCCACATAAGACGGGTGGGGTTTGCAAGTGCGCTTCTGCCATATGGACATTGAGTGGTGTTGGTTATTTTTTTTTTAATTTTTTACTTTTTTGAGGAAGAGTGGCAGGCATCACAAGAACACGGACAAGATCCTCTAACTGGACCTTTGCGTGTGGTTGTGGATCCTGAAACGCGATGATCAACCACGGAGCGGAGGCGGGGAAAATCAAGGACGGGCTCTGTTTTGTGGAGAACGGAGTGCAGGGCTGCAGAACCCTAGAGGGAACTGAGAGGGCGATATGAGTACACACTTGTCTTCACCTCAACCCTCATAAGCACTCACACCCTGCCCTCACCAACTCACCTATGCACTTTTGTTCATTCAAGCTGTGAGGTACCATTTTGGGGATGGGAGCACAATTACAACAGGAGGATTGCTACGACTTTGACAAAGTCACTGAAAAGATATTCCCAAACTGAAACAAGAGACTCGAGAAGCATGTCTTCTCCCACCTCCTGTGTATATATATCCATATTTTTGTATTATCTTTCAGAGTAGAAAGAAAAATTTGCAAACGGATGAAGGAAAATTCATGAGACGTTGATTATATGGAGTGAATGTTCTTCAAGGAAACCAATCTTTTTGAATATAGTTTGAGATAGACTCGCTGTGAGATTCCCTTAGTTTGCCAGTAGCCCTGAAATAATCAGGGATGGAGGGGGGGAGAAAAAAAAACATGGACTGAGGTGTTGGACATGCTACAGTGGCTCCAAGACTGACTGATAGTTACTTATCAAAAATGGATGCTGCCGTCGCTACAAAGAGCCCAGCCAAGAGTGTTTGATCAACATGCACAGTAACGAGGCAGACGTGGGTTTGAAGAGCTGTTGGCAAGGATGCTTCCATTTCATCTCCCAACCCGATGACTGCCTTGAGAGCTGAAGAGTGACTGCAGGAGGAGAAATTGTTGGCAATGGTGAGATATTCTTGCTTAATTTCCTCTTGGCGCTGTATACTAATGACTTAATTTGATCCATTGACTTCAGGTTAATCTTGTGGCCCTGTTTCTAACAGAATAGTTTGGTGACGATGGGCTTGTGCTCTTTCTGTCTCCTCACAGGAGTCTGGCTGTGCTTTATTTGCTGCCCTCTGCAAGGAGGATTTAATCTACAGCCAACCCATGAACCAGTTAACCCTAAACCTGTCCCTCGAACTTAAACCCTAAGAAACTTTTTTTCTGTCTTGACCTCGGACCGGGCAGGCCATTGGCATTATCAGTTGGACAGTTACCAGATGAAGTTACAGGTTTATCGACCATGGATCCCATCTGTGTTGGAAGTGCTAGGTTGGGGATTTGATCAGGCGCTCCCCGGCGAGGAAGAGGACGAAGAGGCACGAATCGCCCAGATGTCATCACCCACCTCAGCCTGAGACTCTCAGGTGGTTGCGTGGAGGTCTTCTAACCAGCGGGACAGAAGACCTGCCCTCCTGCCCAGACGTCAGAGACTGAGAGCTGGACTGGGTTTCGATGGACGTGGCTGGATTACATCTGAGTCACCAGAAATCCCTGCAGCTGCGGAACTGGATGAACTGAAAGAATTGTACAAAAAAAAAACCAACAAGACTTTGAAACATGACAAAACACAAACGCGTAGCTACATGTCACATAGATTCTAGAGTTCAAAAGAGTTGCAGACACTACATGCGCACCTACAGCGAAAGCAACACACTCAGTTACATCGTCTGCACACATGATAGGGCTGCATCAATACAAACCACACAGATACAGACACACACAAGCATCATCGCTCATCAATATAAACGCTGAGCTCTGTAAATAATGTAAAAGTTTGTGTTTTGATTTTTCTCATAGTGGTTTTGCTTTATTTCTCTGTTCAACATGCCTTAAATTGTATAGTTAAGTCCTCAATGGCTAACTGATTTTTTTTGTTGTCCAAATGATGAATTTAAGTTGGAAACCACCTCCTTAACTGTCCTCTAAAGTCAAAGAAAGAAAGGAGCTTTCTACAAGACTGTTTACCGTTGGCCAACAGGACTGTCTGTTCTGTATTAATTTGATACATGTATGTCTGATCACCATGGAAGTTACTATTTAGCTACAGAGTAGAGCAGAAAGCAGTCTTTGATTAATCTGATTTTGCTGGTGGTTAGCTTTTGTTGCCCTTTTGGTTTCCTTAAAATGAAGAGTGGATTTGTTCAGATTTCCTGTTTAGATTATCGCTGAAGGTGCAGGCTTAATAAAGGGCTGTAGTCTGTACTGTCTGGAGCTGAGCTGATGGGGTGGGATGCACAGGATTGGCTTAAAACACAGATTTGTTGCTGTGTGGTAACTATTGTTGGATGTACTGCTCCTGGCGAAACTGAACCAGAATGACAGGTCCTCAAATTTCAATACAAGCTGGGGCTTTTTGGTTATTTTTTTAACACTCCGGGAGGCTTACATGTATTGGAGGCAACTAGGTGCTTTTTAGAGTTTTGAAATTTCAAGTCAAGCTTGTGTTAGGAGTGTGGTTGTAAGAGCAAACTTGCATTATTTGTAGTAGTTGTGGGGTTTGACACTAATCCTTGAGGTGGGTCACAGCTTGGCCCACATTGCCTTGCTTTTGTCTGTGCAGTGTTTAGTGCTGCTCACGATCCCTGATGGCACTGAATAGATAGGGAATTAACTGGTCAGTTGTGTGTTGTCTGAAAGGAAATTCTATGTCCTGAACATTTGGAGTGTCTTGTTCCATTTTGTATATCTAATTGGATTTGAGAGATTAATGCTTTTAGTCAGCCAGTTGTTTTCTTGTGTCCTTGATAACTAAACAAAATGCAGTTTTTAATCCAAATGGCAACTGATCGTCATCGAATACCTTCAGCTTAGACTTGAATTCACTTGTACATTTGTTAAGCTGAGGCTGTGTACACTTGGGTAGCCACAGTAGGTATGTCATAACTGTTGATACTAAATGGTTACGAAATTTAATGTTGTAATCAGTTGCCAAAACAAAGAAATTGACTTTAATCATATGAGTGTACGATCAAGTCTCTTATTCGTGAATGACTTAAAAAATACCTTTGAGATTTTTAAAAGCTGATACTGTGTGGCATTAGTTGTTGGTCAATCTGTCTGTCTTAAAAAGTAAAACGGAAATTGTTTGCAGTTTATTGTACTGCACTACACGTGCTTTTATGGTTAGATTAACTGCCATATTGTGTTGTCAAAAAGCCCCGGTTGTTTGGTTGCAGCCTCTGAA
This sequence comes from Epinephelus lanceolatus, assembly GCF_041903045.1. Classification (NCBI taxonomy): domain Eukaryota; kingdom Metazoa; phylum Chordata; class Actinopteri; order Perciformes; family Serranidae; genus Epinephelus; species Epinephelus lanceolatus. Next base: position 28,530,788 of record NC_135755.1, on the reverse strand, counting down.
AAGATCATGTCACGGCCTGTCCGCTCAAGTGTAAGAAGTTGATTGTCTGGTTTATTTTAGCTTTGGTAACTGTAGTTCCAACAATGTTGTAGTTATAAAAGATACAATGAGAGTTTTATCCCAGTCAGCTCAGCTCCTTTGCTTAATAAGTTTGAATGTTGTTGAAATAACAGCATACATGTAATGAAACTGTTTTGGAAAAGAACAACTGAACGATGTGTAAATAGTTTGGCTTTTGTTTGTTTGAAGAACAAAATAAATAATAAATAGCATTTAGCAGTGACTGACTCAGTATATTTTTAATTGATTTTTATTTTGTCCAAAGTGTGTGTGTGTGTGTGTGTGTGTGTGTGAGAGAGAGTGAGAGTGTGAGAGAGAGTGAGAGAGAGAGAGAGAGAGAGAGAGAGAGAGACTATCAGCCATCCTCGAGAGTGTCTCCGTCATCAACGCAACTCTCGCGATACTTTGAAACACATGGCCGCCCACAGTGTTTACAACTTCTCGCAATGAAGTGGTGACTAAAAACGCAAAGTCTCGAAGTAGAAGGACACCGAGTCATTTTGAGTATTATTCGTATTCTTCGGCTGTAATTGAAACTTTGACGGCATCGAGGAGAAAAGTGTTTCCAGCCAAACTGCGAGCAGAACCAAAGGCCAGGCAAGCCACAACACAGGTAGGTAGCATCAGAGTGCTAGCGGAGGCTAATGCTAACATGAGCTAACGTGAGGTGGTTACCGTCTCTGTCGTGGACTGAGGGTTAAAGGAAATTTAAACACGTTTGCCTTATTTGCTAGCGTTATTCAAGATATGTGAGGACAGCAGAGCGTTCGTGGAGTTAAACTTGTAAGGGGTTGTGAGGTAACTCGTACCTCGCAAGCGTAAACTTAGCAATTTGAACATTAATGCTAGTTTGGAGTGGTTGACACCGTCACGACTAGCCACAGGTGTCTGTAGGGTGTTTGCACCAGCAGTTTAGAGTCAATTATTTATTCCTTTAAACAAGTTTACGTTTACTTCACGAAATCGACGGATGTGTTTTGTCTTTTGTGCTGATGTATTTTTGCATTGTTTGACTTGTGTTTTCCATCTTGTATTATTGGCCTCACCTGCACTGCCCCCCTTGTCTTCATGGTTGGCCTGTCTCACTGTTTTTTAGGCTACTGGGTGCTGTGATGTCCTCGACCCTCAGCAGACTCAAACACCCACACTGCAGGAAGAAGCACTATCCTAGTAGCACGTACCTCACCCACGTCTGACAGCCAACCACTGGACACAAATCACTTTGACGCCAGGTAGAAGACTTGACAGGAGAGAATAATAAACAAAAGAGAGATGTCTGATTCAGCTGGAAGTGGTGAAAGCGGTGGTGTGGCAGGCGCAGGGCAGGACGCAGAAGCGGATAATGAGCCCCCTCATCAGGCACCGCCTTTGCCTGAGGGTAACAGCTCAGAGGTAGTTGAGACCTCAGAGGAAGGGGAATCTCCGTCTGCCAAGCGGCCCAGAATAAGTGAGGAGGGAGAGCAGGAGCAGGCTGCAAAGCTGGTTGAGATGCATGGAGAAACACCAGCACAGTCTGACTTGCTGCAGGAAGACCCAGCCACACCAGCACAAAGTAGAGTATCTGCAGCTGCATGTATCAAATTAAAGATAAGAAAATGGGATAAAATAAATTCATTTAAATAAATTAAGATCTTGGAGATTATGATACAGGATTAGTTTAATTAATAATAAAACAAGCTGTACTAATGTATTCTGTGATACTGGGAACAGGAGAACCACTACAATGTGAGGAGGAACATCAAGCAGGGGAAGAGGTGCCTGTCAGCGGGGGAGGTGAAGAAGAATGCCATCAGAATGGAGATGGTGGACATGAGGCACCCTTAGAAGAAGAAGAGGAGGCGAAACCAGAGGAGGAGCACAATGGTAACGGGTCTGCAGACAGCCCCAGTGAGGGACAGCGGTAAGTGGAGGAAGAGGTCAAGTTTATTTTTAACCTGTGTTTCCACACGACTCGGGGCAAAGACACAGCAGACACACCATCAAGTGAGCTATTTCAAGCAGGAATTTGTGGAGGGCGGCAGTGTTATGTAATGATTATGAAGATGTATGATGTTTCAGAAATGGAGAGAGGCAGTTTTGAGTCTGTACTGAAGAACAAGAGGTTTTGGTCATTTCAAGATGGCCAATAAATGCCTTGAAAACCATTATTATTTGTAAAGCTTTACAAACATGTAAATTGCTGTACTTCTTTATCATACGCTTTGCTGGGCTGATTGTGCGGTCACTACCAAAAACATGCGTTACTTATTTTTTCCCACCTGTTTGTATATAAATCAAATGTGTGGCACTGGTGAATCATCTTAAAAATACTCCCAGTTATTTTTAGCAGCAGTAACTGACTATTACTGCGTGATGTAGCCTCTGTTCACCAGGCACACTACTACTCTTCAGTGCATGCAGCAACACCCATGTGATTTTATAATTAGATAGATGAGATAAATTGTGAGATGTATTTGCTAAGTATTAATAAGTAAGACAGCCCATGCACCATAATCTAATGCAATGGTTCCCAGCGTTTTCTGTAAGGGACCCCTTTTCTATGGTCTCTAATAGGTAAATTGAAAACCCCTGACTAAGTGGCAGATTTTATGGATATTTCATAATATATTCAATACATACCAACAGTACAGAACAACTGAAACTGTACAATTAACCCAAATGGTGAACGCAATAATAGCCTCAAGTTTATAAGTGATTTCAATGAATTTTGAGCAGATCAGAGACGAGTTTTCCCTGATGTTTTTAGGAACTTTTTACACAATTCTCTGTATTATGTTCTCTTTTTAGAATTGTACATACATAATAAGCTTCTTTTTTTTGACAAGTTTAGTGTTTGCTTCTTCCTGACGCTTGGCCATTGTTTTATTAGCTCTTTGGTTGTTTTAAGTGGATATTTTTCCAATGCAGAATGAGGCTGCATAGCAGAGAGTGGGGCCTCTGTGAATGCAGCTTGTGTTCAGGTCTTCATTGTGCCTTTATACTGTGAGATGCATTTTAAATTTACATCTTGAAACTTAAAAAAAAAATAATACTTTCAGTAGGGGTCGGGACCCCCAGATTGGGAACCAGTGATCTTATTTGTAAAAAAAAAAAAACATGTAGTAAATGTCTCCAGCCTGGCATCTTTAGGTGGCAGTTGTGTACTTCACTTAGTAGGCTATTCATATGTCACAAGTCAGGTTTAAAAAAAAAAGCAAAGATAATAGTTTCACTGAGATTGATGCAATCAACCATGTCTATGATAATTAGGACAGTTGTGCTGCCGTGGGCCCTAAAACAAGTAAAACATGAAAACAACACTGTCAATCTAAATCAGCCAGACCCTGTATTTAGTTTCCACAGGCAAAGAAGGGGATTGTTATGAAGTGAGCATGGAACTTGTTGTTATACAAATTTTATGGTAATTACACAGTTGCAGCCATTTGAAAATGTGTAATTGCCTTTTAGTGTTAGCTGTTGCTCTGCTTCATCTGTACGTTTTATCATCACACTGATTTTGAAGTGAGGCAGCAAAATACACCACAGCATTAACTGATTAAATATTTAACACTGTCAATCATCACAGTGGCAACATTTGGAGAGGATGACACGAGATGAAAAATAATGGACTTAACCTGTAGAGCCATGAAATGTAATTAACAATTCGCTCCACTGTGTGGTGACACTGCGTCTAAATTTTCCTGGTGGGCTTTGTGGAAGTCGACACAATGGTTTATATACAGTGGCGTTGTTGTCCCAGTTAGGAAATTCACTGCATAAATCAAACAAATTCTAAGCAGGACTAAAATTCATATGTCAGGTTTGTGGTTGCATTATGCATAAGATGGGGAACACTGTCTTTCACTTCGCAATGTGATGTTTTGATTCCTCTTTTAAACTCATTAACTGAATATTTGCCCTTCTCTCTTTCGTGTGCCCAGCCTTGGCCTAGATTTTACCCAGAATCCCCAGATGCTGACTGGTTCCTGGACTGAGTACTCCAGCCTTCCAGAGAATTACCTCAAAGGCTGCAAATGGTAATCTCTTCTAGAGTTAACATAACACATAATACACCATGTGCACGAGGTTTTGAAGATGCTAAGTATAAAACCCTTAAATCATTACTGAATTTGTGAGTCATCATTTTTATAATAACCATAAAAATAACACCATTACATTTGTACATTTTGTGCTCATGTGCAGCTGTCAGGGACAGATATTGATGTCCTGGAATACTGAGAAAATGATATTCTTTCAGTCCAAATGAAGCGAGGAAAATGACTTTCACCCTGTTTGTCATTCCCAGGCCAGTGTAGGAACATTAGTTCAGACATTGCATTTGGTGTAAGTGAGTGAACAGTTTCTTTAATGTAAACTGCCTGTATGCTATAGATGTATACAATAGCGTAAAAGCAATCTGTGTACATGCTGTTCTCAGATTACTGCTGGTAATACACCACCATCTTTTTCTTATCCTGCCTCCTGTTCTAAACCAGGGCCCCCGATGGTTCCTGTATCCTGACCAACAGTGCAGACAATGTGCTCCGTGTGTACAACCTCCCTCCAGAGATTTACAGCTACAACTGGGACTTGCTTCCCGAGATGGTGAGCATACACATAGCTTACCGTCAGGGGTTCCCAAAGTGTTTGTATAGAGGATAGAAAAAGTAGCTGACCAAAGGAGTGTTTGCAAGTTACTGAAAACCTTAGATTTTTGTTATCAATCAATCAATTTTATTTATAAAGCCCAATATCACAAATCACAATTTGCCTCATAGGGGTTTACAGCATACGACATCTCTCTGTCCTTAGGACCCTCACAGCGGATAAAGAAAAACTCCCCCCAAAAAAAACCCTTTAATGGGAAAAAAAACAGTAGAAACCTCAGGAACAGCAACTGAGGAGGGATCCCTCTTCCAGGACGGACAGATGTGCAATAGATGTTGAACAGAACAGATCAACATAATAAATTAACAGTAATCCGTATGACACAATGAGACAGAGAGAGAGAGAGAGAGAGAGAGATGCAGGACAGACGGTAATGACAGTAGCTTACAACAACATTAATGGAAGTAATAATATTATAATTATGATTCTAGCTATTGTGGTGCAATATGTTGAAAGTATATATTAATATCTGATAGTATACATATGTGACAATAATCATATGTGTATAATAACAGTAGAAGTATGACTAATGATAAGAGCAGCAGCAGGAGGCATCTGGCAGGACCACAGCAGCAGCACAACCACACAGGTCACACTATCCAGGCACCGCTGCAATTTAAGTTAACCTGCGAGACAGTGGAGCACAAAGGCTCCGGAGAAGAAGCCGAGTTAGTGACATGCAGTATGGCCGAGTTAGCAAGATGCAGTAACAGGACATGAGAGAGAGGGGGAAGGAGAGAAGGTGCCCGGTGTATTATAGGGGGTCCTCCGGCAGACTAGGCCTAAGTCAGCCTAACTAGGGGCTGGTACAAGGCAAGCCTGAGCCGGCCCTAACTATAAGCTTCATCAAAGAGGAAAGTCTTAAGTCTAGTCTTAAATGTGGAGACTGTGTCTGCCTCCCGGACTGTAACAGGAAGATGATTCCACAGGAGCAAGAAAGTTGAAATTACATAAACATTTCATGAAAAGCTGTGTAAATCTTCTTGCACACCATTAAGTCTTAATAGCTGTTATGTAGGAAGGAAACAAATTATTTTCTTTAAAAGTCGTTCAATTCAGTTGTAAATAGGAAAGGTTTTACCTCAATTAAGTTTATTGAAAGAGGTCAGTCATGCTCAGTAGATAAATAAACCCTAATGTACTTCAATCCATAGCTGAAACAGTTCCTCTAGTGCCTCCATTAGTCCCAATTTAAGTTCACTTTTTGGCTGTAATGCAGGAGCCCTTGCACATACAGGAAAGCCTTTCTCTCCAAGTTTTGTCGGACAGGAGTCAAACAAATGCATTCTGTTTATCCTGTCTTGTAAAATAGAGCATCAAAACACTGAAATAGCTTTACCATGGCTTTTTAATTGAAAAGCCACAGTTTGTCTATTCATTCTCAAAACCTGTGTGTCATTGATGAAGTTGAATTCAGGTTAATTATATTGGATCAGTCAGAATGTGGCCTGCTAGTTTGAGAATTCAGTCGTATATCTGTTCCCACTTCAAGTTTAGTTACAGTTTATTTTATTAAACACAAGGAGAACACTGTTTAGTTTTGATCAATTCCCAATAATGCATTTTTGTCACTGACCATATTAAAGCGTTCATTTATACTCAGTTTGTGGTCTGACATGTAGAGCTGCAGCGATTAAACAATCAGCTGTGAACTATGACATTAATTTCCCTACTAATTAGATAATCCATTAAAAAAAAGATGATCCCTTGATCAGTTTGAGTAATTTTTAAGAAAAAAAATTTGTTTGCTCCTCTATGACATTAAACTGAATATCTTTGGGTTGTGGACAAAACAAGACATTTGAGGACATCATCTTAGGCTTTAGGAAACACTGGTCAACATCTTTTCACAATGTTCTGACATTTTTTAGACCTAACAGTTAATTGATTAATCAAGAAAATAATCCACAGGTTTACTGACAGTAATTATAATCGTTAGTTGCAGCGCTACAGATATGCGAGGCTTTGAAATTAAAAGTGAACAGAAGGCGTCTTAGAGTTCCAATCATCCTGTTTTTCACTGCAGATAAGACAGATTTCTAGAGATTCATGTTCTGCACCACTGTAGATATTTTCAATGCCTCAATCATGTTTATGACATATTTCACACGTCTTTTAAACACTGTCTAAATTGTGTGATACTTCCAGTACAGGAAAGGTCAGTAACCTGTCATGTGTTTGACCTTTTTGTTGTTGAACATGATGTCTGGATGCAAGTTGTGTTATCAAGTAATAAAAAAACATGTCAATCAATTTAAGGCAGCAGCTTGAGAAAATGAATTTCAGAACATTTAACAGTTAGGATAGCAAAGACATTCTGTCCTTTAGGTTTTGGGGAAATATCAAATGGCCAGCCAATCTCTTAATTGTATTACAGACTGGTAGATTGGGATCACTGAACAAAAGTAATTGAAATCTAATCCATTTTCCTCCATTACAGAGATCTCTCACTGCTTGTGAAAAGGGTAGAAAATTGAGCTTTCATTGCTCTATTTCTTACACGGCGCCACTGGCTTTTCATATTGAATTTTATTACAAGGAAAAGCCTGTGACATTGTCTTTTAGCCACCTATTCAGCATCATCATGGATAGATCCCATCAGTAGTTGCAGTTATATTACACTGTGTGTTTCAGCCTTTACAAATTTCTGACTGTTCTTCCCTTTCTTTCGTTCTGTGGCAGAGTCCAGTGCTGAGGATGGCAGAGGGAGACACCATCTACGACTACTGCTGGTACCCCAAGATGAACTCTCTGGACGCGGACACATGCTTGTGAGTTCAACTCGATCTTTGCCAGACCATGCCCTGAGCCTCAGCTCTTTAACAGCAGGATAGATGAGACATTTAAAGTTCACTTTGAAGGTCAGCCTGCCAGATGGTGAAGGATGTATACATAGAAAAGGCACTGTTGTTTATCCAGGCTGGTGTCAGTCTGTGATTGGTGTTTTTGATCTAGATCTTGGATGGTTAGAGTTGGACACTCTGTGTTGGTGTGTGTGAGTAAGATTTTCTGTGTGCTTGAGCCTGTCTAATAGACTATCCGAATATGGAGGATATTGTTGTATGCTTGTGACTCATTCTTTGATCCCCGTGGTATTTGTGCTCGTTGTGGGAGCCGGCTGCCAGCGTGGAGATGGCTGTAAAAGCTTTCTGATGTCTCTCATTATGAGTGAAGAGTTGGCCTTCGTCTTGTCTGCCTCTGCCTCCACCACAATCTGCTCGGCTGTTTGAGGCCCACGGTGCTTTTCAGCATGATTCAGCCCACTAACAGCTCTCCCGGGTCCAGACAACACCTAAAGGGCCTTATGATTCTCTGACTTGGGGCTTCTCTTTTCATCTCATTCTCCTTTTTTTGTTGCCGTGTGTGTGCAGGCGCACGCTCCAGCAGGCTTTTGAAATGTGGTAACTGTGACATCACTGTGTGTCTGTGCGTGCCCTGTTGAACAGAGCCAACATCAGTAACACCCAGCCATCACCGTGGAGATTGCGTATCGTCAGTGGCGAGAGAGGTAGGGCCGTGCTAACGAGCTAAGGTCAAGTTGCCAACAGTTTTCACTGTGTGTACCTCTCCTCCCTGAGCTCCCCCCGTCCTCCAGTTACAGCCTCTGCCCTCTGAGAGATCCCTCTGATCAAGGCCCAGCGTTGGCACCGCTCCACCCCAACACCAGACAGCCTTCACTGTGTAAGAGGAGGGGGGGGCTGGGGGTCAGGAGCTGTATGTCCAAAGATGAGAGTTGTGTAAACAGCACAACGATCAACAAACGACTCGTGGACAATGAACCACTTGAGGCTTGTGTGTATCTGCCAAAGCTGTGCAAAGATCTGTCTGTCATGAGGATGATGATGCCAGCAGGAGTTGACAGTAGATATTCTTCATCTTCTTCAGATCACTGCCATGAATCACAGGGGAGCTCCTGCAGGGCACAGCCAGGTGGTCGGACAAGCTCAGAGTTGATTAAGGGCCGAGGCAAGCGGATGAAAGGTTATGGTTGCGATTAATGAATTTACGGTCAACTTGTTTTTCTAGTGCCTTTTCTGTCTTCCTCCTCTCCCATTTTGTTGCTCATTCCTCCCCCTGCGCTCCTTGAACTTCTGTCTGCCAAAAGCCGTGTGTTGTTGATGCCCCTCCTGTAGAGAGGGAATAAGGGCCCCTGTTATGGCTCGGTTAAGTTGCACTGAGTTCTAGGCATTGCTCCAAGCTAGCAGCAGTCTAGCATTATAATTGGGCATTTCCCTGCTCTGGAATAAAGCTGTGGCTCAGAGGGGCCATAACAGAACACGGCAGCAATGGTAGGGGCTAATTTCCTTTGTCTAATTGAGCCGCAGTGATGTTTCGGCATTTGTTCAGCGCCCAGTAATTAGAGTTAAAAAGGCATGGCTCAGTCTTTGGCCCTGATTTGAATCAATAAGAATGTGCTGTGGTCTTGTCTCCATAATGAGCCATAGCACAATGCGGTGTATTTGTTTTGATGCATTGATACATTCAGGTGGATGTGGTGCAGTAGATGTTAGGAACAAGAAATGAGTCAGACGTATTGTAGTCATACATTATGTATATTTCAAAAAATTGCATCAGTCTATTTCATTTGAATCTGGTTGGTATCCTTTGAGATGCAGACGGTAAAACCACCATTTAGTTTGTTTTACTTTTAAAGACAAATATTGATTATGACACTGTTTATTCACTTCGCATTAAATATGTTCTTTTTGAAACCCTAAAAAGAGACATTTCTTAATTGCCAGTCGAACAAAAAAACACCCACAAGGACGAACCATTCCCAGCCTTCATTCACCCTTTCATAATTAAATAACATCCAATATCACAAATCACAATTTGCCTCAGAGAGCTTTGCAACACACAACATCCTTCTGTCCCTGGACCCTCACAGCAGATAAAGAAAAACCCCTAACAGGGAAAAAATGGTAAAAACCTCAGGAAGAGCAGCTGAGGAGGGATCCCCCTGTATGGATGGACATGCAATAAATGTCATGGGTACAAAAAAGATCAACATAATAAAATTACAGAAATCCATAGGACACAATGATACATAAAGTATACATAGCAACCACAATCTGGGCGAACCTGTGACATGACAAAGCACAAAAGCTGCAGGAAAGAAGCCAAGTTAGTAACATGGATTAATGGGGCATGAATTTTTGCAAATGGAGAGAGAGAGAAGGAGGGAAGGGCTCAGTGTATCACAGGAAGTCCCCTGACAGACTAGGTCTGTTTCAGCCCAACTAGGGGCTGGTCCCAGGCAAGCCTGAGCCAGCCCTAACTATAAGCTTCATCAAAGAGGAAAACTGTGACTGTGAATATTTCCTGCTTTCTTCAGTCCTTTTTTACATGTCTTTAATAACTTGCTCTCTTCCACCCTGTGCCGTCCTGGCCTCCCAATTCTCTTCTGCAGCCTAGCCAGCAGTAGCCGTGACAACCCAGTCCATGTGTGGGATGCATTTTACGGGGAGGTGCGCGCCAGTTTCCGACCCTACAATCACCTGGATGAGCTGACAGCAGCCCACTCCCTGTGCTTCTCGCCCGACGGAACGCAGCTCTACTGCGGGTTCGACAAAACTGTCAGGGTCTTCTACACCGAGCGTCCGGGAAGAGACTGTGAGGAGCGGCCCACCGTAGGTCAGTTATGAACAGCTCTTGCACAGTCTAAGCTTAAAGCATCATGCTCACTGGTTTGTGTGATTCAGCTGATGAACTACAGATCATGCATATGTTACAGTGCAAGGGTCTAATATTACAGACAGTTAATTGTGGCTCCTTTACATGAAAAAATAAATGTTAGCTATTCTGTGGTTTCACATTATGTATGAAACGAAATACTTCTTGAAAGTTGTATAAAATTCATTTGCACTAAGATGGATAGTTATTTGTTATAAATGATGAATAATGAGTTGCGTATAATGTGTATTCCTATTTGAGAGCAGGGATTGTTTTAAAAGCTCTCTCTGTTCAAGGGCGCTAACTCTGAGAGTGAAGAATAATTAAGTGAAAGAATTGCATTCACAGACTATGTTTTCAGAAAATCAAACACACAAGTGAAACAATAAGTAAACAGAGCTGATGTGAAAAGGATAATGTAAAGTCAGTTGTTTCTCGTGTTGAAAAAGTAGCAGTTTGACAGCTGGCTGTCACGTCTAACAGGCTGAAATCTCCTTGAACAAATCAACAAGGACAGTTTTTATTATGTGCTGCTGAGAAAAAAATAAAGGGAACTAAATGTTTACTGTGATGAAGTAACAGCTCGCGGGCAGACTGTTAGAACGCACTGAAGTGAACTGAACCAATGTCTGCCTTATTGTTAACAGACTGGCATATTCTAAACCACCAAAATGATCCTTGAAAATACCAACAAATTGATTTTATTTTTCAGCTCACATGGTATCATGGTATGCAGGATGAGTGGTTACCTTTCAGGTGGCAACAAAGAAACCAGAAAACAAATGCAAAATGCCTGAAATAAGTTTTTTTTTTTTACACCTCAGCTCTGCTACACTAGCAAGTCAACATCTTGCTCTGGTAGATCATTGCTGTCTGTGGTTTCTTGTCTCTTTGGCTCCATCAGCCTGGCTTGATAGTTAATAAATGCAAATGATGTAGAAACTTATGGTTAATCTCAAACACAGGGTATGTGATACATGTGAGAACTGTGCCAAATCTTTGCCTCTGCTAGTTTGTGCAAAAATGCCATTTTTAAAAGTGAGAAAGAGAATGATTGGGAAAGGAGTAAACGGAAACAGATGATCCAAATGTGAGTTCATGTGTGCATTGTTGAGAAATCTTTTCCTCTCAGAGATGTAATCAGGAATGCAGGAGCTGCCAAAAAGTCAACTTGGAGTAAAAGTGATTGGGAGTTGTGTCTTGTGAACTCTTTAAAAGGCTGACGGCCCTGCCAAATGCCACTTTGTTGTCTTCACTGCAGTGAAGAAGCAGGGCCAAAGTGGCATCATCTCCTGCTTTGGCTTCAGCCCCTGCCAGTCTGTTTACGCCTGCGGTTCTTACTCCCGCTGCGCTGGCCTCTACTCCTGCCAAGACGGCACCCTGCTGGCTTTGCTGCCGACCCGCCACCACGGAGGCCTCACCCATCTGCTCTTCTCCCCTGATGGCAACTACCTGTACACTGGCGGGCGCAAGGTGAACACAAACACACACACGCTTGCACACAGCAGACAGGAGACCTGAGTGTAATGGTGCTGCTTCGTTTGAATGATCTCACACACACACCGTCAGTAGGCTTTAAGCAGCTAACAAATGACTTCGCTCTGTTGCATTGGAAAATTAGTTTACAAAGCAATGTCAAAGCTTTTGGACAAGAGCTTTATATGCTAATTTCCTGTCTTGATGGCATGAGTCAGCATGTAATGAATCTGATTAGGCATTATGGCATTCCCCCAAAAGTCAAAGTCTAAAGGATTAACTGTGTTTCACGAGGGTGCTGCAGACTTTTGCCTTCACAGGAGCTTGAATTTGCACCTATTAGATTATTGTATTAGTTGTTATTTTCCCCCAGTTCCAGACAGTGTCTGGAGTCTTCTCCGAATTTGACTTGCACAAGTTGTTCTCAATGTTCTATTTACAACTTGCAATGTAGAGACTCCATAACTATCAGCATCTGTGTGATTCAGAGCCCCCCCCCCCCCCCCCCCCCCCATTCATCCCTGTTACAGTATGTCACCCTGTCCACATTAAATATACACCAGTTACGCATTCCTGAGTCTACAAAGTTACTCTGTAGCATGCAAGTCAATCTGCCACTTACTTACCTACAATTTAGCAACGGGTCCAGAGTATAGATATACTGTGCACTGCAGCTCTTTGTCAAGTCAGTATCACGTATTTAGTTTGGTTGTAGTTGGTTGGTAGGGCTGATATTTCTAATGGTATAGGCCTAATGATACAGGTCAACAATGTGTATTTTGGATGTTTACAAAATGTATTCATTATTGTTCATCAAACCATTTTTAAAGGAATACTTAACCCCCAAATGACCATTTCTGGATCAATTACCTACCGCGTGTTTCGTTGAATTTGGGAAGAAAACTTTTCCCACATGCATCCACAGTGAACGAAGAATCCAAAAACTGAGAAAGTTCTTGATTAATGGAAGCCAAAGGAGACTGCGTTTAACAACAGCAAGATTTTATCAAAACATCTGTTTACAGACTTGTGCAGTATAATCCAAGTCTCATTTATTCAGTCGTATGCTCAGTACTTACCAAACAGACAGCCCTGTTGATGGGGGACTGAGCGGAAAGTGAAACTCATCTGCACTCTCTTCAAAGTCAGACTCCATTGACAAAAATAGTCATTATACCTTGTTGAACACGGGAGCTACAGGTCTACCACTGCCCACTGTGTGTATGTGTGTGTGTAGGATCCAGAGATCCTGTGCTGGGACCTAAGAGAGCCGGGCAAGGTTGTGTTCTCACTGAAGAGAAACGTGGACACTAACCAGCGCATCTACTTTGATCTGGACCTGTAAGTTTGCTTCACTAACTACATCTTTACTCACTGATATGAGTGTGAGCTTCAACTGTGATGACCGTGATCAATAACCTGTGACCTGATGGCACTTTGTGTTTGTTTCTGTACAGATCAGGCAGGTACCTGCTGAGCGGCGACACAGAGGGAGTGGTGTCAGTATGGGACACCCTGACAGCTCCTCCTGATGGTAACGAGGAGCTACTGCAACCTCAGCTCAGGTTCCAGGCCCATTGGGACTGCACCAACGGCATCAGGCATGTTTGCAAAAAGAAAATAAGTCAGACTCACCCCATAAGGGTATAAGAAAATTTGGATACCCTTGAGTATGGCAGTATTCTGTTTGTGATACTATATTGATTTTTGATTAATAGTTTCTATACAAAGATTTATGGCAGTACTTCATTTTGTGTTGTGTTCAAACCTAACTGCTAGATAGCAGTGTTAAAATCTATCTTCAGCCATTTGGCTCTTCCATTCCAACGTAACAATGTATCACTACCATAAATACAAAAAACACAAGCCTATGAAACAGGTAGTCATAAAGGGTGATTTCTTAAAATTAGATTTAATTAAATCCCAATATATCAGCTTGCCTAGAGTATCGCGATATATCACGATATATTGAATCGTAACCCCTGTATCATGATACGTATCGAATTGACAGATACTTGCCGATACGCAACCTTACGTCCCATTGGTTGATGACACAATTACTGTTTCAGGTTTAGTAATGATAGGACAAATAAAATATCAGTGTCGACATCGACTTGACGTGGAATTTCCATTAGCATTAATTCATCCTAAATAAATCTTACAAAAGGTAGAAGCTTCTCAGTTGCCCAGGTCATGACAAGTCTTGTCAGAAGTCAAACACAACCACATAGGAAGCCCATCAGCCCTCAGGTTACCATTATAAAGATGGTAGAAGGAAGTCACAAACATCAAGAATCTTGATAAAATGACAAAAATCACATTGGACTTCAGTACAAGCAGATAGCCGAACAACAGCTGTGAATAGGGGAGAGAAAGACGGCAATAAGGGCCATCAATCATGTTCAGTGACTGTGTTGCTGTTTTCCTTCCTGATTGTCCTGCTGTGTTTGTTTCCCCCCAGTCATTTGCACAAAAGCATAGGGAATGCAAACAAGTCATTCAAAAATATTTTAGATAAGAGGCTTCCAATTTCCGAGTTCTAATATTACACAACAGTATTACTGCTTTGTGAGAACAGAGAGCAATAACTACAGCCTCTGTGTGCATTTATGAAACCTCCAGTTAGCGGCTTTGTATTCTGTGTAGAGACGAAGTAGCTGATGATCTAAAAATTATGCATCATGGCTGAGAATGTGCTGCAATTGTGTATAGAATGTGGACTTCAATTAATTCAGTTGTTTTAAGATGGAAAAGCATCACTTATTTCCTCTTAGTGTTTGCATCTAAGTCTACTTTAAATGCATAACAAGTGCAGAGCTGTGATGCAAAACATTTTAATTTTTTATGCACACCATCAATTTGAATTCCTCCTATTCTCATTTTTTTTCTTCTTCTGTAGTATTCATCCCTTCATACCTCTGTTGGCAACATCCAGCGGGCAGCGGCAGTTCCCGTGGCCCGGCGACAGTGAGGGTGACTCGGCCTCCGAGGGCGAAGGAGGTGAAGCTGTGCTGTCTCCTCAGGAGATCCGACAAGACAACGCCCTGACGCTGTGGTGGGCTGGACCCCTCAGCCCTGCAGCTGAGGGGAACCATGAGCAGAGTACAGAGGTGTTTGAGGCCTGAAGCTCTGCTAGTTCAGCCAGCTGACACAAATTGAGTTACACTTGCCATGTGATATTTATTTTGGGAATGTTTGGTGTGGAGAAAGCTAATTAGGAGTCAGTCCTTTGCCATCAGCAACATGAAGTGCTGAGGTGGAAAAGAATTTCTCGATTATTTTTAATGAAAAGCATCAGGCTACCTTAAACATCAGCACATTTACAGGCCAAATAAATTTCTCAGATTGATTTACATGTCACCTGCAACGTTTACAACGTTTACTGACACAGTACTCTCAGTTGCAGAGTTGAAATTAAAGGATCATGAAACAGTACATGTCAGGTCAGTACAGAACCAATTTTCAGGGTTCTGTGTTTGAAGACTTAATTGCTTAAATGTAATTTGGTGAATAGGAATTGGAACTTTTTGCCAAGCAAGGCTTTCTTTAAAGCCTGAAGGCCAATTCATACTTTCTCTGTCTGTGAGGGTCCACTTTGGTCTGACGTAAATGTTGTCATCTGACATTGCCATGAGGGTTTACATTGACCCTTGTGTGAATGTGTAGGTGCAGCCCAAAATTTGTGACTGTGCGTATACAGCAAGTGCGCCGATTGCACATGCTCCAGTTATAAAATACAAACTCTTGTTCCACACTCTAGTGCAGTTGGTGGCGCATTCACCTCCAGCTGGTTTGCAAAGAAGAAAAAAAGTGCTTCTCCTCGTCCGTGCTTCCTATCTATTGCATCAAATGTTCTGAATTCCCCGTCTCTGGTCCTGCTCTAGTGAAGCAGTTGCACATTATATTTTCTCTTTTGAGCTTTTTCTTGCTATTGAGCCCCAAAAACAACAAACACAGGAGCTCATCTTGTTGTCGTGAAGTTGCAATTTTCATTACTTATGTGCATGCATCTTCTTCTTGATTTTTATGCCACTTGCGTGAACGCCAGACCAATGCGGACCCTCGATTGTAGTATGAACAGAACCGCGTGTGCGACCGGTGCAAGTCCACAGCTGTCTGTGGAATGCAGGAAGTATGTCCGGGCTTTTACTCCATTTGAGACAAAATGCTGACTGTGTAAGGATTAGATTGGGACCTTATATTTCCCAATTCCCTTACTTAATTAGACTGAGAATTTTTTTAAAACCAGACAAGATGAAATGTTATGCATCTTTATTTAAACTTTTTTATGGCGAATGTGCCTCCTGATTTGGATGAATATGGCTGAATTGAAGGCCTTGACCATGGCGTGAAACAGCTTGGTGTCTGCCTACTGATCGCACATCCGATCTGAGTTGTATCTGTTGGAGTGTTTGTTTACGTGTGTGTGGCTGTAATGCTGCCCCGGAGATTCCTAACTGCTATAGTTACAGTTAAGTGCCATTTGTTCTTGAGCTTTGCTTTTGTAAACTGATGGGATCTCCTGTTTTTAACCTTCTTTTTTAAACTATCGGACGCACCAAGTGTTGTGTCGCTCTGTGCATGCCCACAAATGTATATTTTTGTAAAGCCATGATGATCATTCTCATTTTTCGAATGTATACTCTGTAAGCAGCTAGCTTGATTACTGTAACCTCATAACAATCTGTGAAAGTCTTTTAAGTCGTGGGTGCACCTGGAAAACGAGTGATGTCTATTATTTTTTTCTACAGATTAGGCTCCGATTACACCTGTACCTATGCGAGTGGTGATGTGGCAGCACAAAACACGTGTGTGTATAATTGCATTAATAATGTACTGCAATGATTTGCTCAATGCTTATGTTGCCATCAGTGGGTTGTGCTTTGCTTCAGGGTTTCTTTGCAGGTAGATCGTGGGAGCACAGTATGCGCCAACCAAAGCCTTGTATCTTTAGACACTGAGGAATCTATCAATTCTGAAGCCTCTGCTGATCCAGGTTTCACTTCTTGGAACTCAAATTTGTTGCCAAACAATAGTAGCTACAATTGTGTGTCTGCTATTACACAATACAACACAGATTTGCTCCACCAGGAAGCATGACGAACCATGTAGGCCTTGATGTCATAACATAAGTCTGTAGATAGATGGCTGTGTCTGCGACAGTTGTCTTTCTGGTGGTTTTATCCAAGCTGCAGTGAATTAAAAGCATATCTCTTCACATATTCATGGTCGTATTCATTTCTGTCCTTTCTGTTTAAGGCAGTTCAGAGTTGGATGCCCTGTAATAAATCCCTGATGAATGCAAGATGATGTTATACTTGAGTCAAGAGGCAGCTCTTAAAAGCTAAAGGGACTATTGGCTTTCGCTTATGAGATGGAAACTATTCATAGCTTTCACCTTTCCCACACACATTCTGTCTGAATGCACACACACTCATGTATTTGATTGTCTGAAACCACAGGGGCACACCGAGCAGAGAGCCAAGTTGGAGAGCTGCACTGTTGTGTTGTGCGGGTTGCTAAGCGACCGTCTCCGCCTTGGGAGAGGAAAGTAGGTAGAAAGACGACAAGAAGGAAAATTGGTGGCAGAGAGAGACGGAGAAAAAAGGCAAACAGGTGGAATAAATAATCCAGTGGTTTAGTGATTGCTACTTGTTTGTGTGAAGGTCTGGACTCATCTTGGTGATGAGTGGGACAGGAAGTGGTTATGACACCAAGACGCTGGCACCGTGAATCAAGTCGCTTCCCTGGGTTTGATGTTTTAAGTTCTGTCAATCATTTCTATTTAATAGAATTCACCAGTGATCAACTACAAAAAAATGTCACCCAACTCTGCACTTCCCCTCAGCACCACAGAGCATTTTGGCATTTTTGACTTACGGTTTTATTTTTATGGCCCAGAACTTTACATAACTTCTTGTCTCATTCTCATCAAACTTTGGTTTAAGCAGCAGCAGGCAGCTGTATTCAGCAAACACGTTGTACTCTACCTGCCCTGTACAAAATGACGAAGTTAGCGATTAGCTGGTTAGCATAGTGGAGCATTTAGCAGTTAAAAAGACACTGTCTTGCAAAACGTTGTGGAGAACAAAACAGAGCTAAAAGGCATCAGAATTGAAGTTTAATTTGTCAGGCAAACACGTCCCCGGTTAGATGCAAATGTGACTGTATTTGCTGGATGTGCTAAAAAGCAACGTTGCTAACACATTTGTCATATCAACTTCATAAGGTCATGCCTTTTGTCACTTATGGTTCCTCTTGTGCTGGGATAATTATCTTTATAAACAAATTCTGCATATGTTTGCAGAATCTGTAGGCACAGGATAAGAGTTTGGTATTGGAAGTGTTCTGGTTTTCGTTTGTAGTCCGTCTGTAGCCCCAGTGGTATTGACCAAACACGTTTGAACAGCAGGTTAAAGGTCTGTGTGGAGAGGCAGAAGGCATTGGCCAAAATGAATCTGAGCCCATTGGCTAAGGTCTGGTAACG
Source organism: Epinephelus lanceolatus (assembly GCF_041903045.1). Lineage (NCBI taxonomy): Eukaryota > Metazoa > Chordata > Actinopteri > Perciformes > Serranidae > Epinephelus > Epinephelus lanceolatus. The sequence goes on along the minus strand of NC_135755.1, from coordinate 28,512,445 downwards.
AGTTAGCTTTATATTAGCCTTTTTAAAAATGTATCTGCATGATATGCAGACACCTGTTTATAGAGATTAGCTGACATGAGGGGCACAGAAGGCCTTGGCCCAGATGTCTGCTGCATAAAACGTGGCCCTCACCCCCAGAGGCTTATCCTCGTCAGACAGATAGCCAATGGATTCCAAGATTGCTGGGAGAGTACCCACTCTGAAATAAGAGCTGGAAAAAAGTCTCTCAAAACAGTGTTCTTAGTACTATGATTGTTTCCAGTTCTTGCAGTGCAGACATGACAAAAAGGTGGTCTTAGAACTATGAAAAAATACCTCCAGTCTATAAACCCCTAATGTTTTTACAGCTTGTTCAAGCCAAAACAATAATCCACTGGAAACGTCTTTGTTTTTCATTTTTGGGATACGAGATGTAACTGCTTACAAAAAATGTATTCACTTTAGATCAAGCTCAAAATAAAGTGGGAAAAGGTGTCCAATGTACAGGTTTGTTAGTGTCCTGATTAAAAACCTGGGTATTCATTGAGTCAGTGCTGCCCAGCTGTAATCAGTTTCATTGCCTCAAGGCTAATTCGTTGCACATTCAGACTTTTCATTTTCGCCATGATCTTTGGTCCACTTTTTAACATTTTATTCAGGATTATTTTTTGTTTGTTTCGGGCAAATCTCATGACAAAACATGCTCTGAAATATACAGCTATGTCTAATGTTAAATTAAGCTTATATTCTGATTGTCTAAACATTTCCCCGAAGCTGAAACTACACTGACAGCGTATGATACATATTGATTTCAGTAATGAATGCAGTGGTTTGTAGCATTCAAGTCCCGTTGTCTAATGATTCGTTAGAGGCTAAGCCCACCTTGACAACAATGAAATTTAACAATAAACTGAACGCACATCCATATGTTTGCATAGAAAATGGTATCTGTGCCGCCTTCAGAACACCATGTTGGCCAAACCTTAGTGCTGTCACACAGATGACAGCAAAGCCATTATCTTCTTCCCAAGGTGGCTGCAGTGTAGTCTTTCCACTTGTGCAGTTAATGAGCCAATCCACATCAAGTGTTCTGTGTTCTGTGCTTCCATTTACGTCGCATCCTGAGTGAGTCTCCATGGCCTTGCATAAGTGCCTTCCATTAGACAGGCGCGCACACACAAACTTAACAGTCCCAGCGCTCATCACCAGAGAGTGTGCGGAATAGTAAGTAATGGGATCTTGATATTAAGAAAGACATTTGAAAACAATTATTCAAATGGCTGTCTGCCTGTTGAATCTCCTAATCCCACAGTGAAGCACTCAAGCAAACACTCAGCAGCGTGACCCCGGCTGAATTAGCATGGAGGAAAAGAGGAACACTGCTCTGAAGCCGGAGATGCTAAAATGTCTAGACTGCTCTCTGGTTTGTCACTCTCATGCTGCCTTTGAAAGGAAAAGGCTTTTTAAAACATGAAGCAGAGGGAACAGATTTGCTGTAGCTTTTAGAGGTTGTCATACATGGCATTTCTCAAAATGTCAAAGGGATGGCTCCTTTATCTCCGAGAGACTTTGAATGTGTTTGGCAGGCGCTTAGCACAGGGCTTCACTCTGACCCCGCTCTGACACCCCAGCAGAGTAGAGTTGTTACATCCAGTTTTCTTCAGACTTAATAGGTTGTGTGCTGCATGTACACAGCTGCCGCATTACTTGGTACTCCTCCGTTTACAGCTCAGGCTTTTAGAAAACTCGTCACTTAAATGAAGTGTTAATCATGCAGACAGATCTCAACCTGATCAAATGTGGGCTGCAGCAGGATGAGATTTGGAGCCAAGATGTGCCATCAAAAAATCTTTGAGTCATGAAACCCAAATAGTGAAACACTGCAGTGCCTTGTTGAATCCGTGCTTCCCAGATTAGGTTGTGCCGGGGGGGACAGTAGAGGGCTCCACCTGTGACAAGTTCAAGTAGTAAAGTGACCACATCCTGGTCATCTGCCTATTTTCAACACCAAAAGGAGGAAGGATTATCTTTAGTGTTGGCTATTGAAATCCCATGCATGGGACAGGTTTTTCAACCAGTTTGACCACAGTCAGAGCAGCTTGACATTGACGAGGTAGAGACAGATTAGGAAAAAGAATAGTCAAAATGGATGCAGCATGCTGACTTTTAGGAACAAGAGCTGCACTTTAATATGGTGTTAAGGAAAACAATGTACTTTTTACTACACTGCTTTGACTTGACATTTTGCAGATTCAGATTTTACTTAAAAAAAACACGATTACCTTCAAATACATGCGACACATTTACAGATAAAACCGCAGAAGCCGAGAATGACTGAGCTAGCAATTTTGTAGTCGTTATCTCAAGATCACAAGTTAATTGTTTTGTTATCTGGAGATAACAAAGCCGGTTTTCCTGTGATAACGAGTTGATTTATGTCGATTCTTGAGAAAACAAAAGGCTGATGCCTCGAGATAATGAGAATTTAGAACGAGGAAACAACTTGTGTTTTCTCAAAATCACAGGATAATTGCGGAGAAGTCGAAAATGAGTGTCTATTTCATTTGATCTCATCTGACCTTAGCCGTCAAGATCACTGTCATGACTGTTACAGAGGATTCATAACTGATGCATAACTCTGCCCGTGTTAGACCTTGATTGAAGTACAGTCTGATGTGTTGATCAATAAATGGAAGCCTATTCTGTGGTCTGACATTTTCAGCTTAAATCAGTTGCTGCTGTTGACAAGATGCCATTTATTTGCATGTTGTAAGCAATAAGAGGAAACAACCCATTGTTTTCTCATGATAACAGGTTGATTATTTCTTTTTCATCAAACTACCCAACGGTACAAGTCAATTAAGATTTTATTAATCTTGGCCAGCTACAAAATTATAATGCTCTTTATAAGTGATGCATCATGATTAATACTCCTGTAGACACTCGTTGGGTTATTCCAGTGCCTAATAAGTGCCTAATTTTGATACTTAAAGAACATTTTGCTGATATTTCTTTTACTTTAGTCGAATTATCAGACATTTACAGGTTTGTCAGTCGGACCACTTTATCGGATGCATTACCATGAAATTTTGGACAGACTTTCATGGTTCCCAGAGGATGAACCCTGATGACTTCGGTGATTCTTTTCCTCTTGCTCCACCATGAGGTTCTCATTTGTGTTTGGAGTGAAATGTCTATTGGACCGTTTGATGGATTACCATGAAATTTTCTCCAGACGTTCATGTTCCCCTCAGTATTGCTTATTGACATGTTAGCATTGTGATTGTGAGCATGTTTGCAGTCTGATGTCAGCATTTAACTCAAAGCACCACTATGCAGCCTCACAGAGGTGCTTGCGTGCCTGTCTTGTGTTAGCATTGTCTTGTTGTCCTTTGCATTTGTTTAGCGTCAGACTACATCCATTTCCTACCTGCATGTGATCAATGAATTCTTCTGTTAGCACTAGTTAGGATAGGAGCCGCATCCCAAAATAGTAAATGTCTTCATGAGCATGTATCAAAAATAAAACCCCTTATTGTTCAGTCAGTAGTCGAACGTAATTTTACACGCCGCCACGTTTTCTGCTCATTATAGACGGGCCAGTCTGAAGCTCAGATGACTTGAGGTTTTCCTTACAAAGCCTGAATCTGCAGGGATATTTTTAAAAGTCCCAACCAACCTATTTCATCAGCCGCCAAAATAGCCGCGTTCCTATGAATACATCCCATTTCCATTCCAAAAGGCAGCAGCGGTGATTGACGCGTCCTTGTTCTCTGGTTTACATTAGATGTGAAAATAATTGGCACCTGTATTCCTGCACATGCTCTGAAGCCAGGGAAAAGCACAGCACCATGAGGTTTCATTTCACTCCGGAGTCTGATCCCCTATTCACTCCAGATGTGGAGGCACGCACGCGGATATTCATCTGAAATAGCTCGGAAGATTAATACAGAGTAAAGATGTGTTGTATCATCATATTCTACTGTTGCTGACGGGTAAAAACGAGGAGCTCCGCATTGATATTTCTCTCACGGATATGTGAGCCCTAATACATATAGAATATCAACTTTAAGATATGTACTCGCATGTGTGCCTCTATCCTTCACCTCATCCTCTCATCCTCTCCCAATCTCCTCTTCCTGCTCTCCACACATTCCCTCCGGCGATCCCCGTAGCTGGTTATCATGAGGGTGAGCCTATTGAAGTACATTAAACATCCAGTATCCCAGCCGGCCCTGACAGATTGGATGTGATCTTGGCGGTTTAGCACAGTGTGTGATGCCCAGGGAGAGTAATTGCTTGAGTAATTGCACTCAAGGGAAAGGTTGAGCAGTAGGGCCTAAATTCATCCTCCTACCTGCCCTCAGGCTATACGGACAAGTCTCGTCCCAGCGTCTGTCCATTCTTTACACCTTTCCACAACCACCCTCCGTCCCTCATTCGCCTCTCCACGGTGGCTGGAGGGTTTGTGGAGGAGTCAGCGGTGGAGAAAGTTGGACGCAGAGTGGTGTCAGGGGGAGCAGGTGGAGCAGTGGGTCGGGTCAGAGGAGCTCTGCTAGGGGCTTAGGAGACAGATGGAGGAGGAGATTAGGAGGAGCAAGGAGGTGTCCTGCTGGTAAAATGAAAAGGAAGATGAAGACACACAGACATAAAGGCCAAGGAAAGATTTGTTTCTTGCATCACTGGGGTGGCTGTGGCCCAGAGGTAGAATGGGTTATCCACGAATCTGAAGATCGACATTTCAATCTCCAGCTCCTCAGCCCGCATAACGAAGCATCCTTGGGAAAGATTACTGAACCCCAAAGTGCTCACCTGGTGTGGTCGCCTCGGCCACCACTGTGTGAATGAGTGAGTGTGACATGTAGTGTTAGAACACTGAGTGCAGTCCATTTACCATTCACCATCAGATATCCTCATGAAGATAGGAAAATGAGGAAAATCCTCCCATGTAGACACATTGTGGGTGGCCTCAGAAGAGACTACTACAGAGTTAGGACTTAGGGATGAAAGGTAGTATGTGGGTTGAGTTGAGCCTGTGATTTAAGTACCAGTGGGACACGAGGGGAAGGCAGTTGACTGTTAATGTCTGGCAGGCCTGAAAATCCGTGCTGTGCCCCAATTCTGTAATACTTATCATATACCCCTTTCCACCAAATAAGCTCTGGTTCTGTAACCACTTCCATTCAAGGTTCTCGAAACCTTGATGCTGTCTAGCAAACCAGACCGTATTTCCAACTGTTTTGAGAAGAACAGAGGGCGTTGGACTATGCACAACAGAAATAAACAGTAGTAGCAAAATTGCAGATAACATTGCTTTTAGCCCAAAACAAGCTTAAACCAGCTATTAATGCACATGCTTTTTTCCCCAATGATGTCTCACTTGACTTCTCCATCCTCCCTTTCCAACCTTTGGAAAAGATGCCCACCAATGTCGTCGTGGTTCGCACTTCAGGTCAAGGAAATCCTGCTGTTTTAGCTTCCAGCTGAGAACCAACTTTCTGAGTTCTGAACCAGTTTATATTAAGTCAAAATTAGGTGCGTAACGGGGGCGTCGGTGGCTTAGTGGTAGAGCAGGCACCCCATGTACAAGGCTGTTGCCGCAGTGGCCAGGGTTCGACTCCGGCCTGTGGCCCTTTGTTGCATGTCCTTCCCTCTCTCTCTCCCCCTTTCACACTTCACTATCCTATCAATTAAAGGCAAAAAATGCCCATAAAAATATCTAAAAAAAAAAAAAAAAAAAAAAAATTAGGTGTGTATTGGAGCCGGTTCCATGGTAGAAAAGAGCCAACCAGGACCGTTCCAAGGGTCACAAGATAAATCAGAAGGGTTGCAAGATGATCAATTGGACTGGACATAAAAGAAAAAGATGTTCCTCTAATTTAATTTAGATTATTTTCCTGGCTTTAATAACTCTAATCTTTGCTTTCTAGTTAAATACTGGATTTTTAAAAATCTCTTTAGGCATCTACCAATTACTCAGATGAAACAAACGGAGAGGTTTAGAGGAGAAAATCACTCTTTGGGATTAAGTGCTCATAGATACTGTGTATTCAACCTGTAAGGCGTTTAAAGCAGACACTTTTTTTAAGAGGGCTGCCAGCCAGAAAGGTTGGTGTACAGAATGTATTTTAAATGACCTACTATGAGTCACGATGTCACTAAACTGAGCTGCACTCTTCTAAATCTAAATTTATTTTTCTTGGTAGCTGAAGGAAGGTCAAGATGAGAAGATAAAATCACTTCCTGTAGAGAAGATTTCTGGCCAGCAGTGACTAAAGAAGCACATCCAGTTGCACCTGCAAGTCATGCAGTGTAGTCTTGCAATGTGCAGCTGCAACATGAAGGTTATTGTCAGGCTGATCTTTGAGTTTAAAGGTAGAATTAGATTTGGGTAAATTAGGAGAAGGGTTGCAGGAAAGTCCTCGGAAGTGTGATGACAGAAGCACACACACACACACACACACACAGACTGCTTAAGGATGCAAATGTAGGTAGGTGTGTGGGAGAGATCGACTGCCAGGTACAAACTGTTTACTGATGCAGTTGCTCCGTACAATCCATATGTGTGATCTGCACGTCACACGTTGCACAACCCCTCACCTCTCTTCATTTAATCCCCCCCCAGCCCCGCCCTGCGTCTCTCTCTGTCACAGGAAGATATGATGGTGTGTCTGTGTGTGTGTTGGCAGCGGAGGAATGTTTGCAGCAGCAGTGTGTGTGTGTATTTGTGAGGAGGAAGCTCGCAGGGACAGACAGATGCTGAAGGATAAAGACGTGCAGCTGAGATCTATCAACTGCAAGGCGGGCGAGGGTGGCATGCTCTGACACCGACCCACATCCTCACACACAAACATACACACGCGCACACATTTCTGTACCACCCTCTGTGTGAATTTCACTCCCACCGGGGTGCTTGTTTTCCTGTCTGAGGTCTTTGTCTTGCTGCCACCATGGGTGTCTGTGTGTTTGTATATGTGTGCATGTGTGTCTACTCTTACCACTACATCCATTATGTTAACCATGCACTTATGTAATTGCTTATGTTTGCAGCTATACATGCTGTGTGACAGTGATGCTTGATTCTGCGTAAATGTGTGTGCATGTATTTATAGTATGTTATGTGTGCGCGGTGAGGTCTGGCAGCTGGAGCAGACTGTAGCCGGAGTCACCAGGGAGAGAGGATGCGGTTATGAAGAAGAGTTGAAGGTCGGTGCACTAAATGAGGTCAGCATGAATAAATAAGCGCTAATAAACACTGACACACCAGCTATGGGTGTATAATAGGCATACAAATGCATCGTCAAACTCCTTCCTTCCGCTCACATATCACCCCAGAAAGTACATTCAGTTATTCAGCACTATGGCAGATCTGATGTAGGTGGTATCTTATAGCTCTGCAGTTTTTAAAACTGAGTCATCTCCAAACAAACACACACACAAACGCGAGCGAGAGCCATAAACCAGCCAGTTTTCCCACACAGATAGATTCCCAGACAGAGCAGAAGGTTTGTTTTTCATGCCAGCTCCACCTCTGAACTACTGTTGTCTCTAAACCAGTCTGTCTTCCTCCACTACATTTAGCTCTGTCATCTGCCCTGCCAAGGTTTCCAGAGGTCAGTGCAACAGAAACGGCTCCATCTCTGCTCTTTTTTTTTTTTTTTTCCTCTCCCTTCTTTCCCTCTGACCATCTCTGTAAAATCTCCTTGCTGTATTTGTTTCTTGTTTGGATCTTCTAACCTGCAATTACAATTTTTGTTTGAAAGCATGCTGTAATTTCGCATCGCAGAGGAAATGCCTTCACTTTTGTCTTACTTGCAGATTATCCCTCAGCCTGCGGAGCCTGGTTTGAGCCCCTGTATGATCACTCATCTGCTCTGCTGAAGTACCCTTGAGCAAGACATTAAAGCCTCACCAGCTTTAGCTGAGCTGCTCTCATAGACCTGACTTTTCTATCACTTCTTTGCTCCGCCCTCCATATGCTCTCCTCTATCTCTGTCTCACTTTCATTTCCTTTCTCTCCCTGGCTGTGCAGGATCAGCAGGAGGTGTTCATGGTGTGTCGAGTTTTTCCTCCCTCTGTTGTTTTTAAGTGAAATATTTTCAGTGAAAAATACTAAAGGTGTCCTATCGTCTCGCTCTCTCTCTCTCTCTCTCTCTCTCTCTCTCTCTGTATGTCTCTGAAAGTGTGTGGTGTTGCAGATTTATATAAGGAAGCATTGCAGACAGGGCAGGGTCAATCTCGGAGCCCACCAGCTATCATCTGAGGATGATAAAGCCGCTCGGGGCAACAGCCAATATTTCAGGAGATCCGGTGTAGCAAGCGGACATCCAGGCCAAGACTTCCTCTTCTACGCACCGGTCATTTTGGCTATTCTGTATGGGCAGATGAATGTGAAAATTAAAAAACAAAACAAAAAAAACCCCCAACTAATACAAAGCAAAATTGTCATCAGGCAATAGCTGATGGGTTGTGAGATTGCATTTCAGCCAATGCGTTCTGCCTCTTCATGCCTCGGACCGTTTACCTGCTGGTCAAACTTGACTGGTTAATAATACTTGGACTACAAATGGAAACTAGAATATTTCTGATATCAAAACCTTGTCCGTTTTTCCTTCAGATTCTGCATACATAATGCAGGTATCTGTTCACAGAGATTGGGGTTGGGCGCTAAGCTGTTGCACAGGATACATGTCCTAGTTGAAAATATTTGGACGGTAAAATTACAAAGTCTGAGAGACAGTTTTACCTTATTCACATGGCAGAAATATAATGTTTTGTGCCCAATAATGTTAATAAGTTAGGTTTTTTTCCCAGAAGAAAAGGAGCCAAATGCACCTTTTACGATGCTAACAACAATGCTAACAATTTAGCAATGCAGTTCCATAAATTTTGTGGACTCATAAGTTCAGATTTTTTTTTTAAAAAAAGGTCAAAATTAGAAAAGCAGGGGCCTCAGTATCCTGACTTTTAGACTCTAGCATCAGTTAAACTCCACAAACTCTGATTCTGCATTTCCCTTCATGCAGTTGAAGCCTACTAGATGCTCGCGTCTTTCAAACCCCACACCTTAGCAAAGCGTGGTCACTGTAAATAAAGTATAAATTTCAAGCCCTTGGGGCGTTGGTGGCTTAGTGGTAGAGCAGGCGTCCCATGCACAAGGCTGTTCCCGCAGCAGCCCAGGCTCGACTCCAGCCTGTGGCCCTTTGCTGCTTGTCATTCCCTCTCTCTCTCCCCCATCACACTGAGCCCTCCTTGACATCACTATGATGTCATCAGTTTATTATTATTGGTAAAGTTTCTCTTCAGAGCAACAACATACATTATATAACTGTTTTTACAGGCTGAGTAGTGCCTAACGAATAAACTGAACTGCATGCATAAAACTGATGGAGTGCTCCTTTAAGGACATCTGACTGTGGCTCAGTTGTCATGTAGGTTTGATTTTTTTAACAGAATAATGTGTGAACGCAGTGTAACACATTTGTTCTCAAGTACAGCTCCGGAAAATAATTAGACCACAGGATGTGAGATAGATATGTAAATCTCTAACAGTGTAGGATGTGATAGTTAATTTAGTTTAATAGTAGTGGCCTGGCAGGGTACACCGTCACTCTGTCTTACAGTGCAGTCAGGTTCATGCACGGTATCTACCACATGGGGGCAGTACAGCCACAGTTTTGACATTCTGCCATTCCCCATACATGTTTGTGTGTGTGTGTGTGTGTGTGTGTGTGTCTTTAACAGTGTATAAGTGAATCAGTGTCAGTGTTCTTGGCGAGCGGGGCCTCACTGTAAACACTGGTGTGTGTGGCCCTCAGTGGGGCCTGTCACCCGGCTCGTCCTGTACCTCATCAAGCTGAACGGCCCCACTTTGAAGCGTTGCTGCTGGATGCTGGGACTCTTCCCCTGCTGTCAACGGGGAGGACGGAGAGAGAGAGAGAGAGAGAGAGAGAGGGAGAGAGTGAAGGGCCATATCCTCCCACTCAGAGAGAGGGGATTCTTTTTTGTTTAGACTGGCCTGCAGACTTATGAGGTGAATCCAGTCCACTGATCATGCATGACACCATTCTTTTGTGGTTTTTTCATATATGTGTTTAGCAATATTTTCCAAACAAATATCCAAGCTATAGCGAGACTGTGTAATTCTACTTTAAAATATTTTCATATCCCTCTAATACAGCCATAATGAGCTCATACTATACCTTGAGGCATATTTCATATCTCATAAACCTTAAATACTCCTGTAGGGATGTATAGCTTTGCAGTGACATTTGTATAATATCCTTATAAGATTCCACCAGCTGGATTTTTTCAATGCAATCCTCTCCCAGGGCCACATGTGATGCCCACGGAATGCATTGAGGGCGCTCTTGCTCTTCCATCATTGCGTTGAGCAGAGGGGGCCGCACGTTAGTGAGCGTCTATAGGGTTGGGGGGGGGGGGGGGGGGGTGGTGGTGGTGGTGGTGGTGGGGGTCTTCTTGAGCGTTTGAAAGGAGGCAGAATAGAGCGCCAGGGAGTCCAGAGGTCCGAGTCGGGGGGGCCCTGAAACTCAGAGAGGAGGAGGAGAGAGGAGGTGCTGAAAAGGGACTCGATACCGCCCCCCCGAAAAAAGCCTGGAAGAATTGCGCTCCGTCAGTGCGCCCTGCCTGCCAGTCGGAGGATGGGGATTTTTTTTCCATTCATCCACGTCCCCTTTTTCCCTCCTCCTTCTCTCAAACAAGCCAGTCGGTCTGTCAATGTGCTGCGAGCATTAGGGCAAGTCAAACCAGTGGGATTTTGAGGCAGAGAGACGGATGCGATAACGAATGAAGCGCTTTTTCCTGCGGCCGAGAAGCGAATCCGAATGATGCGCTACAGCAGATAGGCGTCAATTTCCAACCGGGACTGATGCTCACAAGTCGCATCTTATTTTTTTAATCACTTCACAAGTTTCGCGTTGGTCTTTGTGCGACATTATGAGAGTGGGGATGCTTTTCTAGCTCTTTGGTTTGTTTCTCTCAGTTTTCTTGTGTTGCAGCCTGCATTGATTCTTTCACTTATCACCCATTTGGATTTTTTTTTTTGGTCTTCATTTTTAATTTTTCAACGAATCCGTTGCTGAAGGATTTGCGGATTTACAGCCCGTGTTGAACCTGTGTGTTTTTCCAAAGAGGAGAATAAGGATTGCAATGCGCACTGACTAAGCCCACCGAGCATCAACATGTCTTTATGAGGATGGAGCTGTGGACACGAGTGACATCTTTTCGGTTTTAAACGCTTTGCCTTCACAGTTTTTTTTTTTTTTGGTGTGATCTCGACTATTTCCTTCCAACAGACTGACAATATTTCTTTTCAGCGTAGCCTGACATGTTGGAAGGTAGATCTTCTTTCGAGAAAACAAGGTAATGGGAGAGAAATCACACAGAGTCGGCACAGAGAACAAGGGAACATTGTTCGGGAAAAGACAATTAGGGCGCACCGAAATGCAACAGAAATAGCTCCTGGGTGGCGATAAATTTCAGAAAATACGATTCAGTGGAGTTATATTCGAGCAGAGGAGCACTGCTTTGGAAAAAGGAGGACTAATGACAAATTAATGGGAAAGTCATGGGATTGGCACTGAAATAGTACGACCGTGGACGCGCAGAAAAAAACGTCGTTTTTGGAGATCCAGACGCACGGATTGAGCAAGTTTCTTACGAGTGTGCTTTTGGTTTGATCCCGTGCAATTTGATGAATTGTGGATCCATGAGGTTGTAAACACCGGGCTTTCACTCCACACTTTGACTGCCTCTACCTATAGCCTGCTCGGCTGTAGTCGCACATCCATTGTTTTGAGTAATCTCCTCGCCACAGCATTGAAAACAGCATAAAATATCGCCCATTTCTGTTAAATGGGGCTACATATGCTGGGTGTCAGGGTTGAAATGGCGTGTCGTGGAAGTGGAAATGGATTTTGGATCCTGCTGATATTCATACTGGATTTACTGGGGACGACGGCCAGCAATATGGAGCCCATCTACTGGAATTCCCTGAACGAAAGGTAAGAGCACTTCTCACATTTTTACTGGTCGCTTAATTGCATGTTTGAACTGGAAGTTTTGCAGCCAACGAAAGAGGAAAAACACGGATGGAATAATTACTTTAATTGCATGTTGGAAGTGTGACATGCAACTTCTGCAGAAAAGAAGGGATTTAGACAACATTTAAAGAATGCAAGCAACTCTAAGTGCACTCTTGTAGTAATGCAACATGACATAGGCCTACCAAACACCATAAAGTTCCATCAGGCTATTTTGCTCTTAATCCCAAAATAACATCATTCCATCACTATAGTTTGCAGTCTAACAGAGGTTCACAGAGTAATTAGATAAATGTATACACCTTGAGCAGAGGCAGGGTGCTCTGTGTCACAGCTGCCCTGAATTTGTCACCCTCACGTTGATTGTTGTGGATAATCCAGCTGTAGTTCTTCTTGTTGGTAAAGTCCCTGTAAGCTGCAGGGTGAACAGACAGAAGCAGTGTGTCAGATAATAAAGACGTGGTGTGTGATGCTCTAATTGCTGTTGCCGGATGACCTTGATTAAAGTCTAGGCCCCGGCCCGCAGGCCTCTCGAACACCCCGTCTGCCCACTCGGCCACGCTCATTTGCATTTTTCCTCTTTTCCTCTGGAGAAGGTGTCAGGCATTAGCTGAGGAAATGTCATTTTAAACACCTCTCGGCCGTCGGGCCTTAACGACCGACACCACTTTTCTCACACCTCTGCCAATTTCCCAGTGTCTGAATAGACGCCCGGTGGCGGTGAGGAAGAGGAGGGGGGGCTGAGGAATAACAAGGCGGCTTGTATAGAGGTGAAGGGGGGATTCTTTAGTGACACCAGACTTCAACTTTGCAAAACCTGACGTCATTTGTGGACACAAATTGGATCCATGATATTTCATATGCAGGAGCATAGCATCAAATTCTAGGCTCTATGCATAGGCAGTGTCTGTGGCCCCCCCATCTTCCAATCTCTGTCTCTCCTACCTTTTTCAATGTACAGATTTTTTTAAACAAAAAATCTTTCTTTTCTTTTGTGGACCCTGGTTTTCCTTACTCGGGGAAAGACATGATAGTGTACATTGGTGCTCTAGCGTTGCTAGCACTCTCTCAGCTCTTGCTGTGGCAGACTAAACCATTTTGTGTCTTTAAAGGGTGAGAGGAGCCTTAGAGAGCTCCCACTATTTCTTATACAAAGTTCAGCCTTTTAATTGATGTATTCAGTGAGTTTCAGGGTTTCAGACCCCCATGTCCCCCCACTCGGACGCCCCTGTTTTTATGTTTCATCTTAATAAATACTGTACAAAGGCCATCAAACTATCAGCGTCAAAGGAACACTGGCCCTGCGTGGCTCCCACTTCTTGAACCTTTGCCTCAATGACTCACTTTATACTGCAAAGAACTACGAAAGCACATTTCGACCCTCTGCTGTAGGCAGCCCTGCCATCTCCAGCTCACACCCATGCAACTGGCTTTTTAAGAGTCTAACAGGTTTTTAATGTGCTGTAGGCTATGGCCTGCCCGGTTTCTCCCTTCTCCACAGATGTGACTGTGCGTGGGCCCCCGCTGTGGAGCCAGGCATGAAGCCCTTAATGAGGGCTTTTTGTCAGCAGTGGGTGGATTCACCCAACAGGGAGTAGAGTTGGACACGGGAGGGTAATTTTCACTGAGAAGCTAACAGCTCGGGCTTTTGAGGCCTTACAGGTGATTCCACGCTATTGTCTCCTAATGGAGTTTAGTGTTAGGTGGGTGTTGGGGCTTAAAGAACGGGGCCTGGCTGGCAATTAGAGGGGTGGAGGCTTTGACGCCAGACTCCATAGTCATTTCCACAGATTTGCTCACTCATATATTCAAAATACAAAGCCTATTGTATACTACGAAGCTTATTCATGAAGCTTACTATTCATAGTTAATCAGCTTAGTCATTCCTCCAGTTTATTTTCTTGGCTCTTTTTACACACTTCTATGTACTTGTTTCTCCTCTCCTCGGTCTCTACATGACAAGAGCACTACTTTAGTTTCAGCTGCCTTCGGGCAAAATAGGTTTTGGCCCTGGGCTAAAAAATATGTTAAGAGCCCATGCTTGTCCAAATTGTGTGCATCTTCCAAGGTCCAGAAGTCCTGAGCCCACACACGTCTGGTTTGTACTTCTGAAATGAGGCGAAAAGTAAGCAGAAGCAGTAGTCTGTATCAATCAGGCGCAGGAGCACATGTATGGTTCACATCTCGTCTGTGTAGCAAATGGACTGTCACATTGTTAACCCCGAGACCTCCACTGGATGTTCTGCTTTGAAGTTTAGACCGTCCACCTGCAGCTGCCCTCCACCTCTCCTCCCATCTTTCTTTCCGCCTCTGTGAGCAATCTCTGGCTCCTTCTCTTCCTTCTCTCCTACACCCTCTTTCTCATATTTTTCTCCCTCTCGTGACGCCTCTATATCAACGGCCTCCTTCTCTCCCAGCTTCCTCCCATCCTTCTCTTCCCCCTTTTCCCTCCTGTCACTTCCCGTCTGTCTCTATCTCTACCTCACTCCCCCACACCCCCTCCTCCAGTGCAGTGACCAGACGTAGCAAATTGGAAACATGTGTCACATCCAGCCACTAATTATAGCGCTACAGCAGCCACTGACGCACCCATAGATGTGTTAGGAGTGACAGAGGTGAAGAGGGAAAAGGAGGCACCCGTGGGTGTATTGGAGGATACACACACCTCTCTACCTGATTAATTTCTGGAATACAACATAAATAAAACTGACGTAAGTTACAGAAAAATATAGTATCAAAAATGCTTACGGCCATCAAGTGCTGCATCCACCCTTTTATTGACTGCTCCATCAGTTGAAATTGCTCCGGCCCGGCGGAAAGCAAAGAGACAGAGGTGTGCAGGGAGGAATATAAACCGAGGCAGGTGCCAGGAGGTGAATGAGAAACAGAAGGAGCGATGGAGGGAGCAGAGGGGGGTAGAGACAGTCCTAACCCTAAGTAAATCAATACCAGTTAAGTCTCAAGTGCCAATACAGGTTCTGCTTGAGGAAGAGAGAACTGAACCAGAACGATCACCTTGGGGAAGAGTCCCCCCTCCCTCCACCACCACCACCACCCCCTCCAGACATACATTATCCTTATCTCAGCATCTCCTATTATCGGCCTTACACGGGCGCCCTAATGAAAGATCGAATCTTACATTACTGCTCAGGAGTTTAGGGGGGGTGGTTGAGGTTGAGGTGGAGTGGATCCTGGCATGGCAGGTGACCACACATGGATCAAAGACTGTAGGTCACACCGGTGGACACACACACACACACAGAAAATGACTTCAAGTAATGTTGGCTTTGGTCATTCCTCTGATCACAGCATATGGAGTTTTGTAGCTCTTGGCCCTTTTGCAAGTTTGATTTCAGCGTCTGTACTGAAGGCCAAAACCTCTCATTCACCCCTCCCTCCGCTCACGGTCTTTCTCTCTTCCCCCCTCTCCTCTCTTTCCATACTTTCGTAAACGGCTGTAGATTATTGTAAACGGCTGCCGAGGGTGGGCGTCTCCTCTCTCTGCGCTCGCGGTGACTTGTAATACAACTATTCCCCCTAAGATCCACATTAAAATTTAATCCCCCCCTTCCCGTTTCTCAATAATTCATTAATCGCCGGCTAATTGGCGCCGGATAAAAGACTAGCTAACTGGGCTAAGTGTTTCAACTACAAAAAACCAGAGAAAAGACTCCAAAAAAAAAAGAAAATCACTGGAAATGTTCTTGGCGAGGGCATTCTGGGACTGAGCGCGGAGAGTGGAATAAGTGTTAGTAGGTCAAACGGGGTGTCATATCAAAGGAGCAGCATTCCACTCGTTTATTGATTGTTTGTATGTTTGAAACTCCACGCCCGGTTTCACCCTTCGTAAAAAAAATCCACCCGTAGGTTTCCCCTTCATGAATAATGCATGCATGCAACGAGGCTTTTCTGGGCTGTGTGGATAAGTAAGCAGGAGCCTGGTAAGCCTACACGCATCCTTAGGCTAAATGATTAGAGAATATCCACTGGGTAGTGTTTTCTTTTTTTTTTTTTTTTTTTTTTTGTTTAAGGAGCGTTTTTTTTTTTTCTTCTCTTTTTTTTGTTTAAGGAGTGAGGGAGTGTAAAAACAAGAGAAAGGAATGTCGTGGAGAGAAGAAGAGAAGGAAAGAATACGAACCATATTGCTGGAGCTGCCTGTTAAAGCAAGCCCCCCTTTTCTCCCTCACTCCCTTTCTCTTCCTACTTCCCTCTCCCTTGGTGAAAAAGAGGAGTGTGTGTAAGTTTACGAGCTGAGAGCAACAGGAGCTGTGAAAAGAGGTTTCAGCTGATGTGGCAGAATGGAAAGGCCAAGGGAAGGAGAAGGAGAAGGCGGCCAAATCTGGCCAGAGGCTGGAACCTTTTTTTTCTTTTTCGTTCTTTCTCTGGGCGTTGCAGGCGGGCAGATGGGCAGATGGACACAGGTATGCAGTCGGACTGTGAAAATACAGACGAGAAGAGACAGATCTCTTGGGCCACATGTTCTCAACAGATGCCTTCACACACACACATAAAAGAGATGCAGGGGGCTCGACCTCCCCTCCCATCTATGTCAGACACATGTGTAACAAGTGTGTGGTCCTAATTTATCTCCTTTGTCGCATGTGCAAGTGTGCATTAAACCAAGGGCATAGGTTTTGTTTCAACACTGGGCCGACACGTATAAAACGGGGAGTTTGGGCGTCCTCCACTTTAAGGTTTAGAGCCTAAATCTTCAATAGGGGGTTCCTGACCCCTAGGAGCTCCTCAGAGTTACTGCAGAGGGGCCGCCAAACTTTTGTTTGATAATCTAAGTTTAATTTTTTTCCCCTTAAAACTAAAATGTCTATGAAAATACACATTAACATGAATTCAACATACAAGCAAAGATAAATTGGCCTGTTCATAAATTTAATTTGCAGTACACAACTTTATTGATAGGCTAACTGTTACCCATGAATTGTTGTGCAAGCATGTTAGCTAGCTAACGCTAAATCCACGCCCCAGGGACGCTGCTCAGCCTTGCAGCCAATTTTTCCCAGTGGCCACTTGCAGTATTGCAGCAAAAAAATTCCCTGCGACCCAAAAAGCTTTTTCCCCATAGACCATATAAATAAAAGAGATGTCTGTAACACTGTTGACAGAACACCTCATAGGTCAGTTGTGATTTTTTTCTATTTTTCTATTATGATTTTTTTTGTCCATGGAGGGTTTATATTTGTAAAACTTTCCTGGAGCAGAGAGTCTATGAGCTGAGCAGGAATTTGCAGGTGGGGCCAGCTGGAGAAACACTAGTGCGTATATTCAGTGGGCCGTGTAAGCAACCCCGGTAGCTAGAACTGTTTTGGCTGTATGTGCCAGGTGAGCAACTCCATTGGAATGAATAGGTGCCATTTTGGCATCCGGTATCTAGGTATTATTATAAATGTATGGTGAAATTACTGTGCAGCACCTGTCCATAATGGTGAGGTGAGCTAGTTAGCTAACAATAATGTACTACTGAAACATACTGGCCAATCAGCTGTATTATTATTCCAAGTGTACGGACTTTTCAATGAGCCACAATGGATTGTTTTGTAACTTTTTGAGCAAGAGTCTCTGACACACCGTCCACCTCAGAAACCACCAGTGAAAGTGCAGTGGGTGAGAATAACACACCTTTCCATGCTACAACCTCTGCTGACTTAACAGCTACAGGCAAGTAAAAATGAAAGAAGGCCAAAAAATATTCAGTGAATTATCTCAAGTTCTCAAGTGCACCTCAATTTTATACAATATATGTAGCAGGGAGTCCCTGCTCCATTTCTCTAGGGTCCTTGGCCTGAAATATGCGGAAGACCCTGGTTTAGAGCATCAAACACTTACTATTTCGGCATTCTGAGGAGTTTTTATGCACCAGCTTGTGCCTCTGTGTAAATGTCTTCAGTTTTGTCAAAATAAAAGTCCTCTGCTACTGTCAGGGGTTTATTGGGGAGGACAAATGTGTCCCCTAAAATCTACACCTATGCATTAAACACACAATGAGACAGTGAACACAGGAGGGCAGATGTGCGTAAACACACATACACACACGGGAGAGGTGAGGGAAATTGGCAGGCGTCACGGACTGTTGTTCCACTCGGAATTCATTCATTATTTTATCACTCGATTATAAGTTTATTTGGCAGGGGCAGTGCACATTCATCAACATCATAACAGCTATAAAGCGGTGTTGTAAATATGCTGGGGTTAGCTAAAGAACTAATTTACTTCCCCAGTCCCCGGGGCTTTAGAAGTGACTTTGGGATTTTGGTAATTGTTAAAAGTGCTGATGATTAGGATGAAGGAGATTAAAAGCGTGTGGCTGGCTGAGCCAGTTCAGAATGTTGGAACACATGCAGAAACAAGCAACTTTCTCCCCCAGAAACATACTGCACGCACACAAACACATTCACAATGGTAGTAAGGGTAACAGTAATCCAAGCCCTATAGGTCTGAGGGGGTCACATGTGTCCCGACATCACTGGGCAGATTGCCCTGGGTGGCTGAACCCAGAGCCCCTTAGCAAAGCCAGACAGCACACACACACACACACACACACACACACACACACACACACACACACATTGGCCTCTCATTAGCCTGCTTCACAGCACACCCTGCCTAAGAAGGATCATCCAATCCTCCTGGCAGCATTTGGACTAGGCCAGGTCAATCCTCCTCCCCCGGGTGACACAGAGAAGCGCACTGGTGGGATGAGAAGCCAGTACGAAAGTGTGCGTGGACTTTATAGGCCACACGGGTGTGCAACGTAGAGGCAACCTCTGTCACACTGCTCATCACCTTCCCCGTCCTTCCTTTTACTCACGTTCCAGCCTCTTAGCTCTTCCCCTCAGCCCTTTTCTTCTTCTTCTGCCATCCCTCCATCCTCCCCTCCTTGCTCTTCAGTTTTGTTTAGGCTCAGTATCACGAGGCTTCCAGCTCTGCAGCTGCTGTGCACATCTCCACAACATTGGGCTGGGTTCGAATTGCAGCAGCTACTGTGGCTTCGGCATCATTCCAGATAAACAGGATAGCAGCGGGAGGGAGTTGATGCTTGTGTGTGTGTGTGTGGATTCTGGTTAGTGACAGAGGATGTGCTGGTATGTGTGTGTTTGTGCCATGAATACTAAATTGTGTGTTAGGATCTCCAAGCTCTAAGCCGTTCTGATGTATGCCATGTACACTCGCACGGTAACAAGTCTTTTGTTTTTTTCAGTCTGTAATTGAGTCGTAAAGTCTTATTTTCTGGCCAAAGTCTGCCATTGTTATAGATTTTTCCAGCCTGTTTCCAATAAAACTCACATTGTTTCACATATTTTCTACAATCAAGTAGAAAATTTCTCAATTCCAGTGCAGCAACCTGCATTATCCTCAAGATACAGACACTCAATTCTGGGAAATACTTGAAAAACATAACCTGACTAAATCGGAAATTAGTCTGGGACCTTGAAGAGTTTTCGAGTCATTTTCAAATTCAAAGGGGCGTTATCGGTGGGTTACAACATGTGATGTGTTGCTGAGTGACCAGGCCCCAATGGTGTAGATGGCCAATCCACCACACATTAAGGCAGAACTTAGCACAAAGCATGGGGAAAAAAGTTTGAGTCTGAGTTTATACATCAAGCTTTGGATAAATACTTTCAGAAGTACAAAAAGCACATCTTTCTTCTCAGTAAAAGCTTAAAAGGTCCAGTGTGTTCAATTTTGGGTATATATTGGCAGAAATGGAATATGATAGGATAAGTATACAGAAGCAGAGAATGGGCCAAACGCTGACTAGACTGGACCATTCTCATTTTCACATCAGCCACCTTAGTTAGAACTCCCTCCGCAATGAGCCGTGTTGGAAAACAACAAATTTTATATGTGAAGCTGCTTTATTCAGTTTCTTTTTACCGGTTTAACCTACCCGGCCTACTTGTTTTAGAGTAGAAGAGACCTCTGCAAATAATTCAGTTCCTGGTAAAACTCATCAGCAGGTGCTAGTCTAATGGCCCGGCTCGGACATGCCAAACAACGTCGGAGAAACACTGATTTGTGATGTGACACCGCTTAATTCTGTGTTTTTTACCGGTTTAAATCAGTCAATTTGTTTTGGAGGGGAGGAGACCTCTGCAGATAATTCGGTTCCAGGTAAAAACTTTCTGAACGCGGAATACTAAAGGAATTTTCAGCTGGTTGAAATCCACAATTCTCACTGCAAGATGCCACTAAATTTCCCTGAATGTTGCACACTGCTCTTTTAGTTCAGTTGATTGTTTTTCTTTTAACGAATACCGACACGATCGCAGCTTCAACAGAAAGTTCTGCATCAGCTGCAGCCATTGTGGTTGTTTACAAAAAAAAAAAACCCTTAACAGCCTTTCTCCTTACGGTCTTATCTCAAACACACCCATATTAGATAAACGGTTGTGATTGGCCCGGCACGTCTCAGGCCACTGAAAATCTGACAAAAGCAGAGGGGGACCAGATGCATCAGCCAGAGCAAATAAAACATGAGCTCACAGATTCGTCTGGTTCCCAGGCAGTGATTTCCAATCAGTGTTTTGGCAGATTTTTTCACTTCTTTGAAGAAAATAAGGATTTTAAAACTTTTTAAGACCAAAATGACTTGATTAAATGGAGATTTTGTTTGCACTGTGTGTTAAGTCTCTTCATACCTGTTCTCCCTTATGCAACATCAAGGTGTGGTCCTCTTTTGCATAGCTCTACACACTGTTATGCAGAACTTGTAAAATGCATTCCAGTTTCAGCCTTTGCGTCCTCATCACTTTCATCCACACTGAAACGCCATCACTCTCCTTTCGCCGTCTGCCAGTGGACGTCAATGCAGCGCTTTGATTGGACGCCGGCCCGAAATGGTTTTGTAACTGAATGTTAAAGAGAGGGAGAGAGAGTGTGTCTACACAAGAGAGACAAATGAGCGGGTTTGCTGTCGGACAGCTGTGCCTTGTCACAGCTGAAGTTTTTGGCAAACATCTTCGACTGATATGAGCGAGAGGGCAGAAATAGAAGAAGTGGGTGTTGTCAGGGTGAGATCAGGAGAAGATAGAGGAGAGAAGGGAACAAAAAGCATGGAGGAGACAGTGAGGGAAGGCGAGTTAAGAGAGAGATGGATGGTTTGACAGTGGTACTGGCTGATGTGACACAGCCCAGACAGGGAGAGTGACTGATGATCCATAGGTCACCACCATGACTAGCTGCTTCCTGCTCACATACAACTGGGCCGGCCCCTCATTCCTCATTACTGACACGTCCCATAATATTTATTCCTGTGAAGTCCAGCATGAAACCTGGTAAGCTTTAGAGGAATTCATTGACTTTTTAGGCGGAATGAGCTCTTTGATAAACTTAGCGTGGAGCGATTAAGAGACTGGCAGCTGTTTTCTCCCTTCTCTGTATTTACCACAGTTCATACGATAAGATTAGATGCTGCAAACACACACACTGTGCTTAAACTTCACACACAGTACGCAGGACTAACAGAGGCAGAAATGATGCCAAATGCCTTGTAGCTGAACAATGTGTTGATAGACTTAATTTGCCAAAAGCTAAATCAATTCCTTTAAAAGAAAGCTCCACTGTTCCACTGTATAATCGATATTTGAAGTTCATTGCACTCCAGGATGAAGTGTTGTAATTTACATTTATTGGTGAACCCACCTTTCATTTCATAAAAGAGAATGTTTGGATGTTTGTAAGGGAAAGAAAGATGATAATACATTGAATACAAGACACCAAGTATTTCTTAGACAGTCTTTCATTCCGGTCTATTGAGGCTACAGTCAAACGGTGTCTCTGGCTCCTCTTTGATGGATTTCATCCCATGCGATTGTTGGTGAGTCTCGGAGTCCTCGCTCTTTGATTCTGCAAAACACACTCCAAAACCTGACGTTTGCCGGGATGCTCTCCTTTCATTGTGCTCCATTGTAGCTGAGGTGGAACACGAACTCACAAAGTCATGTCGGGGAATAAGAAAAATACACTGACGTGCAACGAAATGGACCTAGAAATGTGAGGCACATGAGCCGGTGGCTGCTTTTGTAAGTGGTTACAGGTGGCTTTTTTTCCCTTTTAAATATCTCATTTTATATTTTTGGCATAAGAAGCTGTTATCCGGAGATTTGCAGAAACACACACAGCCACAAAAGTAAGCATACATGAATCACCCTGCCTGCAAGGAGCCTAGTAACAAAGCAGAGCAACTCTTCACTGCTCAACTACAAAACAAAACATGGCTTTTATTTGTGCGGGGGGTGCTTGGAGGGGGTGTGGATCCTCTGGCTGTTGCAGTAGATGTTTGGTCTCTTGTGTGGGAGATGTGGAGACCTGTTACTCCAAAAGCATCTTAGCTTTAAGATAATCTTTACCCATTGACTTACAATGGGTCAGAGATGATCCTCATGCTAAGAGGCTTTGGTTGGGAACCTCGTCCTGCTCTGCCCCTGCTGCTATAACGACCAATCATCCGGAAACTTGGCTCACTGATAAACAAACTCATTTATTACCCCATGTGAGCACAGGCCTACTTCTCTGCCACAGATCTTTTGTAATATTCTCCATCACTAACGCCCAGCACCTTGATTATTTTTCCAGGCTTCACACTTTCTTCTCCACGGATGCTTTTGTGTGTTCGTGTGTGTGTGTGTGTGTGTGCGTGCGTGCGTGTGAACATATGCATAGTTCTAATTAGGAGGTAAAAGACCGTACAGTGAGCGTGGTCCATCTGGCTTTGGCATTAGCCCATCGTTGTTTCAGTCTATGGGGAAACTGACCTTGGCTAGCTGCGCAGGGAAAAAAAAAATCATGCTCCATTTCCTGGGTTCTGCGTTGAATATGATTTAAGTAGGATTGACATTAAAAATGCAGGATTAAGATGGAAACATAAGATTAGGATGAGTTCAGTTTTGGATGCAGGAGGTTTGGGCTTCATGTGGGGTAACTTAGCTGTCACTGAAAGTTGTCAGTTGTTGTATCTCAGTGTGTGGAGATCGCATACTGAGATGGGAGGTAACACATGCCAAGTGTCTCTCTTTAAATTGCTTTTTCCATTTTAAAAAAAACTTCTCGCTTGTGGCTGAGCGCAGGCAACCTTTGTCCCGAGGTTTTCTGCTGGTATGTTGCTCTGATGTTGATGAAAGAACAGAAACTGTGAAAGCAACAACACATATTTCAGTCACGTTACCCTTACAGTATAATAATCACCCAAAGGAACAGTTAACGTTCCTCACGTGGCATTGATTAATACCCTAAAAACACATCTCTGTTCATCAGAATTACACATTAAGAGGTTTATTTCCATGAAATAATCCCTTTATGCCTTAAAATGACTGAGATGCAACTCCACACTGTTGCCTCATTTAGTATGCATGGAACCACAAGCATGTAAATTAGCTCCCGCCTCTATCTCTCAGCTGCTCGCCTGCTTCTTGAGCATACCTGCTCACCTTCGACTCAGCTCATCGCTCTCACATCAGAAATGTAACAGTAACAGCTAACCTGAGCCTTCAGCTTGACTACGTTATTAAACAGCTAATAATGTGTTACTAATGGCAGAGAAACCTTGTTCTCGACTGCAGATGTGCGTTTCCTAGAATAGTGAAGGCATGACTTGCCCTACTTTGCCTTACTCTGCCTCTGATAAGCCTACTCTCACATTTGTACCCTAACTCTAATCAATCTTGCTACTCTTGACTAAGCCTACCCAATCCAACCAATGAAGGCAACAAGTACTAGCCAGTCAGAGAGAGAGTAGATCAGGTCATGCCATCGCTATCCTAGGAATGCAAATTTGCTTCCCGCCAGCTCTCACAAGTTGAAGTAAAAGTGAAGTTAGCTTGCAAAATACCAATATGCAGCTACACCAAGCTTCTCATCTGATACACATTGTTTCGTCTTACCGGCATGATAATGATATTGAAAGCCCCACCCTGCAAGTTGGTGAGATTGGTTCCTTAGGTATGTGGCGTTGGAAACCCTGGCTGCCTGAATCCGTGGTTTTGACGGTGCCATTGGTACACTACACTTTGGGTTAAGTAAGGAGCTAGAACCTCGAATTAATTATCTTAGCTTAGCATAAAGACTGGAAGCAGCGGTTAACAGTTAGTTGTTTGTTTGAGTCTTTATGGTATGCTTGGCTAAGCTAATCACCACCTAGCTAGAACACCAAATATCAGTCAAGCCATTAATTAGTAGATCAACAGAAAATTATCTGATAACTACTTTGATCACTGAATAATTGTTTTCGTCATTTTTTTTAAGCAAAAAATGTGAAACGTTTGCTGGTTCCATGCTTCTTAAATGTGAGAATTTGTAACTTAGCTTTGGATTTTTGGACACTGGATCTGATAAAAAAAAAACATTTGAAGACGTCATTTTGGGCTCTGGGAAATTACACAGGGCATGTTTTCTTATTTCTGACATTTTACTGGCGAAACAATTAATTGACAAAATAATGGGCGATGAAAAGGATAATGAAAATGTTTGTTAGATGCAGCCCGACATCTGATTCTAGTTACATATGCTTAGATAGTTAATGTCATGTCAGTCTGACTTTGACATCAGCTGGATTTCATCTCTCTCTTTGGACTGTAAATATCCAGCCTCTGGGTTTATGAACCTCTTTCAGACCTGCATTGGATAAACTCAAAAATGCGTAGTTGTCAAACTAAAACAAGGCTGTTTCACCCACTTCCTGAAAAGCGGACATAAAAGTATTTCAACCTGAAGCGATGATTTAAGGCCGAGCATGAAAGTAAACTAGCTGACTGCCTCCAAATGGTCATTTTTTTCCCGCTTGCAGTATATGCAGTGCTGCGCAGTGCTTTGTTGTCTAGGACAAGTAACTCTAACAAGATCCATCTTGTATAGAAAGAGCGGTGAAGTGGATTGTTGTTGCCCCGTCCACATGCCATCATCTGATACCCCAGCACTGGTTAGAATACACGACTCAGAGCGCGCTTCAAGTGACGGAGCTGCTTTTTAGCGGTTTTACCCTCCTTTGCTCTCATTCTCTGTCTCTCTCTCTCTCTCTCTCTCTCTCCTCCCTTTTGTCCTCATGTCTTGCAGTCAGAGTTAACACACACCAGCATTCACTGGCACACACACAGCCAGGCACGCATGCACACAGTGGAGGGCTTGTATACACACACATACTCATGCATGCACAGATGAAAAATGTTATTGCTCTCAGTGCTGGAAAAAGTCCAAGTGGAGGGGTTGAGTTTCTTCGGAGATACACGCCACCCCCTCTTCCTTCCCTCTCCGTCAGTAGCATATCCCTTCCTTCCACTCCTCCTTCCCTACACTCTCACTCTCCCTCCTTCACTTTATCCTCCTCCCTCTGCTCCCCGTGAACAAAAGAGCCCCCCCCCCCCCTTGCCTATGGGCTTCCACTGAAAGCCCTCACACACACTCGGCTCTCGGGCTTCGCACTCTCCCACACGCACTCTTACCCCTCTCGTCGTCTGTAAAACCAGTCCACTTCTCCGCACTAATCCCCCCTTCATTTCTTTTGTCTTTTCTTTCACTTTCTCTCTTGTTGCCCGCCTCACCACTAGTGTATGTTTCCATCTCTACATATCCAAGCCGTTATCATGTTACAGCTAGTTGGCAGACAGTAAAATGTATTCCCTCTTTTTTTTTTTTTTTTTTTTTTTTAAAAAGAAATGCCTTAATCTTTTCCTCCTCTTTTTTCCCCCAGTCTGGTCCTTTTTGTCTCTCTTCTTCTTGGTGGGTGGTTTTTGATGTGTAGTCTCTGTTTCTCCTCAATTCGCTCATCACTGTCCAGCGGTAAATAGGTCCTCTGTAGCGAAGACAGGATGAATAATCATGATTGCCTATCACTGCGGTGTCAAAGTAATTTGGGAGCAACTGTGAGCCAGAGCTCAGCCTGCAACCACACACACACACACACACACACACACACACACATACACACATACATCCATGAGCAGATGTACCACTCCCTCAAAATTCTCTGGAAATCAGGAAGCCATTCCCTCATTAGCTACCCCGTCCTCTAACCTCCCTTCCAAAAATCTTTCTCTCTTTCTTATTCTTTATCTCTCTCCTTTGGAGTGCAGCTGTATTGCAGGTCCCCAGTCACAGGAGGGGGGTAGAAAAAAACAGATGGAGCGCCCTCCTTTCTTCCTTTCTTTCGTTCACCCTTCCTTTTCTTTTTTCCCTCTTTCTCTACTTCCCCACAAAAGAAAATCAAGCCAGAAGAATGCTGGTGCTCGGGGGGGGTGGGGGGGGTGGACAAAAGCCTTCCTTTTCGACAGTCTCTCTCTTGTGTTCTTTGGTTTTCCAGTTGATGGATGGGTGGCACGACTGTGGGTCACTGTGGTGAACATGTGCCGTTCTGTACCTTGAATTTGTGCTATTTGCGTGCGGTGCCTATTTCTGTCACGTGGCGCCGATAACTCTCTGGCAGTACGGTCTTTTGAAAAGTACGCCCGTGTGTCCCTGCAAGCTAACACACACGCAGCTGCTGCGTTGTTTGTACTCGGTTTCCCGTTTTGTGTGTTTCAGTAAAGCCACTGGTCCCAGTTAGGCCGAGCCCATCTGGAACCTTAGTCCTGGGTGGCCGTTATATATATGTGTGTGGTGTGTGTGTACACAGCTGAGCACTGCAACACGTCCGATCTCTGAGGTGTGTATTCTGGCACTTGGTTAATCGCAAGTATTATCTGATTTCTCAAAGCCTTAACATAGCTGCTTCAGAGCAGCCAAACAATGCCGCTATCGTGCATAAGTGCTGTAATTCAGCTGTATTTTTTTACGTTATCTCCTTTTTAATCAAAACCTTTGCTTTCTCCTTATGTTTCCTCTTAAATGTAATCACTCTTGTGACGGGCGAGCTAACTCTATTATGGTGGTACTTAGCTAGAACAAAAGAATTCACTCAAGGTCTTGTTAAAGTGCTTCTGTACCCCCATGATGCCCTTGCATGCTGAATAGAGTTTTTTATGTGTGTGTGTGTGTGTGTGTGTGTGTGTGTGTGCGCGCAAGTGTGATTGTGTGGATGTCAGGCATGCGTCATGCGTGGGTGCGTGCACTTGTATACATGCCCTGCGTGGGTTTGTGTACACCCCCCCCTCGCTGCCAACCACCCCCCTCCTCCCCTGCCCTTCCATCACCGCATTAAGTATTATTTGCAAAACAACACAATCATTCGAGACAAAACACGGTTTCTGGGCGAGCATGAAAAGAGAGCGTGAAAACAACAGAAACTGGCCTGCACCACTTGACCCTATCGAGGGGAGGGGTGGAGGGTGATGAGGTGGTGATGAGGTGGCGTGGGGGGGTTGTAAGCCAGGGGAGAGATAATCCCTCCAGCCACAGCGGCCTCCGTGTGCTGGGGCTCTAACGTGGCGTGCTGGGCTGTCAATCACTCAACAAAGCTGTCTGTAAGGGGATTATGAACCCACGGACCCTCCCTCCCTCTTCCTCACCCCTGGCTTTTTCTCCTCCCATTGCCTTTTCCCCCCTCTCTTCTTCTGGCCGTTCGTTTTCCTCCCTCTTTCTCCCAGGTCACCTTTTGCATCCCCACCCCTGTTTTCCACCTTCAAACCTGCCCGTCAGTCCCCGTGTCCGCTGTCCTCTCGCAACAAAGTGCGTCTTTCCCCCAACACACATTTCGCTTCGCCGTCTGAAGCTTAGTTTATCTTCAGCTTTCCATCCGTCCTCCCTCTGTCCTCTGTAAGCCCCGTTTCTCTCTCTCCAAAGCCCGTCTCGCTCTTTCTCTATCTCCTGGTCCCACCCGTGCATTACGCCTCACCCTAGACAAGAGACAGGTGTTAGTGTGTGTGTGTGTGTGTGTGTGTGTGTGTTTAGGAGGTGACAGGTGTCCAATACTCAGACTTGAGGAAATCAGCCTCTGCGCCTACACACAAATCAAAGAACTAGAAAAAACAAGAAAAGAAAAGCACAAGTGCAAATAATGAGCTCATTCGCTTCGTTTTTTATTTTAAAGTGTTCTCGCAATCAGGGTCATTCTCCAAGAAACATTTACTGATGCATTTAATGCAGAATTACATACAAAACACCAACTTCTTCTTTTCTGCAATCCTTGATTCCCACCTGAGGCCAGTTGTTCGAAGGAAATGTTGGCATGATATGCTTCTGCAGACCATGAATGATGAACTTTTGCGCGTTTCATGCCTGTTATATCAACATTTCAAAGGTGACGTAATATATAAGCCGAGCAAGATGTCTGCCAAGGTGCAGACCACTGTTCGAGACCAACAAACAAGAATATCAGTTGTGTTTTAGCGAATTATTAGCTCCTTTTACCCTGCTTCATCAAGGCAGGAATTTCACGCCATTATTCTGCCTCACTGTTCTGTATAAAAGGTACAATCGTGGTGTGAAGGGACGGAGTTGTGTTACCTTTAATGTGCCACTGGACGTAGTAACAGTGCCGAAACAATGTCTGTATTTGGGACAGCCAGTAGGACGGGATAATGGGCGACTAGGGTGCAATATTTTGACAATGTGTAGTACCCACTGCAGGAGATTTATGAAATAGCTGTTAGCAGTTAGCAGCTAACTCAAAGAAGAAGCGCAGTGGCTGAAAATATCTGCAAATTGAAAAAACCAATGAGGTACGGGAGCTCCTTACCCTCTGATCAGAGGATAAGATTGTTATTGCCATGTTATGCTTTTATAATTGTTTATATAGCGCTGCCGACGCGTACGTTATTTGTCACATTAGAGGCCAACGCTGTTGTTTACACATCACGCCTCTTTTGCCTCCGCAATGCTGGCATGCTGTCTAGACTAAAGCAGCATGAAGCTGCCGTTGTTTGGTTGTGTGTCAAAATACAAAGGCGGCGTGAAAAAGGGAATTGGTAGCAGCCCTATAGTGCGATCTCTGTATACAAAGGGCTATTACTGTGTATCCAGTATCTTTTTAGGCACTAAACGTGTGTTTTGTTGCGACCCAATGGCAAGAATAGTGGCATGTAAAGTTAGTTGTTTTTTGCAGATGCATAACTGCTTTTCCGGGAGAGATTGTGCCCCCAAAAGTGGCAATAAAAAGCCAAAACGGGATCTTTTCCTCACCATAATTAAGTTGTTTTTGTGCCTAAACCTAACAACATGTTAACCACAGTGTTGTTAACTACTGGGGAAATGTAACATATTCGGTTTGCAGAAATGCACAAAGCCAACGTTTTTCACTGGTGATTGGGTTGCGCACCTGATTTCCAATTTCTGTGTTTTTGTGGCCTGTGCACCTTGAAAACACACATGCACCAAGCTGTCGTCTGGCTAAATGTCACCTCTTCTATAAATGTGATGAATAGCTCGCAGTCCTATCTTATCTCTCCGTCCTTAACCATGCTGTTTTTAAACCCAACCACTGCTTCCAGCGGGTCCTACAAGGTGGTGACAGAGGCCCCTCCTCCAGCAGTCACCCTCCATTAATTCCCCATTTCTCCTCGCCAACTATCTCTCCATCTATCTGTCTGTTAACTGTCTGTTTAGTTTAAACGTCTGTCAGTGCGCAGACAAGCTTCACTCTTCACCCCTTTTAACCGGTTGGCCCACCTGTGGTCCTGTTTTATCTCTCGCTGTCTCCTTTTGTTTTTAACTTCACTCTCTATTTTGCATGTAATCTCTGTTACTCTGTGTCTACTCACTGATAATCTTACCAGTTTGGCCAGTAGGTCACATTAACAGGTTAATCTGCCCCAATCCTTTGAATATTCCCGCTGCTTTAATCCAACATCCAGCAGCCAGCCGTGCATCGAAGTAATTTAACTTTCTGTTAGTAGTGAAAGAGATTTTTGGGTCAGGGTTTTTACACTCTCACATCAACTCTTAATTAAAGTTCTGTTTCATTTCAGGTTCAAGGGTTCCCACTTTTAGGTCACTGTTATTTATCTTAGTAGTTTAGTTTTAGCCTCTTATAATGTAATACTTGATAGGTATTTCTGTATGTCACAAGTCCTTTCTTTTAAAAGTTAAAGATTGTTTTTGTATTTTGGGAAAAAAAAAAACAACATTATTTAATTTAATATCTTCACGGGCAAGATTTGATTAACTTTTTTTCTACCACAATTTTAAATCTAATTTTAGTTTATCCAGCAGTGTTTTTCATGGCTAGATTTAGACTTCTTGTTAACAGTAATAACCCTGAAGGAGACTATGACGCAAGGAGACTTCAATTAGAAAAAAAAGCAACTGATGGAGAGATGCTGACATTTAACAGCCATTCATTTCACCATTAAGAAAGCTAGATTCGACAAAGAGTGAAAGTGAGGGAGATGTTAGACAACAGAGAGAGAGACTTAATGTGTGACAGGGTTGTTATCTGGCAGGCGGCTGATGGTTTTAACAGCTGCATTATCTTGTGTATCTTATATTGGATTAAGCTTCATTCTCTTACACGCGTCGCACTCTGATTGACGCTCTGATTAAAGACATCCACTGGCAGAGATGAGGGGAGGGAGGGAGTGAGATGAGAAAGAAGGGTGAGGAAAGCAGAGAGGGAAGTGAGGGGAAAAAGAGGGTTAGGAGCAGTGCCTGAACTGTGCCATTACTTATTGGGGCTACAACTAATGATTATTTTCATTGTCAATCGATCTATAGATTATTTTCTTGATTAACTGATTAATGTTTTGGTCAATTAAGTGTCAAAACAATTGTTAAAAATGTAGATCAGTGTTTCCCAAAGCCCGAAATGATGTCCACAACCCAAAGATGTCAGTTTACTGTCATAGGGGAGTAAAAAAATCACATTTAAGAAGCTGATTTCAGAGAGTTTTGACTTTTTTCTTAAAAACTAAAAGACAAAAGCACAAAAAAATGGACTAATTGATTAACAGATTAGTTGGAAGTTAATTTAACACTTGACAACTAAATGATTAGTTATTGCAGCCCTAGAAAATGTGATAACGTTGAATATCACCATAACAATATTACTAAAGATTAAACAGATATTACTCAGTGCTGCCTTTTTGCTGCTTTCAGCACAGTGCCAAAATACAAAAAAAATCTCTTCTTTAATTAAATAAATGAAGGGAAATTATTATTTCCAACATTCTTTAATTGAACAAATTGAACATTGAACTGAACACAAGTGCAGTTTTCTTAAAAAAAAAAAAAAAAAAAAATCCCAATATCGCCTTTTGCAATGTGATGACATTGCGATAATGAGTAAAAAAACAATATGTTCTGCAGGTCTTTTACTTGGTAATCAATACAACAAGTTTCTACTGGATGAATTTAGGCATAGTGCTGCCGTTTCTCGATATGGGTGGGTGCACCGAGCCGAGTCGTGAGCAGCTGCAACCATTCAAGCCATGACGGCAGAGTTTGAGTATTTTTCCCCCTGCACAGCATGACAAGGTGAAAAAAAAGTTCACCTTGATGACATGAGGTGTATGTAGCGCCTGTTGTCTGCAGCTCAACAGCTCACTGTGGCTGTTTCTGCTTGTACTTGTCCTCCCTGCAATACTGAAAACTGATCTGCTGAGCAAATAGTGCTGAATATGTGCATATTATGTATGTGCATGTCATTATGCAGGAATAGCAGTGCTAATGAAGCAAACTCAAGAAACTCAAGAGCAAATGCCACATTGCATAGAGCACAGGTGAAGATTTGATGGCAGCATGATAGTAGCAGAGGACTTTTATTTTGATGGAATTAAAGACATTTCTACCACAAATTGATGCTAAAAAATTCACCAGAATGCAGAAAAATATTTGGTGCTCAGTTCCACATGTGTCCCCCCCCCCCCCCCCCCCCCCCTCCCGGTGTTGCAACGAAACCTACGCCCTTGACATAGATGCATCATATTAGATGGCTCCCACCGGTTCACTGTTGTAAAACTTTTAATGTGAAGCAGCAGCACACTTCAGCACAATTAAAGTGGGCAAACCTGGGGCCATGGAAAAGGAAAAACAATATAAGCGCTGGCCAAAATAGGCTTGTTTCCTGTTCACAAAGCCTATAGAGGTAAAAGGTGAGAGGTGAGAGGAGGTGTGAGGTACAATATGAGGTCTAGTTCAGGCAAAGAGCTTCTGGATTAGAGCTTAGATTCCTGCAAAATCCTCTAGCCATAAACAGTATGCGCAGAGCCCAGCAGGTAATTAGTGCACATGAAGTTCTACTAGTGTTTTGTATCATGAAGTAGCAATTTATACCCTCAAATTAACAATTCTTGCGCATAATTCGTGCTCACGAATGCTGCATGCATGCTGTTCTGGCAGCTGGTTAAGAGTTCTGGCAGCTTTTTTTTTCCAGTTCAGGCACTGATGAAGAGGAAAGGTAGAGGAGAGATGAAGGGAGGGGGAGGGAGCAAAGGTTGAAAACAGAGGGAGGATAGAGGGTTAAGAACAAAAAAAAGAAGAAAGGTAAAAGATGAGAACATGTCATACCTCTTATTAGAAACTGTGACTCTGATCTATTTGGTCTCATCTCACACCTCCGCCTTTGCACGTCACTTTCTTTCTCACTTCTCTCCTTACCCTCTCTCTCCCTCTCCCCCCCTCCGTTCTCTCCCCGCGTCTCTCTCCCATCTTCTCTCCCTCTCACCCTCCACTTTCCCTTTGTCGCACTTGTATCTATCTCTCGCTATTTCTCACTCTTTCTCTCTTTCATACCCTGCAGTCTCTCACCAGCAAAAAACTTCTCATGCTCAGTTTGGTGTGCAGCCTGTCAAGCTTGCTTTGAATACACACACACACACACACACACACCAGCATATACTCCTATAACTCCAGCATACAGCCAAGGGAATAATAGAATCAAGGAATACTCTGAGATAAAGCGGAGAAGGGGGGCGAATAAAAGGATAAAGCAGACTGAGAGGGATAGAGAGCTTCATATTATTAATTTAGCTGGAGAAAGAGAAAGAGAGGGAATTTCTTTCAATCCCCCCCCCTCTCCTCCCAACACACACACACAGATACACACCGCTGCTTCCATAGAGCTCTATAGTGGCACACAATGGAGAGATTGGAGCAGGAGGGGGGAAACAGAGAGGTAGAGATAATCCATCCTGCTGTATAAACCATGGAGTTAACTGTTTCATAGCGTCGGCTTGGCCTGCTTTTATTCCTCCATCATCATGCCTCTCGATCTAATTTCCGTCTATCTTTTCTTTGCAATCTCACGTTTTTCTTCTCCTTCTTCATCATCCTTCCATCCCTCCTGTAGTGCCTCCATCTACCTCTCTGTGGGCTCTCGCCCTAATCCTCCAACATTTCTTCCAGACCTATAGACTAGAATAAACCTGCCCACACCCAGCCAAGATTGTGTTTGTGTCTGTTTCTGCACACACACACACACACACACACACACACACACACACACACACACGGCTCTTTGTGTCCTATATGCATGCGTCACATGCCAGTGTATGCTTTTGGTGTGCGGTTTGAGAGTGTATGTTCGCAGTTGGCAGCCCACTTGCCCGTCGAATTTGGCAGAATATCTCCTCATCTGGCACAGGAAGAAGGGAGGGCGTCCCATA
Source organism: Epinephelus lanceolatus (assembly GCF_041903045.1). Taxonomy (NCBI): domain Eukaryota; kingdom Metazoa; phylum Chordata; class Actinopteri; order Perciformes; family Serranidae; genus Epinephelus; species Epinephelus lanceolatus. The sequence goes on along the minus strand of NC_135755.1, from coordinate 28,478,922 downwards.
GCGAGGGATTACACCGATTTACACACACACACACACACATTTATTGGCACATATTTGCACGTTAAGAAATGCAAAGCCCCTTGCTTTCAGCCACACACGGGCTTATTTGGGGTGGCTCGCTCATTCAGACACTGGGATATCAGTTTCTCAAAATTTTTATTAGCAAGTATTATGAGCCGAAAGTTGGAAGAGAAGTTCAGATCCTGCAAAAGGAAAATATAAATCCACAAAAAAGGTAGTGTGCATCACTCACTGAGGCTTAATATGTTGGGGGAAGAGTAAATATATCCACATGCAGAGGGAAGTCGACACTTCTTTATGTTGCTATAAACCGAGCTGTCTCTGCAGGATGTGTCTGGTGTTGTGAGGCAGCTTTGCCCAACAAGAAGTGAAATGCCAATGAAATGCATTTCTGTAATGGACCTGCTGACAGTGCAGCAGCTACAAGCTCTGGGAGGAAATAGTCTCCAGCAGCCTGTTACTGTAAAGTGTTTCTTTGTCTCCAAAGAGAGATGGAGGGAGCTGGTGAGGGCCAGACCGGGCCCTTTGTATGAATCTGATTGATAGGTGTGTCTGACCTTTAGCACCTCTTGAGAAATCCAACAAGTCATTCTCTCACCTTATATTTAGTCCCCTCTGTATCTGCTTCACACACACACACTTGGAGACAGGCACTGGATGGAAACCTAATTCTGTCTTTTCTTTCTCTCCTTTCCAAAAACCTCCCAATTACAGCCACTCCATTCCCACCTCCCTTCCTCTCTCCTTCTCCCCCTCCCTCCTTTCTTAACGAGCAATCTCGTTAATGTCAGAGCTTCTCTTTCTCTCCCTCTCTCTCATTCTTTCTCTCATTCAGGCTTTTGGCCCATAGAGAGAAAGAGAGAGTGGGAGATATGAAGAGATAGAGAAATCAGAGCTCAGCTGAAAGAACAAGTGCTGGATGAAAGAGGTTGAGGGGAGGCAGGGTGTGGGCAGAGAGAAGCCAGAGCCTCCATAATAATGGCCAGACAAGTGTGTGAGATTACCGCCCTGGTTTCAGGGGGGACATAATTATATGCTGCACAGCCTGTCAGAAAGAACGAGATGAGGGGGGCTGTATTTAGTGATGCACCAGTGAGAGATTGGTGAGGCGAGGGCGATGACTAAATCTGCACCGCAGCCTGGGCGGTTCCAGACCTGTGTGTGTGTGTGTGTGTGTGTATGTTCACAGGATGAGTAATGTTAAGCCATTGAAAGCTGTAAATTATTCAGAGGCTTCATGCATGGAAACATTATAATTCCATGTCTGAGTGTGAATTACCCTCCGTTTTACCCCCAGGCACATATCTCACTCCAGCCCCAAGGCCTCATGGGAGATTAAAGGGAGTAAATACTATGGAAGCTGACCAGCATATAAACCACATGCAGCGGCCAGATATCCCAGCAGGATGTGGCACCTCAACTCAGAATGGAGTCGGTTTGAATCCATCTCGCTGCTTGTTATCTCTGTCCGCTCCCAAGTGTCCCCACATGGCCTAACCAAGAAGAAATGACCAAATTAAAATCAGGCCCTTGTGGTGATTGGTGTGAGGTGGTTAAAGCCTGCACTCCCCACCAAGTAAAGGCTGGAGGTGCTTCCAATTCATCCAGTTCAATTACCGCAGTGTCTACACACTGGGATGTTATTTACTATCTGTCCCTCTCCTCACATCTTCCTATTTGGACTCCTTTAGTACGGGGGATTTCCGATAAAAAATGTAGTGTTTTCCTTTTGGATCTATCATTTGAAATATCAGAAACTGTTGAAGAAAATTGGTATAAATATCTCAGTAATATCAGTGCAGATATGTGCTGGCAAATCTTTAGTTTTACAGCATAAACCTTGGGATACAAAAACAACAAGAGGTTATTCACACTGCAGAGAGCCACATGGGAGGCATGTGAATTTGTGCTGAAATGCTAAATAGATGGTCAACTGGGAAAAAAGCATGCAGTCCCACTACACAATGAAACCCCAAATAATGAATATACATCACCCCAAAGATGCTCTCTTTGTTGACAACAAAGTCTTTTTATTGGTGGGATTTTCTAAACACTGAAAATCTTGCCTATGCATAATCATGGTTTACTGTAACTTATGAGAGAATGTGTTTTAATTGTAACATTGTGTTGCCATGTTTTGTCATTTACTCGACTGTGATAAGGGAGGCCACAGTATCCATTCACACAATAATGCCACTACTGTGAGACTTTGAATTTAAGCAGCATAACTGAAAAATATTTTGGACTTTCCATAGTAAACAGACCGGACTTTTACTTACAGTAAATTAAAAATGTCCTGACAGCTCTGATGGAGCTCAGGATGCAACCTGTGCTCTGCTGAAACGTGTGTATTTTTACATGAATGACTTCAAGGTTCCCTTATATTTGGTGTGACATTTGTTCAGGCAGCGTGAGAGCATGATACATGAGAGCTGGCAACCTTGGCCAACCGCTGCCATGCTAGGCAGCCAGGAACATGCTAACGCTAGTCAGTTGCAATAGCGCTTCAAGCTAGCTGGGATAAAATTAATCCATAGTTTATTTAAGGAACGTACTGTATTTATAGTCATCTTCTGTCTCATAACTGTCGTGCCTCTTTTTTTTTAAGCAGTTCAAACACCAGCAGAGCATGGTTAGCCTATTTAAAATTGGGTGATGCAACACAGCTAAAAGGCTACGGTCGATTTTGCTGTTTTGGACTCTCCATCTCTCCTCTCTATTAAAACCGTGATTCTAAAGTTCAACAGCACAAACTTGTGTGTCACCATTTCAAAGCTGAACTTCACAAGAAAGATTTGAGGTGTTACTTCACCCTTATGAGTGAATTTGACTTACTTTAAAGGTGCTGTATAAGCCTACAACATTCAGAGCATTTATATAGTAGCAAACAACTTTTTGCGATGTAACCAGATATAGTAGAGTAATGGTGTCCTGAGCAGAGAGTGATTCACACTTCCTCTGTGTGTGTGTGTGTGTGTGTTGTAATCTGAGCTCCTCTGTTCTTTGTTGAGGTAGTTGGTCAAGTTGTGCATGCACATTAGTGAAAGTGAGTACCTGTGTATGTATCCCACTTGCTAGCTATCGACGCCACTTTAAAACATGCTCATATCATGTTTAGTGCTGATCAGACCATCCCAACCCATGGTGGCGGCATGAAAGCCCAATGTCCACCCGCCAGGTTAACACTGTTACCTCTGTCAGCACTGTTGCTATTGTTAGCACTGTTTGCATTGTTGGCCCTGTTAGCTGCTAGTTTAGCCACCTCCATGTTGAGAACCGTGTGCAGGCAATCCTGTCTCAAACTGAGTCTATGGATGTCGCATGCAGTTCCTTTGATTCTGGTGTCACTGAGCATTAATGCATTCAATATCATAGCAGCAGCGCATACACCACAGTATGCTTACAAAGTCAGCTTTAAAAGGAGAAACAAGGTTGATGGTGGCTTTGTAAATTTTTTATTCAGCCTTTGCTTTTATAATGATCGCACTACTGCCTTCACCTGCAGATAGTGGCAGTTTACGGTCATTCATTAGGAGATGACATGACTCTGACACAACAAGAAGAGCAAATATGGGTTCAAGTAAAGAGCTAAGTTACGACACAAGACTTTAAACATCACAGACTGGTTATACATTGGAGAATGTTTCTTTAATCTGCAGCTGGTGGGTTTTTTTAATGCTGTAACTGTGTTGTCACATTAGAACTTTTTCTCACATTTCCGTTTCCTCTTCGCAGTAGACAGGAAGTTTGGGAGAAGCAGGGTTGGAGTTGGTTTGTAGGGTGTGTATACTTGTGTGTGTGTGTGGGTTGTGGAGTGTTGGGTGTGAGTGGGAGGTGAACTAGCATGCAGCATTAGTTCTGCTTGAGCTGATGTGTTAATTAGCCAGCCGGGTGCATAGATAATTAATGAGAATCATGATTAATGACTGTACAGTATGCGTGGCTAAGGCGGAACGCAACTCGCTGATAAGGCGGAAGGAGGAGGAGGATCAGTGGCTATTCACCCTCTGCTGAGTGCCCGTTGTGTGTGTGTGTGTCTGTGTCTGTGTAACATGTTTGCCTGTAAGTGTTTGCACATGTGAGTTTGTGTATCTGACCGATGTGTGTGTGCGTGTGTGTTGCCAGGCGTGGGCGTTGATGCCAGTATGAGTTAGCAGGCCTGGCAGTCGGTAGGCCTAATAACAGACTGCAGCAGGTCAGGGGGGCATTTAACACTTCTAAACACACTGGCAGAGCTGCCCACTGATGCCAGATCAGAAGCAAGGCCTCACACACAGATCAACAGTGGAGTGAAGGACATCAAAACTGACCTGTTGTTGTTTGACATTCTTTCTTCGGCTGAACACAACACTGCTTTTACACTGCGAACAATCATCTCACCAAGTCCTTAAAGTCTGACTATAAAAAAAAAAGTGTCAGTGCAGCAAGATTTTTCCAAATGGTTTTCAATTCAAATCAGCTTTCTTCAGTTATTTAACAAAATTAAGTTTCATCTTTAGAATTAGAGTGCAGCAACGTTTCTTGTTTCAGTATGGAAAATTCTTGAAAAAGTTGATTTGTATTGGAAAGTGGTTTAAATGTTATCACTACCTCGGCAGATGTTGTCTGTTTTTCTTTTTTTACAATAAGGTTTAATGACCCATAAATTACTTACTTACTTTCTTTCAAAATAAAATAAAATAAAATTAAATTAAAATGAAATTTAGAATATAAAATTTTAAAAAAGAAGTCTGTATGAAATTGAAAAATCCAGACGTTGAAAAAGAAATTATGAAATTATATATATTTATATATAAACAGAAAACAGTCAATACAATGGATAATAAAGTCAATAAAGTAGTAAGGTAATAAAGTTAAGTTTTCATTGATTAAGTATCAAGGAAAAATGCTAAACATTTGGTGGTTTCAGCTTCTTAATTGTGAAGATTTTATCTTATTTATGTCACTGCAAGTGTATTATCTTTGAGTTTTGGACTGTTAGACACACACACACCAAAAAACAAACAAACCCCAAAGCAATTATTATCACTTTTTTTTTTTAATTGTAATTATCACTAACAAGAACTAGAGCAAATTACAAATCAACAAAACTAAACAACTTAGCTAACAAAAATAATAAACATGAAGTCAATGCGGTATTCCATCTTCTCGTTGTTTCCTTTTTTTTTAACTGCGACCAGTGTGGCTTTTGCCATGTCATTTTCTTTTACTCAAACCCTCCACATACATTTAATCCCATTATGTTTGATTTCTTTGGATTTCCAACAAAAAGAAGCACCTGTGCCACCTATAGGAGGATCTGCCACTGGTTGCAGCCCTACTAATATAATATCTTAACATTTCTGTGGAGCAACACTGAGTCCTTGTGGTTAGAGAAACTTTCCTTGAGGTGGAGATCCCAGGTTGGGGAAGCCATAGGACAATTTCCCACTGAGCAGATATGAAATATTACATTATTTAAGCCGATAGCATAAATTGAGTTTGCATATTAAGCTTTTTTTTTAATCTTATCTTAAATGCCCTGCCAGTGCGGGGTCAGACTAGATGACTGAATGAAATTAATTTAGAGTTAAACACTGCCCAGATAACATTCTTCTGATTCTTATTGAGTTTAGAGACTGAATTTGGTTGATCTTAAGTGGAGCATGGCACTGTGTCCAGGTGTGTTCTGCATTAAGTACTGATAATAAGATAAATGTGTGTGTGGTGGATAGAGGTGTTGACTAAATGGCAAACATGAGATGAGAAAGAATGCACCGAATAAACCAAATGACGCCCAGTGTTTATCTGCAGTTTGTTCGCTATGAATACTAACTCGGCAGTGACATCACCGCCTGTGGCAAGAGGTGGTTTGACCGCTGACCGTGCACACAATCGAGGCCTTGACCTCTCATTGGTGCAACCTGCAACATATGATACTATCTCACCCAATGAGACCGAGGCTTGGGAACAAGCTGGGAGGGGGGTGACATACCACTGCTCGCCCTGTGTGTGTGTGTGTGTGTGTGTGTGTGTGTTAATCTGCTTTGTCTGGCAGGATGCACCATCAGCACTCAAGCGTGACCCTTAACCTCTAACCTCAAATAAGGGAGGACGGGGGTGTGGAGGTCCCTCTGCAAACCCCCCCGCCTGACACCCATTAACAGAGAGTTAGATCCATGGCACGCAGAGGGAGCGCAACTATGTTTGAGGGTGTTTGCGGCGTGGGGAGAGAGATGAAGGGGGAGGGGGTGGAGAGGAGATTGAGGAGGACGGAGATGAGAAGCAAGTGAGGAGGAAGGGACATGAAGAACAGTGCGTTCTGTACTTTCTTCTCTCTCCTCTCCGCGCTCTCTGATGAGGAGACAAATAGCTATTGTCATCTAAGAGATGCTGGAAAAAGCAGCTCGCGCTCACGCTGCCTTTGTCTTCCATCTCCGTGTTTGAGAAGGGATGACAAAGGCCATTTTCATGCTCTGCGTCTATCTCTGTCACCTCCTCCTCCTCCTTCTCTCCTCTCACTTTTAAACCTCTGTCCTCCAGGCTGCCCTCCTCTCCTTTCTTCCCTCCTTCTCTCACGCTGAGCCTGCCATCTCTTTAGTCATGCCTTAGCCTCTCCCTTTCTCTCTCCCCTTCCCCTGCTATGTCGCCACGTCCTTGCCTTCAACCCTTTCGCTTCTTCATCTCCCCACCGTTCATCCGTCTTTCCCCTCGCTTTCCCTCCATTCACCTGCCACGCTCCTCTGCCGGGGGTCGGCCCTAATTATTCCTCACTCATCTTTTTCTCCGCATCTCTCCTCTCGTTTCCCCCCTGACACCTCACACCTGTAACCCAGCATGACATCTCACAGTCTTTCATCCATCCCTCCTCCTCTTCATCACTCTCTTCTCCTTGTTCTGCATCTCTGCATTCCCCCCCAAAATTTTTTCAGCCTATTTTTCACTCTTGCACAAACTTACGTAAGTTCTGAACTCTCTGTGTTTTTCCTCTAATTCCACGTTTGCTCTCTTTTCCTGCTCTTGTTCAGTTTTTCCTCTCCGTATCTGATGTTGCACCTGCTTATGCGCCCGCCGCCTCTCTTTCTCGCCATCTTTCCTCTCACTTTTAGCTGTCAATCAACTTGTGACTGAGGTTTCTGTTTTTTTGCCAAGAACATAAACATGCACCCAATTTGAACCAGTTGCACTCAATCCAATTTCTCTCTTTGAAGAGAGTGTTGCAATCCAGAGATTTGGGTGGCTGTGGAGGGAGATGTTCATGGAAAAAGCACTATTTCTCTTCCTCTGTCTCACTCTTTCCTTCTCTCATTGTCAGCCAGTGGTCTCTCTGGAGATCCCCCCGAAACAAAGGGAGGAATAAAACAGTATTTTTAGACCCTTTCATTTTTCATTACCATAATGATTTGGGCTTTGTAGAATCTTTTCATGTATATTTGACTGCGTGTGTGTTTATGTTTGTGTGTGTTCAACAGGGTGTGCAGGGTGTTTCTTTTGCCGCACTGCCGCTCTCCCCACTCGGGAGCCCAGAGGTTGAAAAAGAGAGCAAGCACACACACACCCTGCAAATCAGTCATACTCATCCCCAGCCGTGCCTCCTGTCTATTTATTCCTCGATTCATCCGATTCTTTATTTATTTTACACGCTGCTTCCTAATGCAAATAGGTTTGTCTGCTCCCTGCCGAACTGTGGGAGCAGCATGGGACCCGGAGTGTGTGTTTATGTGTGCGCGCAGGCGAGTAAGTGAATCCGTGTGCATGTGGGAGGACGAGTGAGAGTTTATATGTGTGTGTGTTTGTGTGTGTCTGTGGGACCCAGTGAGTAATAGAGCCAAAGTCCTTATCTGTCACCAGAGAGCTGCCTGGCTCTCTCTCAGCTGTCAATCATCCAGCCCTAGAGACAAACACTCTGCTTCAAACACTATGAGAGGCAGAGAGAGAGAGAGAGGATGAGGGATGGATGAGGTAAAGAAGAGAGCAGGGAGGGAGGTGGGGAGCGAAGGAGCAGGGAAGAGAAGGAGGGATAAGGAAAAGATGGCAAGAAAGAGAAGGAGTGCGGCGGGAGGAGGCAGGTGTGGAGGGAGAGGAGGAACGTGAAGGACAAAAGGATAGAAGTTGTGATAAAAGTGAGTGCGGAGGAAGGAGGGGGTAGGGGGAGAGGTGTTATTTCAACACCTCTGTTGTGTGTTCTTCAGGCCCCGCAGGTAAACGGGGAATGGAAACTTTAAAACACTTCACCTGCATGAATTAGACAGGCCCCTTGAAAATACCCGGGCGACTTTTGAAAAAGCCACTCTTTAGAAAATAAAGTGGGAGAGAAGTGGCGAGGTGCACGCACGGACGTGCTCAAGCACACGCCCACACACAGCCGTGCACTCTCACACATATTCACACACACACATTCTGGCAAAGCTATCAGCACTGAAATATTGGCATGACACACTTCAATATCCTGACGGGAGTGAATAGGATTTTTGATGACCTGGAGGCTTTCTCTTTGGTTTGTGTGCGGGCATGTGTGTGTGTGTGTGTGTGTGTGTGTGTGTGTATGCATGTGATTGCACTTATATGTGTCTGTTTGCAATTGACGCAGCCGTCAGCTATAGCCCTAGACCCTGTCTGTCCTACTTTCATGGCCGCATCCCTCCCTGACTGCTCGGACTCCCTGCTCTTGCAGCAGGCTAACTGTTGATTTTACCGCGGGGCTCCACCACCCCTGGGTCGAGCTGGGACTGCCGCTCCAGCGCTTTCCCCTAAGCCCTTAAAGCTTCCTTCAGCTGAGAACGGGAGGAGGCGTGAGGGTGGGGGGTGTTAGAGAGCCAAAGAGGAGAGAAAAAAAAAGAGGGAGCAGCGGAGGGTTTGAGCCCCAAATCGCTTCAAGATGCGTTCCACTGGAGTCGGAGTAGCAGAGAGTCTGGGAGTCGGGTAGCGCTGCTCGGAGCCGCTGGGGAAACGGAATGGAAGCCAGGTTCCCATTTCGAATGGTGGATTAAGCACTGCTGCAGATGCACAAGGCCCCTGTTGGGATGCACACAGCAAACATACACATATCCTTGGACTTATATCCTTATGAAAACCTTCTTTTGAGTATAATAATTCCCATACCTCAAACTAGCCTTATCCCTAACATAAATGTAGAGATATTTCTCATTGCATTCGTACACTGAAGCTTGAATGATGAGACATTTGGATAGAACAAAACTTCACCAACAAAAACTATTAGAAACACATTAATCGGCGATGCTGATAAGCTGGGTGATACGTTCCCAACCCAATCGCCAGAAAACATGTTGGTGTTATACATTTCTGCAAACTATGGACACGTTCCATTTGTTCTTTATTATGTAGTGCGTAAGTTGAAACTTTACATTTCAACAATGCTGTCGTTAGATTAAGGCGCAAAAAAACTGATCATTTAGGGTTAGGAAAAGATCATGGTGTGGTCTGAAATACCCAATTGTGGTGGCACTATCCCAGCAGGAAAGGTTAAACAGCAGTGTCATTTGTGGTACTGTCCCTGCTGGAAAAACTTGTTGTTCTTTGTCTGTCTTGGACAGTGGTCTGCAGTGTTGCAGGTGACTTGTATAGGTAACACGCCGTCCACTAGCCCCTCCGCCTCCCGATGACAAAATCACCTCATATACTGCATCACTTCAGAGACACTGATATGAAATGTATAAAACATGCAACAATGTTTTCTTCTGGCAACATTTTCTTCTGGCAACCAGGGTGATGTTCCTTCATTATGATGCTCATAGGCACTGTAGTTAACTTGAAGTCCCCACATACAGTATACCGTCTTGCTACACCCAGTTTGAATGTTGTCACTTGATTAAATAGGCACCACAAGTGGTTATCAGCGACATAGATGCGGTTTAGATGGCTCCTGCTACACTGACTAACATGTCTACAGTGTCATTATCAGTGCATTAAACTGCTGTGTTTATTGTTATGCGGCAATAGAGGAAGTCTGGAGAAGTAACATTAGTATAAAGAGCAAGAAAGTCCACTTAAGTAGACAGGTCAAACAAAGGACTTTCCCTAGGAGAACAGGGCTTGTGTAAAACCACACGTAAAACCACAACGTTAGGTTATTTTTATTTTAGGGCAAACCATGTTTTTTTCTTAACCTAACTGCATAGTCTCTGAACCTAAATCTAAGGAAAGTGAAGCCTAACAAAACCACTTATGATAGTAATGGTCATTCAGTGGGCTGATAACAGCACTCTAAACCCACTAGTCTGTGCAGAGTCAGTCTGTGGAGCCTTTTAACCCATATCTTTGATGCTGACAACCCCTAATAACCCTAATTTAATTAGCTGATAACATGCAAAATGGATGCTTGCTACCAGAAAAAGTCACTAGAGCAGGATATGCATATTACTCCACAATTAAAAATAGTCCTCAGCAAAAGCATTTACTCCTGTTTGAGTAATGTTTGTTAAAAACTACAGTACCCAGCTGTTTTAAGAAATGATAATGCCTTTCTAAAACTATATATTTATTAATGTCTTCAGTAGGAACTTAGAGCTGAGTTCACAGGATACAGGAGTTGGAAACTTTACTTGGAGAGACAAGGAAACACTGTTGGTTTTTGTCTTCACTGAGATTTGCTGACATTAAGAAAATATAGAATAACGCCAGCCTTATCTTTTACGCTAAGGTTCCAGCACAAATAAACATAAATATACTACTGGCATGCACTTTTGCTCACACACTTAGCAGCTTTGTAAAAAAAAAAAAAATGTCCCAGGGGTCCTGCATATTTGGTGGCCCCTAGGGGCCCCCTATGGATTACACTGCTCTCCTGACACCGTGGCCTGACGGAGCTTAAGTTGAGTCGCCTTTAGCTAAAGTTTCAGACTCCCTACACCCTGTGGCCTCTCCGGAGCAAAGTTGAGCCTACACACACACACAACTGGCCCTTTGGGGTCACAGATGGGGAGAGGGGACCCTCCGGAGAACGCCCACATGCATGAACCCATGTGGAAACACACACACATACGGGGAGCTTTGGAGACGTAGGTGACCCACACTTTGGCAGGTCAGCGTCTCACCTCACTCCTTCACTCCCAGAGGGACGGCTCTTGGATGGTTCTCTTTCTGTGTGTGTGTCTGTGTGAGTGTGTGTGTGAAGCATAGAGAATAAAAGCCACTGCATGCATTATAACCTTCAGTCCTCCAGAGCCCTGAGTGACCTAATTAAATTAGTGAGGTGGTTGGAGTGAAAGAGTTGGAGCTCAAAGACTTTTCCCACAACAGGCATAAACACCAGCTGCCACTATCCATGTATGTGTGCGCACGTATGTCACCATGAGCTATATACTTAAACACACTAAAAACCTCACTGGGAGTTATAGGGGGTCTGTAGCATGTGTTTGTCTCAAGGGTCTCCTTCAGTCACCGTTGAGGGGTTCACATGTGTAGGTGTATCCATTTGTGAACTGGGGGGGCCCTCTCAATCTCTTCCCCTCTCTCTCCCTCTCTCTCTCTCTCACACACACACACACACATGCAGAATTGTCAGGACCTGCAGTGCTCTATCACCACACACCTCCACTAGACCACCTTAATGGGCCCAATCCAGACTGCTGCAAATCATCCGGAGTACATGCTGAAAATGGGGAAAGAGGGGGTGGGAGGAAAAGAGACACAGGAGCAGGAGGAAATGGTGGTTTCAGACAGTTTAGGAGTGAGAACAGAAAAAGAAATAGATGGGGGGATATTTTAGCCATGAGGAGGGACGTCAAAAGTATGATTTTAGGTTTTCATGATCCCCCGGAGGAATGGTTGGGTTTCATGGTGGAGCAGCTCCTTCAGTTAGAACACAACATGCCTCCACTGTGGCTTTATGGCTGCTGGTTAGTGCATGTCATCATGTTCAGTTTCAGACAGAAGCATGAAATCCTGCCAATGTTAACTGACACTGTTTAGAAAAATGACAAAATATTCAAGGTTGAACAGTTTCAGACAGGAGGAACATAGCCGATTACTTTTTAATTGATTGGTTAAATGAAAAGTATTTGCTTGTTCCAGCCTCTAAACATTAGGTGCACTCCAGTCACTTGATGAGCATATTGGGAGTGAACAGTCCAGCAAACCACAGATACATTACATTTGTACATTTAATATGTATTATGTTCCTAAAGTGACATAGTTCTGATAACGTAAATGAGCTGACTTTGTCATTTGGAGGTGGATGGGATGGTGGATGGTGTGACGTTGAGATGGCTGCCAAGATGCAGACCACTGTTCGAGACCAACAACCAACAACACTGGTTGTTTTTAAGTGCATTTCCAGCGAGTATTGTGCCACTGAAAATGTGTATTTTAAGCCAAAACATCTTTTCCTAACGGTAACAAAGTGGATTTTGTGCCTGTATGTAAAATTTCAACATATCCGTTACATAATGATGTACAAATGTTACATATCTGTGGTTTCCAGAAACATATAATGTCAATATTTATTCTGGCATTTGAGTTGTAGGTTTCCCTGCGTAATATAACTTTAAATTTAATGTCTTGAATATTGAATATGAAACAATATCTCTGGTTTTGGACTATTAGTTGGACAAAATTAGCCATTTGAAGAGGTGACACAGGGCTCCTGGAAATTTGGATGGATATTTGTCACTGTTTCCTGAATAATCAACCAATTTATGAATAATAAAAGCAATCATTATTGATAGTTGAAGACATGGGAAAACAGTCTTTGACTATTAATTTAGAGATTAATATATAAGTGCAGTCCAATGAAAATCTCTTAACTTTGTGATTTTGAATTTTTCAAATAAACTGAGTCTTCCTTAGTGGGTACTTTTCAACCTGAATAAACCATTTAAACCAACATATTCACAAAGCTGAAACAGTGATGTTTATTATTAACAAATCAAAAGTAAATGTTGTGGGGATATGTGGTTTTCTCAGGACAGTAACAGCCTTTTTAAAATCAGGCCAGGTTTAGAAAATACCACTGTAATATGTATTAAATTACAATAAAAGTAGCAAGGTTTAATACAGACCATAATACAAAGTAGAACATTATCGATATAAAAATAAATGTTACACCAAAGTAAAAATAGACACTACTGAGCTAAAGCAAGTACGTTTAAAACACTGATATTTAAAAGTATGTTGCTAAAAGGCCCCAGGGGTACCATACTGTGGATTTTAAAGCGCGCTGCGAAAGAACATGTAATTATTGAACCATTTGTTTTTATGTCACATTTTCCTGGCTCACAGAGATATCTAGTTATTTTTGCATTATTCCATTTCCGTACCACTGAAGTGTTTTTGAACGAACTCAAATCAAAGCAAAGCTGCGAACAAGTGAGGTGACATATGATTGGCTGGAAAGAAAAGAAAGACAGGAACGAAGAAAGGTGTAGAGAGACGGAGAAAACAGAACAAGGGGGGAGGCTCGGTGAGACACAGGATTGAATACAGAGCAGTGTGTAGAGCTCACTTCTGGCGAATGTTTGGAGTCAAAAGAAGCAACGAACAAAAGTTCTGAGCTGGAGATGCAGGAGCAGAAACACGAAGAGAGAAAAAAAAACAGGAACAAGGATGCAAATGAGAAAAAGAGATGAGGAAAAAAAGAGAGGGAGGTGTTTGCTTGAGAAAAGTTTCTGTTGACCTGAATATGGATGCGTTGTTCAGCTTTGTTCAAAGAGGAGAAGAAGTCTTTCTCCATAGTTAGTTCTAGTTTCTCTTCATGGTGCAGCTACAAGTTTCAACTTAATGTGATACGCTCATCTGCTGCATTGTATCATATGGAAGGTATTGAGCGCAGCAGGAGCATAGCATCAAGGGAGATGAAGGGTGTGTGTGTGTGTGTGTGTTTATAGGAGAGGCAAACACAGTGTGTGTGTGTACGTGCTCTTTACAAATGCCAAGGCATCCAGCGTGCCTCCATCCCGTGTCTCCGTGGTTACGCTGGGTGTGATATGTACTGGATGTGACACAGACGCTGCAGCATTCTGGACCGCCTCTGGACAGGAGGATGAGTGTGTGAGAGAGTGTGTGTATGTGTGTGTGTGTGTGTGTGTGTGTGTGAGTGTGATGACAAGGACACAGTTACCTTCAAAGTCCCATGATGCCAACTAACTATTCAAACAAGGCTCTGCATCCCTACCTGCTGACTGCCACCTCCCATCTCTCCCTCCCTCCCTCCCAAACAACATCAGTGTCTCTCTACCTTTCTCTCCACCACCTCTTTTCCTCTCATCCTCCTCTCTTTCTCTTTCCCTGCCTCTCTCACCATATGGAAACTATTACCGCCGTTGTCGTTTCTCACCACCAACATTCCTGAGGGCTTTCCAGCGCTCACTGACTTTACATCAACCTTGTGCTCCTCTCTCCTTGTTCACGCTGCTCTTCATCGTTGGCTTATCTCTCATTCTGTCTCTCCGGGTTTTTGTATTTAACTCTTCAATATCCATTTTTCTTCTGTTATGTCCGTATATGTTTTTTTCTTTTGGCTACTAAGATTCAATGGAACAGACTGAAAACACAACATTAAAGTATCATCCCCTTGTTACAGCGAATGTTAGCAAACCATTGCAAATTTAGCCATGTTAGCATCAATTATAAGTCGTGCTGTTAGCTTTGTTTTGGCCCACCAACCCCTGAGAGGAATACATGTCTCTTTAGCTGCTAGATGCTCCACTATGTTCACCAGCTACTTGTTAACTTTTCTGTCTGCTGCTTGGTGCTGGGCAGGAAGTCGGTTTATTTTTCACAGAAAACAGCTTCCTGCTGTGGCTGGAAATGAGGGTGCTGGAAGCTGAGTTTTTGTGCCAACAAATTCAATATTTGGTATCTTTTGTTAAAATGGGTCTCCACTAGAATTTGAAATACAGTTGTGTGTGTTTGAGGAAAATTTGACTGCGCCACATCAAGGCTGATTTATAGCTGTATGTAGGCTCTAGGCAGTTGCCTGTGCATTGGTCTACACCACTGCTAGCATTGTGCGGTGGTGTGTCTGTGGCACTCTGCACTTACACCTCCAAAACACTAGTTGGCAGAGGGGTTTCTGTGCCACTAGTGCAACAACGTTTAACAAATGTAGAAAACTTGTCTCTATTACAGACAAAATTGTTGGCTTTTACTAGACACGTTTTCCCCACTAATGCAACATGCTATCGTTAATAGCATAAGCCTATGGTATCTTTCATTGCATATATTAGCCTAGCAGCTAGCAGACTTTTCCTCCTCTCTAATGAAGCCAAGATAAATCACACACAAGACTTCAAATGCTGTTTGTGGGGACTTTATTGTGTCTACGAGATAAAAGTAAATACATGGTATGCGTCGCCATGGCATTTAGTCACATTTCTGGGGAGATGCACGTCAGGCTATGGTGGAGGCTACGCAGCTACATTGTAACATAGACTTACTGTATTTGGACTTCACAGTATTGGGCACACTTGACCTTTTGACATACATTATTTTAATAGATACTTTCCATTCCCTTTGACCATCCAAGAAGTATCTACTTCATTCATTTGAGCAAGATAATAGTTTCTCTTTAGAAATGCGTACTGCCCAGGATGCCATGAGTTGAGACTGAGAGAAGTACATGTCTGGAGTTCTGACTCTGTGTCTCTTGGTAGTTTTTCATTATTTCTCTCATATTATTGGTCTCATATTATCGTTGACTTGTAAGACCCTCCTCAGGAGACAAATGTTTGAAATACAGTGAGTCTGTGTTACCTACGGTATACCTAAGGCATAGATTCAACACAGATATATAAACAGGGCTTCAGTTTGAGCTGACTGACCTTCCAGCGGGACAGAGGGGTTGGTGAGGATAAGCTTGTCTTGTAATACATAAGAAAGTTGATCGAAACTGTTCTGTTTATATCCCCCTTTTTTCTAACTAAAGGGATCATTTCCAGAACAAAAGTTCTTGGATGGAAACCCTGCTCGTAACTTTCTTTCTCCCTCTTTCTCTCCCCGTTGAACTCACATCCATTCCACCATTTCATCCATAATAGAAATGTTCGGAGGTATCTGGGCCATGCCTTCTAGAGAGACTCAAACTCTCATCAATTTACATTACAGCCCCCCCCCCCCCCCCCCCCCCCCCGCCCGTCTCTCCCTAACCCCTCTCTGTCTCCCTCTATTTCGTACAAATGTATCTCTATCCCTCTGCAGCTCTATACACACAGTCAAAGACCACTTTCTGCAGCTCTTCTCCAGGGTATATGGTTCTTTAATGAAGACAGTAATCATGATTATGGATATTTTAAAACCGTCTGTCTGCCCTGTGCACTGATGGAAGCAGAGGCTGTCGTGTCTGCATGATGCTGAATTTGAAATAACTAAATCATGATCATTGATTATTAATCCCGAGAACAGCTTAAGATGACAAATAATGTGTCAGAGATGATACAGGAATCGGGAAACGTCCTTTAACTTGAGTGTTACATAAAGCTACAGCGGGGAACCAAGGTACTTCATGATTTTTTAATGAACAATTTAATCCTCTCAGACTGATATATGACTAAATAATTATATAAAAACACGAACATAGCATTAATTCAGTAATATTTCACAGGATGGCTTCTGCCAACGTGGAAAAATCCCTTTTCGATTACAGAGCCGATCAAAGACGAGGTCAAGATAAAAGAACGCAACATGAGTAAAATTTAAAAGCTCCTGAATCTTTTATTGTAAACGTATCAGATGGAGCAGCAGGCAGAAGATGTAGGTGAGGCGTGCTGAGCACAACAGGTCAATTTGATTCCAACAAATACTGTGTCAAAGACGGATTGTGCATCGGGTGAATACATGTTTTATATACTCCCAACCATATGTTTTACATTATATATGGCTGGTGTGTCTGGGGCTGCACAGCATATAGGGGTACTGATTGCTGCAGCAGAACAGTGGAAAATGATAGCTGCCGCAGTCCCCTCTCTGTGTGGGTGCCCCGCAAAAAATCTCCATCGTAGCAAGTGATTTAATCCAGCACTGAGGCTTAGAATAATATTTTTCTTAAAGTAGGTAAAACAGTCTGTCAGTAGAGTGAGATAATTTTACATATCCAAATCTCTTGAATCATTTTCTTCCTACCAGAGGAGTCGTTTTTGTTCTTTCAAGACTCTAACACTTGTTTGAAAGGAAATTCATTAAAGCAAATGAAAGTGCATTGGAGTAAATTTAATTATGGCGCAGAATTTTCACTTCAAGAGTGAGGTTTAAAAAATTCCATGTGGGCTTAAATGACATGTTCAAAATGGACGTTTTCCGCTGTGTGTGTGTGCGTTTGCTCACTGTGGCATTCTTTGGAAAGCACCTCTCCTGCAAATGAGACCCAGCGGATTTACTTTAGACAGCTACTAGATGGCCTGCAGGTGTTGCAGCTCAGCGGGTGTGTGTGCGTGCACGCTTGTCCTATACAGTGTGTGCTCCTCCCGTAGCCGATCGGTTTGCTACTCTTTAGTGTGCGTGCTCCCCCGCCGTGCGTCTGACAGTGTGTGTACATTAAAAGGGGGGGAGCACTCAGGGCCCCTGTGTGTGTGATTACGCTGTGTATACCATGAGATTAGTGCAGACAGCTTTATGCGCAGGGCCTGCTATAAATCTCCCCCGCCACAGAACCGAATACCGCCATCGTTTATTATTCCCTAATAGATCGGTCCTTTGCTGTCTCTCCTCGGCTTCCCGCTCGCACCAGGTTGTGGTTAGCTCAAGGACAAAACCCCCACAGAGGATGGGGGAGGTCAAAGTTGATGTGGAGTTTCGAGTAAATCCGCCACGCTGATTTCATTTTAGTTTATTTTGCGCTCTCTGCCAAATTCAGTGTCCTTCCCTCTCCCTCCTCTCCATCCTCCTTCTGTCCTTTTTTTTACACTAGTTTATTTATCCACATTATGCTCTGTTGCAATCTGTCCAACTTCTTGCTCTCTCTTTGTCCTTATGTGTTTGTTTTCATGCTTTATCACTTTGAATCCCACCTCTTCTCTTTTGTCTCCCACCTAATTCTCTCCACACTATCTTCGGTTTGTTTGGATTTTTCTCTCACGGATTCGATGCTCACACTCATCTGCCCTCCCTCACCCCGCCTTCATATTCTCATGTTCCTACAGACATAGAGTGGCACACACACACACACACACCCTCTCTTGTCCCCCCTCCTCTTCCCCCGTCGGCTGCACCTGTGTCCCCGGCTTTGGTCCGGACACATCTCGGGTTGCCACTGTGGAATCTGGGAAATGTTCGAGCTGTCCGATACGCCGCCCAGAGCAGGTACAACTGCAGACAACATGCAGATGGACAAGAGAAAAGACAGAGACAGACACACATGGAGCTCACAGGGGAGGCCATTGCTGTCTTTACATCTCTTGTGTTCTTTTTTGTCGTCGTTCGTTAATTTTTATTGCAAATTTAATATCTATTACATCTTACAAGTTTATATGCTGACAACTGCTTTGAAAGGGTGGGAGAGAGTGGTGGGTGAGAAGCAGGAGGTGTAAGAGGTGGAGGGGGAGGTCAGGGAGACTGACACTTGAGTCTTCTCAGCTCAGCTCGGGGGTCGCGGCGGGGTGACGCTTGGGTTGAGAAAATGATGTTTCTGCCCTCATAAAAGAGCCGCGGCGGAGAAAAGAGAGGAAAGCCCCCCCCCATCCCCCTCCCTCCATCTCTTCTTCCTCCTCCAACCCCCCCCACACCGTGTTTCAAAGTGTGGCCACATGAATGGCTCTATTGTTAACGGCTGAGAAAAAGGGAAGGGGAGAGAGGGAGAGAGTGGACAGCCAAAAAGAGATGAGGGAGAAGGGGAGAAAAAAAAAGCAGATGGAGACAGAGAGAGTGTCTCTCTCAGAGCAAAACGTAGAAAGAAAAGAGGAAAGGGAAAACGTAATGGTGCTCAGGGCTGTGTCTGAATGGGATGATTTATTTAGATGTGGTCACAGACGAACTCTATAAAGTTGTTTATAAGTTCACCTCACTTCACTTCCCTTTCCTCTCTTCTGCACTTCTCCACTGGAAGTGTGTTTGACAGCATCGTGGAGATTCACAAGGCTCGCAAACGGCCTCGCACTTTACACAAGACTTTAAGAGTGGATTTAATACATGTAGTTACAGAGAAAAAAGGCTGCATGTAAGTGACTGTATATCACCATACTTGCTGTTTGAATGCTGTCAAGGTTTGTTGACACTGAGGATGTCACGCAGAAGAGAGGGAAAGTGCGAATTGTGAGATAAATGCTGTTTTTCTTGCTCTACCACATGATTAGATTAGGTCAAGGTGTCCCCACCCCCATCCTGTTTACAGTGCACAAACACACTAGGTTAACTCTGGGTTAACTCAGCAAATCTGACACCCTGAACACGGAGCCTATCAGAAAATTGAGTTCTGTAGCAGGAATATGCTGCAGTTCACTGTCACTGTCTGTCTTTCCTTCTTCCTCTTCTCCATCCCTCTCATTTGTCTGTGTTTTCCTCCTCTTCCATGTGATATTTTAAGGTCTTTCCCTTCTGTGGAGTGTTTTGTCTCCGTTTCCTTTCTGCTTGTTCACCACATTTCTTTGTTGTTGCTACATACCTTGCCTGACATGTTCAATATTTTTTTCTCCACTCCCCTCCCTCTCTCTCACATCACTGATTTCTCCCTCTTTCTTTCTTTTCTTTTTCGAGCACTGCACCTGCCCGGTGGCATTTTACCTTAACACTCATACCGTCCTCTGTGTGTGTCTGTGTGTGTGTGTGTGTGTGTGTGTGTGTGTGTGTGTTTGCTCTGCCATTCTGCAATGCAGCTTGACTGTGACTCAGGCTACCATCAGATACACTCACAGAATGCGTCATGCAGGAAGCAAAAGGTGCTTGTTTTTAGAAGAGTGTGTGCATGTGTGCGTGTGTGTGTCAGTGGGTTCCAGTGCTCATGTTTAGGGAAAACTAAACCTGTGTGTTTGGATGTGGGTGGATGTGTTTGGGCAAACCTTTTGTGTTTAGCAGAAGAGCATTTGTATGGGCCTCTGTGTGTGTATGTGTGTGTGTGCTGAATAGATTTTTCTGTTTAGGCTTTGCAGCAGACGCCTCAGGAACCACCACCATGTTTACAGTTCATACTCTATAAATGGTGTGAGTGCCTGCACTTGCCTGTCTGAAGCCGACAGGAAGGTGAAATATGTGCGTGTGTGTGCGTACGTGTTGAGTGAAGCTGAGTGCCTGCCTCTCCAGTCTAAGTATTGCCTGATAACCCCGAGTGACCCAGGTAATGAGAAGTGGAACAGTGGCTTCCCAGCAGGCCTCTGGGCCCGCCTCAGCTAAAGCTCCTCCGCCGCTCAAGTCTGCTTTCTCAAGTTCCCCTCCGGTGTGCGCCGGCAGCCAACACACCAACAGATAAAGCGTACATCTCAATTTACAGCAGGTTTAAGGCTGTTAGCTCGCAGTACTATAGGGAGATGTAGCCTGCATGGAAGGGGAGGATTGGTCAGAAAGATGCAGGTACAACAAAGAGACAAAATCCCTCTAATAATGTGTCCTGTATAACCTGATATTGACCTTAATGGTGCTTTAAATAACACAAGTACAGTGTTGTCTCGCAGCATGAACAAAATAGCTGCAAGAATAATGACATTTCTGTCAGCTCCAGGGCATGCATGACCAAGAGGAAAACCGCGGAACAGGAAGTTAAATGAATCTGATTCACATGGGAACAAAAACAAAGATGATCTGATAACAGCAAGGCTATCAAGCTCCAGGTTAACAACATTTATTCTGACAGCAAAATTAAGCTCATCTTGCTCTGATGTTCACTGTTAAAATATTGGTGGGTGGGGGTGGGGGGGCGTTGAGTCTTTTATTTTTTTAAAATGTCATTTTCAAAGGGGCATTCCACCGATTTTACACATGCAGATCAGTTTACTTGTCAAGGTTCGTGCTACACAGCCTGGGAAAACAGTTTTATGTCTTTTGTGGCTCTGCAGAGAGATTTCACACTAATGATGTCATAGCGATGTCAGTTATCCCATTTTTGGCTTAGAGACCTCAATATTTTTAATTGAAAGCCTGTGTTAAAAGTGAGGGAGTGGAGTTTTACAGATGTGGGCGTGTAGCAGGCAGTGAGGGTCTAACAAAAATGCTATAAAGTTGCATTATGGAAAATGTAGGATCCCGTGTTTTTGGAGCTTGACTCACACCGGGGACCAAAGGCTGATTTATAAATGTAGGCCTACGTAAGCTCTATGCAGGACCTATGCTGTAGCCTATGCAAGGGGCCCACGCCATTGTGACGAGTAAAACTTGTGAGGCGTTCTGCAATCACACCTCCCAAACACTAGTTAATAACGTCATTAGTCAGGTTTCTATGCCTCTGGACTGAGCCTCTGTGAAGTGCAGGAAAGTGTGATTGATTCAAATAACATATGAAACTCACATAAAACATGGCTTGCTAGCAACTATATTAAACAAAAGCACAAAATTCGGCACCATTACAACTCATAAGGTTCATAGATAAACCAACCGCCCTCTGCTAGACATGTTTCCCCTCAAATACAACATGCTAACATTATTAGCATAAGCCTATGGCATTTTACATTGCATTAATTACATAAAAGACAAAGCAGACGCGCACATTCAAAAGCTGTTTAACGCAGGTGCAGGACAAAAAGAATAGCAATAAACAACATAAAAAATGTCCGCACACTGTTGCTCCCTTAGATGAAATTTATTGGCACATCCAAAAGAAGATTTACCCATAAAACATTTGTCTTACACTTGAAACATTTTCCTAACCTACTGTATACAACATGCTAACATTATTAGCGTAAGCCTTTGACATTATCCTGATGCATAAATTAGCTAATCAGCTAGTGGACTTTTTCTTTTACTCATAAGAAGCCAGAATGAATCACACACAAGACTGAAAGTGCTTTTTTGTGGGGGCTTTATTGTCTTCACAATTTATTGTTTCTTATCTGGGAAATAAAAGTAAAGAATATTTTGTTTCCAAAGAGGGAAATGGATTTCAGTTTACATTTCTGGTGAGGTGCACATCAGGCTACAGTGGAAGGTACGAGTCTACGCAGAGCCTATGCTGTAGGTACGGTGTCCATTCAATGCAGAAGTATAAACTCTGCTTGAAATCAAACATATCTCAGCCTCTATTGCCTCAATTCTTACAGGTATGATGAAAAATCTGCCTCTCGCAAGTCCCTCAACTTTATGGAAGTGAAGTATTACTTCTCTGGACTACCCCTTTAATTTGCACAAGTACAACTTATGAGAAACGTGCATTAAAAAAGAGGGTTTATTCTTTACCAGATGAAGTTATATCAGTTAAGATCACTTTGGCCCCTTTCATTATTACCTAATAATGTGAATAATTACTTGGCATTTATTTGTTTCAGCTTTTGAGGGGAATCCTGAAAGAAAATAGTCACTGATTTAGTCCATCTAGGCAAATACAAGTGTAATTTGTTGCTGAAGTGACATTAGTAGGATTTATTTAGTCTTTTTAATAGAACAGTTACACAACATAATTCTCACTCTGTTCATGCTTTGTGATCCTGTATTGTTTATTATTTAATGGTCAAACAGTTGTCTGACAGCAGAACAGAGAGAATAATTAAGCAGGTTTGAGTGCTGTGACTCCCAAGCGCTCATGTGGATTTGTTGGAAACAGAAGCAGCGTCTGAGTCAGAGTTAACAGAAAATGGGCTTCTTAACATTACAGGCGTTTGCTTCCTCCCACTTAAACATCAAAGTGTCACTTAGCATTCTGTGAGAATTCTAACAGTCAAGAAAATCCAGCAAATCTCCTCCTCCTTTTTATCTTTTACTACTATAAACACTTTCCCTTCTTTTTCTGCCAGTAGTGACATTTATTTTAACCTGAGATAAAGTCACTATGGGTGTGCATAGACCGCTTTCTGATTTCCCACTGTTAGCCAATCATGCTAGCATGGAGTGTTAAAGCCATCACAGGCCTCGGGAGCTAAGTTGATAACTCATAGTAGTTGGCCTTATCAGCAAGAGATGGCCCTGTGCTGTGAGGGGAATGACAGAGTTTGAGTCATTTGTTGAGTTTATGTCCCGCTGACTGCTGGGTTTCATGTTCTCTGCTCTGGAAAGACCTCTGAAAGCTGTGCAGCCACAGCGAGCCCACCAGCAGTCCTTGCTGCAAAAAAAACAAAACACTTGATGTCGGCTTCTAGCTGGATTTTGACCAATTTGGGTTTTTGCAGATATGCACAATTCATTTCCATTTTTATGTGAAATATATTTCTTCAAAACCTACTGCAGTGTTTACCCCAGGAAAGCCATTTAACCTCATTAAGACCATGTTCCATTAGAGCTGTTCACTGAAACGCCACAGTTACATTCTAATGATGATGATAATAAATAAACCATACGTCAAACAGTTGCATTTAAATCACTTCAGGCTGCAGGTTTCCCATACGTGACAGGTGTCAAATCATCAGCTCGGCTATAAACAAACAGACTGCACATCATTCATATCAGAAGTGGATGACAGACATCAAACCAGCTCATTAGCAAACTAATTAACTGTACATACCTGAGATTTGGCATCGGCAGCCTCGTTCTGCTGATGTGCGGCGATAGTTGTCTGCCTGTTTCTTCCTCTACGGACACGCCTCAGTTCTTACTTCCAAATAGAAGAGCTGAAAACACAAGGAAATTAGTTCTGCAAGAAGTGGAAAAGTAAAAGTTTTCGTTGTTGGTTTGTTGTTGTCTATAATATTTCACTTTCATTTCCCATGCATACATTTACATGTATATGCATTCCAAGTATTTCTGTGCAACCTTTATGTTGGGATAGACACATCCGCTAAGGTTTTGACAACAGCAAACAGTGGAGGAGGTCATGATAATGTACCTTTTAATGGAGGCAGCATTATAGAATGCGGTTAAGCCATTAAGTACATTGCAACATGTGGATGGTCAATTCTTTATGCAATATTACTGATTTAAATGTCTTTGTCTTGTCTTGTGGTCGTGGCTCGCTTGAACTACTTCACACTGCCCCCATGGTTTCCAGTGGTACTATTCCTTTTCGTCTGTATCCGTAAGCTTTCAGAGAATGTGCAGAAATATGGACGACATGAACGCATGGTACACACAGAAGGCTCCATCAGTGTCCATATGTGTAATCTATCGTTTAGCATAAATGAGCCCTGTACAAGATTTTGATCACTGAAAAACATCTCTAAGCAGAAGGTAATTTTTGTGGGGTAGTTGACAGGGAAAAAGAGATAAGAAATAAGAAGATGTTTTTCTAATAACTGAATTCATTTTGGTTTTGGATTGGTGATTATTTTCCTCTATGTGGATCATCAACTGGTGGTCATATTTCTCTACTTTCGTCTCCACCACTTCATGAGGTCAGCAGGGGATTACGTGAGATTGTGTGGTACAAATTTATTTGTGCAGTTGATTGCACAGCAGTTCCTCTGTAAAAGCACCTGTTCCCACTGAAGGAGAGAAAATAAGAGAGAAGTAGGAGAAATAAGAGACGTAAAGGACCCATCTGTTGCTCATTCAGCACCAAGGACAGGTGGCTCTGTACTGGTTTATATTGCAGAGAGCACTTTAATTAATTATTCCCTCCCTCTTCTCTTTTTCTTTCTATTTTCTTGCTCCCTCTCTCCTCCCTCCAGGTTCAGGGACGACAAGGGCTACGTTCTGTACCCTCAGATCGGGGACCGGCTGGACCTCATCTGCCCCCCGCTGGACACTGCCAGGTCCACGCCAGAGTACGAGTTCTACAAGCTCTACCTCGTGTCGTCGCGAGAACAGGCGGACCGCTGCGAGGTGACCGGTGCCCCCAACATCGTGCTGACCTGCGATGAGCCCGCCCGCGAACGTCGCTTCACCATCAAGTTCCAGGAGTTCTCGCCCAATCTGTGGGGCCACGAGTTCAAGAGCATGCACGACTACTACATCATCGGTGAGTCGAGGAGGCAGAACGAGCACTGGAGATGAGGGGATGGAGTGTGTGTTGGTGGGCGTGTGTGTTTTGCTTTATTGCAGCAGTGCGTGGGGGGTGATGGGGGGGTTGTTATGATTGCATGGCTGATTTCTGATTGTGCCTGAATGTGTTTGTTTATTTCAGTGATGATGGTGATGATTGGGCGGGTGTGTTTAGAGTAATTAGGTTTGAGAATTGTGTGTGATCCGGTCCATGGGTGGATACAGTAAATGACTTACACTGTAAAAAATGACCAGATGAGCCAGTTGTTTTTGGGATACGTTAGGGTCTTTTACCAAATCAAACCTTGCTGTAGCTGCGGGTTATCTGATTGGCTTTTATTAATGTCACTTGTTTTACTTTTGTGGAATTAAGCAAACTTCCGGCGATGTTTCTTTAAGCAGAAGAAAAACCTACCTTCTATTCTATTCATTTTTTGCAGCATGTCCCTGGATTTGTCCTTCTGTGCAGCTTGTGTGGGATTTTGTGTTTAGTGAAGTATGGTTACATTTGTGCTTCAGTGTCGTTTCTAAGTGTGTGTGTATGTGTGTCTGTCATTGCTAAGTCTTTGTCCTGCTCGGCTGCTGTGCTGGCCTCGGGCCTGTTTACTGTTACTGCCAGCCTCGCAGTGACCGCAAATGGCGCAGCACAGTTTGTTTTGGTTTATCCAGAAGGTTTGTTTGGAGTTAGGCCTGTGTGAAGACCTGATGAGGTCATCAAGGCGAGCCAGGCCAAGCGTTTGTATCGGACAGAACAATCTGCAAGTAAAGGTCGCGTCAACCGAAACCTGTGGGTTGTTTTTAAATACGAACTGAGAGCCAAGAGCGTTCGGCGCTCACAATTGGAGCAAGGCACGCACAAAGCACACACACTCATGCATGTATACACACACTTTTGCACACCCACAAGTTTCCAATACAAACACAGGCACTGTAAAAACACCCCAGGAGTGAGAGAGTGAGCAGGATAGACAAAGAGAGAGAGAGAGACCCTGTTTGATTCCCATAGCTCTCCTCCCACACACCTGCAAGCTCTATTCACTCAGGTGTGCAAATGCTCTTTTCACTTCTTTTCATCTGCGAGTTGGAAAAAAAAAAAAAACCCTAAAAACGACGGAACGAGTAGAGCCAGGAGGAGCAGGAAGCTGGGACAGAGATGGAGAGACAGACGGGGATAGAGAGACAGAAAGAGACAAAGAGAATATAAGATCTCTCGAAGTCTGTGAAGTCCCTCATGCCTCTTTGTGTTCTATATTTGTTCGCCGGTTTCAGGTGCGCTTGGTTTTTCCGCTATCAGTCCTCATACCCGGTGTATTTATGAAGAGAGGTGAGGCACTGGGCACATTTCTCCTGCGCCCTGCATCATTATCAACATACAAGTATTTCGCTTAGATTAGATATGAGGAGGTGAGACAGAATGCGGTAGTACAGTAAGCCACCATGTATGCATGTGTGTGTATCAGTGCGCCGCATTTGCACCCAGGGACCCAGCGATACAGGAATTTTGGCGTGATAAGTAGGGAGGAAAATTAATGCAGTGTGATACCCTCTGATACCTGATTCCATGACTGATAGATATTGGACAGCCACGTCAAATATGGCTGCAAGATACACTCACAGCATACATAAACACACTGATAGCTAAATTAGATTATCTTGTCATTTAAAATATGTTATGTTAAAGCACATATGTTAAAAGATTGGCTTATTGATATATTAACATGCATACATCCCCTCCTCCTAATGAGAAATTCAACATATATACATGTAATCTAAGCTACATCACTTCAGAAACATTGATATGATACATATGAAATGTACAAACATAGTGTATCTGTGTTTTGCAGAAATGTACAATGCTCACATTCTCTTCTGGCAACTGGGCTGGTTGTGTGTCAAACACACCCAGTCGACTGCTTATTGTGCACAAAGCCAGTACACACTGGAGAACTTCCATCAATAAACAAGTCTTTTTTCACAACATCTGTCTTAAACTTGAATTTTATTACATTGCAGTAAAGTAAAAACAGTCATAAAAACCCTTCACACGCTTGGAAATATGCAAACAAAGGGCCAAATGTGGCCCACAGTCCTCATTTTTTACCACCTCTTTTCTGTGCTCAAACCTGGCAACTGAAGTGTCCAGAGATAGAAACACCTTTATCTCCACACACAGACCAGACTGATCGATTGACAGCTCTAGCCCAATCAATGACGGCTGCAACACAAGGTCACACACACACACACAAGTGTACTCACACATTTGAAAAGAGAGAGAGAGTTTTGACAGGTGAAGAGACGGGGGTGTAGCTGATCATAAGGAGCATTTGGTGCTGTTATCTTATTGATAACGTCACCAGATAGCTTGCGTGCAGTGTGTCTTTGATCATGTGCTCTTAATGAAGAATTGTATTTAGTCTCTCACCAGAGCTTCTGTGTACTTAATGAGGCTGTGAGATAATTAATAACTGTTAATCCTGCTAATCATTTAGAACCACGTATCTGCTGTGGCGTGTGTGTGCTTACTGGCCTTATATGGAAGATTTCATGCATACTGAACACACTGTGGACTGGCTTGTCCCTGACTTCAGTAACAGTAAATGGATGTTTGTGCATGTGTGCGAGGGCATCCGTGTATGTGCAGGCCTCAGGGAAATCGTGTTTTAATTAACCTATAGCATGACGTGATTTAATTTGCACAGTGCAGACCATGCAGGCACACACAGAAAGTGTATGTGCGGTGATGTGGAGGGGTTGGATGGTGGAGCAGCAGGAGGGGACCAGGCAGTGGAGGTTAATTTCAAAGTTAAACCTATTACAGATTACGAGTAACTTGCTTAAAGTCCACTGGGTAATCAGTTTCCTTTGCTGTTTGCCACTGTGATGCACGGTGAGTGATACTAAAAACTCAAAGAAATGTCATTTCCGCATCATAATTTGTGCTGACATCATCAACAAGTGGTATCATTGATCACTTGAAGAGAGAATGCCTTAAGAAAATCAAGGAAGCAGTCTGAAGAAAATCCAAAGTTTCCTTTGTTTTTGCAGCCACTAATGCATCACAGATGCCACTGTTTTGTAATCAGATTACTTGAATCCCATTAAATGTAATTCTTTGCTTCTGTATCCTGTGGAGAGGAGAGAAAGAGTGGGGAAATTGATTAGTTATACTCATTGATTGATGTTTTCATTCATAACACGAGGTCAGAGTTTATGTAAACCCATTTCTCTGTCACACACACTCTCCCCCTCTCTTTCTCTGTTAGTTTTGTCTGTCTTTCACTCCATCTCTCCACCCTTTTCGTTTCTCCTCTCTCCTTCTTTTTTTCCCCATTCAAATCCCACCACACACACACACATACACACAGACAAGCTCAGTACATCAACCCAAACCGCAGATCAAGCCTTTCACTGCTTTTAATGAATCCTTTGAAAGCAGGCGCCAGGGCCTTGTGTAACACACACTCCGCGCATGCATGCACAAACTCACACACATGTTCGCACACATTCACAATCAGAGTGCGGCCTTGATGACGTGTTTACTTAATGAGAACTGCGAGAGGAAACCGTCTCCGTGCAGCTGATCTGCAACTTGAAGGACAGGGAACACATGGGAGGAATCAGCTGATTTTTAAAGAGTTGGTTTCTCAAATTACCAAAACAAAAAAATTCTCACATATTCCTTGTGGTATCAAGCCAAGCAGATCATTTTAGTTTAATTTGCTCAGGTTTTGAAATATTTCCTCCTGATATTTTTGCTGATATTAAAAAAATCAACAGCAGCATTTTCAGAAACAGCGTCCATGTTGCTCTGGATAATCCACAGACCTCACTGTGAACTGTTTTTACTTAAAGAAATCATCCCTGTACTGTAAAACCTGATGACAACATGTACTGTTTTTGTTAGACAAATTAGGAAAGATATGTTAAAGGTCCAGTGTGTAGAATTTGGTGGCAAATTCTACACACTAAATCCTACACACTGGACCTTTAAAATTGGGCAAATTCAAAATAAAATGGCTTACAAGTGTTATTCAATTGCGCCTAAATATACTTTTCTATATATTTTTTTATATTAATCATGTTCAGTTTATGGTCCAAAGTGGCAAGCACCTTCTATCAAGTACAAAAATGGACTAAAACAACATTACAAGTAAGAGGCCTGGATAGCTGTCAAACCAATGTCTTTTTCTTTGTACACTGAGAGATGGAAGTGAAGGCTGGAAAGATATAGAGTGGCTGAGCGACACAACAAGGAGGAGAGATGGGGAGGATGCGAAGTAAGAGTAACAAAATGTAAGAAGATGTATGTGCGGGGATGAAAGGGCAGAAAAGGAGAGGGAGAAAAAAGTAAGAAAGATAGAAGACGATGGCAACAGACAGAGACAGGTCTGTCGTTGTGTGTGTGGCTGGTGGCAATGGGATGTGAGTGTCAGTTGACACACAGACACAGCTTCTCATCTGCAGGGTGACACTGAAACAACGCGGCCACTTTCAATCACCGCTGCTGCTGTCAGGAGAATAGGACACACACACACACACACACACACACATATATGTTTAAACACAGCAGTGTGCACACCAGCAGTGAATGATTGCAGGCTCCAACATACATATGACCTCATATGTTTGTGACCTCTCTCTCACTCTCTCTCTCTCTCTCTCTCTCTCTCTCTCTCTCTCTCTCTCTCTCTCTCTCTCTCTCTCTCTCACTCACTCACACACACGCACACACACACACACACACACACTCACATGTCACTAATCTTCCTTGGTGCTCGAACTAACATATGCATGCTCACATCGCCATACACGGGGGCTTTCTCATAAATATATGCACTCACACACACATTGGCATACAGGCAGGCTTGTGGTTGTAAACACACACACAAATCTGAAAATAGCTCACACACACACCCAAAAGACACACACACACAGAAAGATTGGTTGCAGTGAACGGGTCAGTCGCTATGGGACTGCAGTGTTGTTGTTGTTGTTGCATACTCAGACAGATGGCAGTGTGTACGTGTGTGAGTCAGTGAGTGTGTGTGTGTGCATGGGTAGAGGTATGAAATTGTGTGTCTGTTTTGTGTGCGACTATGCGGCTAGCATGTGCATGTATGCCTATGTAGGATGGACATGAAGGTATTTTTCTGTGTCTGTGTGCACATGAATGACTCCCAGCGGTGTGTTTAGGGAGCAGGGCCCCCTGGGGCTTTGCGGAGAGCCCGGTGCTTGCTGTCGCACAATAGCGGAGATAAACAACTCCCTGCTAATATGAATAATAGAAGAGCTGACGGGGGCCTGCACACCTAGAAAAATAAGTGTGTTTGTGCATGTTTGCATGTGTGGGTACGTTTCTAAGTTTTGCGGGAAAGTTAATGGTGTGTTGGTGCGCGTGTGTGTGTTTGTATGGGAGTTGTTTGCATACCATGGTGTCTCAGTCTCTTTTCTGCAAACTTTATTTTCTCTCTCTTTGACTCGGTATTGTTTTCCTCTCCTCCGTCTCTCTGTTTATCTTGCTTGTCCATCCATCTGTCTCTTTTCCCCTGCTGTATTTTTATGCGAATTTGTGTGTCTTTAATGGCAAGTTTTGGTTGGTGTTTCTGTGTGCAACATGGGACAGGGTGGGGCTACATGTGTGTGTGCGAGTGTGTGTGTGTGTGTGTGTGGTCTAATTGTTGGACAGCACAGGGCCAGCGCAGTGCGTGCAGACAGCAATGTCGAAGTGTTCAATAATGCAGAGGTACTCACTGGTTTATTTATCAGGGTTAAGCTGAAATAAATGACAGAATCCAGATGGGGGAGAGGGAGGGCAGAAAGAGGGGAGAGAGGAAGAGTGAGAGACAGATGAAGAGAGAGAAAGATGGGGGAACATTAGTGAAACGGAGAGTGAAATAGAGGAGAGAGAAGAGACAATGGAGGAGAGGAAGCGGAGAGAAACACTGCACTGCAGCCTAAATGAGCTGCACCTCTCCGCCACTCCGCGTTAGTTTATGATTCCCCATGTGCATACGTGCGTGGCTGTCTGTGCGAGTGTGTGTATGTTTGTGAGCGGCGCACAACTTTGTTTGCGACTGCAGCGAGGGGAGCAAAAGTGAGAGATTCGAGAGAAGGACGGGCGGGGGGAGCGATGGAAAGCAGCTGGGTGGAAGAGGTGAAGAATCCAGGGACTGTGAGAAATCTATATCTGCTGAATATTTGATCAAGTTTAAGCCCTCAGATTTGAGCCTCCTGCCAGGCTCTAAAGCAAGCAGAGACACAGGGGAGAGAAGAGGAAGCTGCAGGAAAGAGGGAGAAGAGAGGTCGAAGGAGGCAGAAACGAGATGACCACAGTGAGGGGCTTAGAGCGAGGCAAAGGGTTGTTTCATACAGAGTAATCCCACTGAATTCTAAATGGTTGTGTAGCATCCCATTTTTACTTCTGTCACAGATAAAGAGATAAACTTGAATACGTGTTGGGAAAGTGGTCGTACATCTCATTTAAACATGGAGCGTATTATACACTTCTCTCATTAATTTAATGGTGTTTAATGCTTTTAAACCCCTTAACAAGCGGCACCTTTGTTTGTGCACTAGCTTTCTTTGGAGTTTATGATCAAAAAGTCCAAATTAATCCAAGTGATACTAAGACAAATCTGCAGCACACACAGGCATGAAAAAGTAAGGCTTTTCTTTTGAGATATCAAAGTAGTTTACACATGCAGAATACTGAGGCTCTCTGCTTTCATAGAGTATAGAATTTGTCAAAATATTGCACATACTTAACCAGATATTTAACCGTCTCAAGTAGGGTAACAAACTATGTGATTGGTAATCTCAAGAGGGAACCAGAAATCCCACACTATGTTCCAATCCCATTTCATATTTTTACCCCTACCCCTTATTTTTGAGCGCCCCATTGCCATTTGGAACAGACTTACAAGGGATGGTGTTTGAAATCTTCCCCTATCCTGATACGTCGTCAGTAGTCGCCAATGGTATTTACGTAAACAGATGCGGCTATGGCAATAATGGTATCATCACAATGACATTTGCCATTTATCTGGTGGAAAAACAGAAGCTTGTGATTCGTTCACAATCAATCAAACAAGTAATCAAATAAAAAAGAATACTGCTTCATTACCAGGCCACTACCAGAGCTATGTAGGCCAACGTTAGCAACCCATGCTCCCACCCTGCCAGTCTGCACTGATATTAGAGGAGCAGGAACAAGTGCAGCAACTTAGCTGCTGGACTTCAGTTAAATTTCAGGCATCACATGCCATTTAGGGGAGTAATGCAGCATGTAAATATGTCACAATGCAACTCTGTCTTGGCCAAATCAGCA
Source organism: Epinephelus lanceolatus (assembly GCF_041903045.1). Classification (NCBI taxonomy): domain Eukaryota; kingdom Metazoa; phylum Chordata; class Actinopteri; order Perciformes; family Serranidae; genus Epinephelus; species Epinephelus lanceolatus. The sequence continues at coordinate 28,446,656 of NC_135755.1, read as the reverse complement.
ATAGCAGTGTAGCCAGCTAGCTAGCTACTTAGACATAAGCATACTACTAGCGCTTATTTTTACCACTGTTATAAAGAAAAGGACCATAATACATTAAAACAACAATAAATTATGATAATATGATGGTTATCATCATTTTTAAATCTCTGATAATGAAGAAAATATATTTTGTGGGGGGTTTTTTTGTTGCTTGTGCAGCCATCTTGAATTTTGGACTCTGCCTCTGGAATCCTTTGTTTGGGTCATGTAGCCCTGAAATTGCACCCATCCCTCTATCCCAATAAAAATCAGGGCACCCTACCCCCAGATGTGAACGCACAAACCGAAGGGGTAAGGGCTAAGTGGTAGGGGCAAGGAAGTGTATTGGGACTGAGCCTATGACTTGATGAAGGAAAACCCTTACCAAATGATGTGGCTGATAATGTTAAGGATTTCTTTCCCATCAGTAAACAGACTTGTTGGTCCTATGCCCTTATGTCATATGACTTTATGATGTGCCAAACCTTTTACCTGTTCATTTTACCACGAGTCTTACTGTACATACAGTGACACACAAGTGAAATTGTGTTACACGTTTTCCGACTCCAACTGTGTTAAAACTTTCACATCTGTTGCAGCCCTCAGGAGACATCATGCCTCGAGTTCGCCCCTGACAGCTATTTTTGAGGTGGACCTGAGACTGCTTTTCTAGCCCGCAACACATTTTTCACACTCCACTAAACACATCGAATTCTTGGGGCAAACCGCTTCAGTTAAACTCTCATGTGTGAAAATGGCCTCAAATAAAGTGCAAAAGTGGAAAATGGAATAGAATAGGCCAGCAGGGGTTTGGTGCAATGGATTCAGCTAATTTCCCCTCTAGAGATAAAAGTTTATCTGCATCTCTCAATGGATAAGGGGAAGTGGAGAGTAGGAAAGATGACTCTATTTAAAAAGATTGTACTCAACTCAAGTGTTTTTAATGATTAAGCGTTAGATCGCCCCGAGCTTCACTGTATGCATCTTCATTATATGCATGAGAATACATTCATATACTTAAATACAGTATGCAGATCACTGAGAAAACACTGTAAACATGCAGCATACTGCATGTGACACCTATATTGTGGGATACAAATGAGGCCAAGGTATTTGTGGTACAGATAATAGGGGAGAGGAGAGGGACGGGAGTTAGCTGATGTAAAGTGACACTGGGAGAGAGCGAGGGATATTTGGGCAAGAAAAAAGAAGAGTGAGGGAGAAGAGAAAGGGGAGGAAAAAAGATGAAAAAAAGATGTGTGCTGAGTGTGAGTAAGAGAAAGTGACAGATCGCCTGGCCGATTTAGGTCAGCAATCAGAGCCGCGCTACTGTCTGTGAGATCGGCTGTGTGTGTGTGTGTGTGTGTGTGTGTGTGTGTGTGAGTGTGTTGGTATGTGTGTGATGTTGGTTGGGTGCTTATGTGTGTCTCTTTGGGTGGAGTGTGCATTTGTGGGTGTTGGTGTGTGACTGTGTAGTTTGTGAGAGTTTGCGTACGCATACTTGTGTTTGTGGGGTGGGGGTTGATTGCGTGAGTGAGTGTGAATACGTCTCTGCTGTTAAAGGTCAGACAAGAAGAATCCCTCCCTAATTGGATTGGGCCTGGTTAACATTGTATGATTCATTTAACCTTCCTACACTGTCTGTCTGTCTCACACACATTCACACACACACACACACACACAGATACACAAACTTTACTTGCTCTCAGCCGCAGCTTGACAGACAAAGGCATCATTGTGCTGTCGCCTTCTGCTGGGGAACCTTTTGCAGAAGGATGTGTTACCCAGCAATCAGAAATGGGGGAGTTCAAAACAAGCGCACCTCTCAACTGACCTCTGCCATCAGCAGAAGGCATTATCCTGCTAATATAGCTTTGATTTAGTGTCCAGGTTCACGCAAACATGACCCCTGATCAACATAATGAAAACATTCACACAGACAGATGCGTAGCTCAACATGCAGACATGGTGTGTGTGTGTTTGCTTACACACACAGACAAACTTTGTGTTGAAATGTGTCTCGATAAACCATCTGTCCTCCCTTTTTCATTTAATAGAACGGTTCGAAATTTCAGAAAATGCGCCTATTTTCTGGCTTTTTGAGAGTGGAATAAAAAAAAGCTGGAGTGAGGGCAGAGTTAGCCTAGCTTAGCATAAAGAGTGGAAACAGATCGAAACTACTAGCCTAGCTCTGTCCATAATAAAAATCAAAAAGCAACATTAGTTGATCATTTACACGTATCTATACTTTTTTTTTTTTCCAGAAGGTGAGACAAGAAGACAGCTGGAATTATGCTGTGATTAGCCTAGCTTAGCTTAAAGAGTGAAAACAGCAGAAAAACTGCTAGCCTAATTAGCTGTCTTATGACACACAGTGTATCTGCTCATGCTTTCTTTTCGAAAGTGAGATGAGAAGATAGTTGGAGCAACGCGCAACGAGTGAAAACAGTGGGAAACTGGAAGCATCCTGACTCAGACACAAAATTGATATCAGACCTCTCTAACTTCCAGAAAGAAAACAAATTAGTATATTTTCCACAATGCTGATCTAGCCCTGCAAGACACAGCAATCTGATGCACACTGCTGGGCTTTTTATGGGCTTGTATGCCAGTAACAGGCGTGATCTTTGCCATGTGTGAGGGAGATTATGGTGCTCTCTGAGATGAATTGGACGCGGCAGCTGTTCAGTGGAAGAAGATGGCGAGGAAGAGGAGGAGCAAGAGGAAGAAAAGTGAGAGAAAGAGAGAGAGTAAATTACAGGGAAACGGACGAGCTAAAATAATTTGAGCGCACAGAAGACAAGAGGGAAGCAGAGGAAGGGTTGTCTGTGGACGGGCTGATGAAAGAGGATTTCTGTGTGCTGTGAGGAGACAGTAGAAGAAGACAGTGTTGACACTCGGTGGAGCAAGAGGGCCCACGGCTCAAAGACACAAGGACAAACAATCAGCTGCAAATCCTTTTTAACCACCATTTAAGCGGCCCTAATTACCCCAAAAAACTCCACAAAGAACATCATTATCAGTCTGTGCTCGTGCACGTGCACACTGGTGCGTGTGTGCACGTGTACTTCACTTGTTTATTGAAGGGAGATTCATTAGCGGACTGGCTGTTTACTTGTTCTCGACTAATCGTCATTGTTGTGAGATACTTTGGGTGCATTTCACAAATACAACAAGGCATTTTCTGCAATTTTTTCCCCCCCGCCTCTCACCGTCAGAGCCCAAATCTTTCCCCTCCACACACACACACACACACACACACACACCCTCCACCTTTACTGGCAAGAGGATCTCTTTCTCTCTCTCCCAGTCTGGCTTATTTTTACTCTAGGGTCAACTCAAGCCAAAAAAGCTTAATTTGATGCATGTTGTCCGCTCTGGAGAGCCAATGGTTTTGATAATCGCTTAGAATGCGCAAAACGCACAAGCCAAAAAAGCTGGGAAGTGGAACGAGCAGTGGAACTAATGGTTCTGATGTTGTCATGGTCCCTGTAAGTCTGTGTGACGCGCTGCGGGGGCCAGACGGGGCGAGGCTCGACAGTCGCAAATCAGCGACAGGGTTTGGCATCTTGAATGTTGGGAGGGGGGAGCACTGCATAAGTGATACAGTGAAGAGTTCAGATGAAGACTGCTTCAAGCAGTCCCTGTAGGTCTAATATTAATCCTTACTGTTCCCTCTGGGGGGGGCTTATCGTCCATATTAGTACCACACATCTGCCGCCGCTATATATGCTTATTATATATTGATGATGCAGCGGGGGTGGATAATTGAATACCCTCATCATGGAGGGGAGTGCTTGGTCTCGTTTCTCCACTTCAGACTACCTCAAGTGGGTGGGGGAAGGTGGAGCTGGCTTGCCACTTCTATGTGTGTGTGTGTGTGTTTGTGTGTTATACCCCTTTGTCCGCCTGTACCCACCCCCAGCTCCAGCTTCAGATCCAGGCCCTAACCATGGCTCCAGCCCTGCTAACCACTGGTTTAATATATGCAATTAAGAAGCTAATTAGAGTAATTAATTCAGCCAGGGCCAAGGCCCAGCCTGGCCCCTATTCACAGCTTTGGAGCTGCCATAATCCTCCTCCCTCCACAGACAAACACATACACACACACACACTAACTACACAAAGAATAACACACACTCAGACACCGCTATGCCCTCATTATGAGCGGGGTCTTTGTTGGCTATGTGTGTGTGGTGCCAGAGAAGTCGGAGATGAAGAAAAGGGTGTAAATAAAGACAGAGAAAAAGTGAGGCAGTCAGTTCGGTATAATGAGTGAAAACAGTGAACTAATTCATTGGCACCTCCAGCCTTGCTCGGTTGCTCTCTTGGTGGCGCTGCGAGAGAAGAGGGCCCTGTTGTGGCAAATAGCGTCTTACCTCATCTGTAGCAACTGCTCTGCTGTCATTGCCTCTGGAAGCCAGCCGGCTGGGAGGGAAGACAAGGTTTAATGCCCAGTCTGTTTTATTGGTTTAACCTTTATTTACCCAGGTTTGTCCCTTCGAAGATTTAAGAACTGTTTTTACAAGCCTGACCTTGCCAAGAAAGCACTATTACATTATTGCAGGTCCATTTCAAATTATTTGAAGCTTTAATTAAGAATAAAGTCCTATTTTTTTTCTTTTATTTTACAGTATAACAAGGTGAACTGGGTAGTTTGTTAGTCTTTAGTGATTCATACGCACGCCATAAACCTTTGATGGCTTGCATTTGGCTCGGCTCTCATCGTATAGAAAGACGAGAGCAAGTAATTCCAGGTTTGTTATTTTTGGAGTGTGATTAGGAAATGTGTGATGAATTGAAGATTAGAGGAGCGGGACAGATTTACGGCACTTGGAGCGCGCTGCTTTAAACGGATTACAGATAAAGTAATCGAAGAAGTTTTGGCGGCGGCAGTCGGGGAAGAAAAAGGTCGCTCAACCCACAAATATGACGCTGAGTGACAAATTAGTCATAGTTTATTTAGGGCTGGTGCGTTATGTGAGATGCTAACGCGATTCTGTCTATTTGCTGTGATTTGTGCTCTACCTTTTTTTTTTTTTTTATCACCGAGTACTCCTGTGGAACTGGTATTTTTAGCTAAGTACCCCTCATTGAAGACATTGACGTTGAAGTGCACTCTTTTTGCTCCCCGAGTGTCGAGAGTACATCACACTTATATCAATCCTTACACCACCAAATCAGTTCTTGTTATGTGAGATTTTGACAGTCAGTTTGTGAGTGGAAAATGTCTCCCATCTGCTGTGTTTTGGCATGCTACAGCAGCTTTCTTTTTTCTAAACTAGGCCTTTAAAAGAGCTGCGAGCAGTCCTTGGAGGTAAGAGTAGTGGGCTGGTGATCCTACGGGAGTTGGATGTGTTGGTGTGTGTGTGAATGGCACGTTTAAAATATGAATTAGCCTGAGCTGTTTTTACACTAGAACCCCATACTTGACCCTGTTAAAAGTTTCACTCAGGTGGGAAACTCTCCTCTGCACCTCTTCTTTCTTCTTCTCTGTTTTTTTTTTTTGTCATCCTGCGTGTCTGTCACTCTCCTCCTCTCTCCCTCACTCTCTCTTTCTGCACAGCGCACTCATTACTCTTTTAGTTGCTCTCTATCCTCTTTAGGTTCTCTGCTGTAACTCGAAGACAGCATGAAAAAGTGAGCGGTGAGGAGATACATGCATTCCTTTTGCTATCAGATCCAGCAGAATAATGACTTTTCCACTTGCAAATTTCACATGCATGAGTCAAAAGATGAAATCAGAAAATGAAATTTTTGCTATAAGTTTCCAGATCAGGACACGACGATAACTTTAAACCATCAAAACATGATGAAAAATACACTTAAAAGAGAATATTAGATTTAAACTTCCTAAAATACAAAGAACTTTTGTAACTAACTCTATCTGACAAACAAAACTGCATGTGAATAAGATTGTCTCAGCAGATTTGATTTGGAACAAAGACACACAAGCATCCCCCTGCCAAAGTGCTCTTGCACAATGAGCCCATAAGCAGCTCTCCTCCTGCTCTAGCACAAGCTAACACAGCACAAAGGGATCTCAACCTTACTCGTTATATTCTGCTGCTTGGGCGAAAGCCTCACAGCAGCAGTTAACATCTGACACCCAGCTGTTAATCTCTCACTGATGTCAAAAAAACAGCCAGACTCTGTCGTTAAAGCTGTTAATAACTGTTGGATAATGTTAGCCATGTGATGCTAACAGTTAGCCCTGTCACTGTGTGTCCGTGTGACTCAGTCCTAAGCACAGAGCTTCGGTCCCACAGTGGTAGTCTCACGATAAAAAGAGAGAGAGAGAAGGGGGCTGAGAGAATCGATGCACTGCACGCAGCTCCACAATGAAATGACATTTTACCTGTTTTAAATCAGCAAATTTGCAGTAAAGTTGCGGTGAGTGGACAAAATTGCAAGGTCGCACAGAATTCACAGGGATTGACTGAATTTGTGTTAACTGTTGGAATCACAATATCCTGGCAGGCATGATTACTGAAGCATTATATTCTCGTTCAGTGGCGGATCTTGATGTATTGAATAAGTTGCACATTCTCAAGTGGAGTCACATTCCTTCAGTTACTTTATCATCTACCCATAAAATATTTGTGACACGAATGTTCTGTGTTTTTAGTATGATTTACAGTAATAGTTGCCACACAGGTTTGTTCTCACTTTTCATCAACCTTGACAGATTCAGCGTTGTGTACTTTACTATGGCAGCGCGTAAACGATCTTATCAGGCTAATAAAGCTTGTTGAACTTGAAACTGAGGTGGCAGGCAGAGACAGACAGATATCGTTCAGCTGTCAGATGAAATAAAGTCTCCATCAAACAGACAAGAATGCAAACAAACCTCAGGACGGCGTCGAGAGCTACCTTGTGTTAATGAGCACACACGGCAACACACACAGGTTTTTCCAGTCCCATGTGCACCAGACATCCGAGGATGATTTCACTTAAGCAAACGAGACCAGGAGATTAGACGTTTAAAACACACATTTGGGGAGGAGGTGCTGACAGACTGCAGCATACACACACACATGCTTGCATGCGTCAACCCCAAGACCCTCCCATGACTCAAAACTGAAGACAGACTGACACATGCAGAGTGCAAATACACCCTGGTTTCTGAAAAGCAGAGACAAACATGCATGTGCACACACACACGTAGCACACACACACGTGCTAAAAACAGACAGACTGCTGTACAGCTAAGCACACAGCTTCTAGCGGGCTGCTTTAATCACAGAGGAACTAAACAAACACAACTGTCATCACTCCCATTCTCTCACTGTTGCACACATATAGAAACATACACTGACACACACATTTAGTATACATGCACGCACACACACACAAACAGTATATAATTGCCCTGTGCTTTCTGCTGTCCATCATCCCTCCCTTCATATCTCACCCTTCTTCTTTCCACTTTCTCCCTCTCCAATCTCTCCCCCGAGCAGTATGCAGGCACAGATGTCAAGATGTATTATTTCGGCTGGCTGGCTCTCATGTTCTGTGTATGTGTGTGTGTGTGTTTCCCCTGCTTTCCTCTTTTGGAAACAAGAATAATGGTGGGGGGGAGGTGAGGAATGGGAAGGGGGCCTGTACTGGTAAAGATTAGTCAAACATTTCTGAATTACAACGTATGTGCCCGTATAGGCTAATGCATACATTACAAAGGAAAGGCACACACACACACACACACACACACATGCAGGCAAATGCAAGATTCAAGTATTACAGTCATGGTTCAAGGACATTTAAGGCAAGTATGCACACACTGGCGCATTGAATTGAGTCTGTGTTGATCCATTAGAAGGACCTCCATGCTCGTCAGGATTGTGTTATAGCTCAGTCTTGGCTGGTGCATTTAAACACTCAAACTGAGCCAGGTTTAAAGTGCTTCTGTGTGTATGTGTGTGTGTGCGCGCGTGTGTGTGTGTACACAGTGTCTACAGTCTATGACATAGCCGCTGGTTGAAAGAAAGGCATGTAATGAAAGAAGGAAACTTAATGGAGAAAGAAAAGAGAGACTGTTTTCTATGTCTCCAGTGTTTCTTGATCTATGAATATGGGGTCCTAAAATGGATGGTGGCGGTGGCCCCTGACATGGAAAGAAATAATAATAGCAAAAGTAAAAGTAGGAGTAATAGAATAATTATAATAGCAGTAATAGTTAAACCACCTAAATCAAGAATTCCAGTATTTCCTTAGCCGAAAGTCCTATTGGTATGTGTGAACATGAGCTGCTCTCCCTCAAACTTGTGATGTCATAGGGTTTGAAATCTGGAGCTTCTCTTTAGAGAATGAATGGGAGATTTTGTGGACCCACAGGATGTTTGTCCCCTTTTTTCTACCCGAATGTGCTTTATTCTGTATTGTAGTGTTCTCAGTTCTGAAACAGAAGATGTATCCATATACTCAGATCATTCCCTTGGGGGCTCTCAGTGTCATCTATAACGTCTTTCCCTATTCATTGTCTATGGAGCAGCTCCAGACTTCATACCCTATGTGTTTAAGCAGTTTAGTTTATGGATTTGGGAGACAGTTGCTCATGTTTATTATTATTTTTGGACTGTCTTAGACCATAGGAATAACATGTATGAATTTTGAGAGCATAGTTCCCCTTTAAAGTGGATATCAAGTTTTTTGCTTCAACTTATCATTATGAAGTAAATGTTGATTGCACAATGTAATGGCTATACAGTAATGACACCATCAGTGCTTTGATTGGTTCCCTATAAGCCTCGCTTTCACTATGCAGCGGGTAAGATCTCCCGGCAAAATGAAGGCTCAGTTTACGACACAAAGGAAGTGCAATAACCATTGCTCAACTAAACAGGAACAGGATAACGTATTTGTTTTTCCCGGTAGCTATCGGTAGCAGGGGCGGATTATCAGACAGTTGGCCCCTGGGCACGGATATACAAAAGGCCCCCTGCAGGTGCTATATAAGAGGACAAACGTAATAGTTGTTTAGCCTTTTTTTTTTTCATCTCTTCGTAGTAGTAATGCACCTTTTTGTGGTTTTGTGCCTCTTTTGGGCAATTTTGTGTCATTTTTGGTTGTTTTGTGTCTCTTTGCAGTTCCTTTGTACCTCTTTGTGGTCATTTTGAATCTCTTCCTGGTCAGTATGTGTTAAATTGAGTTACATTTTGCAGGTGAGTGCCAGGGGGTCCCCCTTATACTCTGTGCCTGGCAGACCCCTTTAGTCACCCATCCATGTGACCCATCGGTACCTATCCCCAGTTACCAAAGAGTATCAATATACGTTTTTTGCAGTTCCTATCCTCGGTAGTGGAAATGGTGGAAACTGTGGTAGTTGCCAGGCTCTGAGGAAAACTGAATGCAATCCAATTGTCCTTATGACAGCAGTGGCAACAATAACACTAACTGGAAACACCAAGGGGTGAACAGTGGGGAAAGTTCTCTGTATCTACTTTAAAAAGTGTCAGTGCTTTTAACAGATCTTCTTTATATCAGCAGAGAAAAAGTGAGAATTATTTTTTGTACTTTGGGTGAACTGACCCTTTAAAAACTACACAACTGGGATTGTACCCTGTGCCGCCTTTACACATGATTTAGCACGGCCACCCGAAATCAAACAAGATTTGATTCTGGTTATCGCCCTGTATCTGCCACTAGATCAAGACCTAACACTTTTTTCCAGCCTTAGAGTGCAATCTATTTTCCTATACCTGGCCAGCCAACAAGAGAGTGCAGCCAAGAGTTTCAGCAGCTGAGCTTAATGATGTATAATGCAGATTAGCTCTCTGTTGTTAAGCATTTAAACTAAAATCTTAAATAAAGTTTTCCTTAATGGCAAATCCAATTGTTCCAAAGGTCTTTCCTATAGGTCCGATCACGCTTCTGCAGTGGGCAGAGCTTTAACACTTTATCACCATAGAGAGTGGGACAGGAATAATTAGTCTTTGTGCGTGTGTGTGTGTGTGTGTTGCAGTAAGAAACGAGAAACCCAGGTACTCATGTTTATTAGACGGTGGACCTCAAAGCTGCACTCGGGCTCATTAAAATGTTTGATTGTGTTGCCGTTCATGCGCACATTCTTCCTCGAGCGCATCATTTATCACACACACACACGCAAACAAACACGCACGCGTTCTGTCGGGCTGGCGGTTTTTGTCCTTTCTGAGCTCTGGTGGAGTTCATTAAAAGCCTTAATTAGACTGACAGTTATGTGTAATTACAGTCTTTAAGATGTACAGCTCCTCTGCAGGCCCACTCCTTCACTGCCTCCTTTCAAAAGTCATTGTCTGAAGGCAGAAAAAAAGTCTGTGTTTGGGAGCGTTTATACATGTGTTTGTGTGTATTTAGGGGACCTAACCTCCTGTAAGTTCTGACATTTGCCATTAATATCACCCAGAAAGGAGTGACATTTATGAGGCCATTTTCTCTAACAGCTCCTGCCTCCCGTGGACTCTCCTTTTTCCCATCTTTCCTTCACATTTTCACCCTCACTCTTCTTCCTCCTCCTCCTCCTCCTTCACACCCTTCTGCTTCCCTTCTTCTTAATTTAGAAACCCCTCCCTTCTCCCTGCCGCCATCTTCCCACTTGCTTTCGTTTCCTTTCTCTCCTGCTACGTGTCACAGATCGCTGTCACGTTCCTCCCTTCAGACCGTTGACCCACTTCCCTCTTTTTTTTTTTTTTTTTTTGCATCGTTCCTAGCTTCCTGTTTTACCAGACGTTTGTCCTTCAGTCGAGCAAATTCTCCCCTTCCTGTTCCCCCTGTACTGCCAGTTTCTATTTCACCAAAAGAGGCATAACCCAGATATCAAGCCCAAAAGCGAGAAATAGGCCCGGCGCTATTTGACCGCCTGTCCTTCAAAGAGGTTTTATATAATCTCAGAATTACTTGATGTTCCAACATGATGGTGCTTTTTAGGGTTTTCTTTAGAATTTTGCGCGATTGATATTAAAAATGGATATTAGCCAGTGCCGGATGGACGTGATGCAGTTCAAAGTGTTGTTTCAAATGCATTTCAAGGGAACACTGAATCCTGAGTTCTGTTTTGATTTTAAAAAAGAATAGAAAGATACAAGCCAATAAATGAATCCAAAAATAACCATGAGGGTCAAACTGTATTCTCACCGCTCCCTAAACAGTATCGCGCCAAATTCTCAGCAATATCTCTATTGTCTAAAAGTCACCATCAGCTACAAAGTTGACTCAAAGTCACTTATATTAAGGCAATCTGACAGCTCAGTGTCCCAGAGGGAAGTTTTGGCTTCAGATACATCCAGTGTTTCGTGAGTTGTTTTTCTAGTCAGAGGGTTTGTACCCCGTGGCAGAGCAGAATGCACGCAGCGTAAGGGTCGCCTCCTCCGCGTCTTCGGCATGTTTGTGGCGAGGCGCCAATGCTGTAATCCCGCAATGACAGACAATGTCACAGCTAGGTTCTGCCTGAGAGGAAGCCCCTACAAAGAGGGGGACGGCAGGAAGGCTGGAAACATAAAGGCAATAATTGAAAGGAGAGGCAGAGGGAAATGTTGGAGAGGAGGGAAAGCAAGAGCTACCGAGTGATTGCTGCAACAGACGGCTTTTTTTTTTCTCCTTCCTCCCCCCTGATGAAAGTATGACAAAGTGACAGAAGACGTGGAACTGCGAGTTAGGTGTAGTTGTCTCCTGTTTTCCTCTTCACTGCACAGAATTCATGCTTAAATTGAGACAGTAAATCAGGCTAATGCGAGACTGAGGGCTTTTATTCGGTGATTGTGCGCTCGCACAGGTGTGTTTGTGTGTGCGGGAGTGTGTGCGTACATGGGAGAGTGGAGGGGAGGGTTTTGAGGGCAACTTACTGGCCCAAAAAAGACAACAGGATGAATAATGGAGGCATTAATGTTAAGAAAGGGAGAGGGAGAAATCTCTCCAGTACTATTAGTCATGACTGTGGTATCCTGTTACCTGTGTCGTGTCTCACCCCCCTCCAACTGGTTTTGCAACAGGTGTGTGTGGGCGTGTGTGAGTAAGACTGTGACCACCTTGACGAAACACTTAGCTCCGGTCACCATGAACCAGGCCCTGAGCTATAGGTTGAACGAATACACCAAGTATGGTGGAAATCCACTGTGACCATGGGCGGATTATGAGACAGTGGGCCCCTGGGCTCAGACATGCAGAAGGCCCCACCACCTCCCCCACAGACACACAGACCTTGAGGTGGTTTTGCTTGTTTAGTTATTAGTTATTTTTTTGTCTTTTTTGTTGTTTTGTGTCTCCTCATAGTTGTTTTTTGTCTCTTTAAGGTATTTTTTGTCTCTCTTTGGTCCTTTTGTGTCTCTTTGTAGTTGTTTTATGTCTCTTTCAGGTATTTTTGTCTTTTTTGTTGTTTTGTGTCTCTTGGTAGTTGTTTTATTTCGCCTTTAGGTGATTTTCTTGTTTTTTTTTGGTCATTTTGTGTCTCTTTGTAGTTGATTTGCATCTCCTTGTGGTTGTTTTGTGTCACTTTGGGGTATTTTTTTTTTATTTGTGTCTCTTTGTGGTTGTTTTGTGTCTCTTTATGGTATTTTTTGTAAATTTTGGTTATGTGTCTCTTTGTAGTTGATTTGTGTCTCCTTGTGGGTTTTTTTGTGTCTTTTGTGGTCATTTTGTGTTTGTGATTGTTTTGCCCTTTTTTGTAGCTATTTTGTGTTTCATTTCAGCTCATTTGCACTCTTTGTGGTATTTTTTTGGCTCTCTGTAGTCTTGGTGTCATTTTAAGTCTGGCTGGTCTGTGCTGGTCAGGTAAAAGTCAGGGAAGGGGGATTGAGGGGTGCTGACACTTAAGGCCCCTGTGCCCGGCAGGCCTGCGAAGTAATCCATCCACGACTGTGAGACATAGAAGTCGGCTCAGCAACATGACAAATGTACATTCATCAAAATCATCATTGTTGATCATAACACTGTTCAACGGTGCTCATGTTCATGCGTTCTTCAATCTTACTGTCAGGAGATGGCAAGTGTTTCACCGTAATTGGAAAAAGAGAAAGGAAGGAGGGGGAACAGGGGAGCGAGTGATGGACTTCTCCGGTTTAACCCAGATCCAGGCAGCCGCAGGAGGAGTGGACAACCGGAGGTGTTTCGTTTTTATTCTGGGAGCGACTTGGGAATAAAAGAGGCTGGGAAAGAAAAAAAAAAAACATGAGCAAAGAGCAGGAGAGACAGCGAGAGGGAACGACAAGGCTGGCGCTGACCCATTTCTCCAGGCCTCCAATCTAGTGTCTGATATAATGCACAACGGCTACCCACACGCACACACAAACCTTAAGACGGACACATGCCACCAGACACCAGCAGACGAGGACACACATGCACAGACAGTCTGCAAGCAGCCAGATTCCTCGCGATATCTTCACGTGTTACTTCTCATTCTGTGCGACTGCAGCAAATCAGCTCACCTCAGCCAGCACTGGAAAATCTCACATTCAGACATTCAAACGCGACCGTGAACTCACCGGGCCCCGCTCAGCCTCCTCTTTTCTACCCCGCTGATGTTGGGGTGTGTTACGTACCGAGCTGCATCTAAAAAGGGCTCCGCATGCCTTTTTAAAAGCCTTTAAAAAAAATCAGTGCTGTAGAAGTCACTCAGGGATTCACTGATAAGTATTCATTAAGTATTGATAAGTAGTCATTGAAGTATTCATTCAATATGCATGGAGGTCCACTCAGAGGTGCACTTGACAGGGATTGCAGGGATAGCAGTTTCTAGCAGGTTTGTGGAAGTTAACAGATAGATACTCACTACACACATACACACACACAAAAAAAACACGCAGAATGCCCTCGCTGCCCCAGGATGGGAACATTGACCCAGTTGTAAGGAACATTGGTCGTGACTGTCCTACATGGCTAGCACTTTACTGATGTTACACAAGGCTCATCCACCCAGTCACTAGGCCTCTTTTTAATGGCTCCCTCTTTTCTTTTGCTTTTTTTTCCCCTCCCTCGCTTTGTGCCTGCCTTTCTTTTGGTCCATTATGCATGTCTATGCTCTGGCGGTCACATCTATTCGGCGTGGATTATTTTCCGAATCGGGCAGTCAGACTTATTACATTTGCTCGTCCACGATTTGTTTTTCGCCATTTAATTAACGTTAGAATGAATGGGAAGAATTTGGCCGCTGTGTTTATGCCTACTGATGACTTATCCCCACCCCCCACACTCTCTGACAGTGACAATGACCCCTTGCTGCCCTATATATATCTCTTATAGAGGCTATAAGCAGCTTTAGGGGCTTGTGCGTAGATTGTTTATTGATGTGCAGAGACACAGCAACCATACTGTGTTAATGCTGCGTTCGACAGTCATCATTATGCTGCTGTTTATCAAACCAGATTATGAACTGCAGCTGGGGCGTAATCACAAAACAGTTCAGAAAATATCAATTTGTCCCCCTACTCCCCGATAATATATAGATTTTTGACCATTTTTAGGCTCGTATAACACGCATAAAATGTGGCACTAATTGACTCAAATTTCCGGCACACGGTGAACCTTTAAATGCATTTAACGAGAACGCACTGATCTGGCATCAAAGGAGAGAGAATCAACACTTGCTCGGGTTGTGGCTAGACTGGATACTCGTTCTGTCAAGACTGCAAAGCATAGGTTACATAATCTGTGACCTTATTTTTGTAATATTTTTAAACTGAACAGCAAAGTGATGCTGGGGTAAGCCTACATTCTACTAATATAAATAAACAGCTGGCATGAGCTCCCAGCCATTTCTCAAGCTCTTGCAAGAAATCTGCAGTCTTGCGTGCCCAGTATTTGCACTTTGGCCTTTTGGCCTGTGTTTGACGCCATAACGATAACCCCAGAAGCAAACAAGGACGTCAGGCTTGTCTTTGGAAAACCACAAAAGCGAGTGAACTGAAAAAGGAAAATAAGCAGCTGATTCCATAGCTGTGGAAGTTTCTTATATTAACCAAGTTGCTCTTTGTGGCATATTAACTTTGTTATAAAGTAGCAAACTAAAAGGAGAAAGGAGAAGAGAGATGGCAGCAGAGGAGGGAAATAAGAGAGGATCAACCTAAAGCTTCAGAAGGAAACAGCCTACATTCACCTAACGTCATCCATCATGTAGTCCCATGCTGCATAAATATGAACAGCATGCAGTAGTTTACCAAATAATGTCATGTTGACCCTCATGGACTCGGTGGACAGAGAGGGCGACAGAGGGAGTGACAGAGAAAGGGCAGACACAGGTAGCGTGGAGGAAGTGAGTGAGTCTTCAGGCCAGCTTAGACACACAGTCACTGACAGTCTCATATTTGCTCCAGATGAATCGGGGGGAGAAGGAAGGTGAAGACAGGGCAGCACAGGTGACTTTGAGGAGGTGAACACAGACACCTGTTAGACTTCGTGTACTTGACAATATATTGTCTACATCTACATTTAAAGACCAAAGAGTTTTGGGATTTGTTCGTGGCTCAATGATTTGTTCAAGTCTGATCTTAAGGTGGACAGGGACTCTTGGACAATGTGTAAATAAAAGTTAAATAAAACTTGGAAACACATGAAGAAGTCTGGAATATTGGGATGCTTTTTATTAAGGTACAGGAGTTTTCAAGTAGGGCCATAAGACCCTTTAGAGTAAGGTATCTTTTCTCATATAGAATTTTAAAAATAAATGTCAAAACACACACTTACCTAAATTGTTTTACCCTGATTTGCGAGTAGGCTTTGTAATGCCGAGCATCTGAAACATTGCTTGCAACTTTTGAACATCCAACCAGCATTTCAACAGAAATCAATCACCTTTCTGACCTCACTCCTTTCGATTTGACCCCATTTTTCCCAACATGTTAATGAGACTGTTATAGACTGTTAGAACATGGTTTGATCAACCAGAATCACCAACCATTCAGGAGAAAGGGGCTTTCAAAGTTGACCCACCCCTACTAACGACACCGATATCAAAAAATAAACATATCGGTGTGCTTCTCTGATTATTGGAAAGCTCATGAACAAGGTTATCTATAATTTCAATATATATATGTATATATATATTTCTATTTTGTCATAGGATAGACACTTGTTTACATCTTCTGAAGTTTTCATGTTGTGCCCGCTGTCGGTTGTGGGATGGTCAGTCTGACGCATGAATCGTTGATGTTCCCATGATTTGATATTTCACCTCAATTATTAGACTGTCCTCCACCCAAAAAACAACAACCCCATAGTTAATTTGCTGTGAAGCAGCCTGTTATGACCCATACTGACAGTGGGCTTTAGTGGCTGTGGTAATTATGATGGGAGCAAAGGAAGAAGTCAGGTGATGTAGCATAAAGAGTCACAAAGTCCATGTAGGGGGCAAATCAGGGTGGTTGGATGGTTCAGACAAACACAGGACTTTAACCCAGGAGACAGCAGTTAATGTCCCATCTAAAAACCAAAAGTCACCTTTGACTTATTTTAATTTACACATGTAAGTTAACTTATATCATATACGTAACATAAGTTAACAGTCTTAACAGTCATATATGATGTTTTGGGAGTCATTGACAAACAGTATTCTGTTGTTTAGGTATAAGGACGTGTTGATTTCCTCCCAGCAGTAGAGGTGTTAATGTAGGAAACACTCCTGTGTGTGGTATTAGAGGGTAGGAACAAATTAGCTTTGTGGTCGAATGGGTTCGAGGACTTGTTGAATGTTACATACGTTTTCCCCTCTATGATCATAACAGTTTAACCTTTTAAGAAACATTACATAAATCACATAGGGTTTTCAAAATGCTTTAGAGTGGTGAGTTTAGCTGTTCTCCCTGGGAAACTCCCCCCAGATCCCTCCAGGAGGGTTTCATCACAGAAGATGCACACTGAAAATGATCTCCCCACCCCCCACAGTTAAATAGGTGATTACAGCCCTACATACATACACATACACACATGTGACCTTTGTACACATCCGCAAACATTTAGATGTAAGCGAATGCATAAGTGAGGTCACACACACACACAGCACGACAACACCCAACTAGATTATCACAAGCAACACTGGCTCATAAATCATGATAAGAATTCAGTCAAAGGCAAACAACAATGTGACAGAAAACAGCAGCATTTTTCAGGCCTCCAACAATATTTTTTGCTCACCGCCTCAGAACTAAATCATAAAATGGCAGCGGATCTGTCACAAGCAATCAAAGTCCCTCTCAGCGCCGTGCATGCATGTGTGTGTTTGTCAGATGTAGAGATCAGGTGCGCTCCACACTCCAGTCCTCCTTTTCGGGACTCTGATGGGCGGTAGGAGGGGGAGTAGGGGGGTGGAGGCTGCTGTGCTGTGGCCCAGTTTGTTGTGTTTTGGTGCTGGAGGTTAATGCGATGTGATTCTGAGTCGCCCACCCTCCAAGCGCACGGGACACGGAAAGACGGAGAGACAGAGGGAGGGAGGGGTAGAGGAGAGAGAGAGGGCGAATAAAGAGGCGGGGGGGGGGGGATGATTGTAATAGAACGGGATGGATGGAAAGCGAATAACTGCTGAGAATTAAAATGTCATCGGGCACAGAGGAGAGATCAACCGCACGCAAGCAAAGACACTGAGATCATTTTCCCCTGGTGGATTGGGTGTGTGTGTGTGTGTGTGTGTGTGTATGTGACATGTCCAGATTTTGTGGTATGGTGTCCTCTGTGGATGCATGTGTGAAATTGGGGGCTTGCGTGAGATTATTACTGAATGTATGTGTGTATGTGTCTTTTTGGTCAGCATGTGACACATCATGTGAGTCTAACCTGTGACCATGACTTGGCTCCCGATGGCGGCCTGTCCAGGTCCCATTGCCTCTGGTGCTCTCTCACAAAAGCTTGTGCAGGACACAGGTTAAAGGGAAAGTTACGGGGGTTTTTTAGATAGGGTTGTATGAGGTACATATCCATAAACAGTATATTACATACAGTAGATATGTCAGGCACGCCCCCAGTTTGGAGAAGCAAGCTGGAGTCTGACATAGAAGCTAAGCTATCTACTGCTGAGGAGGGGTCAGCAGCAAAATGTATTTTTGACCACCAAACAAAAGTCCAACCTAAAACAATCCGTATCAGCTCGAGCGTATGATATATTTAGAATACTTTCACGCCTTTACCTTTCCATCAGACAGCGATTTCCAGCAGGAAAATGAAGCTGTTACATAGCTCTCTTCAAAGCCAGACTCCATTGATAAATACAGTGATTTAATACTGCTGAACACAGGAGCTGCCGGTTTACCGCTGCCTGGAACAGTTAATTAGTTTGTCTTAATGTGTGACTTTGGCATTTAAGAATATTAGTTCGGATTCAGCAAAGTCACACAATGACTCAAACTAACTAATTGAAGCAGCAGTAGACCAGCAGCTCAAGTATTCAGTTAGCTAAAATTACTGTTTTTCTCAATGGAGTCTGGTGGCTTTGACGAGAGCATAGATGGGGAAATTAAGCCATCAACGGCTTCTCTGTGGGAACAGGCTGTCTGACAGAAAGGTTAAGTGCTGAAAATACTCTCAATATAGCATACACTTAAACTGATAATGATTTTGTTTAGGTGAGATTTCTTTAAGGTGACTAAAATACATTTTGTAGCTGGTCCCCATCCTCAGACTCACACTGACATCTATTGTTTGTAATTTACTGGCTATGGGTAAGTACCCCATACAACCCAACTTCATAACATCAAAACTACCCCTTTAAAATGGCACAGATTGCATTAGCAAGTTTTCTTTTATACAAGTACAAATTTTATACTTTGTCTGCATTTTAAATCACATTATTGCAGAGTACAAATGAAAAATGAAGACATCCCATCAGGGATCAGCCAGTTTGGTTGCCAGCAGAAATGTGGCTTTAATTTTTTCGTGCACTTTAGGTAGTAAAGTAATTAGATTTATCTAACCCTTTCAGTGTTGCATGGGTCAGATTAAATATTCTCTTCTGAAGAAAAAGACAAGTAAGAAGATTTTCAAACAGTAACCATAGTAACTAAAGTATCTTTAAATGCCATATTTTGGTGCTCTTTCCACTCTAAGCACAGCATGTCGCCTAAGGTATAAGAGGCACTTTAACAAGCCAACAGTTCAACAACACAAGTCTTTATCAGCACAAATCTCTTCCCATTCTTGCATTGGCTCATGTAACAAACACATCATCATTCTTGTCCTGTCTCCAAACCACACATACATACCGTCATGTCGCTGTGTAACAGAGGCGCCAAACATGCAGACGTCTTTGTGTCGTCCTCGTTTGTAGCCAGTCCCATTTGTGGATCAAGTGCTACCACAACACAGTCAACAGTGGGCCTTTGTGTGCAACAAAAGAACAAGAAACCTGCACTCTTAGCAGAAAAAAAGTTTGGAAAACCTCATGCTAGGTTGGAAGTAATGTAGTGTGTTGTGTTTTTGGAGGTGGAATGTGAAAATAATACTTGGCCGGTGTGTTTTTTCGAGGGGGAGCTAAAATAATGCCGGTTCTGTTTCAGTACACAACTTAATGCCTTCTCCCCTCTTTGCCGCCGCGACGAGGTAATGGCTTGCGATCGCTTCGTTAATGTGTCATAGCCAGGTTATAAAAGCGCCATAGGAGATTTATGAAGACGTTTTTAGTTACAGGAAATTTCGATGGCGAGATCCAGGAGTTTTTGGGGGGCAGCTCGGACTTGAGAGAGAAAATGAATCCTTCAGCTTTGCCTCAAGGGAAAGGGGATCAGGTTATATGCTCTTCATCATCTAGGTGACACACATGGAGCTCATGGAACCTCTGGAGAGTGAGGACTACAAATTTAAACAGGAAGGCAACTGTAAATCCCACCCCCAAGTACTCTCTGCACCCACACACACACTCACACTCGCACTCACAGTCCACCCGAGTGACAAACTTAGTTTCGTGGTGGAGAATGTGGTCCAAAAGCCAAACAAGTGGAACTAAATGGGGGATTTTAAAGGCAAAGCTGCTGTGGAGCAACACATTGGTTTTAGGTTGATTCGCACAGATGGGAACACTTTGCACACGCACACACTGACACAAACACACACACACAGAAATACACACTCAAACCTCTCCAGCCTTAGCATGCAACACCGTGCCCCGAGCAAAACAAAAACACCCACTTGCATTCGTGTCTTTCACGTTGCATTTGCATTCGAGATCATCGCGTTCGTTAACCTGACACACTTGTGACGCGGCTAACACGCCATCACACACCAGAGGCTAGCGGGGGCGCCGCTGTGCTCGTGGAACGTGAGACAGCACAGCGCGAGCGAGCTTTGTTCCTCCCTGGCCCTTGTTTGCTTGTTTATTCATTCCGTTTGTTGTTTAATCTGCTGTTTTGCTGCGCACCACATTCTCAGCTTTGCTCCCTTTAATCTATCTGTCATCGGAAAAGATGTTTCCACTTCACGCTCCAGGCATGTGTGTGTAATTTGATGTGTGTATGTGATACAGTAGCGAGCTTGGACTGTTGCAATAGCTTGGCCACACATACAGTATTTATGCACAAGAGCAGTACTTGGACAGCTACACCTCAATCTCTCCTATCATAAAAAAACCTGCAGCTTCATAGCATTTTTAATGACATTAATCTGCCTGGGCCCCTGGGGAAAAATTGAGCTGCGGGCCCCTGCTTACCCCATTCCTCTCAGTGCATTATGTATTCTGTCATCTTCAAGTAAAACATATTGAACACATATTTATTTAACAGCCATTTTATTGCCCCAGTTTTGCCTTCCAGGCTACATACAGGTTGCTGCCTTAACTACAGGCTGAGAGGAAGACTGCAGGCACTACTGCTGATGTAAAAAATACCAAAAATGTTTTCCTTGTATTTAAAAAAAAGAGACAGAAAACCAAAAACACATTTTATTCAACTTGATATCCAGCAGGGGTGTAGATTTCAGGTGGGACGCAGGGGACACGTCCCTCTCAATATTTCCAACATGTGCATTTGACCCCCCGATAAAAACATGACAGTAGCAGAGGTTTTTATTTACAAATTGGTACATAACAATTCAGTAGAATCTGTGACGTCTGTGTTCCCCCAGTTGTTGAAATGAAACCCATGCCTTTGATCTCCAGTCAGTATTCTGAATAGATGCTAGAACTAAACATTAATTCAGCACAAGGACATAGCTGTTTGAAGCACAGATGCAAATGTTTTTTATTAAATATGTTCATTATAAAGTATGTGATCTCTATGAAAGAAAACAATGTGATTTTTATTAGTAATACTGCAATGTGCAAAGCATTTCAATCAATTGGAAAATCCCAATCCAACTTAAGCCCCAATAACGTGTCTGTTTACCCCCACCTCTAAAACCAAACCTACGCTCTTGGGCACAGGGACCCTCAGCATGACAGCAGCATCAGGATTAAGTGACAATATTAGCTATAGCCACTTATTTTTTCATTTCTGTAATGAATTGGTGGATATTCTTCAAAGATTTTGACTTTTGGAGCCTCTGTGTTTGTGGTGCCTTGGGGCAGCTGCCCACTTTCCTTGGTTGATAATGCAGCTTTGGAGCAGTACATTTTGGGCTTAATCACCCCCAAAAAAACTTTGTTTCCATTTCCTAACACAACATATTGCGCCAAACCCTGGACTGTATACACCGTGTCCCACTGTAGAATCCAATTTCAACCAGAAATATGTGAAATCAGGCAGTAAACCAGCACTCCTCGTGACTTTTGAGCAAAGTGAAATGTGAGTCGTGTCCCAAAGTAGACAGAAGGACGTGATGGAAATAACAACATCAGCATGTACACAAATTCACATCACTCACATAGGAGCAAGTGTTTTGCTGCGGGAGGCCGGCTGTCACTCAGCATGTGCGGAATATACAACCAGGGCTACAAGACACACCGCAGGAGGGGGAAGGAATAGAGTGGGATGGCAAACATTGAGGTCCGGGGCTGCGTTTTTATGCAAATGAAGTTGCTTTGCATAGTCCACTGCAGACGGTGGCAGTCAATATAGAGCTGAACGCATGTCAGGCGTGGGGGTTTGAACGATGTGAGATATGATTCCGCTGGGGTCATCTTCCACTTTTATGTAACAGTAGGGTCAACTTCAGCAGTGAGAATGGAGGCAGAGGCGAGGTTTGGCCCAGCACTGACCTTGGTAATAACAAGAGAGACACAAAGAAAGACTCTCATCCACTCTGTGATCTTTTCTATGGACTAGATACACACTCCTCCCCCGGCCTGCCTGGCTGCCTGCCTCCTTGTGTGCAGGGCCACGGCGCTGTGCAGTCTGATTGAGGTTGACTGCGGTATTATTTCATTAATTAAGTTTTTCCACTTCCTCCGCCTCTCCCTCCTGTCTTCCTGTCGAACGAGGGTGGCAGAGCGACGCCCTTCCTCTCCTCTGTCCTCTGGCGCTTCACATCCCCCCCATCACTGCTGATCATTGTCTCAATTACTCATCCCTCCTCTCCCTCCCCTGTCTCCCTCTTTCTCTCTCTCCGTTGTTCTCCCTCCCTTTCTCCTCTTATCTCATCCCAAATTGCTCTCCTCCCCACTCTCTTTTTTTTTCTCTCTCTCTCTGTCCTCCCAAAGTGAGGCGGGAAAGATTTGACGCCATTTCTACATCTCTCCATCTTTCCCGCTCTGATCTCTGTCTCTCATCAGGATTTCACAGATGTTCTGTGATTATTTCTACCTTGATTCTGTGATATCTATTCCCCCTCAAGTGCGAGGAAAAATTTCCGCATTTGCTGTGTTTAGAAACCAAGATTGGGTAAAGTGGAATATTTTCGATCCAAGGACAAAGCACCCATGATCTCTTTGTTCACTCCGTTCCTGTGAAATTGAGATTTACAGAAATAGTGGCACCTGTAAAACGCCTAATGGATTTAAGAGGATTTGTGGTGATACAGTTCACTGTTTTAACAAAAATTGCTTTTGTGGTATTTGTGACCTGTTGATTACGATGTTAAAAAAATAACTTGCATTTGCAAAATCACATATGTGGAGGCTCTCCTGGTTCAATTTGGCTCCCCTGCTCTCGGTCTCTGTCTCCCCCTTCTTTGTATCCATTACCGCACCACTTTTCCATAATGGAGACATTA
Organism: Epinephelus lanceolatus; assembly: GCF_041903045.1. NCBI lineage: Eukaryota > Metazoa > Chordata > Actinopteri > Perciformes > Serranidae > Epinephelus > Epinephelus lanceolatus. The sequence goes on along the minus strand of NC_135755.1, from coordinate 28,423,607 downwards.
GACTCTTTTACCTCTCTGCTATCTATCATGTCATTTAAACTCTTTCCTTACTTTCTGTTTTTAACTTATGTCTCTTCTACCACTTTCCCCTCTCTCTATGAATCTTGTCAACCTCCCTCCTTCTCCTCTCCTCTCCTCTCCTCTTCGTCCACTGGGCTGTGGGTCATCTCGATCGTCTCACATAGTCTCCTGTCCCCATCATATCACCAACAGCTTGTCACAGGCAATCAGTCTCCCCGCCTCGCTTCCCTGCATGGCCTCCTCCTCCTTTCCTCGCCCTCGTCTTCCTCACCACCCTCGTCTCCCGTCACCTTCTTGTCCTCCTTCGTGTGTCAGGAGTTATTACTCTCAGGAATCACAGTCCTCAGCACATCTCTCTCAGACCAGTTAAGGGTATTTACTCCATCCTTCATCCATTTCTTTAGTCAGAGGTTGAGCGCTTGGTTTTTGCCCCTCGGCCCATCTTCATCACATTGGTACCCTGTTGTCTGGGGATGCAGTTTAGGGTATGTATGTTTTCTAGCTTTAAGACAGTTAAGATAGATGATAAATATTAAATCATTCATATACTAACCGAGTCATTTTGTCGTCATACACTGTGCCTCTGCACAAGAATATGTAGTTAATGTAAAAATTAAATATGATAAAATTCATTCAATTAGTTTATTAAATAAAATAGATATTTTTATACATTTACAGTGGAGACAGTCCCACATAGAAATAGATATTATTTTTAAAAAATATTTTCATATTTGATTTGGTCATTATTACGTGGAAATCTACAAACAGATGCAGAAAAATACTACAAATAAATATGTTTTGTTTGTGTTTCATTAGTTATTAGGACCACATGTGTCTGCCTCTTTAATGTCTATTTTATTATGCTTTAAAATGAAACAGTTATGGTAATTTTTGTATGAAAAAAAATAGCATAATGGTGTCTTAAACACTTAAGTACAAGTTGTGAAATTCAACGAAATATCAGATGGGGCATAAATTGAGATGGAGTGGGTGGAGAGTAAATGTTCTATATACTGTTATACTGTTTCATCCAATACATTGGACCCTGTGCATGAATAGATTTGTAATGTTATCGCAAACCTCTCTTACTTTGTTTCTGTGACGTTGCTTGTATGAGTGTTACAAGTCAGACTCACCAACAGCACAAACCTGGTGCCACCTGTTTATGAAAGGTGCACATTGTAAGATGTCTCACACACACACTTTAAGAATAGTGGTTCTTGCATGAGGCCCAATCTTTAATATATCTGGAATGCCTCTGAGCATCCCTGAATAATGTTCAAAATATGTTGCTACAACCGGAATTTGGCATCTGAGCAGCCAGAGATATTTTAGAAAAGTATTTTTGCCCTGATGAAACTAGAGCTGCTCTGAATTTGGCACACTCCATTTCCATTTATTTGAACTTCATTGAAATAAATTTAATTTTCCTCCTACATTAGTGTAGCAGAAATTATTACACAGGTCTCACACAGGGAAAAAATACTATAATTTAAAATACTTTGGTGACACAACAAATAGTAGCAAAACTTGAGAAACTTTTCACAGCACTCCATTTAAACCTTCTTTATTTATCCCTTCATCCATCCCAGTCTCCTGGTTTTCCCACCGTACTGCTGTTCGCCTTGACCCCCGCCTGCTTCTCTCCTCCTCCTGCTTTCACACTCTGCATCCTGCGGAGATGGAGGGAGAGAGAGTGACGGAGGTGTTAGAAGTAAAGCTGCCTCTTTTTCACACCTTCCCTTCTCTCCCTCCATCTCTCTCTCCAGAGCCATCCGCCATCCCTCCCTCTTTGCCTCGCTTCAGACAGGCTAATCTATAGCCTGAAGCCAAGTGGTGGGGGGAAAATGATTTTTTATATTTCTTTAAGGAGACAAGGTGAGGGTTAGCCCCGAGGGCTAACGCAGGGAAAATAAGGATAGACGGGTGGTGTGTGCAGGGGTGTTTGGGCGAGCTGGTGGACAGAGGAAGAATATGTTTTCTGTATTTTCTACCAGCCACTCTGGCTACACATCAGCAAGAACTGTTTTTAATGTGATTGAACGGCTGTAGTGATGAGTGAACATTCGTGTGCAGCTGCAGAGGTGTGATTCTCACTTTGAAGGCCTCGCTCCTCTTTTCATCCTCCTTTCATTTGTCTGACCTCTGTCACACAGTTCCCAGTAAATTACCGGGATAAGCTTTCAAGCCGTACTAGTGATTTTCACTGTTCACACATGCGCTACATTCATGAATATTTTCATCTTGCGCCTTTTCACACATACCGTGGCAATGCCGGGAAATAGATGGAGTAAGGGACAGTACAGCAGATGGCTGTAATGCAACACTTAAAACCACAGAAGAATGAATAGATAATAGATAAGAAGATGGGGTGAGGTCGGATGCATTCTTGAAAAGCTTGTTAGCAGAGGTGATCCTAGACTATGGGGGAGCCCCAGACAAAGAAGCCCCTCAAGGCCCCTAGCTTTTAGCTTGGACACCAGATCTTCTGCCACCATCTTGTTGGTGAGTTCTCATCACTCTCATCACATGATGACAGAAATCTGACTCCTGCGACTGAAGCATCTGTCCAAACAAGTGTTGAGATTAAAAAAGCAAAGCAACAGCAGGGGCAGTGGGCAAGTAATGTAATCAGTGTGCGCCATGTAACACCAGCTACCCCGGCAAGCCTAATTTATTGTTGTCCTTGCCAAAATGTGCCAATGTTGTGTAATCAGGGGCCCCTTTTCCTGAATATTTTTTTTGTGTGGGCCCTAAACATTTGCCTGGTGTGCCTCTCCTGATGGTGCACCCCTGCTTATCAGTCAACACCCACAGAAGCATTTGCATAATGCTAAACGGCAGAGTCACAGATTCAAATATGTCTCGTAAAAGGATTTTTCGTCAGATCGCCATAACCCTTTATGTGCTTGTCCTTGTGGCAGGAAACTGGCAGTACAGATTTCCCGAATATCGATCCCTGCTCCTGAACATTTCAGGGACGGACTGCAGGTGTGAAAGGGGCCTTTACACTCATCCCTGCATCTTCATCTCTCCATCCCTCCGCTGTTTTCTGTCTGATCCCTCCATTCTGATTCCCTCTGTGTCTTCCTCCCTCCTCCTCCTCCAGCCTCTGTGACCTGCAGACCAGTGATCTGTAATGCATTCGCTGACATGCTTTATGTAAGAATAAGTGTTACAGGGACTGATGCGCGCACACACACTCCCTCTTGCCTGTGCACTTAGTCAGCACTGCTTGACCTCCTTCGGCCTCCTTCCTGGCTCCCCTAGAAGGAAGCTTGTTCGATATACGGGTTAGGATGCTGATTTGAAATGTGACACTGCCGTTCTGATTGAATTGTTTCAATTTTTTCAGTGTAATAATAGCGCTAATAGCTTAAAAATGCATATTAAATCCCTCATTGCCTGTATTACCACATCAGTCCCTCAATTTCAAATCGAAAAATTCCCTTTAATTCGCGTAATTAAAACATAAGCAGTGATAGTAATGGGGTATTTAAAACTGGAGCTCTCACTCATTCAACACAGTCTGTATTCTAACCGGTCCAGTTTCTTTCTACACACAGTGTTTTGTGTCTCAGGGGCTCCATTTTATTTTATATGCGCCCTTGATTGGATTACATCCCCTTTTTTTCCATCAGCCAGTCTATGCCTGTCTAGATTACCCCCCTCTCCTGCTATTTTCCCAGCCCCAGCAGCAATTGCATTCGACTGAAAGCGGTTGAGTCCATGCGGCGCGGCAGGGGTGTTAATGCATTCCAGCGGACTGCTAAATGAGGACTTATTAAAGTGCTGCCGCCTCGTAGTTTGACATTTCAGAGCTTCTGGTGGAGTTTTAAATTGCTGCCTCTGCAAATGTCACTCGCTGACTCTGGAATGGCTGACCATATGAATAGAAGCTGTTGTTGGCGTCGGCTATAGATTGAGAGAGAGAGTGAATTTGTGTGGCTTTAACGGATGGGTTTTCACTGTGTGTGTGCCTGTGTGTATGCCACCCTGCTACTTGGCTAATTGTGCAATTTTGTGTTTCCTCCCCTCCAGCTACATCAGATGGGACGCGTCAAGGCCTGGATAGCATGAGAGGAGGAGTGTGTGCCACGCAAGGCATGAAGGTGGTCCTGAAAGTGGGGCAGAGTAAGTCCTCTCAACTCTCTCGTCCTACATTACTTTTTCATTCTCTCACACACACACGTGAGCTCTCCCATATGTGTAACTCCTGGACGCCACCACACATGGACCCTTCTTCACACACTCCCTCATAACACACACATTGTTATTCATGCATCACGCACAACCGCTCACTTAACACACAGTGTGACTACAACCATTGGCTCCAGTCCACTGCATCTCACACCATCTCCCATCTGTACAGCACCGAGCAGTACACATTCCTTATCTGACACGCAGCCTCCTCCACTTTTTAAGCCATCCCTCTTATCTCCCGCTCTCTTACACACACATACAAAACGCACACACACACACACGTACATCACTACTCGGCGCGCGTGTGTTCTCTGAGCATATTAGGAATCATTAAGTGGTGAGAACAGCGGAGAAGTGTGGGATCAGTCAGCTCTAATGAGCCCTGTTGACTCCCTTTTCACTCTGCCTTTTAACTACCACTGACTCACGCTGGACACACACACTCAAACCCACACTTTGACACTCACACATCCCTGCGCGGGACTCATATTACAGGTATAAACATTAGCTCACATACGCGAGGGCATGAGCGCACACATGGGGCGCAGACATGCAAACTGAGGTGCTCATGCAGGCGTGCGGACACACCAGAACACACACATTTCCCCTCACAGCTGACCTGCCAGGAGCAAGCACGATAACAAAATGACTCCATTCAGTGTTAAAGCACGCAGTCAGGGATTTTTAATGACTCGTAGCTGCGCACACTTCTAATTTGTTTGGAGAAATATTCACAGGTAATGACCCTCACATGCAGGCTTTTCAGAGAGGCGGCAGGAAAAAAGGTGCATTTAAGCATTTTCACTGACCTGCGCATTCCTGCACATAATAGGCACCTGTCCTTCACACGACCCCCCTCACACACACATGACACACACACTCACCTATTTCTATTCCTTTAGCCTATCCTGTGTTATCAGGCCTTATGTATTGTTGGTGATCTTCAGCAAAAGAGCCAAGTGGCGCTGCTGTGGCTCTATCAGGCCACAACATCAGCATTGTCAGCTCGGCTCAATAGAAACACACACTTTCATTTTCCCATGGCTTTTTCACCACATGGGCGATGGAAATGCTACCCCCCCACACACACACACATTCAAGCCTCTCTGCCACTTTTACACAACTACTACTATGAAGAGGCACACACACACCTCTTTTTAATTTGTCATCTTGCCTTTTTTCTCCTCTGTACTTCCTCCACTTCTTCTCGATTCCCTCTGCATTTGCCTTTTTGCCTTTTTTAACCCCTTTTCATTCAAGAAACATTGCTTGCTTCCTTTTTAAATTCCCCTTTTCCCCGTCCTCATCACTTCCCTTTCACTTTGCATGCCAGCCATCTCTCCTTCCAACTCTCCCTCTCAGTCCCCCCTCTCTGTTATTTCCACTCTTCCTCTGTCTTTCTGTCTTATCTGCTATGTGGCTGAAAGGTCACGTCTGTATTGTTTGTCATCTAAATAAGCGGCGTGCTGCCTTGTGGTGATCTCTGATGAGATATGCCGCTCTGCTTCGCTCCAAGGGACACACACACACTCGTGAAACACACATTTGCACCCTTGCCCCACACACACACACACACACACACACACACAAACTGACTTGTCTTCCCTTATTTTATTCTTTATCTATCTTGCTTGCTCTCCATCTCTGTCACACACACACACACACTCTCTCTCAGACACACACAGCCTGAACCTCCCTCCGTTAGCCCCTGTTGACCACACAGCAGTTTCTATTGATCCAGACAGCACCGCCCCTTCTGTTTGGTCGACTGTCATGAGGGAGCAACCAGCCAATAGCCTCACACTTCTCTAAATGTCAGTATGTATAGGTTGATGGCTGTGCACACACACACACACATGCACACACACACACACATTCACCAGATTGTGCATGGGTGTGACGCAGTGAGTGGTTTCTGTGGGTTTATTGTACAGTTTTATCCATAAGCACCCCATCGTCATATCCATTTAGCTCTCCCCTGCTGCTGCAATGACCAATAACAGCCTTTCTTCTTAAAATGTTGCATAAATGGCAGAGCTGAATAGTCATATCCCGATATAAAACTCTATTCCTGCAGCCTACTGTTAGCCAGATGGCTCAGAAGCGAGCAAAATTAGTATTTTCTGAACCATCTCTTTCAGCGGTGAGGAGTGACACTTGTACAATGGTTGCATCTGTGTGTGTGTGTGTGTGTGTGTGTGTGTGTGCGTGCGTGCGTGCGTGCGTGCGTGCATGCATGCGTGCGTGTGCTTGCATGTGTCACATAAACGCACTTTAATGCCATCACCATTACTGAGGGCTTGCTAGACAGATGGCCTGATTTAGCGACTACAGATTACAAGCCGTTATGGCCTTGTGTAAATTCACTCTGGCCAAAACAACAAACGGCCTCTCTTTAGTTCCCCATTCAAACAAATGGAAAAGTGCTCATACACGGCACATTGAAGCCCAATCAATATGTGCTCTCCTATAATGGGAATGGAAGGGGGGGAAGCCTTTATTAAAGCTCCTCTGTCGCTATTTCTCTTTCTGGCTGGCTCCCTCTTCGCTAATGTCACTTATTGGTTCCAATTCCGAGAGCCTTGGCTGTCGCGGAAGATAGTCTCTGTATTTCTTCCACTCTGCTCATATTCCACCCTTATTTTTTCCCTCCACAGGCCCATATGGGCTGCCTCCGAAGAAGGAGCCGCCAGCGGGACGCACCACCAGCAGAAACCCAGGTAAGCAGGAGACCAAGTGAAGATAATCCACAGCGGATCCATACACAAAATGGATGGAGGGAGTAAGCAAAGACTGGTAGATAGAAAGAAAAGCAGTGGGGAGAGGGGAGGGAGAAGGCGACAGATGGAGAATGTGCAGCGGTGACATCTGTGGATCTCTCTATTTAATTCCATATCTCTCTCTCTCCCCTGCTCTCTTTCCCTCTCCTCCCGGTCTCTGCGCCCGGCCCCCCCGAGCTAAGTGCTGCAGGCGGGGAATGGATGGCTAATAGCTACCTTGGGAGAAGGACAAGAAAAAGAGAGGGAGGAAGAAAGAGGCAGGGAAAGGGAGAGAGGGTGGCAGGAGAGAGGGCTAGACCGGCGGCGACATTTCAGAGAGTTATTATTGTCATTAGTTTGGGTGGCCTGGATTCTGTAGTTCCGTCAAGAGAGAAAAAGAAAGAAAGAAATGAGAATTACGGAAAGATGAGGGGAGAGAGACGAAGAGACGGGGAGTGATGGAAGGGAGTGGGTAGAAGTGGGAGGCACATAAGGAGGAAAACGAAAAGAATAATTGAAAAGCAAAAAGGAGAAGGGAATAGAACAAGGAGATGGAAATAGAGAGAGGCTAGATTCATGCTCTCCCTCAAAGTCATTCAGTGGTGGAGAGAGAACATGATCTGCTCTCAGCTGTGTTCATTTCTCCCTCTCTCCTTTTTCCCCCCGTTTTTGGTGGTGAATTTGTGTACAATGCCAAATGCATGAATCAGGGCATTCACACGTTGTCCCATCACTTGTCCATACCTCACGTAGGTGAGAACTGCATGTGTGAAGGAAGCAACAATAGTATGCATTGTTTTTACTAGAATGAGACAAACAGCACTGGACACACTGCAGGACTGATTTACATCACACACATAATGAGGGATTTTACACATTCGTGACGCTCCGACGAGGACATATTAGCACACACTTGTCTGAAATGATTGTTTTGACTCCTGACACGATAGTTATGCCAGAATTTCTAATCCTCATGTGAATCATCTCAGCTAATAACTGGAATATTGCTGGCTATCCGCAGTCGTTTTGTTTGTTTGTCTCATCTGGTCCTCTCTAGGGATGTAAACAAATGCATGATTGGGATATGAACGGATAACGCTCTACAAACAAAACCAAACTCCTCCTCAGAGTCATAACTCAGTCAAATCAAAACACACAGACAGCACATACACAGACCAATAACTCACTCTTTACAGTGGTGGCTGGATCTGAGTTGTCTGTTGGGGATAAAAGTCCGTGAATCTGTTTAGAAATCACAGAAAATAGGTGCTCCTTAAAACTTAAGAGCTTGTCTTTGTTCAGTATCACAGTAATCCAGTTGATTCAATGTAACGAGGAGCTGCTAGTAAGTAAGTTTGCCCAATGTAAACTAATAGCCTTCAGCATGGAGGTGTAGGTAGTTTAAAGGGACACTTTGAATCCCCAAATGACCATTTATGCATCAATTACTCACCCCGTGTTACTTTGAATTCATGAAGAAAGCTTTGTTTTTCTTGCATGCCTCCACGGTGAAGAAAGGATACAGAAACAGAGAAAGTTCTTGATGAATTGAAGTCATAGGGGTCCACATTTAACAACAGCAAAACTATATCAAAACATCCGTTTACAAACTCTGACACAACTCGTGCACTATGATCCAAGTCTCATTTATCCAGTCATATGCTGAGTACTTCCAGAACAGAGAGCCCTTTCCGATGGGAGCCTGATTTAAGCGAAACTTATCTATGCTCTCTTCAAAGCCAGACTCCATTGACAAAAACAGTAATTTTACCTCGCTGGACACGGGAGCTGCTGGTCTACCACTGCCTAGATCGGTAATTTGTTGGTGTTATTGTGTGACTTTGGTGAATCCAAACTAACCCTTCAAAACACCAAAGTCACACAATAACATAAACAAACTAACAGATCAAGGCAGTGATGGACCAGCAGCTCCTGTATTCAGCAAGGTAAAATTACAGTTTTTGTCAATGGAGTCTGGCTTTGAAGAGTGTATACTTTAGTTAGGATCCCCATCAACAGGACTGTCTGTTTAAAAAGTACTGAGTATACAACTGGGTAAATACGACTTGGATTATACCGCACAAGTTGTGTTAGAGTTTGTAAATTGATGTTTTGATATAGTTTTTCGGGTGTTAAACATGGACCCAATGACTTAAGTCAATCAGGAATTTTTGGATTCTTTGTTTATCATGGAGGCATGCAAGTAAAGCAAAGTTTTCTATAGAAATTCAACATAACACTCAGTTAGTAATTGATGCATAAATGGTTATTTGGAGGGTGAAGTATCCTTTTCAGTTTTAATATTCAGGCATTTGGCAAGATTCATTCTCAACAAGTTTTTATCACATTAGTTGAACCGTGCAGGATGAAGCTCACTGTTGTTGCACAGGTGATAGTTTTACTTCATGATCTGATATTGAAGCCTGGCACTGTGCACAACTTGACAGTAATAAGACAATGATGCCAATAATGCAAGTTTAACACAGCAATGAGCAATCTAATCATTTTTAACAGCTTCCAACCTAGACCACACTTACCTCCAGTATAAAGCTGAATACAGACATTTGTGTGAAATAAACAGATATAGATTGATAGCATCTTTGCATAACACCCCATATCCAATCAATCCAAGACGTGAAATTCAACCCTTATTGCCATAGTCAATGGGGCAGTTCCTCATTTTGAGACTGTGCTTTTCAGATAACATGAGTGAAACTGTGAGAATTTTTTATCCAAAAGTACTAAAAAGATAGAATGGATGGATTTTTCAAATGCGCTGCTTCTGCATCTTTTATTGTATAAAAATAAAAGGTATTCATTAGGAACAAAAAAAAACAGAAAGAGCAAGGGTGTCAGGAGCGTATGCAACCACAAAGTCCCCGGTGCGAGGCCAGGCAGGGGCCCTTGGTGCACATCAAGCTCTCTCTGTATCACCATAGTGGTTGATAAAACACCACAGAGCACACATGGATAGAGACAAATTAATTCATACAAAAAAAAGCTATCTTGTGTGGGAAGCTGCGATGAAATGCCACGATGCATCAGAGTTACTGGTGCTCCATTAATTATGTAATCTTCTCGGATCCTCCTGAATGTATTCATATAAAGGTTGTTGATGGAAACACGCACTGATTCACACTTTATGCTGACAAAATCTTCAGATATTTGCATAAAACATGTGCAACACTTTGGTGGGAAATGATAGTGTCTCTAGCATTATGAAACAGTTCCAAAAAATATGTTTAAAAAACTGTATATATGATTGACTGTGTGAATCACACTCAAAAAATAGAGGGGGAAGTACAGCTGGCTCAACAGCGAGGACAAAACTATGTTATCACCTTGACCTTTTCTTTCATTTTTGACCTGTTGAACGTCTCTGTCTGAGGTGAAATCCACTAATGAAATAAAAAAGTGGGATCAAGGGGAAAAGAAGGTGTCAAAGTCTGGACTTGGAAGATGAAAAAAAGGAAACACAAGAGGGAGTGAGAGGTGGAAAATAGGGGGAGCGAGAAGAGAAGGCGGAGGAGGAAAGGTGAAGGAAGAGGATATAATAAAGAGAGCCGGTGAAAGGCGCCGATCATAATGGAGATGGAGAATGAGGGATGTTGGGTTAATGGAGGGAGGAAGACAGCGGGAGGACGAGAAGGGAGTGTAATCGACGTCTGGTATTAGCGCTGCTCTCCCAGTCAGTCCAGCCCAACAGGGGGGCCCAGCAAGGTGGTGTGTTTGCATGTATTTCCTTGCGTGGTTGTGTATATTCAGACCTTAGTGTGTCCGTGTGTGTTTTGTGTTGCTAGGCACTGAGCTCAGAGCAAGGTAGGTCATTACAGCTACAATAACCCAAAGATAGAGAGAACCACGGAGAGAGGGAGGGCGAGGAAGCAGAGGAGACGCAGGAGAGAGACGGACAGGGAGAGAAGAAAGCGATGTGTGCCAAGAATAATGATAGACCAATCCAAAGGCTCTATATAGCAGGGACTCACATTACCGGCCTTAAGCAGTACGCCACACACATTCACACGGTCCTGTGCCAGAGCCTTAGACCCCCCCACCCCACCTCACTCTATAAACATACACACACACACAAAGATGCACATACACACGTCCAGACCATCATTCACCTGCTGAGTTCTGACCCGACCTCCTGCAGAGAAAACTCGGAGCCCCAAGGCTGTGAAGATCTTAGGTTTCAGGCAGACACACAACAGGCAGAGGGAGCAATCGGGCTGACAAACAGAAAGATAGCGTGACAGACAGTTTGATAAACAGACAGACAGATAGAAAGACAGACAGGCAGGCGGGAAGGCCAGCAGGCAGGCAGAGTGTGTGGTCTGGTGGTAGGAGCTGAACCGGGGAGGCTCTCTTCATGTGGTCGGCTGTAATGCTAAGTAAATACAGTTGTTAAGGTTAGGGAAATAGAGTGTGTTACCTTGATACACACTGTGGCTTCGCCAGGCTGTCCACAGGAGTATATACTGCACGGGGCTCTCTCACTCCAAGTCTATGGACATCCCTCTCCATTTTACAAGCGCTGCTGTCCACTTCATTACATCAATAAAGAGACCACATATAAGCATCTGTGAGATTTGCTGCATACTTGCCGCATTCCACTGGGTTAAGTCTCCGCAGCCTTCACTAGCAGAGCTAACCCAGTGCCATTACTCATGTCACTGTGGTTCAGAACCATAAGGATTGGTATGTTTGTTTAAAAGCTCATGAAAACACAAATTGTGAAAGCAAGCTGTGTTATTGCTCTGATATATTCATGATGATTCATATGCATATATAAATCAAAGAGAAAGCAGCTTGTGATACTGTGGATGTTGGAGTAAGATTGCTCTGATTTGTTTCAGGCGGAGCAGGGAACTCCACCCAGTCTCGAGGACCCAACAGCTTTGGGAGCGAGGGCAGCGGTGAGAACGGCCCCCTTCAACCCTCCAACATCGCCCTCATCGCCGGCGCGGCAGGAGGCTCTGCCTTCCTCCTGCTGGTGACCGCCGTGATCTGCGTGGTGTGCTATAGGAGGCGGCACGCCAAGCACTCGGACACCCACCACCCTCCGCTGTCGCTGTCCTCGCTCACCAGCCCCAAGCGGGGAGGGGGCGGAGGCATCAGCAGCTCCAACAACAACGGTTCCGAACCCAGCGACATCATCATCCCACTGAGGACGTCGGACTCAGCCTACTGCCCGCACTACGAGAAGGTGAGCGGAGACTACGGGCACCCCGTCTACATCGTCCAGGAGATGCCGCCTCAGAGCCCGGCCAATATCTACTACAAAGTATGAGACGGCCGTTGCTCTGGCCAACTGGACACATCCACCTCCCTCTACCCGTTACCGACCAATCCCCTGCTCCAAATGAAGCCACAGCAAAGCTCGCCATCACAGCTCCGACCCTGAGCCTCTCAATACTACCAGTATTGCCCCATGGACCCTCCCCCAAATCACTGCCCCGTGAGCCCGGCCACAGTTGTGTTTTAGCTGAATAAACCACCCCACCCCATTCCCACACAACTGGGCCACCAAGCGTGTGTTAAGGGCAAAGTCGTAGCCCTTCTTAACAAGGCCCTCACGAATGGGCAAGAGCCTCTGAGTGCCCCCTTCTTGTTAACTCAGAGCTAAACGAGACCCACCCGTGCTGAATTGAAGAGTCGTCCCCATACCGCCAGCGTGTGTATGTGTGTGTGGCAACACACTTTGTTTCTAGGAGTATGGACCTGGCGTTGGGACTTGAGATGTTTTACAAAAGAAAAAGAAAAGGACTACAACTAAAAAAAAACTACACCCTTGATCCCACTTAGCGCCAGAGAACTCTGATTCCCAGAGGCCATACCTGCCTAGCCCAACGCCCCACCCCTCAGAGCTCCATCAGCCAACCAGAGACCGGCCCCTGCCACTAACTCACCAATAGGATTCTAGTTTGTTTGTGTTCGTTTCTCCTGAGAAAATAGGGGGCCTCGGACTCACTCAATCAGCAAGCCCCGGGCGGCAGTCACATGACCAGGCCCAGGCCTGAGGAGGTCTGACCAATCGGTGACACTCAGAATCTTGTATATTTTAATAATGTGCGTGTGTGACTGCGCGAGTGTGCATACAACTTGGATAATAATTATGGCGCTGCTGCTCCACATTAGAACGTGTGCGTGCAGTTAGTGTGCTTTCAGTACAGCAAGTCTGCATATGAGTTTGCATATGCACGCGTGGGGTTTAGTTTGTGTGTGTGCTTACGCTTTGTGTGTGAGTGACTGTGCGTACGTGTGCGTTCTTTAGACTTGTCTTAAATACCAAAACAAAATAGTGAGCGAATATCAAAAAAGTGAGATTTTTTATCGCTATCAACACTTATAGATTATATATATGAATATCCAGTAAATAATTTCTAGATGTTTTTTTTTCTGTTTTCTATTGTTTTTATTATTTTTACCCACTCTCTTAAACTACACTTCTGTTGCTAGACATTTTTTTATCTGCTGTTTTTGTTTTTTTTTCCACAACTTAGAACGACCTTGTTTCCTGCCTTTTCCCTTTGCGTTGTATATTAATTTAATCCCTTTTTTAATTTTCCCGGCGAACAGAGGTTGTGTCTCTCTTCCTCTCTTCCCTCTCTCATTCACTCCCTCCCTCCCTTTTTCTCCCCACCCCCCCTCCCACCCCTCTAGGGTCTCTGAACTCTGTGTATATTTTTATAGCTCCTTGTACTATGCTGTAGTTTTGAAGTTTAGACCTCGTTTGTGGAAGTGTTGAGGTAGAACCATCTATGAAAGTTTTTTTTTTTTTTTCAAACACTTTTTTTGAAACGCAGAAGTGAAAAGAAGTGGGGGGGGGGGGGGGGGTGGTGATGGCGGGGTAGAGGGGGGGTGAGAGGGGATGAAATGAAAAAGAAGAATAAAGGGAAAAGAACAGGGCGAGAGAGAGTGCTGTCTGGGGAGGAGGAATAAAGCGGCGTCTGAATGCAGAACTTTAAAAAAAAAGAGAGAGAAAGAGAGGAAGGGAGGGAGGGAGACAAGGAAAGAAAAGACTGTGAAGGAATTGCACACTAAAGAAAAAGAAGCTGAGGGGAGGGGAAGGATGGGAGCGGCAGGAGTGAGAGATGAAGGATCCCAAGGAAGGAAGGATGGAGAGAGCAGATGACAGAGGGACTGGCGAAAGGAGAGAAACATTTTCTTTGAACGGAGGGGTCTGAGCCTCCTCGACGAAGGCGACGGAACCAACAGCCAAAACGGATTTTGGAGGAGTTGAACTTTAACCACGGAAAGGAGAGATCTCATCACTCACTCTCTCTCTCACACACACACACACACATCTACTGTGACTCGGTCACACTTAACGTGAGGTGGCACATTTCAGATTTGCTCCTCCTTTTCCGCCAAAATTTGTGTTGAAATGCATCTCACACACACACACACACACACACACACACGCTCTCTCGTTTATTATAACGACACACACACAGTACAGTCCTAGCTGCGGACGCACACAGGAGAAATCACACAGGAGAACTCCCCCCCCAGCAGTCGGTACACTCTGTTTGACACACACCCCCCCTCCCACAAAACCTAACACAAATTTCACACCTTTTAATGACTGTCACAAATGCCTACTGATTGCATTGAATGACATACATTCTCTCTCGCTGCCGCTTGCTTTCTCATACACTTTCACCCACACTCAACAGAAACGCTGATTGCTTTCATATGACTCTATTTCTGTGATTAAGACTAACCCGATGGACACGGGAGGGATGAAAAGAGCGTTTGTGTGCCGTGTGTTTTCTCCTCTCTTTCACATGCCCTCACGCACACACACTCACACAAACACGCAGTGCCCAGCACCTCGACCTCGAGGGCAATAACACAACGCTGTGTTCAGAGGTGCAATATGTTCACATGTGCATACTAAAAAAAAAGCTGTTTTGTGTTGCTCAAACATGTTTATGGCTTATGTGTAAAATGGGTGGCAGTGGAGAGCTTAAGCTTTTTATTTTTCCTTTCAGACACATAAGGCCTCCAGTGATGTAGCCATGTTTTCTGTGTGAAGCCAGTGTTAAATCTGGACCTTACAACATTTCTCAGCTGTGTTTTGTATCAGTATCTAACATCATATAATGAGATATCTTTCATACTTAAGTGTCACATTCGTCCCAAATGACTTTGTTCAAAACACGATGATGATGTTCAGATATGTTTTTATACCATGAATGAGTTTGGATTGTATTTGACTGTATCGAAATTGATTTCAAAGATGAAAATGAGGCTGGAAACACCTCAAATTCTTCTTTTTGTACAACTACCGACTTGTGTTTTGTTTCTTTTTTATGTATGCTGTTAAGTCTATGTCTATTTAAACATGCTCAGAGTACCTAAAATATCCTCCAAGCCAAATGAAGTGTCTGTTTCTCTCTCTTCAACAACTTCTGCAACACTTTGGAGCACTCCGATCCAAAATGACAGTGTTTTTCATCCGAAAATGGCCTCTGCCTGCGAGGGGGGAAACAAATCTCCTCGGACTTTACGGCGTCAACTCTGATGAAGAAGCCACTGCCCCGTTTTCAGTCCATTTCGCTCCCTGTCCCCCCTCCCCCTCAGCAGAATGTCAAGTATCTCTCGGACTCAGTTTTTTTTCCTTTCTATTGTTTGATTTCCATGTCGATGTTATTTCAAGTTGTGTCTCTGGCTCTCACTGTTTGTGTTTGACTGGTCGACTCAACGTGTTTCTAAAAACCACGGACACAGCCACTGGTTGTCATGTTGAAAAGAGAAAGAAGAAAAGTGCTGTTTCTATGGAACGGGGGAGAGAAAAAAAAGCAGCAGCTACCGCCTAGCTCCCTCACCTCTACCGTTGGTGAAAGTGTGTATGTGTGTGTACATGTGTGTGAGTGTGCGTGTGTGGTTTTTTTGTGCCAATAGACAGCAAGCGGAGGCCGCGGAGCGAAGGTGGCTCTCGTATGTAACGTGTTGAGACTTTGTATTTGGGACACCTCTGTGTGAGAAGGGTTTTTTTTGTGTCCTCTCCTCCTCTTCTTCTCTCCTCCTTACCCCTTTGTCTACTCATCACAGCGACCCCTTCCTTCCTCCCCTCCCTCCCTGCCCCCCCCCCCCCCCCCCCCCAACACACCTCAAAAGAGAGGAAAAAACTAGTACATTCCTGGTTTGGAAAAAAAGGTTGAATAAAAAAAACAAACAAAAATGTTTAAGCACCACTCTTTGGGTCCTGTTGTGTGATTCATTATTGTGTGAGGGTCTGCTGAGGTCTTTTGTTCTAGTGTGTGTGTGTGTGTGTGTGTGTGAGTGTGAGAGAGTGTGAGAGAGCGAGCAAGAGTTCCTGAGGCCCACAAGTAACCCTGCCTTTAATAGAAGGTCTCTCCCCTTATCTCTGCTTTGGGCTTGTCTCAGCAGGGGCTCTTTCACTGCCTCTGCTAATAACACTGCCATTACACACACACACACACACACACACTGGCTCCCCCACTGGTGTTATCAACAAGTTATCAAACCCAGCTTCGTTAGTGTTGAGTGTTGCTTGGCAACGTATTGACAGAGCTGATTTCACTCTCTATCTCCCCCTCTAACACCCCTCTTCTTCTTCTATTTCCCCCTCTTTCCCTCTGGCTTTGTGGCACGTTTCTATGGTAACTGGTAGCGTCTTTTGCTCCCTTCCGAAATCTGCCTCATCCGGTTGTGGATGTACATCTGTGTGTGTGTTTTAAAGGCCCTTCCATAGCGTGGTGTGCCACCAGGGTGGCCTCGGGTGAGATGACCAGGCAGCTGCCTTTACCCTTTGATCTGTGATGTGTGAGAGTAGATCACATGCCACACACACACTCACATTCACTGACCTCAACTACACAAACACTAGCACATGTCGGTGTGTTGTCTTTCACACTGCAACACACCGGCATTGATCCTAGTAGACACTTGTCACTGCCTCTGCCATGACAACCTGTCACTGAAACTGAGGGCAAGTACAATGAAAGTTGGCAAACAGTAAACCTCCATTTACCAGCAACCTGCTAAGGCTGCTAATCTACCTTCAGTCAGTGCCACTGCTTCCTTCTGCAGCAATTTTGTCATTTCCTCCCCTTTTCTTCCCTTTTTAAATTCACTTCAGCAGCAAGTTATTTAACCATAATCTCATAAACCATAATCATAACCTGTCTGTAAACAAAACTGGTTATTTACTGTGACTAGCGTTTGGAATTCAGAAGTGGTTTCTAATTAGAGCTTGGCCAAATTTAAACCACTTCCTGTCATTTCCTGCAGCGTCTGTGGGGCCTTTCTTTCACAGCAGACATTTTGACTTGTCACAGTAGGAAAAGCACAGGTGTTACTAATAACATTACCGATGGCTCTGTTCTTTTCAAGTGTCCCAGTAAGCCATGACTGTGTGACAGTGAGCCAGCATGCTCCGTAACCAGGACCCTGGAACTGAAGCAGGTAAATGCAATTCGGTCATGATTAATTTGATTATGTACCCCTGTGCTTTGCCTACTGTGACATGTCAAAATGTGCTCTGTTAAAAAAAACCAAAAAAAAACCTATGTATTACTATAACGCCATTGCACATTGGAAACATTAAAGCTCCTACACACCCAATGTACACTCATTTTACCTTAACAGACCTCTTCTTAGGAATGTGGTCATGTGCAAACTGGGCTTGATTTACATCTACTTCACACTCTTGTTGCACCTGAGATCTTACACCTCTGTAATGTATATTTATACATTTAGTTTGGTGACATCACAAACCCTGCATAGCTCCACCCAAATTCAACCTGAGCAGAGGTCTGCAACAGTAACATCAAATGTAATCATATAACCTACAAATCCAGTGAAATGTAATCCTGTCAATTCCCTCAACTGTAGTCAGTGAACAACAATCTGACATAGCTAGGGGATATGGGGTGGTGTGGAGGATGTGTGCTATGGCCTGTTTGGTAGATTGGTTGGCATGGTAGGCAAACTGTAGTGGGTCCAGTGTGTTGGGTAGTGAGGAGCAGATGTAACCCTTGAACAGCTGTTCAAAGCACTTCATCACTACAGCGGTAAGTGCCACTGGGCAGTAGTCATTCATACCCCTTTTCCACTAAATTAGCTGTGGTTCGTGAACAGGTTACATTCAGGATTCTAGCCAACCAGCCCGTGTGTCTACCATTTTAAAAAAGAGCCACTGTAATCAAGGATGTGTCATCAACACATAGTGCTGCACAATGCACAACAGGAGTAAACAGTAGTAACAAAATTGCAGCTAGCATTGATTATCTGTGAGATTTTGTTCTGTTATTACAGGTGATTAATTTTGTCCAAAAAATAAGCATGGACCAACTATTGAGAACACTGGCTGCTCTTTTTTTGACAACACTTCCTCAATTGATTTCTCCTTTATTTCCTAATCTATACTCTCTTCCCAGTGCATAGATTATGACACACCCACTGACTCCTCAGGTTAAGAAAAAACTGCCATTTTTGGTGCAAGCTGAGAGCCAACTTTGTGGGTTCTGAACCAATTTATTTTTGGTCTAAATTCACTGAACAATTCAAAATTAGGTCAGGAACTGTAACAGAACCCATTCTATGTTGTAGAAAAGGGGTGTTAAACAGGCTGATCTTTTTTCCCTGGGCACAGGAATGATGGTGGACTTTATGACACACAAGGGTATGACGGACTCAGTTGTGTCTTGTAATCTTTGATAGCTCGTAGACCTTTCCACATGCTTCTGGGGTTGCCGTCTTAGAATTGCAGATCCACTTTCTTCCCATAGTCCTTTTTTTGCCTCTTTAACTGCTCTTAATACATTATAGGTGGCTGCTTTATAATTGTCCATGTTTCCAGATTGCAGCCTGAAGTTGTAGGCTGCAGAGTGTGTGTGTGTGTGTGTGTGTGTGTGTGTGTGTGTTTGGTTCTCGTAATCCATGGTTTCTGGTTGTGGAATGATTTAACTGTAGTTCTGGATACAGTTGCCTCTTTTGATTGACAAATAAAATCCACCACAGACTCAGTAAATCCATTGATGTCATCAGTGACGTTGAAAGTGATGTCCTGGTTTGCTGGTGTCATTCCTGTTTATGTCATCTATATAAGCATACGGTAACTGGTGCTTCTATTTAGGCGAGCAGTAACTGTTTTTTTTTCTCCAAAGTGATGCAAAATATGGAGAATAAAGTAATTGCAGAGCCCTAAAATTGAGAGCCTTTATATTTCTATGGCCCTTCATAACAAGTAACTTATAGTTTAAGGCTTATACTACTTTTACAGTCCATAATAGTCGTATGCAATGTTATTTGGCTAATTTTCATCCCATGATATTGCCACAGCCTTCCTATACTCAGAAAAAAAGCCAGTGGGTCAGTAGTCCATTAGTTCTACCCGTAGAGTACCTGGATGATCGGTATGCATTTCTAATCTGCAAAAACCAACCCTGACTGGATAGTAATAGGAAACAGCTGGTCGCTGCCAACAAATCACTAACTGTAATACCAAACCAGTAGTGATGATGTTCCTTGAATGGCTCACCACTGTTGCTAATCCATGGAAACCAGCAGCAATATTCCCTTCAAAGAGGAACTAATGCTAATCTAATGGCTGTTAAGCCGTAATGAGTTTGCTTGCCTCTTTCCAGTCGGGTTTAAAGGAGGCCTGTTTAGACTATCGGGACTGCTGTGGTCCCCTTATCATTACATGCTCATCATTACTCCTGCTAATCTGTTCTGCTCAATGCACACACAGATGAATATTAATGCCATGGAGGATGATAGCCGTTTGTGTGTGTGTGTGTGTGTGTGCTGCATGAACACACACAGACAGATGCAGATAGGCGCCAAAAAGTTGGAACGACACACGCGGCGGCACACAAAGACGAACACGCGCAATCTTGCGTGCTCTATGTGCTTTGCCAAGTGAGACGGCTGAGCCTCCTCTTCAACTCCGTGGAGGAAGGAAAGCTTGATACGTCGCACACACAGAAACACACACACCGCTTCCTTCCCTGATACTTTATCACAGCAGCAGAAGGATGGAAAGAGAAAAGAATCAGTTTTAAGTGAAATCAATAGAGAGATAATCCCCTAAATTAGATTTTGAAAAGCTTCGGCGCTGATGCGCAACTTAAAACCTAAGGATTGGCCCACTTGACTTACCAACGAAACAATCCTCGAGTAAGACGCAGTTACCATGGGAATGAGTGAAGGTCAAGGATAAGAGGAGAGTAAGGGAGAAGTGGGGAGAGAGGGAGACAACGCTCTAAATCAAAGAAATATACCCAGGAATCTGCATACTGAATCAGGGTAAAACTGCTGTGATTACAATGTCACTGTGATTAATGTAGTGTAGCGCCTTAACACCCTGAGGAGAGCTGCACAGAGTGCACGGATGGCTCGCACCTGACAGACCTGAAATGTCATGTCATGATTGGAGAAGAGATGAAGGGTTAAAAGGTCAAGCTGTTTGATTGGATGCAAAGGCCTTTAGTGTGTGGCCAGACCTGGAGGCGGACAGATAGCTCTGGCAGAGGGTAATTAAACCTCAGCAGAGGAGGAATTATCGTAGAAAATCCATGATTTTACAGTACTGATGCTGGCAGCTATTTCTCTCTGCCTCAAGATTGCTCTCATTGCCCTCCTCCCTCCCTCCACCATTCTCTGCTCTCCGTCTAACTCAATCTCTCTCCTCTTTCACCACCTGTCTCTCACTCGTCTTTTGTCTTTTTTTTCTCCTGTTCTCTCTCCCCACCTCCCCGAATCTTTCCCTTTCTGTACCTTTCCCTCCATCTCAGAGTGAGAAAAATGTTGCAGTTAATAACAGGCCTGATGACAAGTGCAGCTGCGATCTGCAAATGCAGAGCTGATGGAGAGAGTGAAAGGGAGGGATGGGAAAACGGTTAGAAAATAGCTTGGTTGCACAGTGGGGGGGTGGGGGGGAGCATGTTGTACATTATGTGTTTGGCTTCAGGATATAACGGCATTAATTTCAGATGATTAACTTGTTAATATTCCTGAGTGGATTGTGCCACTGCAGCCCTCGTTGTTAGAGACAAGCAAAAGTTCTGTAATGCCTCTGCTTGTCACGCAAACAACTCCCCCAAAGTCCCCCACCCCCTCTACCACACATACACATACACACACACCATTATGCACACAACTCAAGCCGCAGGAAATAAACAAAGTAGGTTGTGTTCAATTTAAAAGCCTTGCCTCTAAATTTGATCCTCAGCTGCTTTAGAAAGATCTCATCATTATTCCCGACTGCTTTTAGGCCTATTTTTTTTCTCTTTCTTTGCATTTAAAAAATAAGACATAATAGGAGGCATAATATTCTGGTCCAGGGAGTAATCACATCAAATTGACCATTTGGTTAAACCCTCCACAGAACTTGTCCAATCATAACTTAGCAACTGTAACTAGGCACAGCAGCTCTGTCATGCTTTGGATTTCTTCACATGTTGAAGCAGTGTCCATAAGGCTTTAAAAACACAAATGTAAAGGACAGATTAAGCCTCCAGGAAGTGCGCTGAGCTGAGCTGAGCTGAGCTGAAGTCAATTTTACATAGTGGCCAAAAGTCAAATTACAATGACCTTTGCGAAATAACTTGTTTCACTAGCAGGATTTGATCCTTTCGGTTGGCTAACTAAATCGCTTTGTTTCTATTCAAGTTAGTGGAGGGCCAAACTGGAAGTCAGCCACTTGGCTCTAGCACGGCCTGCTCTATGGGCCCCACAAGATTTTATGAATCCTATGATACTGAAGGAATGGCAATCCTTACTCTGCCTTATTCTGATTTGCTTACCCTGATATAACCTAACCCTAACCAATCCCACTCTTCTTGCCTACACCTAAGAAATCCAACCAACAAAGGCAACGGGTACTAGCCAATCATAGGAAAAGTAGGGCAGGTCATTCCATCACTATTCTAGGATTCGCAAATTTGCAGGCCCCAGGTAAGATGTAAACATTAGCACATCTGGCTAACTACCTTCCTAGGCTACCTATCATAATAACATACTGAAGTCGTGTTGTTTTCCAAGGCTTATTAGCACATCAGTGGCTCGTGCTGCACTAGCTATTTTGTAGGGGTACAAGTTACATTAGAAAATGCCCTGTTCAGAAATGAAGCTCCAGCTGGAAACTGTATTTTCAACTAAGTCAGCATTAGCATTGATTTGCTAGCTAGCTAGCAACAGCTGATAAAATCTGCAAGCAACAGATAGAAAAAAATGCCAGTTTGATCAGAGATGAGAAACCTGCTTTTGTCTACCTCTGGGTAAAACCAGGGTATCACTTATTTCAAAAATTACCATAAATTTTGAGTTTTAAATCTGCCTATTACTGTAAACTGTGACATGCAAGAACAGAAAACTTGACAGGGGGCTGGCTGGCTGACGTCATAATATGGGCAAACATGGTGGGTGAAAGTACATTTGGTTGATGTTAAGGAACAATTTTATATATTGCATATTCATTTTTGCTCACATGTAATTTCTTAAGTTGTAACCATTAGTTGTGTCCATGTAGGGTGACCTAGATTAGTTATAAAGTGAATTTATCAGCATTAACTCTGAACCCTGATAACAAAAAGGCAAAGCAATATTTTGTGTTGTAGGGAATGTACTGGTGCAACAACTCCTACTTTGTAATATAAAATTTCAAACTATTTTACGATACTTAGATAGCAGCTTAAATCTTCATTGGGGTTTTAAATGTTCTAAGCAATAAAATGCATGAGTCTAAATGCTATGTAATGCTTAATGCTGCAAGTAGTAATAGCCTAATTTACCAACTTTACATAAGAGTACTTTTTATGTGGTTATCGTGGCAATAGCACTTCACAATGTAATATTTTGCAGTGGGATGAATTAATTTCAGTTGGCCATGTGGAGATTTCAAATGAAAACTGTGAAAGTAATCTGGTTATAAAACCTAAAACCTGTATATTATCTCACTAATTCTATTTTTATCCAGGTATTGTAAGTAATTATACTGTGAAAGTACTTTTCCAGGTGTCACTTTCTCTTACACACACACACACACACACACACACACACACACTCGCACTCACACAAAAGAACAACACAGGACTCCAGCACAGCCAGATACTGTACACAAATACATTCCACACTCATACACAGACATCCAGAGCAGATAAACAAACTGGAGCAGACTTTACATAAACCGCACTCTCAGAGACATTCCAATCTAACCCTGCAAAACAAACCCTACATACTGGTGAGCGGGTGTGTCACGACTGAAGTTTATTTCCAAAACACCCTCCTATTGTTTCATCTGACAGTTTACCAGGAACCTCATTTATTAAAAAATCTTCTTAGATTTCAAGTTCACTGTGAAACTGACATACGCTTTCTGACAAAGAGGCTGTGTTACTGGCATCGGGGTGGTCCTGTGGTTAAAGAATGCCACAGCTGAAGGCTGTGGGTTCTTTGTTCACAAACATATACTCCACTAACGTGTCCTTGAGCAAGACACGGGAGCCTTGAGTCAATTGTGCCAGGAAGAAAATGCACGAAATGACCAAATCATAAAGTATGGAAGTATATGCATCCATTGTGAAGACTTTCTTTCACAGTGTTACATGACTATTGCACAAACCTGTGAGAAGTATTCTAGCTCGTAGTTGGTCTAACAGCTCTATACAACCCTGCTGTTGTACTCTTTCAAAGGAGGAAATTTATGTGAAGGGACACAAAGCCCAAGGCACTGCCAGTCAAGTAATGATGAAACAATCACGGCATATTGAGCACAGTTAAAGATTTAATGTGCAAAAATAAACATTTGTATTACTAACTGCGCATTACCATAAAGCAGCTCTTGGAAAATGTTTTATGAAAATGAAAATTCTTTCGGAGCCAACACAATTCTGTCTGTCATACTGGCTACACTATAACAGTGTTTTATATTGTAAAAGCTCGGTGTATGTTTTATCTATTAATGGTCCAGTGTGCAGGATTTAGAAGGATATATTGACAAAAATGGAATATAATATGTTTTCTTGAGTGTGTAAAAAATTGAGTAAATAAGAAGTGTTGTGTTTTCGTTACCTTAGCATGAGCCGTTTATATCTACATAGGGAGTTGGTCCTCATCCTCAGAGGAGGCCATGTTGCACCACTATATTTTTACAGTAGCCCAGAACAGACAAACCAAACACTGGCTCATAGGGATATTCACGTTTTCACACCGGCCACTGTAGTTAGAGGTGGAGACCTCTGCAGGTATCACGTGCAAGTTGCAAGGATCTCAAGTTATCAGAGAAAAAAGGTGAGCGCACATTAGCAGATGCTGAGCTAACAGCCCGCTCCCACATGCCACACAGTGTTGGAAAAACACAGATTTGTAATGTTAAACTGCTTCATTCAGTGTATTTAATGGTTTTAATCACCATGTCCATTTGTTTTGGAGAGGAGGAGACCTTAACGGGTAATTTGGCTCCTGGTAAAAACCTCCTGAACGTCTGGATCAGAAATAAGGTGAGCACTCATTAAGTTATCAGAGAAAAACGTAAGCTCACATTAGCAGGTGCGGCACAAGCGGCCTGTCTGTGATGCGCCAAACAGCTGTGGAGAAGCACAGATTTATAATGTGAAACTGATCTATTCAGTGTTCTTAACATTTTTAATTACCTAGTCCGTTTGTTTTGAAGAGGAAGATGCCTCTGTGGATAATTTCGCTCCTAGTAAAAACCTCCTGAATGATGAACACTGAACGAAAATTAACTGGAAGAATTTTCAGCTGGTTGTTGTCTATAATCCTCACCGCGAGATGCAATTAAATCCTCCTATATCTTACAAACTTCCTTTAAGCCCTTATTCTGTCAGGTAAATATGCCGTCAAACCAAAATAAAGTATAATATTTACCTCTGTGATGTAGTGGATTAAAACATTAAGTCTCTCATTATTGAAATATTGGAGGAAATTATTACTTAATGTTGTGCTTATTTAGAAAATGTGCTTAGTAACTTTACATGTTGAAGTATTTATAAGCAAGGTCAGAAAAAATCAAGGTTGCGTACAATTCTCAAACACTACAATACTTATCCATATTTTTATATTTCTTTACCAGATTTCAATAAAAATGGGATGAAATCCTTTGTGCAATTTCACCATTCTGAATCACTCGTCATTGTAAACTTACATCAGAAATAGCTGTAGAAGCATTGGAAAGGGTTTTCCATCTTAGAATCTCAAATCAGAACAGAAAAAGCTCCAGTTACGTAGGGGCTTTAGGGTGTACGGGTGCCAGACTTGCTGGATTAGTCTTAACAGCTGAAGCACGCAATTTGCTCTCGCGATTGGTGATGAGGGGGGCTTTTTGGATGAGCAGTGCTCGTCTTCGTGGGCTTGTTTGTGCCACAACTTGATTTGCATACATTTCTAAGACTGAGATGAGAAATCTCCACTTATAGTTCAAACAACTGAAGCGCAAAAAATATGCAGATAGCCCTCTCAGAGCATTCTAGATGTGAATCTCTACCAGCTGGGTACAGTGTTGTGTAGCAGAACCTGACTTCTGACCTCCCTGCAGAGGAGGAAGAAAAGACAGAACTTCCTTACCAGAATCACCCTTTGTATCTGTGCTGTTTTTCAAGTATCTCAGGAATTTGATAGGAATGTGCTGGAACTTCATGTACTGTAAAGCCACACTAATTAGCAATAAAAGACTTGCTCTGTTTTGCAAAGAAGTGCGCAACATGCAAGATACAGAACAGTTTTCATCATACCAATTGGTGCATGTCACACCTATTTCAAGTCTTTAATGCATCATCATTGCTGCGAGGAAGTGTGTGCATAACGAGATGAGAGGTTGCATGAAGAGCCGGGAAGTTTTTCATGTTAAGTTCAAAGTTTAGGACTAACCACAGGGAGGCGGATTTCTACCTGCACACATTTCCACGATCAAATTGTGTCATGAGACCTTTCTCTAAATGATGCCTGGGCAGAGTTCAAAGCGAATCCTGTTCAAAGGAAATCTGATTTAATTTTCACTCAGTCAAGTCTAAATGTGATCATGCCAAAGTCATCCTGGTTAGCACCACACCCTTTGAGATGCTCAAGAAGGCGAGCTTTTGGATCCCTAAAGACACTTTTCAATCCATCAAGAAGGATTTCACACCACTTGTGCTGTGGCAGCCTCCCATTAGCTTTTGCAGGTAGTAGCGGTCCATGAGAGTAGAATTTTATTCATAATGTCAGTCTCTCTCTCACTCTTCACAGTTCTCTGGCTCATTCCCTGATTTTGGAACTTACAGTCCTTGGACAACCGCTGTGATCCACAGCCAGGTGTTTTAAAAGATATTAAATCAGATATATTTTACCTTCAGCAGCATCCCACTGTGTTTTTGGTATTAAAGATATCAATCATTGTGTGAGAGTGGCAGTTGTGAAAAGTTTATTGTGTCGTTTTTAAACACATTATCTGTCTCTGTAGTAATATTAACGTGATATTTATTGTATAAAAAACACCGCTGCAAGATCTCAGGACGAATACTGTAGGAAAGGTCCGTAATGATCTGCACCTAGCATCACTGAGATATTGATTCCTTTTTCCTTTTTGATTGTACTTAAATGTTACAATAAGTCTTGTGCTGTAGTTGAGCAGGGACTGTGTAGAAAGAGACTTGAAGGTCAGAACTGATGTCACGCATTGGGGAAAGGGTCTGACTTGTAATTAGCCACTGATGTGACACACCTGAGAGATGCCAGGAGAGAACTGAGGGAGATGTTGATTTGTACCACATGGATAGGAGGGTGAATAGGGGGAATAGTTTGATCTGTTGTTCTGGACTGTGTTACAATTTAAGGACTTTGCCATCTACTCTTTTGGAAGGTAGGCCATGTTTTTAAACCGTCTGTAAAAAACCTTGGTTATTTGGCTACAGTTGTAGTGGTAGGAGGCCAGTGTGAATACCAGTGTTGATATGAATATTCAAAACTGTTTCTTTAAAAAAATGACCCCATAGGTACAAAGCTTTTTCCAACCCATATTTTACATTTATTGTGAAGCAATCTCTAGTAGCCATAGCAGTGATGATGGTAGCAGAGGGAAGTCAGGTGACGTGGTATACAGAGCGAGAAAGTCTGTGTAGGAAGAGCTTGGGTGGATGAATGAGTCAAACAAGCACAGGACTTTCACCCAGGAGATCAATGTTAGTGTGAAACTAAAAGTCAGTGTTGAGTTATTTCAGGTAACTAATATAACGTATTTCACTTGCACCACTATGTGTAATGTATGAAACTTAGTTTATGCACGTAATGTAAGTTAACTTATGTATTTAACTTAAGTTACGTAACAATTGTATTTATCTTCACCCAAACCATGATTCTTTTCTGAACCTAATTAAGCAGTCTTGTTGCCTTAACCTAACCAAACTGCGACTGTATTACAATGTTAACCACATGTGTGCTTGTGGGATTCTCCAACAGTCATATATATTGTTTTGGGAGGTATTGGCAATCAACCTATTCTATCATTTAGATATGAGGAAGTGTTGATCTCATGATCTCATGCTCAACGTTAGATGCATACACGGACACAAACCAAGCATTCTGTGTGTTTGTGTTAATTTCATCTGTATTTGCACATGTTTTCTGAAAGCTTACGGATACGGATGAAACAGAGCAGTACCACTGGAAACATTAGGGGCAGTGTGTAGTATTACACACATTATTACAAACTCCTCTGACATTGCGATGTTTGTTGCTGTCAGAAACTTTGGACTTTGCCCTTTAGTGCCATCAGTATTTGAAATGAACGTATGTAATTACATATGTAAACTGAATATAAATTAGCCCTTGCAGGGTAGAAACAAAAGACCTATGAGGTTGTGTGGGCTGGGGGAAAGTCTCAGTATCCAGTTTGATAAGATTTATGCTTAAAATGTACATTTATTCAGTATTATCTCCAAAACTGTGAGTTTATCAGGATCAAAAAGTCTCATCATTCAAAATATCACAGAGTCTAAAGCTCCACTTTTTTACTATTATACTTCAAATCAAAACACAACAAATGACACATCATATATGGACACAAAGAGGGGGCTAGAGAGGTCTACATACTGAATAAGAATGGGTCAGTAGTGCAAAAGGCCTTTTCCTTGGCAGACATTTTGACTTGTCACAGTAGGAAAAGCGCAGGTGTTACTAATAACATTTACGATGGCTCTGTTCTTTTCAAGTGTCCCAGTAAGCCATGACAGTGTGACAGTGAGCCAGCATGCGCAATGCCAGGACCATGAAACCAAAGCAGCTAAACTGAATTCAGCCATCATTAATTTGATTATTTACACATGTGCGTTTCTTCTTTGACATGTCAAGATGTCTGCCATGAAAAGGGCCTATGGCTAGGTTACATGATGCGTCTCCATGAAGCTTCCAGTGGCCAACCAAGCCTCTCTCAAAGTCTCAGAGAAAATCTGCTTCTCTCTCAAACGTAGTCCTCCAAACATCCGTTTCCTACTGACCTCAGTGAAACAGCAACTGATGAAATTCCGTTACGAGAAAAGCGACCCACCACATCTATTCAATCCTGGGTAAATATCACTGCTGTATTTAGGAGATGAAGTAATGGACAACATAGAAATTGCAGGTTTTGCAAATAGCTGTCAAGCAGTTGCAGTCAAATAGAAGTCCTCATCTAATCGGAGGTGGATGACATGACTGGCTGCTATCTGATATTACACAAAAAGGCCAATATCAGCCCCACAAATCAGTTCAGCTCCAAAACACGCCCAGCAGTGGAGGCTTTTGTCCATTAGCCAACAGCAGATCCAGCATGTTAGCGGCCATAAATACAAAGCAGACACGGCCAAGGATCCTCTCTGGTAAATAGCTGTAACCAACCGTTTGTGTTTACATCTGCTGCAGCCAAAGAGAGTAAACAGAGTGTGAGAAAGAGGTACAACAACTGCTATTAAAAACGCTGCGAAACGAGCCAAAAAACGAGCCAGCCTCCCTTCCATCCTTAAACCCCCACCAACCCCCCGAACAATCCCCCCAACCCTGATGCTCTTTCTGCCCACTGCAGAAAGGGAGGAAAGTGAATGAGTCACCCGCCTCCCTCTCCATCTCCATCTCTCCCCCCTTTCTCCCTCCCCCATCTCTTTATTGAGGCAGCTGCACCCTTTGACCTTTTACGCTTGTGGAATGTGTGTGTGTGTGGATCAGTGGTGGTGAGGGCCTATACTAAAGGGGAGAAGAGGGGTGAAGGCAGGCAGGGAGGAGAAGACGAGGGGGGTGAGTTGCTGAATTTGGGCGATGGAGAAAGAAGGGAGGAGGGGAGAGGTCGCTTTTTCTCCCTACTACAAAAGCTGTCAGGGGGAACAATAAGCATGGAGAATGGTGTGTGTCCAGGGAGGCACTGAGCCGTGTTAGTGTGCGAACCGGGCAGAGAGAGGGCATACGAAAGAGGGAGAAAGACAGGAAGGGGAGGAAAAAGAGGAAGACAAATGATGGAGATTGAAACTAGATGAGGGGACTGTGGGGGGGAAAGGAAGATGATGAGATAGAGAAAGACATACAGAGGCATGAGGGAGATGGGGTGAGAGTAAGAGGGAGAATGATGGGAGAGAGGGAGTGAGAGACAGAGGAGTGCAGAAGGGTATTTGTTTTGTCTAGCAGCGCTCTTAAATACTGAACTTCCGTTGCCAAAGGAAACAGAACACAAGGCCCAGTATCGAGACGTGTGTGTGTGTGTGGCCAGCATACCAAAGGGGCCCTGCTCCTCACTGTACCAATGACATCAGTACAGTTAGCGCTTTACATTCACCAAGTCCTCATTAAGTTTATCTGTGAGTGTGTGTGTGTCGTCGTGGTGTGTGCATGCCCTGCGTTCAAACTATTTCAGACTACACACCGCGCAGCTGGCTGCAGACAAAGGTGTTCATCGCGCTTTGTTTCAAAGATGCGGGTGCGAGGGTGCGCGAGTGTGTGTAAGTGTTTGAATAGTTGCAGGGGCGGAAGAGAGCGGGGGTGCTGGTAGTTGAGTGGAGACTTTGAATGTGGTGTGTGTGTGTGTGTGTGTGTGTGTGTGTGTGTGTGTGTGTGTGTGTGGAGCAGGGGTTCAATGATAGGGTGTTTTGCTTTGAAAGCAAACTGGGGGGATGGCATCAGCCCCCTATCACCACCACCACCACACACACAGTAAAAGTATTGATTTTCTAGCTGGTGTGTGAGGTGTGGTAAGTGGTTCGTAATAGCAGGAGAAGAGTTTTGTGAAGTGGTGCAGGTGAAGAAGTTTGGCTTCTGGGTAGAGATTTTATCTCTGGGATGGGGGCAGCATTGATGGGATGAGATGGGCGGGGGGTCAAAAAACACTCCTGTATCTCTAAATGGGGGAGAGACATGTGAAAAACCACTAAAACCACTAAAATAAAGCATCTCAAAAGGCACCGATTATTACACACACACACACACACACACGCACACACAAAGTAAATACGTGTATGGCTTTGATGCTGGAAAAACATGGAATTTCACGCAGATGTTCTGTTAACACACACATGTAGGAATGTACATGCCTGTATTGTACATACAGACATTCATACACACGCCCCATTTTGCATCAAACACTTACACAACCAGCAAGCGTATACACACATGCCTCAATAAAGTACTTATGCATACTTAAACGCCAAACACATGCAAGTGCACTTGTATGCACACAAACATGGTGCTGTTGTCCTATAAAATACATTATGCAAAAACATGAACACATTACACAGACACTTAAGTACAAAGTACTTACATAATTACAGAGACACACATATGCACATACATTTGTACACACACTAAACACATGCAAGCACATGCTCATACACGCATGTTACCAGACACATTATGCATGTACAGCTCCTTGAGAAAATTACATGCAAGGCACACACATGCATACGTTTTACACATCCAGAATGTATTGTCAGGTGACATACATATTTAGACATACCAGAGATGCATTAAATGAGCTGTATGCAACATTCAGAGCATTAATATAGCAGCGAGTAGCTATTTGCGATGTAAAGATATAGTGGAGTCATGGCATCCTGAGCAGAAAATGAAGTCACAATCCTTTTGTGTGTGTTGTAATACAAGCCTCTCTGTTTGTTGTTGTGGAAGATGATCCAGTCGTGTGTACATGGTAGTGCATGTGTGTCCTTGTGAGTGTGTATCCCACTGGCTAGCTAATAGCCACTGCTCTTACTGCGCTTATATAATGGTTAACACTAATATTAGGACCATATGGTTGTGGAAGCATAGCGCCCACTCCTTTGGGTCCTTGTCAGGTTAATACTGTTAGCTCTGTCAGTACTATTAACATTGTTAGCGCTGTTAGCTGAGTTAGCACAGTTAGCTGCTAACCATTGGCACAGCCAGCTCCATATTGAGAGCCATGTGCAGACAATCCTGCCCCAGACTCTAGCCCTTTTTAAATAGGAATTGTGCAAATGTGCAGGAAAGCCCAATCAGTCTTTTTTCAGCATTGGCAGTATAAAAACAAAATCAGGGATTGCAGCGAGATGTCGCCTGCCTACTTTTGTTCATACAGAATGCGCCTTTTTCGGGGCAATGGGGGGCATGAGCAAGTAACAAACCGTGAAGCTCAGCGTGTGATGTAAACAGTGAGGGAAGCCGCGGCTGGTCAGTCCTTCGCCAATTCTCTCATAAGTTGGCCCGTCCTTCACCGTTCCTGTCATTTGACAGTTAATGGCCTCTTCGTTTGCGAGGGCAAGGAGGGCATGCAATTCCTTGTCTCCCCAGTTGCTCATCTTTACAGTGTCTTTCAGGTTTGCGTTTCCCTCTTGCTATTAGCTGCTCATTACTGCTATCAGCGCAGGCGTCATCAACAGCTCCTCCCACAAGTCATCAACAGCCCCTCTCGTGGCAGAAGGGGCGGGGGCCTTGTTCTTTTTAAACCGAAAAGGGTTCTGCCAATATGACTACCCTACACGGTGGAAGATTTGGCACCTCAGATCAACTCGCCAATCCGCCTCTGAGTGTCAAAACGCTCGCAGCTTGCCTGCAAAATGTCCCAACATTCGCCGAGAATCTGGCAGTGTAAAAGGGGCTTCTGAGTCACAGATATCCTGTGAATGTTGCATGTACAGCTCCTTAAAGAGAACTGGATACTCTTCCAAGGTGGTGCCACATTCATTTCAATAAAAGCTCTGCACAAACCGGTTCATCAGGCGTCTACAATTTTTGGCTTACACTCCTCCTAACTGACTTTTTGTTGACTGAAGCCCCTTTTCTACTGCACAAAAAGAAAATGGTGACACCCGCTAACATCTGGATTTTTAATGTAATGGGAAAGTTTACAATCAGCATTCACACCAATTGCGACTCTGCCTTAGTCACAGGTATTTATTCGCTCCAGTTCTGATTGGCATTGATGGAAACACAACACCCAGATGAACGCGTTCATTTTAGCTACCTTACCAGTAAGATGCAATGACAGGCCAGCACAAAATACTACCTATTTTTAGCAGGTTTAGCTGTATTTAAAAACTCACGTTCATGCGCTCATTTGGTGGAAAAGGGCTATGACACCTACAAGAGTAGCATGAAAATAATATAGGCTACAGATACTGCTTTTTGAGACCTTTTTTTATAAGATCTAATGGTTAAAAACATGCCATTCTGTCATGTTTGTGATAGTCAGAAAAAAACAGTTTGGTTTTTTTTCATTTCTTTTGTAGTGATTGCATAGGTTAATGGAAAAAAAGTATTTTGGAGAACTTAGCAGGTCATATGACCTGCAATTCTGGCTATGGCCACGACGGCCAGTGCGCCTCACAACCCAACAATAGGAGAACAATTTAATCTGGCAGACCTCTCTGACACCTCTGACTGTTATCACCTACTTTCTGTTTCAGTAACAGAGCACACAACAGATGTTCTGTCATTGTCAGATCTTTTGTTTTTTTGGCATTAGACCTGTATGAATTTATTTATTCTAAGTACTACATGTTAACCCAGGCTAAGTGGGCGTTCAGACTGAAATGTGTTAAAAGCCTGCAATTTGGCCTGCTCTGTGCACGGCATGTTGTTTCAGTTACCAGCAAGACGGTGTAATCTGATTCAGGAGGGGTCGTTTTTGTAAAAGATCTATGAGTTTGAAGGCTTATCAACTGCTGAAACACTGCACAGTGGTTTATAGTATTTCCAGAAAGGATTTTATAATTCATCACAATGACAATCATTTTTTATTTCACCTGGTAGACAGAGGAAATATTGTGTTCCTATTTCAAAGTAATCTACCAGGAATGTGTGCTATCCTGTACGTTGGCGTTGGCACCCCTGCTGCTTGAACCTAGTGGCCTCATTAAGATAAATAAGGGCTTTTTTTACGCAGGGCTAATGTTGGTTTGAACGCAGCCTAATAGTGGTTCCTGGGTCACTGCATTGAGACCTTGTGATTGGCTTCATTGACAAACAAAATGAGCGATCGCGGAGGCAATTGGAGGTGACAGAAACCTGGCTTAATGTGGTTGCTACACAGAAGGGCCTAATCACGTCTGCAAAAGTTTACAGCCATACATGAGTGTTTTCAATTGGTTTCCCCCCATACACACTGGATGTGAATGTATGCACAGTGGAGAGCGTTTTGGAAAAGCACTGTTTTATGGGGTTGGAAATGCCAGCTGAGTGTGTGTGGAAGGCCTCATTCAACAGACCCGCTGCCAGCAGTAGTTAAATGCTGTCTATAAGCACAGAGAGGAATAACATCCTTAAGACCTGTGAAATCCTCTGCTGCTTCTGCCCTTGTTTGCCGACATGCTCAATCTATGTTTTTGTTTTTTCCTCTGATGAAACAGGTGGTCTCTGTATAGATCCAGCACCCCCTCCCTACACACACACACACAAACACACAGACACATTCCTACTCCCTTTAGGTCTGCTCTGTAATAGCCAAAGGATGCTTTTCCTCCCCAATTCTTTCACGGCATCCCCGTCTCCCCCATTCTCTCCTCCCTCCCTCCTCACCCCTCACCATTACACGCAACAGCTGCCAGTGTCCTTTGGAGGAAAAATGATTTGTGTCCAAAACAACTGATTTCTTTCTCTCTCCTTCTCCTTTTTCTCTGTCACTCAGCCTCCTTCTGTGCCCTCACCTCCCCTCCTCTATCGGCCAGTCACTCCCCCACCACCACCACTACCACCACCACCACCACCACCACCACCACCACAACCACCACCACCTCAACCACCCCTTCCCCCTCGCTCTCTTCCTCTCTCTGCAGTTGAAGCGTGTACCACATTACATTCAGGCAGGCAGAGAACAGTGGTGATGGGAGATTTCCTGTCTGCCAGGCGTGCACATGTGAAGGTCCCCGGTTGCCTTTATCATTTCGCCTGACAGATACACTGATAGCACCGTGGCGCACGAAAGCACAGACTTTCTGTCTTTCTCTCACTCACACACACACACACACATATACACAGACACGACTGGGGCGTTCACACGATGCTCATTCGAGAGTAGATTCTTCAACTGAATGACCGGGTCAGAGTGATGAGATTTTTTTTACAGACAAATCTAGCCATGAAAGGTTGGATGTGCTCCTGATTGTCTGTGTGCTGTTATGAAAGAATCAAACTCACACACACACACACATCACAAAGGCTATTCACATACAGTTGTGAAGAGGAGAACAAGTGCAAAGCAGAATAGCATTGTTGTTATTGTTGCAGAAGAGAAGGGACACACTCAAACATGCAGAACAACAGCAATGGTACCTATAGTAACAAACTTTCAAAGCCTCTTGCAAGGCTTGAGGTACAATCAGAGGTCTAAAGGATAAGGGTGTGTGTGCGCGTGTGTGTACTTTTGTTGTATTCACCTAGGTGTTTAAAGGGTTTGTTAAGGGTCTTGTTTTATTTTGTCCTCTGCGGCAATGCGATAGAGGGAATTTCATTATGCAAATCTATGTCTCTCTGCTGATGAGCATGCCCTCAGGCTTCTGTCTCATACACAATGGCTCTCACACACACTCACACACACACACACACACACACACACACACACACACACACACACAAACATTCAGTCACACACACTCATGCATATAAATACTCTCATCCATGCAGTCTGTGTCCCTTTTACCCACACACACTCTCGCACACACATGCTCAGACACTCGTGAAAACATGCGTGACTGTGCCACACAGACACAGTCACGCATATCATGTCTGAGACTGGAGGCACGGCGTGGGAGTGTGTGTGTCTGCATACGTGTGTGTGTGTGTGCGGTGAGGCTAAAAGGGGCTGCTTAAGGTTACAAACTGTTTCGGGGGTTACAAACCATTTCCCCCAATTCCCTTGTACATGGCTGCACTGGATACCCCTGTACACACAAACACAAACACAGTAGCTCCCGCACACACAAATATGCAACAACACACACGTAAAAATATAAAAAACAAACGCCCTAAAAAAAGGAGGCCCAAAAATCTGCACGCGAGCATGTACTTTAGCAGACACACGCATGAAAAATATCACGCAAATACATGTGTGCATGCAAAAGGTCAAATTACACAAACGCACAAAAGGAGAGCCCTACCCCATGTGGATGTGACCCAATGACCCTGCTGTCACACACAGTGCCCATCTGCCACAGAGAGGCACAGAGGGAGGGGACAAGGGTGGGGGTGTCTTGAGGGAGGGGGAGTGAGTAAGTGCTCCGGGGGGGTGGGGCACCGGAGCAACTTAGGAAAGAAAGAATGTGTCTTCACGGTAAATTTTCAGTTCACTTTTGCACAGATGTGCTGTTTGGTGCCTTGAGAAGTTTTAGTGGTTTTAGATCCCCCCCTCCGTTCTTCCTCCATGCCCTCCCCCTCCAAATCAACACGACACACGCACACAAACACACACACCCAAGAAACAAAATGTATTCCTGTTAGCCCGAGGCTGATCTATACAGAACCTCCTGTCCGCTGTCTCCTTAAAACTGGAGCCGTCTCAGGCTTCTTATGGTAAATAAAGAAAATACTTAGAGAAGCAGGCGGACTACTGTCCTGAATGTAGAACAGATGAGGAACAGAGAGGGAACAAAGACGTCAGAGGCGAGGGAGGGTTGGCAGGGGGAAGGAGGAACTTACTGTTGCCATGTAAAAACTGTGCATCTCCACGTTTTAATTTCCATTGATGGTATTATATCAGCCTAATTCTGCAGGCTTATCAAATCGCTTACAAAACAGTTCATTAAATTAAAACCACTGTAGATATGAGGTTTTCCTCGATGCTGAAACTTGTAATATTGATAGGAAATCTGTTCCAGTTGAAAAGGAAATTCATAGATGTTTTATGGAAACTTTTTGGTGCACAGGCGTAGCTCCCAAATAGAAACAAAGACAGGGAGGATGGGTCTGTCGTGCATATCTGGTTATAGTTATGTGATGATGGATGATCTGCAGTTACATCGGCCAGTTACTGCTTTTATATTATATCAAATGGCATCCACTGGCAATATGATGGCAGTTCCTCTCTGACCAAAGCGGCCTGAAAACAGCCTGTTAGACCCGCAATAAAGTTTTATATTCTGTGCAGATGATGTTTCATTATTTTAGCGTTCAGTTATATTTTTTAGCAAATTAATTTTTCCTTTTAAATGCCAGCTATAGCCGCATGCAAATATTGGACATTGGCAATTTTAGTCTCATAATATCAGTACTGGCCCTTGAAACTCATTTATGCAGAATCAGGGGGAAGCGATGGAGGAGGACGACAGGGAGAAGTATGAAAAGTGGGAAGAAGGCACCCGGGCCTCCTCCCCGGAAGAGAGGAGGTGGAGGGAGGGCAGGTTGTGGAGCAGGAGAGCAGGGGGTGCGAAGGATATCCAGAGGGGACCAACTGTAGTGGTGTCAGACGGGGCTGCTGCCAGCACACATCCTGCCAACACACACCAGGAGCCAGACACACACACATGCGCACACACACCCTCAGGCCTGGCCCTAAGTGTGTGAACAACTCTGCCAACTGTACCCCCACCACAACCGCCACCCCCACCACCCATCCACCCTCACCCCTAGAGACCCAATCTGGAATCGGTCTACAGCGACAACTCTGGTGCCAAGCTCACCCTGCTGCCGGCCCTGCTCGTGTATATTTCACTGAGTTAGAGCGCGGGTTGACTGAGCTCTCGACACAAAGACTGATTACACATCACAGCGCTTGGAGGTCGAAATGCATTTCATGCTGTGAATTGTTTGAGAATATTTGTATTCTTCCAAAAGCAAAATCATCCTGGATCTTGTGTAATGCTAGGAGCAAAGTTGTCAAGAGATTGTTTTCCATAGGCAACCATTAGCCTTTGAGAACCTTTGTGTACATACCCGCAATTTATTTGCTCCCCAGGGTGAAGTGGTGATTCAGCTGCCACATGTAGTACCATTTATGGCTTTTGTTCTGGATTTAAATTCCGCTCACAATGTTTGTTGCATGACATCTCCTCTCTTAGTTGTCCTCATCTGTATAAAATACATGCAATCTTATGAGAAATGCCTCAAAAATCATTGTTAGAAATCCCATAATGCATCTTTAAACCTCTTCTCAGCCCAGCCCCCAGCCTCCAAGCGACACTAACCCCTAACCCTCTTAATTCCCTAATCATGTTTATGCAAATTCCATTTGTATGTAATGTGTGTACATAATGGATGCTGCTATCACCTATGGGACAGACCTGGCTTATATATGCAGGTTTCTCTATTACAGGGAGGCTGATAAAGATTATATGTGGAGTCTGCAGATGGGAGAAATGGGTTTTTGATATTTCAGACAAGCTAGGCTCCCAAATCTGATTATGTAAAGACTGTACTGTAACCTGGGGGTGCTGTGTAGAGTCATATTCAGAGATAGTTTGGTAAAATAATGATAAGATTTGGTTAAAGCATTGCCACTGTGATCACTCACAGCTGTCTCGGGTTGTTTTTCACAAAGTTATCTCAAATGGTAGTCTGAAAAAGAGCTGAGGTGTGTGGGCTGTGTCTTTGCATAAATAAGGACAGGGCAACAATAAACAAGCCTAAAAGTCTACAGCCATGCTGGCAGCTCTGTGAGGGTGGACTTAGTCACAGTGGCACGTTAGCATGCCACACAATGCTCACTCTAATCCTAACCCCATGCTCCCAGTGACAATGCTAACATACTGATGTTCAGCAGGTATAATGACAACGCAATCGCCAGAATAGATGTTGCCATTGTACTGTGGATCATGGACATGTAACATTTGTATGTTATAATGAAGCAGATATGTTGAAACTTTACATTTCAACAATGCTGTGGTTATTGTGTGGTTATGCGTCATAACTACACAGCACTTGCTTATGGTTATAAAAAGATCATGTCTTGGTTTGAAATACCCTGTTTGGTGGAACAGTTGCTGCTGTTGCAATGGCTCACTAAAAAACAACCAGTTGTTTGTTGGTCCTCAACAGTAGTCTGCAGTTGTCATGCCCAGTGAAATCTCAATAGCTGGCGCACTATCATAGAATATGGAGATGATTGATTTGTTTCACTGGGGCGCCCACGGTTGGCCTTGAGTCAGAATATATTCGATACAAAAAAGAAAGAAATGGGTGAGAATTACAGTCCTGCAATGAAAAGGTCCCCACCATAAACACATGCTTTATATATGAAAACATTGTATGTTATATCAGCCGCCATTGGAGCATACCTGAAAAGCTATGTTAGCCCAGGCACACCCAAGGAGGCTAAAAAAAGCGCACCTTAAGAGCACCTGAACAGACACCATTGCTTTATTTTTAGTGTTATCTGCTGTAACCCTCCATCATCTTAGCTCCAGTTACACTCTGCATGTGTCATACCCCATAGCTTCCATCGGGTCAAAGACCATGTCCCAGCCTTCACTGAACAGCCTTGAGTTCAGCGTGTTAGCATTGCTAATTAGCACTCAACACAAAGTACATCTGAGGCTGATGGGAATTTCATTAGTTTTGAGAGGTATTAGTCATGAACCACAGTATTGGACTTCATTAACATTTTGACCTGATGATTGTGCGAAATGAAAAGCTAGAGTCATTAAAAATCAAATGTAGGTGTACATGAACATCTGTAAAAAGAAGTTGTCCAAATCCATTTGGTGGATGTTGAAATATTTCACTGGATAAGTGAATCCTTTGATCTTCTGGTGGTGCTACTGAATGAAAACTCACCAGAATCAATAGGATCCATCCTCTTGGGATCATGAATGTCTTTACCAAATTCCATGGCAATCCATCCAATGGTTGTTAAGATATTTCAGTCCAGACCAAAGTCTTGAACCAATCAGCAGACCAGCATTGCCATCCATAGAGTCGTGCCCCTAGCAAGGCAGAGAAAAAAAGTAAACATCATGTGGAAGAACTATAAAAAAGGGGTCAAAACGTTCAAACAAATATTGTTCCGATTATAATATCATAAAACAGATGAAGAGAAACAGATGTTCAGTATAATGACATACAATTTCATACTGAAATGAAAGCCTTGAAATTATTTCCTAAATACTTGGAATACTAAAGTGAATTGTTTGTGCTTGTTAGTCCATGTAAAGCAAACTGGTTTTTGATTTAATTTAGGCTCTTTTTACTTTTTTTTTTTTTTTTGGTTGGGAGGGGTTTTAGTCATCGTCAGGCAAACTGGATGCTGGTTGTTTTGTACCAGCAGCCTGTATCAACGTATCAACTCATCTGGTGATCACCTTACAGGGATAATGCTCCATTCTTCAGAAGTTCATGATTATGTTGAATAAGTTGTTCTCTTACAAGCTTGAGATGTATACATTGAGATGTCTTAACAGCAAGACAAACAAAAGGGTAATCGCCTTGACTCTGAAGCTAACATCGGAGCAGGCATCCTACAATTTACTAAACAAACTCCATCCCTTTTGCCTGTAAACGATTTCCTATTATGAACACATGTTGGAGATGAATCACTCCTTAGTTCAACTCTCAGAGAGGACATTTCAGACAAGTTCCCCCTCCTGTTTTCCATTTGGCTGTTTAATTGTCTCAGCGCTGTCAACAGACTATCAAGGTAATTAGCCATGACTGCACAACAACACAATCAGACAGACAGGAATGAACTGCAGCCTCTGAACATGATACTTAGAGAGGGAATGGGTGGGAACGACTTAATGTGGGCGCATGTATGCACACACACGGGTATGCACACATCCGGGCACACATAGACACGGACACACACACACACACACTTCTCATGCACAGTCATTACCGTACCCTGAGTACATAGTTCCATGCCACACATTATATTTCCTTCGCCAACCATAACCCTCCACCCACCTCCTCCTTAATCCTTCTACCTCTTACAACTCTCTCTCCCTCTCATACACACACACAGTTACAAAACCAAAACCTCATTTCCTCTGTGCCTCGAGCTATAGGAGCAGTGTTAATTGCGAGAAGGTGGGGAGTGAGCAAGGGTGTGCTTTTGTGTGTGTGTCAGTGCACAGGAACATGAGCTTTATAGGTGTGTGTAAGCCGTTGCAACTGTATACGTGCACATTTCTATATGTGTGAGTGTGTGTGTGTGATCGTTTTCTTTTAAGTGTGTAGGCAGTCTCTCCTATGCCAGTCTGGGCATAGCTCCAGGGTTTCCTGCGCCACCTGGGCATCTGTGAGTCCCTGGCCTGTCATTGGGTACTGTCCCAGCTGGAGTGTGTATTTCTCCCCGTGTATATGTTTGTGTTTGTGTGTGTCAGCTGGGGCCGCCCATGATGAGCCTTTAGTGCCAGCAGCAAACACCATTGTCTTATCCATGTCTTATCCTTTGAGCCATGGGGCCCCATACACAAACACACGCACATACACACACTCAGAGTGTACATCTGGTTCCCACCTCCGCTTTCTTCTCTACACAGTGAGTGGATACTTCCCTTTGAAAAACATTACCAATAAAAAAGACACAAGGAATTAAGAGAGGGAAAAGAATTCGATTAAACAGTCACCATTAAGTAGCCAATGAAGCTTTCTGTGCCCACTTGCTTAGACTATACATACACCATTAGCTGTTCAGGCCATGGCAGGCTTAAAAGTACCCTGACTCAAAGGTTATCTACCTCCATTGAGCAGAGCTAATATTAGATTAGCTCTATAGCACTATGTGAGTGAAAAAGGGGGACCATTCTGGGCAGATTGGAAAAGGAAGAGATTATATTGACTTTGGGGTGGCCATTGTCTCTGCTCTGTTGAAACACAACAGAATTTACAGATATGATCTATCTTTTAAAGAGAACATTTTTGTTAAGAAAAAAAAAAAGACGTAACAATAAGGGCTGTAAGCAGTGCCAAACCTGCCCCTCCCCCCAAAATTATTATTATCTTTTATATTACAAACAAAAATTATAAATCAACACAAATAAATCTCTTCGTAGATGATTACCCTACGCCGTAGCCTACCGCGTAGCCGGATGTGCACTCCCCCAGAAACTACACATCTCAGTGACGCAGACCTCCTTGCTATTTGTTTTGAGCCGAAAACCATTTCCCTCAGTGGAAACAAAGCTTTTATATACTTTTATTTCACATATAAGACATAATAAATTGTTAAGACAATAAAGCCTCCATAACATAGCAGTTTAAGTCTTGTGTTAGAGTCATCTTGGCTGCCTATGAGTAGAGGAAAGTCCGCTAGCCACTACGCTAATTTATGCAATGTAAAATGTCATAGGCTTATACTCCTAAACTTCTCCAATCAAACTTTATAGCACTTCACAGAAACCCTACCGCCAGCTAATGTTTTGGAGGTGTAACTGCAGAGCGGCACAGACACACCACTGCACAAGTGTAAATGTTCACAATGCCAGTCTACCATAGATTTTAGGATTATATTTGCTGTATTTTTTTTTTTTTTTTTTGGTGCCCATGGCAGCAATATATGTAGCCTATAGGAAGATCCACCACTGGCTGAGAGGAGGGGTAAACCCACCAAGTTCAAATACCATTATATTATACAGAAAAAAAGGTAATTGCACATTTTGTGGGTGATACACAGAATATTATTATGTCTTTACAGTAATTTATAATATAAATCAATGGTAAAAAGCCTCAAGGTGATGTAAAAAAAAAAAGAAGCAGTTTTTGTTTCATGATGGCCATGAAAATGTCATGTTATCTGCCTTTATTAACCACTACATTATTGTGAATAGGCAATACAGTTAAAAGCTGAAAGAGGTAAGAAGTAGTTAAGTTATAGGTGCTGATAAGGTAACCCGGTTAAGAGACGATAGAGCTAATGCATTATAGAGTCCTAATATTACTGTCAGTGGACATAGGCATTAGTAACTGAGACAAAATTAATCACAACAACAACAACAACAACAAGAGGGCAGAAGAGAAATGGAAGTGTAATAAAAGAACGTCCTTGGTCCTCTCTGTTGCTGAAATTGCCCTCAAAATGATGCATTCTCTCCAGATGATTATGGGAAAGTGGTCCAAAGCTTTGGTGGTGAAAACAATTTTAAGAGCATTCAGGTAGGGGTCAACAGATCGCTGTGTACAGAAACACTTCAGGGTTGAAACAATACACCCAGCCTCGGTACAATAATACTTCTGGCCTCGGGCAACACACACACAAACTTACACCTCTATGTTCCCTGCCCACTGTTGCCCCAAGGTTGAAACTCTAAACCTAATCACTCAGTGCTCAGTAGAGGCAACACTCCGCACCGCAATCTACCAACCTAATCCCTCCACACATTTCTTTCTTGTGTGTGGGTGTGTGCATGTTTGCATATAAGCAGATGCCCTGTACCTTTGCATAAACAATAGAGGAGCATGTCTGTGTGCTTGGGTAATTTCTTATTTCTTTTTTATCTCCCACTCTTGCGTGGAGATGTTAGAGCTGTGGAGTAGTGAAGCATCAAGGTAAACTGCCAGAGTGCATGCTGAAATGCCGCATGTGCTTTCCTATAGCTGAAACTTGCAGTGTAGGCTGGTGTGCCTTTAGGGCCTACATGGTCTTCATTTGTGGGTATATAGGCTGGAATTAAGCACAGACTAGCCTGCGATGAAGTGATGCTCACCCAAATTTATCATAATGTAAATAGAAAGCTATTAATCATGATAATCATTATCATTAAAATAAAAATACAGATTTGAAAATGGTTAGGAGCTCTGTTGAACCTTTTAAAACCTTTATTACCAGAGCATAGTACATAATATATCACGTACAGGGGTGTGGTAGTGGTCGCAAACGTGGAACTGGTTATCCAGGGCCCTCAAAAAGCCTGGACTGAAAAGTTTAGTTTTGTTTGATATTTTTCATTTATAACTAGTAAGTAGCATAACTACTTCAAAATTGGCTGAATAATCCAGGTGAAAGACTGAACTTTGTATAAAAAAAATAGTGGCCTCGTCTCTAAATGCAGCTTGAGCCGAGTGACTGACTGCTTATGCTGCTGGAGCACCAACGTACAGTCATGTCTTTCCTCAAGAAAGTGAAATCAGACAAAAAATGGAAAGAAGAAAGGAAAAGAAAGTGACTTTTTTTTTGAGAGTGAGTGTGTGAGAGAGACATGGAGTGAGTGTGTGAGAGAGACATGGATCAAGACCCCACAGAAATCGCTTATGCATGGGAGCCAGAATTTGGAGCCACGGCCCCTTTTTGAATTATGTACGAAAGAAAACTGAAAATACCAGTGATATAAAAATAGACAATTTGATTATTAATTAAAAATAAATTAATTATAATTTTACACTATGTTCATATATGATATTTAACAAAAAATACTATAAGTTTGATTTTTCTTTTTGGTCCATTTCTGTGTTAGTTTTTCCAATTATTCACATTAAAACTGGTATTTTTGTTCTTTATGAACGCATCATAATTCCTCTTTGTTGATTGGCTGGTTTGCCAATCAGGGTAAATGTCAGGTGGGTCATGGTCATGTGAGGAAGCCGGCTCCTGTCATCATGGCGGATAACAGAAATTATTAAGTTATAGTGGAGCGAAATGAAGAAACCATAAAAGCTATAATACTTACGCGCAAAGAATATCAAAACTGACCAAAACCAAAACTGTCTTTACTGTGTGTCACACCGGAAGAAGATAAGGCTGAATAACTTACCCACGTCGCGACTGGCTAACGTTAGCTTAGCAAAGTGAATTTTAGCTTTGCTGCTAAGGAAAGGCCTAATGAAAACGCCACGTCTAAAAGGTGAGTAAGCTTTGTTACGGTTATTACATGGGCATTTGCTGTATTTCTGTGTCGTATTACCGACTTCTGTAATGAAACTGTGCGCTACTTTACGCTTTAAGTGTGTTGGACGGTGTGGCTGGTGTTTGTCAGCAGTGGTATCCCTGTTGCGTTCAATGTCCCATCACTGTCCTGTGCGCGTGGGCCCGCACGCGTTCTTTAGCATGCAGGTGTTCTCTCCCATACTCTTAGTTTGAAGCATTAGCCTAGCATACAGTGTAGTGTTTCTAAGATTTTACATATTGTAGCTTCTTTGCTGAGGGATTATTTAATCATGACCACTGTTGATTTGTGCCGTGAAGCCTGATAAGTTTAAATTGAACCTTGGATTGAGTCCATCGCAGATCCTTTATGTGTCTGTCCATAATGTCTGACATTTCCTCCTCTCACTGTCTACCTGCTGTTTCTGAATGGCGATATGACTGTTCAAGTATAACCTGCTCAGAATCTGGAACATACTGCCTTTCTGTGATCGTGTTGGCATGGCATTTCTCTTATGGAGGAGTTGTAATGTATCATTTCATGACTCAAGCCTGGGGGCCCCAGCCATCTCAAGTCCCCCTCACCCACTACCCAGTGTGAGTCTGTTCATTGTATACAGTATGTGCACTTAAGCATTGGGAGGACA
The DNA here is from genome assembly GCF_041903045.1 of Epinephelus lanceolatus. NCBI lineage: Eukaryota > Metazoa > Chordata > Actinopteri > Perciformes > Serranidae > Epinephelus > Epinephelus lanceolatus. The sequence goes on along the minus strand of NC_135755.1, from coordinate 28,378,788 downwards.
GACCAAGATGGCTCTCTGTATGAAATAGATGTATGTCTTACAATGCGTATACACCATCGATGCATCCATCCTCTGTCTTTGTGTGTGCATGTATGTCCTGGTATACTTTAAAGGAAACTCTTGCAATTGTAGGAAACTTGTAGGCAGCTTAAGTAGAAGATTTATATGTGCAGAAATATATATGTATGCATTAACATACAGTGTGTGTGTATATATGTATATGCGTGTGTGTGTGCGCTGGTGTGCATTAGGTTTCGGGACTCAGCAGGGGTCCCATGAGGCTGATTAGTGTACCCTACCAAATGTCATTAGGGTGTAATGAAAAAGCAGCCCTGTTACTAATGCATAATAAAGTGAATGGGCTGCTACATTACCGCAGAGTCCAGACTACGCCTGTTGGCACATCAGCACTTCATAGTATGTGTGTGTGCGTATGTGTGTAGCAACCGTACATCAAATATCTGAGGAAAAGATGACGGAAACAGAGTTAGCACTGACAGAACGCCAACGTGAGTGTGTGAGGGAGTGAGAAAGGAAAGAATGAGTAGGACGTTTGAATTGTGTTAGATCTCATATGTGTGTAATTGTGTGTGTGTGTGTGTGTGTGTGTGTGTGTGTTCAGTGTAAACATTGGCCTGTATGCAAAAGCATACAGGCCAATGTTTACGTGGAGATACTGTATTTTTGGATGTATGTATGTGTGTGTGTGTGTGCACACTGCACGTGTGTATGTCTGTGTATCGGCTCTGCGACTCCATCTACATTTTCCAAGAGTAATATCAGTGGCAGGGCCAAAGGAAGTGCTTTCATTCAGTGGTTGATACAGTAATCACAGTGAGGGAGAAGTAATAACTGTCTACTATGCCGCTATTTAACTACTGTGGCCTTGACTTCACTATTGACTGCATTAGAGGCGTTGCATTCAGCTGCGTTACACACTTGTGTGTGTGTGTGTGTGTGTGTGTGTGTGTTTGTGTGTTACGGCCTTGTGAGGGGCGCTGTGGAGTGCAGTGACTGGTTGCTCATTGTGCCAGCAGATAAATATAAAAAGTGTAAAAAAAAAAAGGCCCTGTTGCTCTGAAACGTTAAATGGCTGTCTGTGTTCCTTTTCCTCGACAGGGACCACAGTGAAGGGCGTATGAGGATGCGTGTGTAATCCATTCCGCTCTCTCTCTCTCTCTCCTCCCCTCTGTCTCTGTCACAGCATCATCTTTTTCTTTCTAAGTCCCTTCAGAATGATTGAATATTTACTCTCATTTAATGTTACTGTCCAGAAGTCATTGGGCAACAGAGACCCACATATACACAAATTCGCACACTCACAGCCTAGTCTACCCATTTAATTAAGCACTCTATGAATAATTCAGTTTGAGCCTCTGGGCTGAAGATAATTATAACGATCAGGATAATAATGTTTATTTTGCTTTTTATTGTATTAAGACATCAATATCTCTGCAGTGCAGTGTGGACAGTTTGCAGCTACACTTCTAATGCCTGAAGCACCACCTCTAATATCGAAATGGCAGAGTGTCTGCGTTTGTGTGCGTGTTTGTTGCAAAGGGTACTTGAATATGTTTTGTGAGAGCAAAGTTATGAAGTTATTAGATTTGGCCTCCTTCATGATGTTTTGATATTCTATATCCCGGATCTAAATATGGATTGATAGTAATCCCAAAGGTCACTGTTTCAGTTCCAACACTTCGACTGTGACCTTGAAAACTGTGACTGTTCTCACTCCCAGTAGAAATATCAGAACCTATAATCCTCAGTTTAGTGGATCAATGATATATAATGTGATTACAGTTGGGCTCGCTGGGCACAGCAGCTGTTCTCCACCCTATGTGGCCTCTATCAAGTTCTGATTAGTCAATGATTGTCTATTCTTTGCCGGGCATATGGAATCAGCAGTCTATTCGCTGTTACTGTATAGTCATTGATTAACCCCAGCAACAGATGTGGGAACAGTGATTGTGCTGTATTGTTGGTCTGCACCGCAGCATATTGCAACACACTGAGTAGTCTTTTCCAAATGCCTGCAATTTGCTATTCTGTCTGAAGATTATTGTAAAACTTTTCTTCTTTATTCTTCGGCCAAGAGGTTGGAGAAAGTGAAATGAGCGAGACCGGGTTATGTGAATTTTTATCCGGTGATGTATTGCGGTTTTCTGTTAACTGGTATTGTACGTTATTCTTCGTCACCACAATCAAGTATTGCTATTTTTAAAGGAGCAATCATCTTCGTCTTGTCTCATAGATTTGCTGTCAACATTATAGTTATCTATCTATCCATCCCAGCCTTCCATCCATGCCTATTCCCATCCATCATCAACCATCCCCCATGTACACACAAACCTCCCAACACACACATCGCATCTATTCTATTAGGCCTGAGATCCTTAAAGTCTACCATTGATCACTCCCCAAAGCTCCAGGGCTTCTTTTCAGACACCCAGCCTCACTGAGAGGCCTGCCCCAGTAAAGGCCTCTCCCCGTGGGTTTCAGCGGCAGGGAAAAGTCCATCTGTGGAGCCGGACCTGCTGGAGTTAACCCATCAGTCACTAGCGCTGATGGATAGCCCAGACAGACAGGGAGGTTGTTAGAGTGCATGTAGACACACACACACACACACACACACACACACGGAAGCAAACTGAACAACAGATTGACAGACTGCCTGTGTGTGTGATTGTGTGTGTGTGTGTGCGTGTGCATGTGTGGGTGGTGTACAAGTCCAAGAAACTTGAGAAACTTTCAAGTGCCTGTTGTGTCCCCTCAGCGTCCGCCTCATTTGATTAGAGGCCTGAAGGGGCCCTGTGGATCAATAACTGACTTGGGTTGGCCCCTGCAGCTTTGGACACACACACTGAGTCAAACACACACACATGCACAGAGCTCTGCAGCAGTTCATTTAGGCCAAGCCGTCAATCATCAAAGTGTGGACAGGTCCACTCTGGCCCAGTATATCTAGGACACTGGAGGGGGCTTATGTTCATGTGTGTGTGTTTATGCGGATGAGATATTATGTCTGCTTGGTCCATCTGTCTTGTGCATATGTGTATGTGTGGGTACCAATTAGTTCATGTTCCTTGTTATCCACGCCAGTAATGGCACGCCGATATGAACAGGTGGGTCCATGTCAATAATCCTGAAGTCAGACAGATTTTTTTTCCCTTTAATCCTCATTTAACCAGGTGTGATAACCTAAGAAACATACTGATTTGACTCGTAGGTCGGCCACTGGGAAAACTGTGTACACACATATACACACACAGGCTGGATGATGTCACCACCCAGTATGACCACAATCCCCCACCACTGAATATTAGGTTAACTGCTGTGCTCAAGGGCACTTTGACATTAATTGTGGAGGGAGGTTAGAGCATTTTATCATCCAAATTTTCCCATGTGGCCCAGTAATTGGAACGGTTGGAACAAAAGAACCATTAGGCGACCACCTGCAGCTTTATAAAGTGGATAAAAGACATTAAATAATGAAAACAGCATCTTTGTACATGTTGAATACTTAAATAAACACAACAAAGGCTTCTGTTTAATTGAGCTAAAAGTGATATGTCCACTTTCGAGGCAGTTTGAAAGTACAAAGTAGAATGTATTAACATCAATAAATCATTGAGACGGGTTGTTTTTGCAAATTGGCAAAGCTGCTTAAAGGCACAAATAAACTCTTGTACCATAATTTTAAGTGATATAAAACTTCTGCTTTCACTGTTCTCTCTTCGAATCCTCTTAACTTATCAGGATGTATATTTACTGTCAAAGGCTGCAGGGCTGTTATTGCCTTTTCTCCCCCTTTTTGCTCTTCAAAACAAACTCACGGTATAACAACACTGAGGCAGTTCAATGTATATAGTATATCCACTGATCAGCCAAAACATTAAAACTACAGACAGGTGAAGTGAATAACATTGAGCATCTTGTTTCAATGCAATGTTGTGCTGGGAAACTTTGGGTCCTAGCATTCATCTGTATGTCACTTGATGTGCTCCACGAATCAAACAAGTTGCAGACCAAATACTCCCCTCGTGTCAACAGGACTCCCCAACGGCAGTGGCCACCCTAGCAGGACAATGCACCATGCCGCACCGCAAAAATCGCTCAAGAAAGGCCCAAAGAACGTGACAAAGAGCTCAAGGCATGGACCTGGCCTCTGACTTTCCCAATGTGACTGAGAATTTGTGGCACGTGGCGGTACCCAAGAGGTACCCCCCAATCCACGATGGGGCCTCCTTGGATTGGACTTGACTCTGACCTGTTGGGGCATGGATACAGGATCTCCAGGGGGGTCCTCTGGTGTCTGGCACCAGGTTGTTGGCATTCAGATCTTTTGAGTCCTCTGGGTTGTGAGGTGGGGCACCAGCACGTCCCACAGATGCTTGAGCGGATTGGTATCTGAGGCTTTTTGAGGCCAGGTTGAGGTCTTGAGCTCTTTATCACATTCCTCAGGCCATGGCATGGTGTATTGTCCTGCTGGGGGAGGCACTGCCATCGGGGGAGTACCATTACCATGGGGGGGGGGGGGGGGGGGGGTACTTGGTCTGCAACAATGTTTGGGTGGGTAGAGTGTCAGGTGGCATCAACATGAATGCCAGGACCCAAGGTTTCCATGCTTAGCATTGCATTGTAACAAGATTATTATTATTATTCACGTCATCTGCCAATGGTTTTAAAGTTTTGGCTGATCGATCCTGTTTTCTGACAAGAAGTGTCGGTGTTATTGTAAAAGTGGTGCTTATTTAGATATGCAGTATAGTGTCTAGCAGGCCAAAAAATATGTCTCAATTTAGCTAATATTTCTCATTGCCTACCCCTCTAAGGTCTCATATTTAAACACTGTTGGCCTAGAGGTTAAGAAGTTCAGTCTTGCATGAGAGATCCCACATTAGAACCTAAGGGTAAAAAATCAGCCGAAAGGTGCAAATTCATCCCAACTGAAGCCGTCCTCAGGTCCAGGCATGCCACAGCGGGGTCAGCACTCAGTCCTAGTGGTCACTTTGATGCCCCTTGTAATCCACTTGTCCAAGCTAAATGGAAACATTTGTGTTCGACAAACAGCCTGTCCACCCACGGGCGTCTTTTACTGAAAACCCTGTAGACGCCACCGCAGCTGACCACATTGCTTCTCACTCAATTTCACCATACGCACACACTTAAACACACGCTGTCACCTTCCCTGGGGTGCTCTCCGGCCACCGAAACACGGCCCAACGCCCACGCCGCTGTCACTCACTTGTAGCTCCGCCCGCCTGCCTGCCTTCCCACACACTCACACGCGTACACACATAAACACAGTCATCGGCCGCCCACACGTGCCAGTTAACCTACTAATGAGGCGGCATGGGCCATGTCGTGTTCCGCTGCCCCCACGGGGCTGACCGACCTGTCTGCACGTCAGTTTTATTCCCGCCCACGCTGACTGCCTGATGGACTGCCTCGCCTAATTGACTGACTGAATTACTGACTGACCGTCTGGATGACTGACTGGATAAACATGTAGCATGCTGGGATAGCGTGGGCGTGGGAACTTGAAGCGAAGCATGTGGGTGTAGACTGGAGCGTGAAGGGGTGGATAGCGGATGCTGTAGCTGTAAGGGACTTGGCCAGAGCAAAGACTTACATAAATACTCTTTTAATATTCCTATATGGACTCATAGCATGTTGTAAGTATTGCTAAGTAGTGTTTTTTGCTCCCTACATACCAACTGCAGTCCTTGTGGTATTTTTCAATCTTCCTTAAATGATTCCTCGACATCACTGTAGGGTACAGTTTCACTGTAGGAATAAATAGTCGTGAATGATCCGACTCATTAGACCATTTCTAAAATTAATTCTGCTCAATTTAAAAAGTATTTTTCATAGCTTCAGAAAATAAAAAAAATAAAAAAAATATTCAGTTTTTATGGCAATAAAGAGGATTTAGCACATTTCTTTAGTAGACGTTATAAGACCTGAAGCTGTGTTCACCTAGGAAGTGTTGGCAGAGCATTTTTTTTGCACTCTGCTTAAAGTGTGATAGTGAACACATTGTCAGCAGAATGTAATAGATCTGTGCAAAAGAAACAGTTAATTCAATAAAATTTTCTCTCATTAAACATGTTACACACCTCCTGTTCTCACACTGTCAGAATAATGGTTGGGAGTGCTCAGGCTTAGCTGTAACAATTAAAACCAAATGGAAGTTTGTTGTTTCCTACGCAGAATGGATGGACAGTTATTTTAGTGCCAATTGATATGCAGCACCTGTCTTGCTTTCCCTTTGAGCGAGTGTACAGTGTCATGTGTGTTTCTGTACGTGGCAGTGTGTGTGTGACTCATGCCAGTCCTTGGGTGATGATCATCTATTGTGAGCGTGGCAGCAGCCCGAACACTTGACTGCACAACTGTTAATTTCTCTCTCAGTGCATAAATTAATAGTTCATAAATAAGCGAATAAATTAAAGAATGGATGGGAGGAGAGAGAGGGAGGAGAGGAATGGGGGCAGGAAAAACTTTCTCATCAGAAAAATTTAATTTCTCACTCCGACACCCACGAGAACGGGGGGAGGGAGGCTCGGGTGGCGGGTAATGGATGCGAGTGTATTGTGTGTTTGCGCGCACGTGTGTTTCCGTGCAAAAGGGATTCATTTTCAGCCTTTCTATCACACCCCTCTGAGCACTGACATGCTGGCATGTTTTTTTTTTTTCTTTTCCCGAGATCCACATTCGACAAACATCTGTGCCTATTACTGAACGCACACACAACTAAGAGGCCTGACAGAGTTGGTTTCTTTTTTTATTATGAGGAGCCATGATGTACCAAGGCACTGGTACAGTTTTAACTCAGTTTACTGATGTTTCAGTAACAGTACTTACATACCTCCGTAGTCTCAACCTTACAGATATTAGGAGAATGTCAAGCAGAACTGTTTGTTTTTAGAGGGGTGGAGATGAAAGGCGGAGCATGTTATTCACCTGTCTAATGTCTTATAGCTATATGGCCTATAAATTATAATAATGATATTTTTAGGCTGTGTTGTAATATACAGTATATATCCCGATAGTTTCTCTAAAAACACAACTGTATGATTTAACAAACAGCTGTATGATTTAACTAATAACTTGACTAATTACTCATATTATTTAAATAAAGTCTTTCCCTGATACAGTTTTTATATCATTAAAAAAACATTCATTTTTTTCTTTCATTCAATCTTTCTATATTTTTGTTCTACATATTAATGTACTTTATTTATTATTTACAGACTGACTGCACTTGCATGAATGAGAAATCACGTTCACCAGAAGGTCACTTTTACTTTGAAATCAGTTCTAACATGCTCTTACTGTAATGCCTAGTATACAACATGTATGTATAAGGAGAACTGGACACAGTGTTGGAGGCGGGCCCCATTCATTCCTGTGAAAGAGGCCAAAAACGTTCAGATGCTGTGTATAAAATTTATCTGATCTTCTGCATCTTTGGGCCCATGGAGCAAGCACACTTAAGACCTTCGTCAGCTGAGCACTAACTAATTATTTAATTATTTAATTGTCCGACTTTTTTATATTTTCGTAATGCTATCAGACCGAAGGTATCAAATCTTGATAGTGAAACAAGTCATTTCACAGGGGGTTGTGTGTCAGAAAAGTTAGTCCACTGATTTACACACGTCTCTTTCAAAATGCAAGTCTATGGGAAATAGAGATGTGCCATATCATCTCGTTCATTATAATACCGGTATATTTTTGAATATATGAAAAAGTTATATCGTGATACTTGTGATATTTCAACTTGTTGACACATTGACATCACACTGCTACCCACGGCAACAACAAGCATTGCTGAAAAGTGAAATTGTTACAGACTCCACGGTGGTTCCAAAAAGATGAGTAGCGTCAGTAGTGTGGAATAAACTGTGGTGTCGTTAGGCCTGGGCATCCTGCATGGTTTATGTACAGCCTTACTAAACAGCCCCGCTAAAACAGACTGGATGACATTTAAAACTACATCACTTATTTTGTTGCAATTCTATTTTCTTATAGTAAAAAAAAATTACTAATTTGTCGTATCGTCAAGAATATTGATTTCACAAAAATACCCGTGATGTTATTTTAGCGACATATTGCCCACCCCTAATGGAAAAAGAATCTTTTTGGGCCCAATGTCATCACGTGACAGTCCCAGAGGTTGTAATTCCACGGTGTGGCCCTTATGTAAAATTGGCCTCAAAGCCCAGTGCCCTTCTTGGGGGCTCGTCTGTTCCAGATCTGCTCTCCTGAAACTGATCTATCTCCAGATGATGGACCCACTCTGGGATCTTCCTCCATTTTTAATTGACACCAACTCAGGACACTGATTGACATGAAGCAAGTGGGCATGGCTGATAAGTGTGTGTAAATGAAATTGTTTTTCCCATTCATTGCGTTTCTGGCAGTCTTTTGCAATGTGTTGATCACGCGCGGTAAATTCGCGATGACCAAAAAAAAAAAAAGAAAAGTGATTTATTGTTCAGCACTAATACATTGCCCACCCTTATGTTGTTATGACAACACAGAGAAACATGGGAAGGTGTTACTTAAGTCCAGAAATCATTATTGCACATACAGTTCACCTTGGTGCAATTGTTCTATTCAGTGCAGTTTTCCTGTCAAATCAGAAAGCAATACTTTTCTGGGCAGTGCAATAACACAAACCTCCAGGGGTAAAAGGCACTGCTGAAATTAAGTTGTTGTTCCCAGTTATTTTTGACAGCATGCTAGTTGCTGAAATATGTCTTGAATATCATAGGGATATGGTGAAATAAAGTCAGGTGAATCAGCTGTCAGTGCAGCAGTGGCTTCTGACGGCTTTAATGCAGTAGCAGCCGCAGGAGAGTAAAAGCAGTTAGCAGCAGCAATAGCACACACCACCGGCAGTATCAAATCGAGAGAATGATGTGTTAAATATAGCACTTTGTTTTGTAGATGTGTGTGTACTGTAGGTACATAGGTCCTGATCAAAAAAATAAGCTGATGCTCAGCAGAATTTCCCTGATGATCTCCCATGATTACCTGTATCAGCCAATGATAAACTCCTATCAGTAGCGCTAATGCCCTCATGTTCCCGTCTGAAGCTAAGAGCTCCACTTTTGACAGCTCGTCTAATTAGTATGCAAAGAAGTCTAACTACAGAAAACTATTCATAAGCTAGAATCCCCCTTGGCATTTATAGATTGTTAAAACTAAAAGCTTTTCTGTTTCTTCTAAAATGTTACATCATTAAAATCTGATGAGCTGAACTTTAACTGTAGTTAATATTTGGTAAGCATGACATTATATCCCTAGTTCTATCCATTTTCATCATGGAAGTGGCTGTATCTTCCGTCTTGTCATTTCTCTAGACCTCAGTGAGCTTGAGAGTGGTTGCACAAGGTTAATATGGCTTGGAGGGCTCTCTAGGATAAAAAATGTCTGACATTTGTGTTTAACATTGACCTGATTGATTAAATCATCTTACATAAGCGGAGGATAGATAATGTGCAAAGGCTTGAGTCAGTTTTAATATAGCCACATTTTTGAGCCAACCTCCACATTATGTCTTACCCCAGCATCTTGTTTCAGATGGAAGTACATTGGATTACAGCAGCAAGACATTTGATTAGCTGCATATCACGAAATAATGTGCAAGTGTCCGCAACGTGCAATAATGTTTGTGATTCTGAATTTGTAATGTGCAAAAGCTGATTTCCCTTGCTAGTCATTAGCGTTTCCAATAAAGTGTGGATTGGCCCAGCGCAGATACTTGGCCAGCCGTTTGGGCTTAAGGATGACTCCTTTGGGTTGGAACGTGGCCACGCTGGTGAACAGCTATGTCGGTCTGTTTGTTTTGATCCACTCCTCAGCACAGCATGCTGTTTGGAAGACTTTTCCCAGGATTACATATACTATGAAAAGTAGTTCACTACACTCACTGGATTTCGCCCAAAGACTGCTGAGAGATGAAGCCTGCTGAGGTCTGCTAAGACTACTCCGATTCAATTATTTATTTTGGCGCGCTGCTTTTGGATGTAGGTCTTAGCGACTGAATGAATTCCTGAGACGCCTCTATGACTTTTCATTGTCCTGAACTGAAAATGATCACATGCTTGGTGGAAAAGAACAGACAAAACACCTTGAATCAATTACAGAGACACAAGAAAGAAGCTGAATGATCCAGGAAGTCGGAGCTGTGGCGGAAAAAGACACTAAAAATAGTTTTATGTGGATGTTTTGCAGCCATGCCTAGCCCACCTCTCTGTATAACACAGTGCTGTCTTTTTTTTGTGTGCAATATTTCTAAACTTTTCTTCAGTGCGATTGTCCTGAATGTGCCCTTGCAGAGAGCAGCCGACAGCAGACGCTGCAGAGATCCTTCCTATAAAAGTGTTTTTAATTTTTAATGCTGGCCCTCCATACTGGCAGAACTCCAGGCTGCCCGTGGACGGCCACCACATTTCACGCACTCACTGCCATGAATTATTCTCACAGAACATGCTCACACTCACATACACACAAAGACATGCCTGTATACAAACGCACACATACGGGAGCGCACACATGGAGGAAGCATGAAGCCCACAGTGGACATATGGAGGCAAGCATGCTCACCTACCTAATAAAATATGATCGTCGTACATGCACACACAACATGTTACTGTGATTCAATGTATCCAGTAGATCGCAGGCCATTTTAAGTATTAATCATGTAGGTAAACACAGAGACACAGTACTTATGCAAGAATGTACACAAAACTACTTAGAGAAGCAAGTGTGCACTCCCACACACTTCCAATGTTCTCTGTGTTATCTGACACATTACACACGCACATGCACACACTTCACCAGACACACAATGGATCCCTGAGCACACACAGGCCATTTGCAGTATTTCTTCTATTCAGTGTATTCCGTCCAGCTGTCAGCAGGCTGTCAGTGTGTTCAGTTGCCAGGCAAACAGCCCCGCCTCCTCCCAATAATAAAATATGCCTTTAAAATGTCACTCTGTCCCCAAAGAGCAAAAGCAGAGGCAACAAATCGATTCACATTAGTTGTTCAATTGACTTTGGCTTGAACTTAGCTCCCAGTCTCCCTTTGTCTCCCCCGTGTTCATTCTTTCTCTCTTTTTTCCTTTCTTTTTCTTTCTTTCTTCAGTTGGTTTTCAATATTTTTACCCCCGTCCCTCTCTAGCTGGTTTTCCTTTGTCCCCTCCTCGTAACCTGCTCTTTCATTTTGCGTTTACCGTTTCCAGGTTCACAGATCTCTCCTCCTCCTTCCTCCTCCTCACTTCTTTCTCACCTCTTCTCTATTTTCTCCCCCAGCTAATCTAAGCGAATGAATGCAGCGGCGGCGGCACTATTCACTCTCCCTGCCGACCACCGCCGTGGCAGCACTCATTTCAATTTTCACCTCGTTTTAGACTTATCACATTGACATCATTAAGGCTCCCTCTCAGCGGCGCACTCATTCGTTATCCTCTCCATTTTACACCTTTCTATCTCTCTCTCCCTCTGTTTGTGTGTGTCTCCCTTTCTCTCACTCCCCTCTCTCTCTCCTTATCTGTCTCGCTCATTGTCAGAGGATTTAAAAGGCTCTCTATTTGAGAGCGGTGAGTGTCTGGGCTTTGGTTTTTCATCCCAGTGACAGAAACCTGTTGGAGTCTCCTTATTCAGAATGAAAGAGTTGGACATTTTTGCCTTTTTAAAGGGGATAGCAGGGAGCGGTGTTGGGCTTGTAAGTCTGAAAAAGTGACACCTGACTCATGATATATCATTTCCCAATACAACCTTGGAGGAATATCTTTTATGTTAATTTCAAGAGAGCCCAGTGGAAGAGTTCAACTGGTAATTTTGAAGAAAATGAAGAGAATGATAATAAGATATCTGGAATAAGAAACTGTTGCAATATTGTGTTAATATACTCCCATACCAGTGAATGAAATACTATACTACATCAACAGAAGACTGCGTGACACATTACTAGTGCTGAAACAATGGTAAAAGATCAGTCGATCAACAGAAAATGTATTGGGAGCAAAACAAAATATGCAGTTTGAAGACATCACACTGGCCTCTTGGAATTTGTGATGAGTATTTTTCACATTTTATTATAACTGTTTGCACCTTCTGGGTCTGTGTGTGTGTGTGTGTGTGTGTGTGTGTGTGTGTACCATAATGGCAAAATGTGGTCCTGGAGGCACGTTTTGTAGTGGGAAGTACCACAGAAGTGGTTCTGAGTACCTTGCCAGATGTTTATGTCTGCCTGTCTGTCTGAGCACAGATGTGGATTTTGTCTCAGCAATAGCGTAACAACTATGCAGAATGCGGTCACAAACCTTTACAGGTGTGTAGTTGAGATCAAATGATGACTGAGTTCAAAGAGGGTGTGGGGGGTGTGGTCTGAGCAACATCGCCAAAGTAGGGGGGTAGCCCCCCCACACACACTTTATGCCCCTGACCCATGTTAGTTTTAAGTAGCGGATCAGTGTCACGGCTGGTGTGATTCCATCACAAGGTGGTCTCTACTTGAATAAAATATTGATTGGTTATTTGCAAAAATAATCTTCCTATTAATTAAGAAATAATCTTTGAGGTGAGGACAGGAAGTCCTTGAGGTGCTCACAAGAATGAAAATTTGAACATCTAATTTGCACCCTCACAACTGAGCAAACTCCATCTGCTGAGGAAGATGCTGTGATGCAATCAAAAGTTCCAGAACAACTACTAAGGGACCTTGTAGTGAGATTGATTTGTCAATATGCGCTGATTTATCAGCTGAACATAGATATTGGCTGATGATAGCCTTGTTGAATGCCATTGGCCTGACGGCAAATAAGATGACATTCACCATTGCCAGTGGCTGATGTTTTTCTGTTGTGTCCCATTAATTTTGCACAGGCTAAAAAGCAGGGCTCGAGATTAATGCCATCCTGTCTTCTCGGGGACAATAAAGAAAGAAGTTTTGGATGAACAGTGATCTTCCTCGTGATGTATTCAGTATGAAAGGAAGCAGTAAACTCACAATCTGCATGTCAGGGGAGGCACCCCATTTTTTCCCTCATAATGCTACATAGTGAACAATAAATCTGTGTTGAAATTGGCCGGAGGAGAGCTAGTTAACGTTCTATTCAGTAAAAATAAGTGTTCAGCGAAAGTTAATTACAGTGTTATCATCCTGTGTTTGCTGTGTAATCTTGTAAAATTTAGGTTTTGGCAAGACACTTAATACTATTGTTTGAAAGGGAAATTTGTTGAGGCTTTCACAGCAATATAAAGCAGATATTAGCTTTTTTTTTTAAGATGTTTTTCATGTGAAAGAAGGTTATATTAAAGGTTGTTTCCAGGGTTTTCCATAAGTGCCGGCCATTGGTCAGATAGCAGACATTACAACATTTCCAGCTGACTACTTTCTTACTGTTTCAAGTAGGGATGGGTAATATATCAAATATACTCGATGTATTATGGCTTGTTCCACGTGCAATAAATTGCAAATATCGAGTATAAATGGTCATCGTCTTTTTTTTTTTTAGTCACTGGCATAAAACTCACTTCGACGTTTCGGTTCTTTCACTCTCTCCTGTGGCTCTCTCTCCCTCTCACAGACACACTCACAGAAAGACTCACAAACAATATGTCACACTAACCATCCTCCGCCCATCCAGACCACTTTCTCTTGAGTGTTTGAGCATGTTTCTCATCTGCAGGGCTCCAGCTAACATTACTATTTAGTTGCATTTTGCAACCATGGAGCACCACTGTGATGACTTTAGTCATCAGATGTCCAGATCTTAAGTTATCAGAGAAACAATCTGAGTTAAAGTAATGCAGTAGTTTGGCTGAAATAATCCTAACCTGGTCTATTCAGTGTTTTTACCTGTTGTAATTATTGAGTCTGTTTGGAGGAGGAGGAGGAGGAGGAGGAGGACACTGCAGATAACTTGGCTCCTGAAGCCTGATGATTTTAGCTGCATTTTAATTGGGAAAGGTTTATTTTATCCCTGGAGTGATAGCTGACAGGGTGGCTAAATAACATAAGACACCTGTGTGATGATAACTGGACATAAAAAAAAAGAATCAACGCAGTGTTGATTGGTATTATGAATGTAACATGTCTGTCAGATAGACTTCATCAGTCATGCCACTCTTTGGTATCAGAAACAGTCTAGCATTACTATTTTCAGTTTATTCATCATCCAACTAAATGGCTAAATAGCATACTTTGTTGGATAATTTATTTTTTTGGCGCAGGGGGGTAATACTTCTCATCCGATTCAAAGATAGTGTAATATGGGGCTAAATGACCTTAAACCTATTCAGTTATTTGTTTTATGATGACGATTTTTTTTGTTGCCCTAGCACAAAAGGATGAATCAGTAACAACAAAAACAAACTAAGCAACAACAAAACACATTAGTATCAGCTATCAGCCAAAATGTTATATGAAACATTAGTATCAGCCCAGAATTTCTCAAATGGTGCGTCCCTTTTTGTCAACACGTCTTAGCACTACACAGTATATTTTCATGGATGTACTTTGTGACATTGGGGTGAAACTAAAGCCCAACAGTAGAAACACTTCCATATCTCAGCTTGGCAACATTCTGTAAAACATTAAGCTGAATTAAAAAGATGTGGCTTAATCTCTGTAATGTCATGTGAGTAGCCCAGAGCTCCTCCTGCAGCACTCTACTGTACTCTGTGTTTATGCATACAGGCTCGGAGCTACATGTTTGCCCGGCTACTTGCCCCGGCTTATCTTCCAGCCAGCAGCATCTTGTTATCTGCGACTTGGAAATAAACACAATCATAATGTGTGGTACTTTGTTCAGCCTATCTCAGTGCAATGTTTTCTCAACATTGAATCAGGTTTGCCACAGTGTTGATACTTCACTTGGCTTATCTCATTGTGTTGTCCACATTAGAAGAGGGCTGCTGGGTCTCCAAGCCCTGCTGCAGTTTGCTACATCTGAATGCTGCCTCCTGTTTGGCTCAGCTCTCTCTTCAGCTTATCTGACCGGTGTTTTCACAGACGGCGTTTGACACAGAGGACCCTACCGTTGGCTGCGTGGCAGGGGTCAAGTGAAGTGAAACTGGAAAAGGGAGAGGTCAGGAGAAAGGAAAGAATAGAACACAGGGATTGGAGTCGGAGGTGGAGGAAGGTTAAGACCCCACTGAAAAGGAGCCCGAAGTTAATATCCCTCATCATTCCCCTGTGCCTTAACCTGGGGCTAAACTAATATAGCCTCTCCTAATGAACAACACTGGCTCACATCTGCATTGTTAGTCAGGAATCTGTGCTGCCATCTTGGATCAATTTGAGGGCAAATAAAATGTGAGTGCCAGGGCCATTTCTGGGTCTGCAGTGTCTCGCTTGCCACACCGCAGGCTTTCACAAGGTGGGACTCACAATATAAGACTGTGCCCCAGGCGAAGAAAGTGAAAGCTTTTCCACATACACACACACACACACACACACACACTCACAGAGCTCACCTCCCATCTATAAACAGAGGCTCTGGGTAGGGTGCGGTCCTGTGGCCGGCATTGGGGTGGTGTGTGGAGGGGTAGAAGGTACAGGTTAGAGGCTGGTGGCGACAGTGGCAGCGCCGCGGTGAGCCTTACGAGCTTGGCGTCATGCACCCAGCGTGTCGCACCTCCCTGCCATGAGAGTCTGTAAAGACATTTTAAAATCCAACAGCCCTTCTTGACAGGAAACTGAGGTTTGCTGATGGAAACTTTTTTTTTTCTTTTTATAAACATCAAAACCAGCATGTCCTAATTAGCATCCAGTGTGCGTATGCATATTTGACTGTGGGCACATGTGTATGTACATGTGCGTCTGTCTGTCCAGCGTGCATGTGTTCAGGCTTGCGTTGATGCACACTCACTGTTGTATTTTGATTGCGCACGTGTGGGTGTGGGTGTGATGCTGTGATAAAAGTCAAAATAAGGGTGCCACATGGGATCGTTTATCTTGCGACAGACCACTTCTGTCTAATTAGTGTGAAACACAGTAGAGAAATATAGGCAACTGTAATTAAAGTAGGGCTTTAAGATGTGTGTGTTGCATATGTGGTGCATGTGAGCGTGTTTTGCTCACAATATGTACCGCGCGTCTGAATCCCTGAGGTGTTTCAGGTAAAGCTATCACTGCTGTCAGAGCTAATGTGCTGCATATGTTCAACAGTGTTATTTACACGCCACATGTCTCCTGTATGCAATAAGCTGAAAGATTAAAGGTTTCCTGTTGTTGAGTAAGCCTAAACCCTCATTTTCAGATTGGGTGAATCACTGGGATGATTTAGGATGCGTTCACATCAAGCATGTGTACAGCAGTTTATTTGAACTCTTCATTCGTCCGTCCAGGTGAGAACGAGGCATTCGACCTTACAGACGAGATACCTTAAAATGAAGCTCTCTCTGTCTCCTTCTCAGACAACTGCAGCATGTTGTGGTAGGAGTAAGAACATAATCTGAACGGGAAATTGCTCCGGAACGCAAGGGTTTATGGGTATATGGAGACAGATTATAACGTCTTAAAGCCAAGTCACTGATGCTTGGAAAGCATAACAGAAAAAATAACCGAGGGCAGATTGCAGTCTGGGCTGATGCTCAGATTCTATTTTTGTATGTATTTTTAACTGGTTTGTACAGCAGAGAAGGTTGATTATAAGAGTAAAAACCCATTATGCTCAGCTGAAGTTTAAGGAATGAGAATCAGATTTGTTTTATGTGCCCGTAGGGCCAAATATACAACTTAATGAGAAGCTACCAAAGGTCTAATAAACAGGATTTTTAGGCTGTATTGTTTTTAATTGTCTTTGAACCTTTTTTCACCTGTAATTAGGCAATTTGTACAAAAATAAAGCACATAAAAACTTGCAAGATGCTTTCAACCAAAGAAAAATAAACTATAATATGATCATACAGCACAGCCTAAGCACACACCTTGTTGGTCTTGTAGAGTCTGACTCGGCTCTCAGTTCTCCTTTCCCTTGTTGTGACATTTCTTCTTTACCTCATCTTTACCATTCTTGTTGCGTTGCACGTCAGAGTTTTGGGAAAACAATTTGTCTCAGCATAGAATGTGATAAATGAGAGCCATATGTCTTTGCGAGAACAGATTGAGCCCTGTGTGTGTTGACAGTACATTTTGTCCCAGTGGGGCTTCCATCGAAGCCTTGACATTTTCAGACAATATTGCGGTGTTGAGCCACAGTTAGGATTTCATAAGTCAAGCTAACACTAGAGACGTGTGTATGTGTGTGTGTGTGTGTGTGTGTCTACAAACATCACGATCATCTCTCTCCCTGTCTCTGTGTTTCAGTGTCTGTGTCACAAGACTTATTACTTTCCGCGCTGTGTGTGTGCACATGGTAGCGCGTGTGTTTGCATGCATCTGTCTCCCAACATACTCCGAGTCTCTGAATATGTGTTCCTTTGAATCCCCCACCCTGTCACTCTGTTTGTCCTTTGTTTCATAAGCCTGTCTGTTTGTTGTCTGGGGAAAGATGACACATTATTTTTCCATATTTATCTGTCTATCTTTCCCCATTTTTGTCTTTTATCCAGGTGTTTTTCTTGTTTTTTGCCCAGGTATCCTTGCCATTAGGGTGCACAGTCTCCAAGGCCTTGATGTTATCTGCCGCATGATATCTGAACTAATGCTGCACTTTTGTACCATCCCCATGAGCAATTGCCTGGTAAAAACAGGCTTTCCTCTCTTTTCAGCTGTCAGAAGTCACAAGGAATGGCCTGATAGGAGGCTGAGAGAAGCTTCAGTTTTATATTTCAATATACTTATCTGCCTCTACTGCCTCTACTGTACAGCACTGAAGAAAGAATTGTCTGAAGTACTAATGCATTATAGATGCAGGAGAAATGCATGAGGGGGGATTTCTACAGGAGCTACCACTGTGTATATGGCTTTCTCTTTTTGGGGCCCCTTCCTGGTGTGTCATACATATGCTTATATTATAGCCTGACTGATACTGGGTTTTTAAGGTTGCCTCCTGTATTGGATTTTAAGGGGTTAAATGTCTGATTAACATGTATTGGCAGATTTTTTTTTTAACATAAACATTAAATAAACAGACTCTTGATGATTTTTAAGTTATCTTTCATCATTGATGTCACGATAGGTAATGGATGGGGTGTTTTACAAGTCAGTAATGATTTTAAACTAAATTATGTAATTATGTAATGTGTGTACATATATATATATATATATATATATATATATATATATATATATATATATATATATATATATATATACAGTACAGGCCAAAAGTTTGGACACACCTTCTCATTCAATGCGTTTTCTTTATTTTCATGACTATTTACATTGTAGATTCTCACTGAAGGCATCAAAACTATGAATGAACGCATGTGGAGTTATGTACTTAACAAAAAAAGGTGAAATGACTGAAAACATGTTTTATATTCTAGTTTCTTCAAAATAGCCACCCTTTGCTCTGATTACTGCTTTGCACACTCTTGGCATTCTCTCGATGAGCTTCAAGAGGTAGTCACCTGAAATGGTTTCCACTTCACAGGTGTGCCTTATCAGGGTTAATTAGTGGAATTTCTTGCTTTATCAATGGGGTTGGGACCATCAGTTGTGTTGTGCAGAAGTCAGGTCAATACACAGCCGACAGCCCTATTGGACAACTGTTAAAATTCATATTATGGCAAGAACCAATCAGCTAACTTAAGAAAAACGAGTGGCCATCATTACTTTAAGAAATGAAGGTCAGTCAGTCCGGAAAATTGCAAAAACTTTAAATGTGTCCCCAAGTGGAGTCGCAAAAACCATCAAGCGCTACAACGAAACTGGCACACATGAGGACCGACCCAGGAAAGGAAGACCAAGAGTCACCTCTGCTTCTGAGGATAAGTTCATCCGAGTCACCAGCCTCAGAAATGGCAAGTTAACAGCAGCTCAGATCAGAGACCAGATGAATGCCACACAGAGTTCTAGCAGCAGACCCATCTCTAGAACAACTGTTAAGAGGAGACTGCGCGAATCAGGCCTTCATGGTCAAATAGCTGCTAGGAAACCACTGCTAAGGAGAGGCAACAAGCAGAAGAGATTTGTTTGGGCCAAGAAACACAAGGAATGGACATTAGACCAGTGGAAATCTGTGCTTTGGTCTGATGAGTCCAAATTTGAGATCTTTGGTTCCAACCGCCGTGTCTTTGTGAGACGCAGAAAAGGTGAACGGATGGATTCCACATGCCTGGTTCCCACTGTGAAGCATGGAGGAGGAGGTGTGATGGTGTGGGGGTGTTTTGCTGGTGACACTGTTGGGGATTTATTCAAAATTGAAGGCACACTGAACCAGCATGGCTACCACAGCATCCTGCAGCGACATGCCATCCCATCCGGTTTGCGTTTGGTTGGACGATCATTTATTTTTCAACAGGACAATGACCCCAAACACACCTCCAGGCTGTGTAAGGGCTATTTGACCAAGAAGGAGAGTGATGGAGTGCTGCGGCAGATGACCTTGCCTCCACAGTCACCGAACCTGAACCCAGTCGAGATGGTTTGGGGTGGGCTGGACCGCAGAGTAAAGGCAAAGGGGCCAACAAGTGCTAAACACCTCTGGGAACTCCTTCAAGACTGTTGGAAAACCATTTCAGGTGACTACCTCTTGAAGCTCATGGAGAGAATGCCAAGAGTGTGCAAAGCAGTAATCAGAGCAAAGGGTGGCTATTTTGAAGAAACTAGAATATAAAACATGTTTTCAGTTATTTCACCTTTTTTTGTTAAGTACATAACTCCACATGTGTTCATTCATAGTTTTGATGCCTTCAGTGAGAATCTACAATGTAAATAGTCATGAAAATAAAGAAAACGCATTGAATGAGAAGGTGTGTCCAAACTTTTGGCCTGTACTGTATATATATATATATATATATATACACATACATATATATGTATATGTATGTATATATATATATATATATATATATATATATATATATATATATGTATATATACATATATATATATATATAGATCATGACATCAATGCTATAAACAAAACCAAAACAGTTTTGACCCTTTTAAATGAAGAGATATTTATTTTTTCCAATGAAAAACTATTGGCAAGCATCTCAAACATTTTCGAAAAGATATCAAACAAAAAAACTAAAACATCAATTTAAATAAGGTGCATTACTTACTTATTGATATAAAAATAACGGCCCCTTGAACTGATGCACATACATGCATCGGGATTACAAACTGAAAAAAGTTCATTCCAGAAGTTAAAAAAAATAAATATATATAGAAAATGATTGCACTGAACAAGTTAGACTTGTCTTTGTAAACAAACTGAAAAAGTGCATTCAGTAACAAAAAAATAAGTTTAAAGAATTTCGGCTTATGGTTCTATTCAAATGAATACCTTTTCACTAAAGTAAATGAGGTTCAGTTGTTCTTTTATCTCAGAAGAGAGAGCGAGAGAGAGAGAGTGCGTCTGTGTGTGTGTGAGATAGTGTTGTCACGGCACCAAAATTGGGACCCATGGTACGATACCAGTGACAGTATCACGGTTCTGAGTAGTATCATGATACCACAGCAAAAATGAGGCAGATGTGCCTTTTCTCATTTATAAAAAGATAAATCACTTTTCTATAATACATCAGTGATATTTCAAAGAAATAAATTACTTATTGACTTTATTCATACTTCAAACAGCATGAATAAGTGATTAACATAGGGGGGATCAAAATAAAATAAATTAATAAAATAAATCAACCAGCCACCCTCCTCCCCTGACAAGTAAAGAGCAGTCCCTTCATGAGTAAAGAACAGTCCCTAAAGTGCGGTGAGGTTTGTGGGCCGTAACCTGCCACAAAGAGAGAAATGTGATCAGCCCGTTTCTCCTCTGACACATCACATACCTGTGTGCCGCCATGGCTCGGCTGTTCAGGTACTACTGGGCAGTCATGACGCCAACAAAAGGACATTATTGGACCTGGAGTCGGACTTATCCGTTGCTGGTAAGCCGTTATTTTGCACTGCGGAGCACATGGCCGCAATATTTGACAGGAATACGTATTCCTGTCTGTGTCTGTGACCCCCGTTCAGACACTCACCCTCTTGCGACTGGACTTTGAACTTATCCCACAGTAGTGGTACCATGAGGTACCGTAGTACTACGGTACTCCAGCATTATGGTATCATATGTACTGTAGAGTTTTAGTGCTGCGGTCTACCGTTGGTACCAGTATACCGTGCAACACTAGTGTGAGAGAGAGTGTGCGCGCGTCTGTGTGTGTGTGAGAGAGAGAGAGTGTGTGCGTCTGTGTGAAATTATGACCGAGTTAACGAGTTGTTTTCCGACACGAGGGGGTATTCTTGAATTTTCCCAGTTAGAAAGACTTTTTCTGATTATGCCGACGTCACTTGAACGCAGCATTCACTGCAGGCCATTCAGGTCTCATAGTGGGAGCGGGGCACTGCCGTACTGACAAAATTATATATGTTATCGGGGCTATTCGTCATGATATTGGACTTATCGGAATGACGTAATAATTTCCTGTTATCGGCCCGATAGTTATCGTGCACCCCTAGTAAGCAGTGTCTCTCTTTCATATTGTTCCACAAACAGAGAAACATGTCTGTCCAGCAAAGGCTACAACTAATCATTGTTTTCATTACTTTCATTAATGATTAACAAAGCTTTCCATAGTTTTCTTTAATAATTAATGAATTGTTTGATCTATAAAATGTCAGATAACAGTAAAAAAAAAAATGGCCACCACACATTGTCAGAGCCAGGAATGGGAGGTGATAAGATTTTATGGATATCAATACCATTATCAATTCTGTTTATTCGTCTGATTCTTTATCGATTTCCTTATTGATTCCTGATCAGTTTCCTGTGTGCAAAAAAGTAAGCTTATACAGGTTTTTAGTTTCAACGCAACTTTTTTTCATTATTTTAAAAACGAAAAATTAGTTAAGCCTTTGTGTGTGGTATGTGTGATATTCACCCTTAGTAACAGATATGCTGCTCAGTTGGGAAGCAGTAGCACTCGTGTGTGGAGTGTCTGATAAGTTGCATTCCTGAAATTTAAGCCCATGTGTAAGAAGAAGATTCAGTGTTTCCACCTTTACTTGAGTTTATTACAGCAGCACTGTTGTTGTCTTTCTCTGTGAAGTGATGGCACACTATGGACTGTTTCTTCCTCTCCGCCATGACTACTCCTTGTTGCAAATTTCCAGCAGCGTAGAGAGGCATGTGTTTGACGTCACTGTTTTTGCAATGCACAACTGTCAGAAAAAAACACTGGCAGCGATAAAAGGAATTGAAAAGCTCGAAGGCAAATGATTCTGGTGGATCTCACAATTTGTAACTGGTTGTCAACTGGAACTGGGTCTCAATTTCCATCCCTACCCAGAGCCCATGGTGTCGCCTTGCTCCATCCAACCAACAGTCCAACACACAAAGATATTCAATTTATTATCATAGAAGACTAAAAAGAAATTCATTTTGAGAAGCTGGGGAAAGTCTATTTTGACATTTTTGACAAAGATTACTTTACATGATTAAATTATTATTAGAATGCTGCTGATTAACTTTCTGTGGATTAATTAAGTGTGTGATCATTTTAGCTCTAAATACATAAAGTTATAATAACATATTTAGTTTCTTGATAACATAGCAGATGGCAGCAGTGAGATTTGCCTGGCCTCCTATCCAAACTTTTAATTGTGCAATTATGTGCAGTATCATCTTAAGAGGCTTGATTATTAAGCTGCATTGCAGTATATACACTTGTATTAGTATAAACTGTATCAGATAGTTTATTAGATACGCCTACAATAAATCCAACCACCATAAGGATTAGGATGTTCAGTTTTGGTTTTAGAAAGGTGTTGATTAAACTTTATGCTTCTTTTGGAGGCTGTTAAATCATATTTCATTATGCTAAACTCTTTCTAATATTTTGGCTACACCCTATTATATAAATTAGGTGGACAATATATTTGAAAGACCTCTCGGTATATAGTAGCACAGCACTATGAAACAGCACTGCACTGCGCTTTTCATAAATGTTAACTTACTATGTAATGTTTAAATGTTACTGTACGTCCCATATATTACTACTACTACTACTATTTTGTATAGTACATAATATTGCATAGTTTTTTATTGCATATGACATTGTGAAAAGCTTTCAGAGATGTGACAGTGTGTGTTCGTTCTGGTGGAAACACAACAGAGAGAGAAAGGGAAGATGCAATTCTGCACTTTATCCCCCTTTCAATATATAATGCTCACTCGGGGAATTCTTTGAGCCACAGCCACAATCATCACCACCCTCTGCCCCCTCTCTCTCTCCCCTCTCTCCTCTCTCCTGTCTTTGTTTCTCTTGCTCTTGTACCCATCATACCGCACCGCTTGCTTTCTTCCTCCTCTTACAGACTCCTGTGTGTCTGCATGTGTGCTGCCGCATCTACTATGTATCTGCACAGCATGTGTCTCCTGTGTGAGTGTGTTCCTCAGGTTTTATGCATATATATATTTTAGATGTCTGATTTCTCCGGTTGCCTTGATAGCTTTGGTTTGTTTGTGAGCGTGCGCATGCATATGTGTGCGTGCGCACCACTGTATCTGTTATGAATCTGAACAGCATGTCTCAACACTGTAAATCTCACGCATCTGTTTTTTATGCACATGATTCCTTGGCCAGTCTTCATAGCTTGTGTGCGTGTGCTCTTGCATGTGAGTGGATTTCTCATGGATATGGACATATCTGTTATAAATCACATACATGTCCTTTATCCCTGTGTTATGCATTTTTGATTTCCCCACTTACCTTTTATAGCGTGCGTATGTGTGTCCACAGACAGGTCACGAATCTGCAGCATGCGTCTCTGTAGTAAATCATTCGCATGACTTTGATGCTAAATGTCGAGTACAGTATATCAGATTTTTCTGCTTGTCTCGCTAGGTTTTGTCATCCCAGTATGAGTTTGCATGTTTGCCAGTATGTGTGCATGCATGAGTGTGTGTGTGTGTGTTCGCCTGCCTGCTTGTGTATTAATATGCAAGGGAAACAGCTGGCATGGCTAATGGCTGTCCCTCCCCGCGTCCCTCCCAGATCCCGTTCTCTCCACCACACTCTGCTCATTCAACTGAAAACTGCTACTTCTTCTCCTTCTACTTCTTCTTCTGCTCTTCTGTCCTCCTTAAGGCTTCAAACAGAAGCAGGCGTGAGTGTGTGTGTGTGTTGGAGGGGGTGATGCAGAGGCAAAAAGATAGGGGGAGCAAATTCTGAAATGAGAGAAGGTTTAAAGTAGGTGGACGTGGGATTAGTGTTGAGGAATTATTTACAGTAATGATGAAAGAACAGAGATTGCATTAGTCTATGGAACAGTAATGTAATCACCATGCAAATTTAAATTAAAGCTAACAGCATGGTCTTGAAGTCCGCAGAGAATGAAAGAGGAGTGGAGGAGTAGGAGGAAGAGAGAGGTTCAGCATAAGCGAGTTCAATTAGCAGAATTTAGCCTATTAATTAGTGCTATTAGCAACACCACACTGGGGTGTTACTTAGTGGGTATGTGTGTGTGTGTCCGTTTGAGATTTGACATGAAAGTGACTTGTTAAGAGCCATAAACACGAAGCTTTGAAATGCCAGACGCAAAAAATATACGCACTCGCAGACCCACACCAGTGCAGGTTATGGAGATGTGGTTTGCATTAGCATTTTTGAGTGCATTCCTGCTCCTAGTTGCACAAACACCACATCCACTTCCACACATATACAGAGCAATTGTAGTGTGTGCAGCGGTGCAGGCCGCTTTACTCCTGAGTGTGTGTGTGTGTGTGTGTGTGTGTGTGTGCCAGGCTGTCGTGAAGTGGGCGCAGTTCGGCGTCCTGGCTTGCGTGCCTTTTCTTCATAAAAATGCCACTCATCTCCTCTGCTGAGGAATCAGTAGCAGCTGGCGGCATTTTCTCTCTCTTTTCCTTTTCTTTTCTCTCCTTTTCAGGCCACTCTAGTTGCCTCTTCACAAGTCTCTTCCTCTATTTTTAGTTCCCTGCATTCAGTTGTGCGTTTCTCGGTTTATATCCTCACTGTCTGGCTGCCTCGTGCTCTTTGCCTGACTTTTCTTTTTTGCCTGGTTAGAGAAACTCACAGGCTTCTCTGAGTTCCAAGGCTGGGCGCTTCACTTTACAGCAACCCCAAAAACACATGAATCATCTTTATTCATGATCAGACAGGCCTCTGAATGACGCTGCTGGGGGTTCCAGGGGCCGACTGTGTGTTTGAGTTCTGTGCACTGATCGATGGTGAGAAACAGTGGTTTTTGTAACAGATGCATTTGAGCTATTTTTAAGATCAGATGAAAATAATTTGCAAGGGTGAGGGTGAGGTTATCAAGCTCATGCACATACAAGCATATTACCCTACAATCATACACACATTGTAGCTGAAGGAATGGGGAGAGTGATGGAGAACTAACAAAGGAAACCTCAGCCCACCTTCCTCTCTCCTTCAACTGAGTGGGAAGCTCATCAGCGCCCTCTGCTGGCGGGAAGTGTTACTTCACTTCATCAGGCCACTTGTTGCCTCCCCTCAACTCAAATGGTTTAATTGTGTTCTTATTTATATATTTCACCATTGATTTCTCTGTTGAGGCTGACATGGCTCTAATCAACAGCGACTGGCTGTCATGGTGTGATGGATGGAACAAAGCCGGTAAGCAAACACAATGCAAGACAAGTGTGACACGCTTGTGTGTCTGTGTGAGTCACTGTGTGCGTGTCTGTTTGTTTAGGTGTGTTTACGCTTGCATCTCTATCAAAGTGTGTCTGCGTACAGATTTGCCACACCATCCGACCCTGTGTGTGTGTTTGTGTGCATGTGTATGTGTGTGCACATGATGAGCATGTGGTAGCTGCTGAAGAAAAATGGCAAGAAGCAGGACAATGTGTCATAATTACGCTCAGGGTGTCACCGTGAAAACAGCGTTAAAGCCAGATGAGGTGGTGTTTACCAATATGAACAGACAAATAGAACACCATATTGGTGTCAGCTCTCTTTCTCTCTCTCCCTCTCTCCCTTGTGGCCATGCTTCCCTTGTCTGTCACTTCCTGTGTGTATTTATGGGTGTGTGCCAGTACAGTAAATGTATGCAGCGTCTGCCCCATTTCTTCCTCTTGCTTCAGATATGATGGAGGGAAGAAGTCCAGCAATAGATCAGGCCTGGAAAGAAGGTCATTGTATTACTTAGGGCTGGGGGATATGAAGACAGTCGCATACAGTGATATTTTGGCCAAATACCTTGACATTGCAGCTATATTAAAGGGTAAACTTAGTGCTTTCACAAAATAAGTACACAATGAGATTTTTCATAAATAATCATCAGTAATGTGGCTATATGTTTCATCAGTTGAACGCAGAGAATATTTTTGACCAGTTTGACTAGTGCACCTCCCTGGTCTGATGGGAGCCAGCTAGCATTAGTGGTGCCACTCGTCCAGTCATTACCGCTAGTAACAATGTCCTGACCCGACAGTGTTGCTATTTAAACATAGTACCCACCCTCCGTTTTTCCCTGGCTCGCCTCGGTAAGCAAGCACCTTGATGTTTAGCAGTAGAACCCTTTTTAGCATTTGCTTAAAGGGTTGGACCAGAAGTTAAGAATGTCATATCAAGCATAAAAAACTACCAGTTTTTTTTTTTTTTTCTTTACAGTAGAATCCTTAAGCATTTGCTAGAAGGGTTTTGAAGTTCAAAATGAAGCCACTCACTCACCAGGCATCCTTGGGGGAAGACTGGAGGATGGGCACAAAGTTTCCGCCGCATCGTTTTCTGGCAATAGAACAGCCTTAACAGCTGTAATTGCCAAATGAGCAGTGCAGCTAGCTAGATAATGTTTGCTCCCTCCTGACCGGTGGTATGCCCTGCAAAGCGGCCAAAAAAAAAAAAAAAAAAAATACAATGGAGACAGAGTTTGGGCAGTGGGTTTTCACTTGTTAGCTCGGCTGTCTGTCAACAGAGCCAACAGAGACTAAAATAGGCAAAACATTTACAACACAAAACATTAAAATTTAATCACCTCTGAATTGATAGTGCTTTGAAATGCAGCTCTAAAGCTCACTGAGTCAAGGTAGTGCTGGATTAAAACAAAGGCCTCTCATGTTTTACAGCTTTTTTCCCTTAAAAATGAACCAGTTAGTTATTGCTTAATAGTTGCCAGCCTTTTGAAAGTGAAATTAACAGAAACTGACATCCCGAATGGATATAATGACTAAGTGGATAAAAGCAAATAATAGAATACCTTGAACAATCGGGTAGGTTTGGAAAATTACATCTCTTTACTGTAATTCAGCCTGTAAAACCAGAAAAAGACAAAATTTACGTTAAAATCTAAGATGATATCTAGTCTCATAACAGGATATTGATATAATATCACTGTATTGCCCAGCCCCTGTATTTCTAATTAAAGAGGGACAAGAAAGAGAAACACAAGAACTAGAAATAAAGGAGAAAATAAAAAGATAGAAAGAGAGTTAGTGGGTGAGGCACAGGGTATACCTGTTAGATGATGATATAACATGGCATAAACTTTCAACAAATTAAAGGTCAATTTCAAACGTTTACAGTATGTACAGGACACAAAAGATATGGAAAATTCAGTGTGAATTGAAACTGAACTGAAACTGAGTCCATTATCGAAGCTGCTCGCTTATTGAATCCAGTTAGGTGTAACTTTCAACATTTTTGTAACTAGCAAAAAATGCAAATACTCAGATGAGATCTGCACTCAGCCTTTGTTAGTTGAGAGGGTAGAATACTACAGTTTGTGATGCCCTCCACCTGTAGCTACAACCTGTTAGTAGTAAGATCAGCAAAAGATCTGAAGTGTGAGTATGAATATGAATTTTCTTTCTTTTAGCTGAGTGCAAACACCAGTTTACAGAGAGCTGGTGTCTAGGAATGACATCCATATTGGAAAACTCTACCCACAATCTCTCTTTGCCCTTTACCATTCTGTAGTTACTATTTGCAGCAATGTTGTCATAGAAGGTAATCTCAGGTTTTGAAAGATGGTCCTCTGTCGCCATGCTTTTCTGGCAGTAGGGTTGAAACAGCATTTGGCCGTTCCTCACGTTACTTACAGAATAATGTTAATTAGCTGCAGCTGTAATAATCTGCCACCTGCTCTGTTTGTCATTTTAACCTGTGAAAGCGATGATCAGCGCCAGCCAAAAATGAGAAGCCTTGTGCACAAATATTTTGTTTATTTTGCTTTGCTGGTGTAAAGGTAGCAAGTAAAGATCAAATATGCCACTGTTATGCTCGGATCTACATATTTTGCCAATATGGAACCAGTTATCTGAACTCAACCCTATAGAAAGGTGAGTTAAGATGCAGTTGGGAGCTGAGAGGCAATTCTGAAGGAAAGGGGAAATGGAGACAGTGAAAGAAAGGAGTAACCAGACAAAAGGGACATAGGAGTCTCTAGAGATGGATCGAAGGTTGAGAAAGAGGATGAGAAGACAAACAGTGAAGAGATTCAATTTCAAACATTACAATTCAATCAACATTATTCCTCCCCAGGCAGCAATAACTGCAGGAATGCATTAAAAACACATAAAAACATCACAAAGATTATATTATACACTCCAAAGGTCAGGATTGATTCAAGATAGTGTGCTACATCTATACTTTCTCATGCCTACAATGCAAAATGTATAAGTACATAAATACTGAGAGAGGGCAGGACTGATGATGAAAGACAAGACAGAAAAGAGAGTGTGTGATGACTGCGAATGAGAGTTGGCAAAATTGGAAGATTGACGAAAGGGAGAGGGACTGTGAAAAAAGACCATACTTAGCAAAAGGAGACAGGAAAATGCTTGTTAAGAGGATGGAGCGATAAAAAAAGCTGATAAAAGGAGAGAAATATGCTTTAGCTGGAGCCCGTACGAGTGAGAAATTATCTAAAATGATATAAAAGAGCTTTATGCATGCTCGCATAAAGGAAAGAACATGCTTAATGTGTGGTACGCACTTTCCTCCCCTAAATCTCCCCAAAAAAAACCCATTTCCTTAAATGTCCTCCTCTGTCGTTTACTTCCAAGCTCCAAATATCATAAAAGGTGTGTGTGTGTGTATTAAATGGATGTTATCATGTGTCGCGCTGTGTGTGTGTGTCTGTGTTTGAGAGAGTGCACGTTTGAGTGTGTGCAGTAAGTGAGGTTTGCTATAAGCACTTTGCCGTCCATGACAGTGAAGTGGTGTAATGTTTTGCAGTCCATCCAATATCCAATACCACCCTAATTCCACTATTGAGCTACATGGCTGCCAGCTAGAACCAACTAAAACTAGACACACTCACACCAAAGGCCACAGTTAGAGTCTTTCTTTTATTTTATTTTTTACATTAGTTTGGATCGAATGGTTGTATTCCACATGTTTCTGTTTAACTAAAGCAAACACATACGTTTTAATTTACTAGTAAGGAGTATCATTGCCTTTAACCTGTACACTCAACCCTCCCAAAAAAATACATGTTTCTAATAAACTGCTGGGTAAAGGACTCACAGGAGACTACTTATTTAGGGGTTATCTCTTCCCATGGGGGCATTTTTTGGCGTCGCAGGATAGTAAAAACCCAGTCCACTCTCACTTGCACAAACATACACAGACACAGCACAATAAACCAAATTTATGATGACAAATTTATACTGTAGTTCAATGTACAGCCACACACATATTTGTCTTATGCTTCATCCCGTTGCGCACACTTCACAGTTTGTAGAGGAGGAGCAGCATAAAATTGAGCCATAAAGTGAATATCTCTCTGATGTCATCATGCATGGTCATAAATATGGTTCAGTGTTGGTCGCATTCAGCATAAAAACCTAGAAAATGTTGTTTTGGTACGAGCCTGCAGCAGGAATTTGAAGGACATTTCTTTGTGGTGATGTCACAATGACTTCATGAGGTGATGCCATCAGCAGGAGCTAATTATCTCACCTCTCATATCTTAATCAATCAGTGTTTTGTATCCTTCTAACCCATGTGAGATTCCAAATCACAGTGAGATCTGCCATGAGCTCACCTTCTCCCGTTAATAACCACAGGAGGAGTTGTATATTCGAATCAAACTGTTGATTCAGTACAAAGCACAGCAGGAAACCAATAATGGTTACAAACACTTTATACAGGTCCATCTTCTTCAAAGCTTTGCCTGCAGTGAGTGGCTGGAAACAACAACTGCAAATGAGAAACATTTTTTCTGATTACCCACTGTGGAGCGGGGAGACAGGACCCCCTATCTGATCATTTTCTGAAGTGCCCATGTAAATATTTTTGTGGGAATTGTGACTTGGATTGAAGAAAAAAATATTGGCTCGTGTAATGTTTCAAAAAGCACATCATATTGTTCTCCGAAAAACAAACATTAAAGTCAAGTTTTTATAACATGATTTATGCAGTGATGGAGTGGAAAATGGGAAAGTCTGGGCATCATGAGACCAACAACAACCTATGTAAACAAAATTCAATTTCTTCCTTTTCCCCCATAAAACAGCCTATCTTCATATAACTCGCATTTGTTTGATGATACTCACAATGATGTAGACGTCGACTTTAACTCATAAATATTTATGTCGGCCTCTGAAGGTGGGTAAACTCTATTCTGCAAATAAGAAGGTGTATACTGAGATTAGGTGGTTTCATTTTGATGTGTACAACATGTATCAACAAGCTGAGATGGCTGCCACTGCTACAAAGGAGGAGAACACACGATCAATGTTTTAACACAGAAAATGACGTGAAAGGAAGCATGCAGGCTATGAGCAGACCTTTTCTTTCTGTGTGGTCTCCTCTCACTGTGAATAGTGCCATTACTTGTAGTTTTAGACAGAGTGAAGCTCGGGGTGGCTAAAAAAAAAACACATATTGTATGAGTGGTAAAAAGGCTGAGAGAGGGAGAGATAGATTTGCACACATCTCGCTTTGGCCTTTAAGAGGCGGAAGCTGTCTCTGGTTTGTCATTTAGTGATGAGCACGTGAACAGAATAGGGTCGTGACATTAACAGAATACATAGAGAGGCAGAGAAACAGAGGAGGAGAAGGGAGACGGTGGATGGGAAGGTGGAGAGAAGGAGGGATGGGGATAGAGGGAGGGAAAGAAATGGAAAAGGGGAAGAGAAAGAGGAAGGGGGAAATTTAGATGAGGAAAAGACAGAAAGATGAAAGAGGGAGAAAGAGAGGGAGGACAGAAGGATAGAGAGGAGGATAAATAGAAGGGAAAGGGCAGGACTGAGTCATCTTAAGAGGGAGGAAGAGGAGGACAAGAGGAAGAATGGGCGGTAAACAAAAGGACGGATGTTGTTGATAGGGGGATGTTGAATGGTGCTTGTGGTCATTATATTTCAACCCATGGATTCTGTCAGGGCAAGCCGGATTGTGTGTGTCTGTGTGTGTATACGGGAGAGAGTGTGTCAGAAATTGATCAACAGTATTATCAAGGGACGGATGTGAGTTCACACACTTATATTGAAACGCCAACACATTGAATCTGTATGATACACACATTTGATGAGCTCACGTGCCATTCACACAATCTTGTGGTCTCGTCCTTTCAGCTACGCACTGTAACCCTTGCTCAATCACGCGCATCTCTCGCTCTCTCTCACACACACACACACACACACACTATCAAATGAAAGAACACAGCGTCCCACTGATGAGAGAGAGAGAGAGAGAGAGAGAGAGCGCGTTGGACCTGCTGTGTGAACAGGCAGTATTTCCATACAAATCAATGGAGCGTCAGGCTAAGCTCAGGGACACATCGGGGGACAAGCCCAGTCACACACACGACGAAGCTGCACACACAAGCATCACATCATGACATGCAGGCACAGGAAACTGCAATCACCTGCCCTTTACACTACAGTGCATACACAAACTTACACACATAGCCTGCTAGCACATCTAGAGGGTGGGTGAGCGAGCAGGCGAGGTTACTGTCACAGTAAAATCTGCTGCACTGATTACTGGTTGAACACCACCACCCCATTCGCTTCCTTGCAGAGAGTTTTAGATTAAAGGACGGGTACCACTTTCATATTTGTTCTGTCAATTTGAAGCAACAGCCAGCAGCCAGTCAACACCACTTAAATTAAGAATTCCAATATGTTTTTTCCATGGCCTAGGAAAGTTTAATCAGTATTTGTGAACATGAGCTACTCTCTCTCAAAGCCAGAAACCAGAGAAGTGAGTCTCAAACTTGTGATGTCACAGGGTATAAAGTCTGGATCTGCTCCATAGACAGTGAGTGGGAGACTGATTTTGTGGAGCCACAGAATGTTTGTTTCTTTTTTATTGTAGTGTTCTCAGTTCTGAAACTGCAAATGTACCCACATAATTAGAAGATTCCCCTGGATGCTCTCCAAATTGAAACTCAAATTGGATGTGATCCAAACAGAACAAAGACAAATTATTTTTCCCACAACTTTAGCGATTTGCCCGGTGTGGACACAATAGCTGTTACAAATTATCTTGTCCTCCACAGCTCCTAAGGTTACTAACGCTACATGGCGAGCTGCTGAAAGGGTACAAGACTTAAGTGGACTGTAACTATTTTGTGGCCGGGTAAGTAATTGTGTTTAAGTATATCTGTCTCTCAGCTCTGTACATGGTTGCACTGCTGTCAGGTTAACGTTACTGGGTAACTAGTGAAACGTAGTTAAAAATCTGACTCGTGGCTAAAAAGTAGTGGGTGTCAGCCACTGATTTCCTGAATCGATTTGATTCTGATTCAGAAGGTCCGGATTTTATTACATTTCCGATTCGATTTGATGCGTTATCATTTGATCTGGCATATATCACTTACTGTACTGTTTTTGCTAAAATGTGAAAGAGATTCTCAGAGAACTTTTGCTGTAAGATGTGCAAGGAATTATTTCTAAAGAATAAATTCGGAACAGGAGTATAATTAAATATTTTATAACTAAATGTTGTGTTTAGAGCAGCAACTGTAATTTAAAACAGCAGTGTTACTATATAAGCTCATTATCTCACTACAAACAAATCTAAAATGTCAATGAAATAAATCATATTCGTGACATCATAACACTGAGTCAAGTTTAGAAAGAATAAAGGTCATAAACATGAGTGCTTCTTACACTGCTGCTGATGGAGTCACTGCCTGCAGGTAAAGTTCCTGCTGGTGAATTATAAGATACGTGGCAAACTGAGCTAAACCATTGGACAGAAACAGCTACTGTTGTTTTTGCTTGATAGTAACTATTAGCTGAGCTAGTGCGCTGTACTTGTGTAAAACATAACGTTAGTACCGGTGGATGAGAAACTGCAGGCAGAGCAGATTTACATGTCACTTTTCTTAATGTTTATATGTTTGTGTTTGTTGAACTGGTGTATTGATTAAGCATTGGCTCTTTCCTTGTGAAGTTTCCACTGCATTTACAGTAATGAGCTTAGTTGTTGTCAACTCGTGTTATTTTCACTTCTCCGTCTCCACCGTGGCCTGTCAGCTCTGCTGTTGACTCTGTGTGTGTGCATATGTGGAGGATCAGCTCTGGTGCACAGACAGGAGAAGGAGAGGCTGCAGCATGATTATAAATTACACCAAAATGTGGAGCAGTTCTAGACTTTTACTCGATGACATCACAAATTTAAGTTTTAGCACTCCACAGAATTGGTCATTTTTACTAATAGTTTATTAGACTATAGGAATAACATATGAATTTTGAAGATGGCCGTAGTTCCCTTTAAGACCAAAGGTTACAAAATCTGCCACCAGGACCTCTAAAGTTTACTAATGTGTGCTATGTTTCGATTTTTAAATTTGTACATAAAATCAGAGTGTCAAAAAAGACAACTTGAGGTTTTGGGGGTTATGTGCAAGACTATTTTTCTGTTTAACTTTGGACGAGCCATTTCCCTGAACCACTGAAGTTTATTTCTCAAAATCTCAGACTATTACTTAAGATAAATCTTAATCATACAGTGATAGTTTAGACAACAGTGAGCCAGATCATATTGCCCAACATCATTACCAAACCTCACAAGACACCATTGTGGCTGAATAGGAGCAAATGGTTCATTGAGATGTTCAGCCATCACATTTGGAAGTAATGTTTGGGTGTCCACGTACATTTGGCTATAAAGAGTATTTTTCGTTCTCTTAGCCTCCAGAAAGTATGTAATATATACTAAACACACTTTTTTTTGGCTTTGGCTTTGGCTTATGAGACCTGCCATGAAAGTGTGTCTGAGTATGCAATAAATATACTTTATGTTTCAAGTATTGCTGTATCTGCCTCATCTCTCCGTCTGATACCCACTTGGGTTGAACAAGCACATCGGCTTGCTGAGAACCAATTCAGGCCTTTGATGAAAACCGAGATATGGTTCACAGTTTAATTAGTTTCCACATGTGTGGATATGTCTTCTTCTTTTAATTTTTCTTCTTCTTCTTCACCATCTTCTTTGCTTGCAATAGAGGTTAGTGTCACATCATCTTCAAGCAACAAATAGTCTGGGAGCAAAAAACTGGATACTTTTATCTTTTGGGGCCTGAAGACTGTCAAATCTAAAATGAGTTTCAGCCCAAATACAGTCTAATGGAAATGGAAATGCCAAAAAATACTCATCAGTCTTTTTAAAAATCCAAATTGTTCAAACCCTACTGCACACCAATTTTATCTGCCATCATGTTTCTTTGTGATGGGGAACAGGAATTAACTATCGCATTAGAGTAAGCATATTAAAAGGATAAGAGCATCACTACAAGCCCGACAAAATTGTCCACTGATGAGGAGAGAAAAGGACAAAGGGAGCAGAGAGGATGGAAAAAGGTTAACGCTGTAAAAATGAAGAAGAAGGGGGGGAGCAAGAGGAGAAAAGGAGGAGGTAGGAGACTGAAGAACATTGAATTACCCTGAGTGCCAGGATGAACAAAGACGAGGAGGAGAGAGCCCGAGCGAGGGCCATTCATGGTCCGCTGTTTGGTGAAATAAAACACAGGGATGGAGAAAGAGTGAGATGAAGAATTAGGAGGGGTGATCAAACAAGCGGGCAGAGAGGGAAATGAGAAAGAAAGCAGAGACAATTCATTATTAAACTGGGCAGCCTGGACAGCCAGAGACTAGATGGATGAAGGGAAAAGAAAAATAGAGTTGAGGACAGAGAGAGAGCGGGAGAGAGAGACATAGGAAAAGAAAACAAACAAGCCATCATCCATCCCATCCCTCCATTGTTGCTCAGTTCCACTTAAAGGTCGCCGTGCTTTCTCCTACCAGTGTCGACAGGAGGGAGGGAAGGACAACGATGGAGTGGAGAAAGGAGGGTGAAGATTTATTTATCGAGGGGAGGAGGAGTGGCAGTGGCGGCGGCGCTTCAGAATTCTTGATCATCGCCACGGCGACCAGTCACCTGGCAACGGGGTACACAATGGCTGCGGTAGCCTTGGCAACAGCGTGGTCTCCGTCGGTGGAGGATGATGAGGCGGGCAGGCGGCGAGACAGGTAGACAGATGGAGTGATAGGGAGAGAAGTGTGAGATGGAGGGCAGGAGGGTGCGATGGAGCAACGGAGGGAGGAACAGGAGGTGGAGGAGGACCAGGTGTAAACGGAGAGCCGGTATATCACACCTCAACAGGTGCAGAGGATCGGCCAAATGTGTGTAAAGACATAATGAGAAATGTAATGAGCTACTGACCAGGAGAATGGCCCACCATATGCGACCCTGCATGAAGGGAGGATGTGTTTGCGTACCTAATGTGTGTGTTTGTCTTTCTGTGTTTGTGTGGACGTGTTTCAATGAAAGGCAAGTGACAGCTTGCTTGTTTCCTAGCTTGCAAGTTACTTTTTTTTCACAGCAATTCCCCTTTTCATGTTATATGTGTCGCATCTGCATCAGCCACTACCTGGACTACAGATAAGAGCCCCAGACGCTCCCGCACAAATGATTCAAGTGCGCCGTAGGAAGAATGAGTATAACTTGATGAGTCACATGTCGGTCCATAAAAACACTGACTAACACATCAGGCCAGACTTCATTTCTCCCTGGCAGAACTTTACGGTGATTCACATGTACATTGGATGAAAGCTTATATTGCATATTCATGTAAAACGCCTACACTTGTGCACGCGCATGCACGCCATGACGCAACACCAATGCAGACCGTCATGAATAAACACACACATGCACACACATTAAAACGTACATCACACAAACTAAATTGATTAAAAACATAGTGGAGCAATACATCATTGGCACACGCACACTCTAAATTAGTCAGTTTTTAATTTGACATTCTGCATAGACATGATTTAATAGTTAACATTTCAGATAAGACTTATTGAGGCCTTGGGGCCCAACATTGCAGAAATTTAGTTATTTTGTGTGTGTGCGTGCGTTCGGAAGGGCAACTGAGATTGAGTTTGTGTTTGTATCAGTGTGTGTGTGTACTGTAGTACAGCCTATAAGCCCATTAGCCCCAGGTTAAGTGATTTACAGCTTCAGCTTTAAGCCCCTCCTGCAATCTCATCCCCAACACCCCTGTCTATCTGCTCGCTCTATCTGCCTACCTTATCTGGGAGATTACACACACACAATCGCACACATACACACATATTCACACACATATACACACACCTGTCAGTCTACTTGTGTAGACACACTGCCAGACACAACTCGGAACAGATACGAGCTTGTCGTGTACGGAAAACAAATATAAGACAAGAAATCTACTAATCGCACGCACACGTGCGCACACCTTCGCATGCACCTCCTCATTAGAAGGTGTTGTGCTCCTGAAGCCAAACACAAAGGAGGTGTTTCATCTGCTCTGTATGTTTGTTCTCATTGTAGATTCTCTTTGATACGGGCATCCTCATCAATGCATCTAATAGCTCTATACACTCCATCTCTCTGTAATGGTGAATGCACGTGTTTCCAAGTGTGTATGTGTGTGAGAGAGAAATGGAAATATGTACAAGAGAGAAAAAAGTGTGTATGTTTGTGCGCGATCAACGTAATAAACTTCACGGCTGCTCTCTCACACAGCCACTTTTACGGAAGCGGCGAGCAGCCTCCAACCTCAGAGACAAAAGGAAATGCAGAAAGCAGCTCTAAGGACAGATAAAAGCAAGAGAGGGAAGTGCTAAATGATTGCTAGAGCTCCTGCATCACCCCCCTCCCTCCCCTCCAAACCTTACCTCCTCCTCTTCTCCTCCTCCTCCTCCACCTCCTCCCCCCCCCCCCCCCCCCCCCCCCCGTCTGTCGGCCCCCGTTTTTTATTCTCTATTTCAAAGGGACAAAGAGAGAAAAAAGGAGAAACCAACAGCGGCAAAGCAGCAACTCCACTTACAAACACGCAGACATTATAATGGGGCGGCTGCGGCGTTGCCACGACAACACACAGGGAGGTGGGGTGGGGGGATATGGCGACACCGAGGCAGAGATGGGAGAAAGGAGGAGGTAGAGTAGGTGGCAATAAAGAAAGAGAGAGATGGAGGTTGTTATCTTGGGTGTATTTACCTGTAGCTCTTGTGGCTGTTTGGCAGAAATGTCTTTTCGTCTCGCCACTGATCTGCCGTGTCAGTCAGCGAGTCGATGTGTTTATTTTATCGTATGGGAAAGACGGCAGATAGAGTACAAGCTCCCTGCTTGGAAGTACAGTTCCCATCTGCATTCAGGAGGTATAAACACCACCTGATCTTTGCTTTTATTATATTTGCAGTGATATTTTTGTGTAAACAACAGAAATAATTGTTATCATGGAGATTACTTTGTCGGAGCTTCTTGTCACAGTTTAGTTGTTGACACAGCAACGTGTAGCAGCAAATATTTCAATGTGGAATAAATATAGATCTGACAGGCTGCGCTGGTGTTGAATGGGATAATTGAGATCTTTCTGTATCTGAATTGTTTTGTGGAATCTTGGCTTAAATAACTCACTGATGTCAGTTTGCAACATTTTAAAGCTTGAATTATTATTAGCAATCGCCATGCCACAATGATTCTGAAATTATGGTATTTGTGACTTTCAGGTATATGCTTCAACATACATGTCTTTTCAGTGTAAAGAAAGTAATCAAGGACAGCAGATGTATCCAGACAATCCTCTCAGTTTTTGCTTTAAAGTGTAGTGTCTTTCCCAGCCTGGTTTCCTAGCAATTACGTTCATATTGGATGATTCTGCAGTCCATGATTTACATTCAGTGTCATCTTTTATTGCCAATACAGAAAGTCCTGTGTCTTCTATGTTGCCCGGTGAAATGTAAGACAAAACAATGAATGTGTTCTGTTTGGTGATAGGTTCGCTTAGACGGTATGTGTTTCTTAGGTATATAGCGGTATTTGTGTGCAGAAAAGAAAAAAAGGAAAAATGAGTGATGCAATCGCTGCACCGGACCATTGTAGTGAAGAGGGAGCTGAGCCAGAAGCTTTAGATTTACTAGTCCATCTACTGCCCAACCCTTACCTATGGTCATGAGCTCTGGGTAGTGACCGATAGGATGAGATTGTGGATACAAGCGACCAAAATGAGTTTCGTCCGTGGGGTGGCTGGGCTCAGCCTTAGAGATAGGGTAAGGAGCTGGGACATCCAGAGGGAGCTCGGAGTAGAGCCACTGCTCCTTCGTGTCGAAAGGGGTCAGTTGTTCCAGGCACGTCTCGCTGGTAGGAGGCCCCAGGGCAGACCCAGAACATGCTGGGGGGGATTACACATCTCATCTGGCCTGGGACCGCCTTGGGGTCTCCCCAGGAGGAGGTCTAAAGCATTGCTGGGGAAAGGGACATCTGGGGTACCTTGCTTAGCCTGCTGCCCCTGCAACCTGTCTGCGGAAAAGTGGATGAAAATGGATGGATGGATGGATGTGATGAGCGATGTTCCACAAGTTCAAATGTCAAGAAAGGAAATGTTCCTCTACCTATATACCCTTTTAGACAGAAAATTACAACTGTACAACTTCTGAATTCCAGTTTCGCTCTCTCACTGATCTAAGAGCTGAATTGTCATGTTAGATCATTGTAAAGCAAATTTAACTTAAACGTGACAGAAACATAGTAACAGTAAAACCCATCAGAATTGTCTTTGTTAGTCTTTCAGTTGTTCCAAAAGTCATCACCTCTGGTTTGGGCGACATAAACCCCTAAGTCACTGAGGTAGATGTGCTGGGTATGCAGTTTTTCCCTACTTTATGTCTGCCATTGCTGGCTGGGGTTTTACTAGTCCTGTAATTAGGAGTGCACAATATTGGATTTTTGCCAATATCCAATATGCTGATATGTAACGACTCATTTGACCAATAACCGATACTATTATCAATATATCCACTTTTTTCATCTCCTAATTTTAGTGATCATTAAGTCTCCTCTGTCGTGGAATTAACACAGGGTTTTTCCTGCATAGAAAATATTTTGGTGGCCGCCAAAGCAGTTTTAGCCCTCCACCAATGGAAAATCCCCTCTGCCAAAGAGGGGTGTGGCAGTGGGGAAGGGAGGGAAAAAAAAAAAAAAATTCAAATCTCAGTACAACCACTCATAGTTCAATCACCATGATTCGGACCAATAACGAGAGCCTGGTGACGCAACGTTAGACCAATAATAATCGAGTTCTTTGATTCATCAAAGATCAAAGTAACGTCTTGAGCCCCATGCTTCGCGTCAGCTCAGAAGGCAGGTGCTGGTGCATTCACTGCCAGCCTGGTGAGAAGCGAGATCATGTTTCGGTCCTGACGTAAGATTCAAATCAAATTAATCTTATTTTGATTTCTATGTATGACTGGGTATAGCTAATGTGTATACAATATTCGAAAGCAGTGGCGATATGTCCGACTTTTCTTGCTGACCATCGTCAGCAGGAGTGATTAGCAAAC
Organism: Epinephelus lanceolatus; assembly: GCF_041903045.1. Lineage (NCBI taxonomy): Eukaryota > Metazoa > Chordata > Actinopteri > Perciformes > Serranidae > Epinephelus > Epinephelus lanceolatus. The sequence continues at coordinate 28,338,878 of NC_135755.1, read as the reverse complement.
ACTACAGCTAACTAGCTGGCTATGGTTAGCTAGCTAGGTAGCTTGCTAGCTTTAAGCCTTGTGTAATGTTAATGCTTGCAAATCACTCGTGCTGACGGTGATGAAGTAAGCTAACGAAAGGTTTGATCAAGCAAAGAACAACTACTTAATCAGGTTAGTTAGAATGATCCACAACAGTTGGTATAAGAAAATGACCTGTTTATTGTTAACAGGGTTAAATAAACAAACTTTAAACTTGAACATTAACATTAAATAAAAAATATAGCTGGTTTGCTTTGGCTGCTTTGGCCCCTTAATAAATAGAAAATGAATCAACACAAGAAATCTTTAAAATGTCCAACAATGAAATTAAAATAGCAGCAAGACTCCACATACTTGTGCTTTGCTCCCCAAATAAATAAAAAAAAAGATTAACACCACAAGACATTGTTGGCATTTAACAAACAATGCAGCCTTTCCTTGTCAGTTATTTTAGTAGTGTTTTTGTAGTCCATACATGGCTCCAATTTCACTAATTGTGCCCAAAACAATGCCATCAGTGCTCTTTACTTAAACAGTAAGAGTGTAAATCAAATAAAAATATCACTCTCAAAAAACCAGAGCACAAAACAAATAGTCAGTTAACTAAATTGACCGCTACTCTTCCTACCCTCTGTGTATCTGCCGTCTGCATGCTGGCTTGGTGGATTGATAGTAAGAGCTGGAGCGGATCACTGGAATGGACTGCTTGAATCGCGGAGCGCTGGGCTGGCCGGAAAACCTGGCATGGATTCCGTGAAAAACTGGATCGGAGTTCAAGGATCTGCATTTTTCCATGCAGTCCGATCTGATGCCGATGCCCGTTTTTTGCTAATACCGGCGGCCGATACCGATCCGAATATCGGATCGGGACATCCCTAAAAAGTATATGAAAATGTAGGTGAGATGAAAGAGGAGCAGGTGAGAGAAGAGCACGGGGCTAACAGGGCAGCTGATTCTTAAGGAGCAGGTGTGATCAAGGTTAGTAGTTTCTGGTTTAGGAAGAATGTACTGTATTATTTGGACCTCTCTCATCTAATAGAGAAGATATGGCATCGCTTAATACATTTGCATGATCTGTAAATGTATACCCCCAAAATTTTGTGGCGCCGCAGACATCACCACCAAAGCCCCTTTCTGAGCCAGGGAAAACCCTGTAACATCATAGTAGGCATGCATACTCTTATCGTGATGGCCCACCAGCAGATGGAGACTTGAAATACTATACGTTCGATGTATGTAATATTCATTCTTTGTGCAAAATAAGAGAAAGCCTGGTGGCCAATTCCAGTGGTTCATTTTAAAGCCGATATTGTCCGATACCAATGACAACCAATACTGGCCGATATTATCGTGCATCCCTACCAGTAATGTTATACCCACCACACGCAGTCACCATCTTTCTTAGCTTAGCTGCCTGTTCCACACCTAGAGGCTGACCCCTGGTAGGGCATGCTGTGCACTGCAACACCTCAATACAGCATCTCTGTATCAGTTTAAGAGAAAAAGGAGTGTCTGTATTATTGACAGTAATAGAAAATTGTACTGTCGGGATTTCTTAATACTATGGTATACTGTAATATCATTGTACCAATCAGGCCTATCAGTAATTCTAGCAGTAGTTCCAATAAGACAAGACTGAAGCATTAGCCTGTCTGTCAACTGTATGTAGTGTCTGTACAATTTTCCATGACGAACTGTCTGTCTTTCTCAGTACTCAGCACTCATGCACATTTTACGTGAAAATGGATTCCCTCCGGATATTTTGGCTAAAGGCGAATGCCAAGAGCTTGGCACATGTTGCAACCTGTTGCCTTTTCTATTCAATGCTACGGCTGTAGTACTTTAGTTGCTGATGATGTCAATCAATACTGTAATGCAGAGTCTGTTGTAGGTGGAGAGTGTGAGTCAATGGTGTCTCTCATTCTTCGCCTTGATGCACATCAGCAGAAAGGCAGGTTAAGAGCTGGAAAGACTCCAGAACGACAGAAGAAGAATGTAATCCATGTAGATCATGTCTCCTCCTTTGTGTTAGATTTCAAGTGTTGGCATACTCTAACTCAACTAAGATGTTATCAGATATACTGCAACTCAATTTGTCTCCTCCTCAAACAACGTACAGGAATCATCATGATATGACATTGTCAGAAATGCACATAAATCACAATATGGATCATATTTTTAAAGCAGTAAAAAACAGTAAACTGTAGTCTACTGCTCTGCATTACATGAGACCAAACTCATGTCTAATTTTGTTAGTTTTTAATTACAGCTTGCTTAGAATCATTAATTTGATCAACAGATGCTTGCAGAACAATAACATGGTAAGATAATTCTGTTTAATTATATTCTGATAAATTTTGATATTAAATTATTATAGCCCACCCTACTTGTAATATCATCCTGAAAAATGGGTAAAATTTATTCTGCAGATATAAAAGCAGTAAACTGAGCTTTGGTACGTCTGGCCTTTCTAAGCACTGACCCCATGGGCCACCAAACCTCCAAATTTGGCGGACAATGTACATTTTTGTGGCTCAAACGTAAACTGAACTGATACCCTACAGAAAAGGCAATTTAATGCAACCTAACACAGCTTTCTTGAACTGTGACACATAAAGAAAAAGACCTAAACAGCTTGGTTAGCTCTGTTAGCTCCAACAAACCGCAGAACTCTGCTGCCCACAGGCTGCTTACAGCTAACTAGCTCTCCTACCAGTAAAAACAGCATAAAAATACACACCATGTTGTCGCTCAAATAAGTTTGTCATTTGCTGAGCGATAGTTAGGCTATACATAGGTACATACAATAATTCCTTTCATCTTGGAGCCATCCCGGGGAAGATATATGGTCATCCCACACACATTTTCTGTCATTACCAGAACAGCAGCATGCAGTTAGTCTTGAGCCTTGGCTAGCTGGCAACGAGTACCATTCATTTTTTTGCAGAATATTGAACTAAGAAGTACAAATTAGTCAAAATGTTTGTGTTTAACATTGCATTGGGAAAGCTCACAGGATGAGGTTTTTTAAGATTTATTTAACCTTTATTAGACAGGTCATCTCATTGAGAGACACAGGCTCATTCGTGGGAGAGACCTGATAACACTTGGGGAACGAAGCGAGCCACCAACAGGTGATATTTTGTGGCCACAGAGTAACTTTTTGTGACCATGGGCCATTGGGCCATGCTTAATGTCAAGCCTCGGGTCACAGAAGCGGACACAAAGCACAGCCTTGATTCAAGTCTGCACTTTAGCAATCCTAGTAGCTAATTCTCCAATAAGAAGTCTGGGCAAACCATATAGCTTCAGCGTGTAGCTGTATAAAGCTGAGCCTCTGACATAGAAAACAAGTCACAGCAGCTCACAGCTGTATAAAAAAGGATTTAGGTTCTTGCCAGTTTTAAGAATAGATGTCTTCCAGAGAGCATCTGCAGAGGTGGACAGGCCGTGCTGTGTTGCCTGTTGACAGTCTGTGCATGGATCAAATACCCTGGGCTGTGTTGACGGAGACAAACACGAGATATGAACACGATGTCTGAATGTCAAGTTGAGGCTGTGAGAGGGTCAGAGAAGTCAATGATGGAGCAACTGGAGTCAATGAAGGAAGGAGGAACAGGGGGAAGGGGGAAGACAGGATAGAGTTTGTGCAGTAGGAGAATCAAAAAGAGACGAATATAGAGAAGTGGATGGATGGAGAGAGAGAGTACAGAGAGGCATAAACATACAGCATACACTCTATGCAGGATTGGAGAATTGATTCGTATGGGGAGTTAGAGAGTGAGACGGAGTGGAGTGCAGGAGGAGGCAGATGGAGCTGGTTAAATCCTTGTCCTGAGTATTGTACCAATTGTGGCAGAGAGGCAGACACAATAGCTGAGCGGTCTCCTGTCGCTTCCATAAACAAGATAAATTGATGGGGCTCCCCCGCCCACTAACATCCACAGTTTGTTTTTATTGCCTTCCAAGAGAACGGAATGGAAACCTACTCTGGTAAAACAAAAAGAAACCCTCCGCTAAATATTCCTTTTCCACTCTCTAAGGCTTTCTCAATAGCATCATGGATGAGTGGCAGCATTTGATGCCATTGTCTCATATGAGTAGCTTTGGCTCGTATTAGGAAGAGGCTCTCGCAGTCTGGCTCCCATGTTGCTGAGAACAAACTAAAAGGGATGTAATTCAATCAGTTAGGTTTAAAAAGCCGCCTCTTTACAATATGATTTGATTACATTTTTTTGACTTTAGATAGACAAAACATGATGGGCCATAACCCGTATTGATTTTGACTACATTCCTCATCTTTGACAATCCCAGGGATGTTTTCTGCGAATAATACTTTATTATGATAGACAGAAATGTATTACACAGACGTAGCAAGCTTGGAAGAACGCAAAGCAAAATATTCAAAATGGGATTTGTCAGCCAGTAAGCAGAGAGATTACAGAATCCCAGTGCTCACAGAATGGATTGTAGAGGGAAAGAGACAGGAAAGAAAAATACATCAATAAGAAACCAGGATTTCGTTGAACTTCTCTATCTAAGACACTCATTTCAGCATATGCTAATTTGATCCAAGTAAAAGTCTGAGTAGAACGGAGAACCTGAAAATAAAGTAAAACAATCTCATCCAAACATTAGATGACCTTTAGAGACTGACATTTTTGCGGTGAGAGATCAAAAAAGAAAAACATGTTTATTAAAGTTGCTCTCTGTCTGCCGTGGTATTTATTCTGTGCTTGTCTACTTGTTGATGCAGTGTTGTTAGCGGTGATCTATGCTGCCTTCAACGGAGTCTGTGATTTAGTATGAGCTCTGAATCTGACACGGGCCAGGGAGGGGAGGGGAGGAGGTCATGTTTAATGGCTGTCTGACCACCATCCATCTTCCCACCCAATCAATGACGGCATTCAAGCAGATTTTATCCAATCATAGCAGCCCTATGCGTCATGTTGGGATGTGACTGGTGCAGAAAGCCTGGGTTGAAGAGACAAAACTCGTTACAAGCAGATTTTAAGAAAGTTTAGAGCCAATCTGGACAACACATAAAGTGTAAAAAACTTGCAACATAACTCTGAAACAATTCCAGCACAATTATAAGATGCACTTGGGTACAGCAATCATAAACTGAGCACTAGCAAGCACAAAATGTTTCCAAGCACAGTTTACAGGCACCTACATGCCTGCACAGCACCAGTTCATATTCCTGTTTATATTACATCATGTTCTGCAATAAAGTCCTTTCCAGACATGTTATAATCTACATAACTTTGCTGACTCGGTCTGTCTGGTAAAGTGATGACTTTTTGTCATTCAGACATAAGTGTAAAAGCAATACAACATAGTATCACCATACTTTGTGTGGCAATATTATATCAATACGCTAAATTACTAATATTGGAAATACAAATTACATTTTTGGTAGCTTCCTGGAATAAGGTGCTTTTTCAGTCTATTAGATTTTGCTGCAATAAAAATAATTGAAGTGAGATGAACAGACTTTATCTCATTAGATAATGCAGATTTTTGACAAAGTTTACCTTTGGGGACATAATTTACTGTTGAAAAAAGATAATAATTCACTATATTGCAATATATGTTATCACAATATTCAGCATTTTGTAAAACATTTAAAATCGCAATAATATTGTATCATGACATAAGTATCTTGGGGCCTCTAGTAATTCCCACCCCTAGTATTTAACCCTGAGCTGCTGCAGCCTTTCAGTTAATCCGAGAACGTTCAATTCAGATTTGTACATGTTAATAGTGTTACAGAGATATTAGTAGGTCCAATGTAATGAGATTGCCAGCATGACTTTTATTACCTGTCAAATTTTTATATAATATTTTCATAATGAGTAATTGATTTAGTCTTTTTTTAACGGCTATGCCAGACAGTTCCTTGTTCCAGCTTCTAATATGTGAGGATTTGTTGCTTTCCCTTTGTCATAGGTGAAATGAATATCTTTAGACTGTTGATTGGACAATAAAATGCCATTTAAAGACATCACCTTGGGTCATGGGAATTTTCACTATTTTGTCACATTTTACAGACAAAACTATTAATCAGTTATTTGAGAAAATAATCTTTTGTCTAATCAATAACAAAAATAAATGTTGGTTGCAGCCCTACTAAGATGCACCCCAGTGATTTTGCTTACTGTAAAGTCTTAATGTAACTTTGGGCTGGTGTGAAATTTTTTAGACTGGTTCTATATTTAGCTGAACACTGGACCAGACCAGTATACAGAATTTTACCAGGTGTTGTGCTTAACTCAGCAGCTGCTTTCATAGTGGAACCTAATGACACCATGTCCACGTCCACATCCACATCCGTCTACTGTGTTGCATCATGTAACATCGGTGCTCTCTGTCCACACTGCCACTCGTCCCCACTTCCACCTCTACTGAAATATGATCTACCTCATGTTGCCGACACTGGCCTGGGCTCGGTAGTAAATTGTGTATGGCCTGTCAGACACTAATGTTAGTGGCTCTGTTAGTCTGTTTGTGAACATTGTAATATGTTAATCACAGTCATATTGCTTATTATATACCCTACGCCGTGAGGCCATTGGCCAGTGCTTTTGATAGGTTTTTTAATGTAGTGAGTCCCCAGGACCCACAGCTGATCATTTGAGTGGGTCCCAGGTAAGTTCAGTGGGTCCCCAATAAAATTAGTGTTTTTGACAAAGTGTAGTATGAAACTTGTGTTTGATGTTTTGTGGTTATAATTATGGATATATTTATGTATGTTGAAAATGTATCTGCAAATTAAACATGGAATCTCAATCAGTCAAGCAATCAATCAAGCAATCATTCATTTATAAAGGACCACAGCTGGGGCGTCGGTGGCTTAGTTGTAGAGCAGGCGCCCCATGTACAAGGCTGTTGCCGCAGCGGCCTGGGTTTGACTCCAGCCTGTGGCCCTTTGCTGCATGTCACTCCCTCTCTCTCTCCCCCCTTCACACTGGTCTGTCCTATCCATTAAAGGCTGAAAATGCCCCAAAAAATATCTTTAAAAAAAATAAATAAATAAAGGACCGCAGCTAAAGTCGGCAGAATTTGTTTTCAGTACAGCATGGTGGAAAGCTCAATACAAATCAGTGTCTTTACAATTTACTAATACAATTTACAAACCAACAGACTGTATATGTATCTTTATATACAGCCTATACAAATGTTAAAAAAAACAAAACAAAAAACAAATGTTACATCTGGAGTTGAGTATAGAGAGCAACAGAGTCATTTAGCAAGTATCAAGTAGGCCTAAATCAAATGTGATATGATTGTGATATTATGTGGTCATCTATAAAATGCAAATGAGATACTGTATACATTTAATAGTTCAACATTTTGAGAAATAAATTGGCTATCTTTCTGAGAAGAGTTTTTATGTTTTCCATTCACTTATTGAGACTATAAACAAAATGGGATCTTGTTGTCTTGCACAATGTATATGATATTTACAGTTGGAAAATGGCGGTGCTGGTGATCATTTTTTTTCAAAACATGACACGCCTACTGGACAGTAAGACTTAATCAGGTCATCATCGACATGAGTGAATGGCCCCGTGACGATGTTATTTACTTACTACTAAAATATTATTTTTAAACAAAGTATTTTGAGTGTTTAAACTAAAATATCATTGGGGATAATGTCAGTAAGGCAGTTAACATTATTTAGCGCTCAGACAATAAAACTCATTTTAATGAGTTTGCTTTAGATGTGACCCTAATTGTTCAAGTTCTTTACCCATATTGTAATGTAGCAATGTGATTTAAGCTTTAATATGTCTAAAAAATAATCTCTTACAGTACTTTGTATCATGCTGTTAATGTTTTCTCAACACCATAAAATGAAATTATGCATTTTAATGGGAAAAAAAATCTGCGTTATCCTGCCGGACTGAAACTGTTACTCGGTATGACTCCTCATGAGTTTCCACATGAATTATCAGTTTGATACAACTTAAACACAACTGATGTTCATAAATAATCCATGTTTATGTTATGCAAAGGGAATCCCACTGAAAACTGTTTTCTCAGGGAAATTAATTAGACTACACTGTGAAGAAATCACACTCCTAAAAAATCATTCAGTGTTGTTGCTCTCCCAGATTTGACAAGTAAGAAAACATTTTAACATTTCCATATATGTGAAATCAATTGTAATATTTTTTAAAGGTTCTCTATACAATATTCAGAGCGTTAATATAGCAGCAAACCACTATTTGCAGAGAATTAAGTGCTCCCTATGTGTGTGTTGTGATCCGAACTTCTCTGTGGTTTGCTGTAGTAGCCGGTCCAGTCATACGTGCGTGTTAGTGCATATGAGCCAATGATGTGACATTTCGGACGTTAGCAGCAGTTATACAGTAATGCCTGTGGCAGAGATTTTTTATTTATTTATTTATTTTTTAACATGGTAGCTTTTTGCATTTCACAGTGAGGTGCGGACCGTTATCCGGTATGACATTTTGTGACTATAATGTAATACTCTTAATACATTTCTATATCACTTGAGAAACAGACGTTCATAGATTCAGTAAATGTGTTGTTTTTTTTTGTTTTTTTTTTTCCCCACAAGTGGCTTTGGACATTAAAATTGCACGTCACGTTATTGACCCAAATACAGCATTGATCAGCGGCACAATCACATTATCACACTGTAGTATTATTAGGGGGAAAAAAAAGACATGTCACATCCCCCAGACAGTAAAGAACCATCAACATGAGTAAATGCAGCATCTGCTGTCACAGCTCATGAACTGGACTACATTTTATGAATCTAATAATATATTTTTACTGGCGGTTTTCGGGAACTCTGTGCTGTGTCGCTGCCTGAGTGCGCAGGGCAGAGAGATGGGGATGCCAATGAGAAACCAGGTGTCACATATGTGCAAAAAACTGAAACAAAAACACTAACACATCACAGACAGTATGATAATTACATCCAAAATACAAGTTTCATCCTTAGTGGTTTCTGTGACGTGAGAAATACTCTCACAATAAGTAAAGTTAACAATAATAAGTAACAATAAGTAAAGTTATGCAATGCTTATGTTTTCACCATAGTTTAATTGCTCACAATTTAGCCTTTGGGGAACAAAATATTGCTTCCCAGGGACGGATCGATAGTGAGATTACGGTGTCCTTTCAAATTTTAATGCATAGGGGACACATAACACATACCTAGCAACATCACTGTGTCAGCACAGGTTCCTCATGTAGGCTACTTTTTAATTTGCTAGAACTTAGACCGGACCAGACCTGCAAAACCTGAAGCCAGCTCTACCACAACCCACCTTTATCATAATGTTGTCAAAAATCAATCCCCACGAAAGCAATATATAACATGGATAAAGATATGGAGTGTCTTTCTTTTTGACAGCCTACACTCACATTTCCAGTGTCAAAGTTTGCTTTAAGGGGAGAATTATAAAAGCAGACCTGCTCACAACTGCATTAGTAGAGAGGTGGGAAATCAATCTTCGAACTTACAGTGTGCATTGGAAAATGGTCAGCACTGATGTGAAGTATATGTGATTTGTAGTTAATGGACTAAAATGTGCAAAACTGCCAGTATGGTCTTTTAAGCTAATAACCCCGCTGAGAGGCGTCCTTGTCAATCTCAAGCCCATAATCCATCTGTGTGCTAGGAATGGCTCCTATATTATTCATGGAAAAGTTTCCCTGTTCCTTTAAGGTAATTTATTTTCACTGTCAGTCCCTGCTTGGGTTTGTTTTAGTGGCCTCTGTGGAAGGCATTTCTGTGGGAAGACATTGTTTTTGGATGTCTATATTGTGTTTTAGATACAGTTTAAAAATGTGTGCTTTTTTAAGTGTGAGACCACTGAGCAAAGATATTAAATTGGATCTTAACGAAAAACATGGCACATGACAAATGTAAGAAAAATACATTTCCATCCAGCATCTAGGGACACGATTTATAAAACCTAAAACTAATATTATGAGACCATGTAGATTGGCTATTTGTCAAAATAACTGACAATAAACAAGGAACATTTTTAATGGCACTTTCTCCATCATCTGTTATGCACTCCACAATGACTTATAACATTTGCCAAGTCACACCCAGGCTTGTTGCCCAGTGCCCTTGCTTCAGAAAGTAATCCTTCCCTTCAAAGTCAAGCATTTACCAGAGAAGCACATGGTCAGAATTGTAAATAAATCATCAAGTTGGGCCCAGACATCCCACCAGGAGGAAGCCACACACTTCTAGCGGTAAATGATTGGTGTGCGTCTAAGCCAGGCTCCTATAGAGGAGGTAAGCAGGCTTCTGATGAATGAGAGTCTGGGGTTTAATGAAGTGTGTTTATTACCGGGTGATCAGTGGTTAACGGACAGACCTTACTGGGCAAATAGTAAGAGCACATTACCCACAGATAGACGGAGAAGGAGGAGGGAGACAAATGTAAGGAATTGGGCAGAACAAAAGAAAGGTATCATGACAGAGAAGGAGAGGAATAAAAAAGGAAAATAATGCAGAAATAAGATTATTCTATCGAGCCCATGTACAAACACACACACTCGCTGGCTTACAGACAAAGTACGAATGAGAATATAGGCAGTGTCCATAGTAAATGTTTGAATTACAGCGTTAACATTGAAGGTCTCCATACCACTGCAACAGTATGCTGTATCACAACATTCAGAACACAGTATCTCTTGGCATTACACCTTGCCAGACATTACACACATACAAATAGACACATAAACACACTGTCAGCTCGTCACTTTTAGTTTTCATTGTTAGTTTATGTACCAGCAGTTGTGGGAGTTCCTCTCAAGGTCATCTTAATAGACTTTCTCACACATACTCGCTCACACAACCATATACTACCCCCAGTGCTATAAATCACATTCACACACTCACGCACATCCATCACCGCGAGCGAGGCAGAATGACAAATAATACCTCCAACAATAGGTCTTATTCATCAATACGGCCATATGTTTTTCAGCAGTGAAAAATGCCGAAATAATGGACCAAATCGTATTCAAAACAAAGTACGCCTGACAAATGTTTAAAAAACTTCATCACGGGCCAAATTGAAGCTGACTATTTCTGGCAGTGGGAAGCCATAAACTTTGTGTTTCATATGGTTATGATCTGCATGTATACTCAAATGAAATAAATCTACATTTAGAGTTGCATCATGTTACGTAAGATGCAGAGAGCTGCTTTACATCATTTAACTCAGTGCTTTTTTTATAGGAAAGTGAAAGTTAAAGAGTATTTTATTTTAAGATTGGTCTTAGTCTCATAGTATAGTCTCATACCATACTTATCTACCTATCAGAAATAACAACATTGTAGTCACCTAGATAATTGCTGAGATATGGGAAAGCAGTGACATAGGTAAAAGGATTTCTGACAGGCCAGTGGTGCCCCATGACATTGTTTTTAGGGGTAGCCAGATGGGGCCATTGAAACTCTTGTGGTAGCACACTGCAACTAAAAGCCAGAACTGAATTTCAGGAAGTCAGTCATGCTGTTTAAGTATAAAGTGTGATATACTTTGGTTTTTTATTTACAGTCAATATTATCCGATGTGGGCGGCACGGTGGTGTAGTTAGCACTGTGTGGGTTTTCTCTGGGTACTCCGGCTTCCCCCCACAATCCAAAGACATGCAGGTTGGGGATAGGTTAATTGGTGACTCTAAATTGGCCGTAGGTGTGAATGTGAGTGTGAGTGGTTGTCTGTCTCTATGTGTCAGCCCTGCGATAGTCTGGCAACCTGTCCAGGATGTACCCCGCCTCTCGCCCAATGTCAGCTGGGATAGGCTCTACTCCCCCCACGACCCCCAAGAGGATAAGCGGTTATGGAAATGAATGCATGAATGAATTATCTGATAAGAGTAATAATGGTACAGTTAACATTTTTAGTTCCACTACAGTCCTTTTTAATGTGTTACACATCTATACATGTCAAGAAATGCATTATTCTTCAAATAGGCTGGTTGTCATTTTTCTTAAAAAGACAAATATGGAGTACATTGGCAGTAAGGAACAAAACATTTACTGGTGGGGGCTATGGTTGAAAATTTCCTTCACCTTAAAGATAATATGTAACCTTTCCCCCCTTTGGAGGGCCAGTGGACAGGGGAAGAAACATGAGCAGTCGACCCATTAGACACTTCCAGGGTAGACAAACTTATTTGGAAGCAAAAAAGAAAGATAAACAGTAAAACCATCGGCCACTTTGAGGATAAAAACCTTATGAATAAGACCCAAGTCATAATAAACTGGAATTATCCATACGGATTTGGAGCGCGCACAAGAATTAGCCATCTGGAAACAGTATGTCATGGGATTTCAAGCGATTAATAGTATCCCAAAAAAAAAACCACAGATTCATTAAACCTACAAAGTAAACTCAACACAGTACAACCAATACAGCTGGATGAATTCACCAACTATAGCAGCTCCAAATTAAACCTGTTGCTGCAGCATACTGTTAGCACCACTATACTGCCACATCAAGTCAACCTCTTTTTTATATAGTAACCCAAGAGCTTTAGAATCCTTGCAACATGCTATACCAGAGACACATACACATGATTTTTGTTGTTCGGTGACTGACCATGTGACCTCCTATTAGAAGCAATTTGAATATACTCAAGCAGAAATGTATGAGGCCAAATAAAGGCTAGATTGGGGCTCTGATGAGGTTCATAGTGTTAAGGCCCCCTCGCCATCCAGCTCTGTTAACAATCTGCATTCAGGCACAATGCTGACTGATTACTAATCAGAGACACTAAGAAACAGCCAGCTGCTCAGCCTATCACAGCTTTCTGGCGCGCGCGCGCACACACACACACACACACACACACACACACACACACACACACACACACACAGACAAACAAGTGGAGCAGAATACACACAGAGTCGAAAAACTGTGATTGCATCTAGGTAAGGAAGTGAGTATAATGCACATAATGTATGCACACACAAAAGACATGCACACACATATTCTTTTTTACTTTATCACTGTGTGTTTCTCACACACTCACACAAACACAAGCACACACAAACGCACACACAGACCTCCAACAGCCTCCAATCAGCAGCAGTGCCATGCAGAGATGAGAGGACCACACCTTGTTCTGAAAACAACTGAAATCAGTTTAAGGACACGTATTACCACAGCGCTCCTTGTGTGCCTCCCTCCTTCTCACCCCTTCTCCCCCTTTCTCACCCTGCCTCTCTCTCCTGCGCTGTCTGTCTCTCTCCCTCTCTCCCTCTCTCCCTCCAACTCCTCCATTTTTTTTTTATTTTTTTATTTTTCATTGTGTACCACCTGAGCTCTTCAAGGTTGCCGCCACAATTTGGGTCATTCAGCTCGGCCCCATTTCAGCCACCCCAGTGTAGACACACACATACACACACATGCAATCACACACCTCCCCCTCTGTGTATTACCTGACACCGCCAGGTGGGAGAGACTCCATTACTGAGTTGAACTCTGACCCCGCTTCGACTGCCTGGCCAGAGAAGAGAGATGTGTGGTGTGTATGTGTGTTGTGTCTGTGTCTGTGTGTGTGTGTGTGAGAGAGAGGGAGAGACAGAGGAAAAAAGAGAGACAGAAGCGTGCAACTGAAATGAGGCCAGCCTAAATGTTTGTGTGTGAATGAGCATCCACATTTGTTTGTGCGTGTGTGCAGGCGTGTGTGTGTGTGTCTCTGTGTGTGTGTGTGTGCGTGCAGGGGTAGAGGTGGGGTTGGAGGGTTGTGTGTGTCTCAAATGACACCCCTGGCCATTATTAAGTCCACTTTGCTCTCGGGTCTCTGGCATATTTTCTACTCTCCATATGTTCACATTTTTCTCCCAAACTCACTTCCATAACAATGCTCCCTGAGTTTGCACACTCACATCAACATCTTATTAATATTCAAGAAATCCAAGAAGTTTGGGAGTTGGCACATAAGCATCAAATCCCACTCACGATCACCTGGAGATTTATTATGATGATGAAAAACCACCAACATATCAGGGTGGGTGATGATAGTTGGAGACTGGGTCATAGTTTCATCTCATCCATTTACTTTTTGTGATGTTAGAATTCTGTTTAATTTGACCATCCATGCATACAGACAAAAATACAATCAAAGGGTCAGCTCACTCAGATTACAAAAACGTATTTACTCACTGAATCACTAGCCATGCCCAGCCAGGCGTATCACTTTGGTTGAAATTTTCCTTCACCTTAAAGATAATATGTAACCTTTCCACATTAAAATTTCTAAAAACAACTACACCAAAGTTAAATGTTTTGGTGAGCTGTGCACTTTGTACTCAGACCGGAAAAAATCTGCAAGTTTAATCAAGGACACGGGTAATTTAATCAGTGGCGTCATATTCCCTTTCCATGTGTCAGGGTTGTGGAAGCTGTCATAAATTGACTTTTTATCCGATATACTTTTTAGATATTGGTCATTTTTAGCCATGTGTTTTAACCAGATGAAGGATTTTTGTCATGGGACATCTGGATCTTAAGTTGCCAGAGAAACAAACTGAGCAAACGTTTGGAGCAGCTTGGCTCCAGCCCTTGCTGTGCTGAACAGCGTCTGAGAGACACTGATTTTCACCGTGAAACTGCTTTATTAAATGTTTTTACCAGTTTAAATGACAGTTGTGTTTGTTTTGGATCTTGAGTTATCAGAGAAAAAGCACACATTATGTTATCAGAGAAAAAGGGAGCACACATTTTAAAAAAGAACTTTCTTTATTTAGTGTTTTTACCTGTTTAAATCACCTTGTTAATTTGTTTTAAAGAGGAAGAGACATTTGTGGATAACTTGGCACCCAGTAAATATCTCCTGAACAATTAAAACCAAAGGTATCCTACCAAGGAGAAACTGACTATAATGACGCCATTGCTCTGTTTGCTGTAATTGTTTTGATTGACAGAACCCCCTGGCAGCAGAAAACTACATATTGCATGTGTATTACACCAAAAGGAATCAGTCCCTTTGATACTGTTTTTGGAAGAGATACTCCTGATATACTTGAGTTTTTCACTGCTGTTAGTGCCACAAATAAATTCCATTCAACACCACCACAGTTTTGTGTGGAGGCATAAATCTCCACTGCAGTCTGGCCTTTAAGGACATCAATAATATTTTGTGTAGGTAACACCTGTTGATTCCACATATAGCCACTTCATTCTACTATGAGCTTTTTCTCTTGCAGTTTGTACTAGCTCTTTCTTGTGTATTGGGTTTAAACCTGATGGAAATAATGTAGCAATGGTTTTGGGGGAAAAAAAGTAAACAGTGTGGCGATAAATGCCATGGTTGAACAGTAAACAAGGAAAGAATGTCTCCTGAGGAAACTCCAAGCAAAAAAGACAAGGCCACTGCCAACGCTGTTTGACTGATGAGTGGGAAATGTAATGCCAGAACAACAAAGCATTGTTTATTTTAGTGCCAAAGATGGAGAAAATGTTGAAAAAACAAAGATATCATGTATTAACAATCTAATCAGGACAGGAGCTGCGAGCCAAAATGTTGTGCCTTTCTTTGTAACACAGCACTGCTCGGCTCTGTTTACAACAGAAACCCCCTAAGCAGTGTGCTATGATATGGGAAAGAGAAGAAGAAAAGAGAAGTGGAATTTTGGCTAAATTTTGGTGTGAGCTCTCCATCGAAGCAGAGCAACAGCCCCCTTCTGTTTTCTAAATGTGGCCTCCTGCCTCTCTCTACGGCATGCCAAGGCTGCCGTGGTGGGCGGAAAGAGGGAGAAGGGTTTCCTCTGTGTGTGTGGGTGTGTGTGTGTGTGTGTGTGGGTGTGTGTTAGCCAGGAGACGAGAAAGACAGGGAGATCTGCTGCATATGGATGTATCTTTGCATGTCTTTTTCATTAAGCATTCTGCATCTCTGGAAGTTTTTGCATGTGTGTATGTGTGTGTTTGCATGTGTGTGTGTGTTTGTAGTTGGGGGAGGTCGCTATGTGACGGAACGCATTTGACAGAGGCAGGCAAAATGGTAGTCAGATCAGTCGCCGTGGTAATTGGGCACTCTTGACGTTGTCATTTGCAGTGCCTGGAGCTGCCATTAAAGCGTGTGTGTTTGTTGCTGTGTTTGTGTGTGTATACAGCAGAGTCTGTGTGTGTGTGTGTGTGTGTGTGTGTGTGTGTGTGTGTGTGTGTGTGCGCTATATGTCTTGACTGACGCTTCACATAAGGCACGCCTCCCTCATAACTTAAACATATGGCTTCTGCATATATCTTTACCTAAGCAAGGATGACTGCAATGTCTGTGTAAGTGCATACACACACACTTATGCAGATCAGTTTAATAGTTAAAGAGACAAATCCGATGCATGAATATTTAATGACAACATGTGTCCCATATGGAGCACCTACCCACCCCAACACACACGTGCGCATGTACATGTTTGTGGTTTTTTTTTTTTTTTTTAATTTAATGTGTATGTGTCTCCTAAAATGACATTCATATACAACTCAGTTGCATTAGCACATACATTTTGAAGGCAATGTTACAGCTCTGATTAAGTTTCTTTTTTTTTTTTTAAATCAACATAATGAGGGAAAGATTAATCTAATTTCCAAAGCATTCACTGTCAGTGTATTGCACCAATCCTCTCTTGGCAACCGGTTTTCATGGTTACATTGAGACAACTGGAAGCACTTGGTTAACACTGGGAAACATTGTGGTCCAGATTAAATAATGTAAAAGTCTACACTGACTTGAAGTCTGAGACTGAAGGCACTGATTTTTCAATATTTAACCAAATTAACAATCTTTCTCAAACCTTAATAAGTATTTTATCAGACTATACCTAATATTATGGACAAGACCCCAGTCTCCAGGGTCTAGTAGCCCTTTTCCACACACACATGCTGGCTTGGCTTGACTCAGTTTGACTGATGATGACGCACTTTTGCTTGGGAACCAATGGAATGTTTTTCTGTCCGTCCCGCTGGCGTATTGTTGTCAATAACTTTCTTGTACCGTTGACAGAGTTTTTAGATACTCTCTTGGCACTGCATGAACGATGCCAGTCTCCTCCAGCTTCCTTGCAGTGTCAGCATAAGTTCAGTGCTATTTTTTAGCAGTGGGGAAATAGTGTATTCACAGTTGGCATAATTCAATTGAAAGTCTTACACACTTTTAAGCGTTTGGAGATACAAACATCATTAAAGCGTATGTCATGCAAGAGAGGCAGTAAAAACAAATGGAATGGTCGACGTTGTCATATTGACATTTAGGATATGTCGATTGATTTATGACGTCAACTCATGCATTGGGTAACATGCAGGAAAAGTTGCTACCGTAGCTGCAGCTAGCCTTTTAGCCGCACAGCACATTAAATTATTTGCATGCATATAAAGTATGCATGACTCTTCTGATCGTTGTGTTTTGAATGATGATGATCAAACCCATCTGGCATCACTGCACTCCATCTTGGCACACCTTGGCATGTTTAAACTGGTAATGGAAACACAAATCAAAGTGGCATGGTTTGACTCTGCGTGGTCAAAAGTGCCAGTGGAGAAGCCCTACAAGTCTTCTGCTTTGTGCTACTTTCCACAATGATCCCCTCCTAGGCCTTGCCTACATCACACTTTGTGGTTTGGAGAAAAACTTTCCAATCTAATCAGGGCTCTAATTACTCTCACTCCTGAAAACATACTTGTTATTTATGAATTTAAGTAACAGAAAAGTGCAAATGAGTTGTGTATAAACATAGTTTGTGAGGGACAGAGCTTGCGTGTTTGCATCATCGCTCATATCTGAATGTGCTCACATCCATTAGAATCATATTCAGTCCATTTGGTGACTCTGCCTGCATTGAGCCTTCCCTCCAAATGTCGTCTTTCCTTGTCTCTGTGCTGATGACTGCACTCCCCCTCACCTATACTCAGTACACACAGTACACTCACAGCACCCTATACACTCACTAAAATTTGCATATGTACCCACCGACACTCAGATACAAACACAGATACTCCACACTTTCTTATTCCCCACCTTTCTGTCTCTCACCCCCCCTCCTGCCTTCTCTCTATCTGTGTGTTTCATAATGTGTGTGTTGAGTTGACATTTTACCGTTCTCTCAGCGCCGGCCGGCATCTCTCGCTCTGCACCCCTCAGTAATTTCCCCACTGACTGTCTGCTATCTGCCTGTCTGTGCCTTCCACTGCTCTCTCCCTCTATCTCTGCTCTCCTATATGAGATGGTATGCCTGAATCACCTCCATTTTGTCACCATGACCTCAATAAAGTTTGTCCATCGTCCATATTTCTGCAGTGTGTATGTATGTTGGTCTTCCTGTTTATACAGTAGGTCTGTCTGTCACTCAGGCCACCTGTCTCGCCTTCTCTCTGTCTCCACTGATAATGAGTGCTGATCAATTCATTACTTTTACTGACCTTTACAGACACAGACTGTTAGTCTGGCGTCACTGGATGGAAAGGAATCGATAGTTCTCCATCAGTGATTGAATAAAAAAACTAGAGAGCAGGGCTGTCTTTAATGGCTGATACCAAGGCATCCAAAAGCTGATGTTTTGTATATTCACGACTTTAAAATCCAGTCATTCTGAGTTTTCCTCAGAACTGTACCAGACTGGAAATGCCTCTGAAGCAGCATTTAATATGGTCCACTGAAAACTTCTGCACTTAATCCACTGATACAGAGAATGATAATCAAAATAATAAATAATTTGGGCACATTTGAAGAATTTCTGATTAAAATGTTCTGTTACAGCTCAAATGAAAGGCCTCCCCTTAAATTTTCTCTCAAGAGGCTCAATCCAATCTATTTCCTCAAAGGTTTTTTTTTTGGGTGTTCGTGTACTCTTAAAGATCTGTGTTGTTGTTTTTGTTGTTCCCTTTGATTAAAATCACATGAGCTGGCCTGGGTCCGTGACTCTGCTGGTTAATTATGGGGTAGACACTGCTTAATTTTAGTGAATAGCAGTCTCTCTTAAAAGTTATCTTAAAGGGGAATTCTGCTGATTTTACAAATCAAAGTTTTGTCAGGTCTTGGGGAGTACAACTGTGTATGTGGAAAAAGAAGTTGTATAAAGCCTTTTGTGGCTCCAGGGGGAGCTGTGTGAAGTCTGAGAAATTGCCTTAAGTGATGTTACAAGAGTCAGTGTCAGCCGGGGCTGAAAACTACAGGTTGGAAAATGAAAAAAAATCTGTGGGTTAGACAGAAGTGAGCTTACGAGACCGCTCCTCATCTCTGCTCGAGGCTAGCAACTCGAGGCTCCATTAGCTGCTACAAATACAACACACCCAAGTCTCTAACCGAGCTCTCAGTGGTCGAGTAGGATTGTGGGTAATGTAGGTGGCAGGCTTTGACAAGAAAGGAGCGCATGCAATAAAATACTTATGTGATGTAATTTTATGTAATTCCATGGTTTATTGAACTCAAGTTACATGTGACTAACTACAGAAATCCAATCACAACCCACGGGAAACTGTAGTAGCTACTGCACTCGGCCTTGGGTTCCTGGAGATTTGGAATTCTTTCAGGCCAAGGAAAACTACAGCAAACGTATTCCAGCTATGGTGAACATAAAAATGAGGATGATGCCAAAAGACAAAATAATTGGCAATGTGATAATGACCAGAGCAAATCAGTGATGAGGCCGTTAATAATAATGTTAGGTAATATTATTTTGGTCAAACCTAACGAGGTGAATATTGCAACAAAATAATACTTGAAGATTGCGAAACATTGTCGCTGTTACTAATTTTAAAACCGACATCTATAAATGAAACAAATACAATTGGATATACACACATACTCACTTACAGTACCCAGCGGGGCAGCCCTCCCCCTCTCTGCTCCAACACTGACTGACAGCTGACTCCGCTCATAGCACTCATAACACTAGCGATCTGAACCGGTCAGTGGTGAAAAAAAGCACTTTTAATGCGCAAACTTATATGGGACGCGTTTGCCCCCGTTACCGTTTTAGCTCGTTTCGTGGCTCCAGTTGCATCCGCCTCCCTCAATACTGAACCAATTTTAGAACGAGTTGTACCCATGAATCATACGCACACATACACATGGGGAAATAGGGCCCAGGTTGAAAAATACCGAAGTTGTCCTTTAACTTTTAAATTTATTTGTTTCGAATCAGTGCTGCACTGGCACAACAGTAGGTAGGAGACAACTTCAAAGTACTTGTCCTGTGAAATTCCGTTTTTTGTTTTTTGAAAGCAGCTACTCTAAGACAATTTTGATTAATTATGATGTCCAGTCATCCCTGGTTAATGTGACAGCATTTGTACCTCTCAGAATTTCCACTTGAGATGCTTTCTCTGATTTTTATAGGTCCTGTAGGCGTAAAACTATTGTTCGTTCCTTAGACCTGAGTCTCCCATGTTGAGTGGTCTGCAGTCAATTGCCGCCCTTGTAGCAAGCGCTGTAGTTAACTCCTTCGATTCAGCTTCGCCAGCTTTGGCCACTGACATACTGATTAGCTGCACCTGAATGCTTAGCTCATAGGTTGTAGCTTAAACCTGAAGTGTTTGGTGAAATTTTTCACAAGGTGCATATTACTTCTGATTTGTCAATTGAGCCATGTGGGAGTTTTTAAAGTGATATAAGCCATTAAAAAGCATAGTGGTGTTGTTATTTTCTGTGGCAGTAGGAAGCTAACGTAAATGCTGACGGCCCTAGTTTGAAGCCATTTTTCTCTGTTTCAGTGTTAGCGTATTTACTGTGGTTAGCCTTTGTAGGGCAGAATAGACATGCTGTATTACATCTTAACATACAGTATATCATATATTATGTTTGAGTATGGTGTGTTTTTAACAATATGTGGATATGACTGTCTTGGTGCAGTGTGAATGTTGTATGTCTGTCATACAACTGTTGCAGATGATCCGCATTTTAACCAATGTGCATCACTCTGAGCATATGTTTTGTGTATTGTTCCATCCTCTATTCAATCTTTAGAAATAACTAACAAAAATAATACAAAGAAAGAACTACAGTTGCAGACTGGAGTCTGAATGCTTACAACCAAAGTGTAGCCTCTGATAGCTGTCTCATGTAAATGGGTCAAAGATGCATTTAGTATAGCTCCATTATCCAGCCGCTGTATTAAAGGGCTCTCAGACAGTGTGGGTTGGGTACATAAAGCCCATTAAGACAGCGAATGAGATGTTGGGCTATAAAAATCAACCTGACTTGACAGTGTTGTTCACATCAATACAAATGTGTAATCAATTATTCAAATATCTAATCAATCACAGTGCATCAGTTGGAGATAAAAATGTCACTGGCAGGACTGACTCGTATATCAGGAAACCGATAATCAGTGTGACCTTCACAGATAGTCATGTTGTTTTTGATGTTGCTTGTTCCTGTCACTGATTACCTGCTTTAGTTTGGTGTCGCTCCCTGTGCAGTGTATCATGATATCTTGAACCCTGAAGTTTCCATCTTTTTTATTTTTCTAGTTTCAATCTAGTTTGGCGTATTTGCTCCTCTGCCTGTTTGTCTCCGTCTGTTTGCATTCTGCCGTTCTTACTCTCTGTTTATTGACCTTTGCTTTCTGTCTCTCTGCTCATCTGTCTCCCATGTTGTCCTCTTACCTCTCCTCCCGTCTGTCTGACTCCAATTTACTTTCTATATCTGTACCGTCCAATCACACGCCTTCACATTCACACATGCCTTCCTTAAACCTACACCTATTCTCCGCTGGGGATGAACCAACACGCGGGTCTCCTGCTATGAGTCAATGGTGTGTCGATGTGTGTGCGCAGGTGTGTATGTGTGTAGCCATTGTTAATTAACCCCCTTCACCCCACCCAACCCCCACAGGAGTGGCTGTGTGCTGAGCTCGCTCCCTGAGCCCCAGCCTGCTAATCCACACCTGAGTCTCCCACACACCCACACAAGCACAAATATACAATCACACACAGATCACATAGTGAGTGATTCAAGGTGTGAAAGATATGTAACTCGTATAAGTCCGTCCTTGTGTGAGAACACAAAAGCATATCAGCACTGCAACACCTGTGAAACAGTGGTTGCTGTGTGTATCTGTGTGTGATATCACACAGTCTGAGCTGGAACACATCATACACACCTGGGAGGATTTCAGACTCATACAGTTATGCCACATTGCTACACACCCAGTCACATAAAAAAGAATACACACACCACAACTATGCACACGCACACACACACACACACACACACACACAGAGTCCCAGCCAGGCGCACCTCTCCAGGCCTGAGCGCTAGTTGTCTGGCTGTGGCTCTGGCATGTTGTGCCAGAGAAAGAGGGAAAGCGAGGCTGAAGCGTGCAGTTACGCAACCCACTAAGGACGACAACTGTGTCTCTTGATGACACACATGACACGCACACACACAAACCCACAAAACTCACCAAGGGCCGGGTCTGGATTACAGCTCTCTGCCTCTTTGTGTCGGTACCAGACATGGGTGCCATGCTGCCAATGCAAATGCCAACCCAGATGCCAACCAGTGTGTGTGTATTTGTGTGTGTGTGTGTGCGCGTGTGTGTGTGTGTGTGTGTGTGTGCATGTGCGTGTGTGTACGTGTGTTTTGGGCAGGAGAAGAGTGACGGCTACAATGCACACACGAGTGGCGTGTGTTTGATTGGTGAGCAAACAAGTAGACTGGCATGCATACATACAACCGGCTGCAATGCACGCACAGTCAGACACACACATTGGCACATGTATGGACACTTATACAAACAGCCACATAAAAGTGCACGAGCACACGCACTCAAACACACACACATGCTCCATTGTGACTTTATATGCATGAGCTAATCGTCTCTCTGGTGCTTTTTGTTTTGCCATTATGTGCTTTCTCCCTCTACTCCCCTGTTTAAATGGAGATACTGTCCAACACTTTGTGTGTGTGCCTGTGTAAATGAGTGTGTGTGCGCGAGTGCAAGCATGTGTGCCATTTCAATCCCCTCACTTGGACGCCCACAAAAACGCTTGTCCTGAAAGAGTCCTGCTGTTGATGTGATTGTTTTATGGCTGTTTCCATATTTGGGCAGATTCAATATTCTATTCTACTGTCTCACTTGCCAGCAGCTTTGACCACGCTGTTTGCCTTTCCCCCGTCATTCAGGAATGCTCAGGCCCATTCAAACCTAAACACAGCTTGTGTTTATACCACCAGCCTCGTGAAACACTGGGCCCGTTAATACACTTGAGAATTATCCTTAAACAAATAACTTTCAATCGTCAAGGTCAGGGGACTATGAAAATATGTGATCCCTGCGTTCCTTGGTCCCTCCCGGTGGTGGTGTTGAACGTTATGAGCTGGGCTGGCAGTGGAGCATTTTATGGAGCCCATATTAGGGTTGGAGGGTGATCAGGATGTTATTGAATGTGTGTCTGGCCTGCTAAATCCTGTGACTGGGTGACAGAGCCAACACCGTTAGGGAGGGCTAAACACCCCTCAAAAGTAGATCTTGCTGAGCCATAGCTCTCTCTACACTCAATTTCACTTCATTTTAGAGCTGCGCCAGCACAAGTGAAAAGTCATTGTCAAGTGGGAATAAGGGAGTATATTTCAGTGGCCAATCACAGTCCAGGGAGGTGTCCAAAACTGCCTGCTTTATGAGCACAGACTCTGGGAAACTATCCTCTGTTGAACCTGGACTGACCAGGCACAGGTGTCCAGGATTTAATGAAGAGGCTGTGAATATGGTGGCTAGAAAAGACAGAAATAGAGAGAGCTTAAACTAGAACAGAAGAGCTGCAGCATTCGTCAGGAAGCAAACAGGACTAAAATCTGCCGGCATTCAACAATGACAGAAAACAGTCCGCCAGCTGCTTTCTACAACAATTCCCGAATTGCTGTTTTCCTTTTGAAGCCGCTTCCCTTCACTTAGTTTGATTTTTTTTTCTTTCTAAACAACCAGCAAACAGGATGAAGTGTATTAGGAAGCACTTAGCCACTTAGCAGTAATAGCTTAGCTGCTCTAAAGCTGGTCTTTAACATAGTTACAGAATATTGGACAATACATTACAGAGAGGGGCTGCTGTTGTACAAGCAGCTGTGACTGTTGTTAAACTAAAATTGCTTTTGTTCAAAATGCAGCAGCTTGTTGGCCGTGTCTGCAACTGTGTTCCCATGTAAAGTGGAATTCTGCACGCTTATGTAATGATGTGATAAGCACATACTTTTATTTGTACAAGTAAAATACCTATCATCATGAGTACATGTGTTTTTCCCCCTCATACTGAATGCATGTATTTGGCTGTAACCACCTCCTTCATTCACCTATGGGAGTGCTGTCAGCCCTATAGCATGACCCCGTCATTACATGTGTGTGTGGCCGTGACTCTGACACGAGGGTTAACATAATAATGCTATGATAATGAAGCAGCAGCCCACCCCCACCCGCATCCCCACCCCAGACCCCATGCTGCTCTCAGGTAATTGGAGTGTTTACAGACAGAAATGTTATGATGTGTGAGGGGATGCGGTTGCATCTGTTTAGTCTGTAAGTGTGTGTGTGTGTGCAGGTTTTGGGTGTGCGTATGTGAGCGTGGACAGGTGGGCGGCTGTGTTTGGACAGTTGACAGTTGAGTGTGACAGATGACGTCTCTATCCTACTATTATAGAGAGATGAGAGCGAAGGACGAATGTGTGTTTGTCCATGTGATTTACTGGAGGTGGGAGGGTGGCTTTCAACCGTCACACACATTTCAGCCAGCGTGTGTTCAGAGGATGCCTGTGCACGCGCCGGCGTACATGTACATTTTGGTGTTGTTGTTGAGAAGCGAGGGGCGTAAGCTGACAAGCGTGACAGATGATGTCTTTATCCAGCTGTTTCAGAAGACTTTGTGCTCTTTGTGTGTGTGTGTGTGCGTGTGTGCGTAAGTTTCAGGGTCATATCCACCCCCAAGCACTTTGGACGCGATTCCACGCAGGATAAAAGGGAGGGGTTGTAACCATTCACATCCCAGGAATGTCTGTACTCCTGTCTCCTCTGCTGGGAATTTCCTCTTCCCTCACCCTCCTCTCTACCTTCCCCTCTCTCTCACTCATCCCTTCATCCCTGAGGTGACAGGTAGAGGGAGGAGAGAACGCCAGATGCACACCTGGTTTATTTTTGTGAAGAGAGGGAGAGGGAAACAGAGAGACAAAAGAGAGAGATAGTCCTTGAGTTAGTCCTCTGCATCACTGGTTTATTCATTCAGGATCTGCTGCATAAGTGCGTGTGTGTGTGTGCTTCAGTGTCCTTGTTGGTTTGTGCATCACTGAACTTACTTATGTGTCCTCTATCTTGCATGCATACACAATCTATGCATAATATGCCATAATATGGTGGGGACGCTTCACCCAGAGTGCTTTGCAGTAGTATGAGTGCCTACACTTTAAGCATGAGGTACTCTACATATGGGAGCTGTAAAGAAATACAGTACACATTTAACTTTTGATGGAAGATTGGAATTTAGATCCTGCTTATCTTTACCTGCAGTATCAAACGATAAGAACATTGTCACTGTTTATTCCAGAGCGCCATGCCAATTATTTCACATTGGCAGTAATAATAAGCCATTATCATTATTTTAAATGTGTGGGTTGTGGTTGTGCTGGATGCTTCCTACTCCTCAATGGCAGCACAAAATGATGCTCATACGACCAACTGTGTGGAAAGATTTTATTAATTTGTGAATAGAGTTGTCACTGTTTGGCATGTACACTCTGATGTCATCGCCCCCTGCAGCATATACTTTAGTGTGTCAACAGGGTGTGACAGTAGGCTAATAAAATCCCCCCCTCAGGGGAAACTACAATCAGAGCATACAGGTGAGCGTTGGAGTGGAGGTGGGGCTGATGAAATGTTAATGGGTTTGAAAGACACATCACAGTGATAGTTTGGATTAAATCTTTAAGGGTCATCTGAAATTTACTTAAAGATTGTTTTGGTGTGACTTGCTGATCGTTGGAGATATCAGTCGTAGAGATGTCTGCGAATAATGGAGGCAGATGTATCATATCTATGTATGTATCGAACCACTGCGCAGAAGGAAGTGTGCATCTACTCATGGACGAGAGGCTCATGTTAGTGACAATGCAAGATGTAAACATTAATGGCGCCCTCCTCAGCTGAGCTATAGTGTTAGCTAGCTCAGTGGTGCTACATGTAGGTGAGCTAGCAGTAGATGCACACTTCCTTCTGCGCGATGATACAGTTGGTGGGTGTAGTTTGGTACAAAGAAAATAGTTCCAACAAGAAACTGCTCACTGTTTTGCACTTTGAGCACCACAAGCCAAGTGTCTGGATTGATAAACATCACTACAGGTAAGAATTTTTAATTGTAGGGTGAACTGTCCCTTTAAACTAAAGCTGTTTGGTCAGGCTAACTCAGCTGTTGTTCATTTCCTCATCTATTAACATTGCGGGAGAGACACCAAGGTGATAGAAAAAGTACTCCCACAGTAAATGGAAATCTGGAACATGTTGTCAGTCTCTCCGGTGGTTAGATGTAATTTTAACAAGTAGATGTGGAAACTACAGCAAAGGTGGTGGAGCTTTTTCTGGGAGATTATCAGCTATTGCAAATATTTGAAAATGTGCCAGCTATAATATTACTGGGCTTATGATTTAGAGTTTTCCACAAAGTCAATCCAAACAGGGAGATGTGTTGCTTCCAGCATACTGGCTGTATTTCGAACAGACTTTTTCTGGGTTTTCAACCGTGACATCTACACAGTTGTTAAAGGAGAAACCGAGGTGCCTGTTGACAAGGCCAGTCTTTTCTAGAGTATCAAACCAAACGAGTCAACAATCAATTTCTTGCTTCCTTTTAATGGCTTGCACAACATTTTAACTACCGCTTAACACATACCTGTCAACATAACTGCAATGGAAATAGGGAGTGGGGTGATGTAAAACCTCTAGGAATCAGTGTAACCTTTGATCAGACTTTTCAGTCCTTGAAGCACCACAGCACTAACACGCCGCTCTCGGCTCTACTGCAGAACACTCTCGAGGTCAGCCATATGACGCCTGAAACACAGCGGACAATGGAAATTACTCCGCTACACTGCTTCCCAGTGTGATTGCCACCTCTCCCAAGAACACGGATGCCAGGGAGCTCGCTCAGTAGTGCATCAGAGACAAGATTACAACATGCACTTTTTTTTATTGTGTTTGGTAGCGTGACGATCCATGAGATTTTCCTTTCATGGCCCTAGGATGCCAGTTAAGACACAAAAAAATGTGTGTTACATGCGTAAAAAACAGAGACTTGACAGGTACGTTAACAGATAGGGCCAAGTTTCTGCCATGGGAATGTAAGAGAAATTTAGGATATCTTATGAGCGACTTTTCAGTCAGGTCGTGTTGTATAGAGGGATCTTCTGCTGTTGGATTTGCATTTGGGAAAAATAGAGCAAGAGACAGATTTGCATTTGGGTAAAGGTGCACATGTACCTTGGGCCATTCTGTCTGTTCAGTGTATGCAGTCTGTGTCAGGTATTCTAAATTACTTAAAGGTCAGTCTTCTTATTTTCTACCAGTCTGCTGTATCACAATAATTTATGCTTAAGTGTTAGCACCAGGTAGCACCAGAGCTGATGATTCACTGGTGACACATAGACGAGTTTGGTGTTTATGTGTTCATCTCTAAGCAGAAAAAGTGATCTTGGGAAAATGTGCAAAAAATGTTAGCCGCAGAATGTTGTTTTGAGAATTGTGAACATATTTGTAGCAGAGCACCTCTCATTTGAACACATCTCACTGCATTGATGTCGAGTCCCTGTGTTTTCTTTGTGCTGATAAGTGGCCAGGCCTTGGGCACTTGTATTTTAATTAGCATCAGGTTGTATGAACTCGAAATTCATGAAAGGGCGGTGTAAGATCTGTCCTTTTGCTGAATGCCTTATGAAGAGGCTTTGTCAGAGACAGCAAAATGGCCAGGGCAGCCGAGGGAGAAAGAGCTTTGAGCAGGAGAAAACAACCTGAAATGGCGGCGGCTGCTGGGTTCACGGCCAGAGCAGGAGTGTGTGTGTTTAGCAAGAGAGATACAGAGGAGGAATAGTACAGGGGGGAGGACTAAACACGAGACAGCAGAAAAATACAACCTGACAAACACAAGTATTGATTTGAATGTCCTCTCTCTGTCTCTCTCCCTCTTCCCTCTTTCCCTCCTTTGCCCTCGCCATCCCCTCAGCTTTTATTTCCTTGTCTCTCTGCCTTTTTTTTCCCCATCTAGAGAGCCGCTGGAGGACTTTATTTTCTATCCATCTTGAAGTACTGTAAGGATGGATGGAGGACAGGATGGAGGGGTGGAAAAGAGGACGAGGCTTAAAGAGAGAGGCAAAAATGGATTGGAGAAGAAAAGTGGAAATGGAGGGACAGGGAGAGGGAGAGAGTGGGGAAAAATGGGGCCGGTAGTTGTTGAAATGAGTGCAACCGGTGCAGCTGAAATGGAAAGAGATGCTTAAAGTGGAATAGCTGGATAGAAAGAGGAGAAGAATAAGAAATAGGGGGAGCATGAGGCGGACCGAGAGGGAGAGAGGAGCATAAAGGGGTAGGAGACGAGGACTAAGGCAAGGGAGGAAAAGGAGCAGACAGAGGGAGTACTGGAGCAAAGGATGCTGGGAGAGGTAAAGGTCTCGTCTCCCTCTCTGCCCCCCCCAAACACCCCCTCGTTATCCCTATTAGCACCTGCTGGGCTAACGAGGGCCCCGCTCCCCGTTGCCAAGGCAACTCCTCGCCAACCTTTGCTCATTCTTTCTTCCCTCCTCTCTTCACTCCCCCCACCACCACCACACACACCTCTAACTCCAGCAACCACTAACTACCTTCAATCTCAACCCCTCCCTCCCTCCCTCCCCTCCGCCGCTTCCTCTCCAGGTAATGAAAGGAAGATATGAAGCGAAGGGTGTGTGGGGAAGGAGAGGGGGGTTGCTGAGAGGGAAAGAAAGAAGATTTGAAGTGAACATGCATTATACCCTGTTTCCCTTCCCTCTGCCATATTATCTGCTGCTGTACCCTATTGACTATTCAATGCATTCAGACGGTGTGCTCATTGATGTAATGGTTGGATGTGGAGTGGACAATGTTCTCCGGTTTTATTGCAGGAAACTGATGAGAGAAACCCATAAACACAGAGACAGAGCTAATGCAGTGCATGGTGCCCTCACTGACAAGCCTTTCAGTCCTCTGAGTTAGCCTTGTTCTAATGCTGTGTTAGTCGTAGTTGGGATTGTGGTTAGTTCAGCTGTTGGCCTTTTAATATATACCACACACTGGCTCATCAGATGTTTGATTACTGTACATACATGTATATTGTATATATTTAGTGTACTGTTTTCAACTGTAATGAAAGAGGTATTCAGATACCTAAAGAGAAGTAGTGAAAAATTATTACTCTATTGCAAGTCCAAGTTTTTTACTTAAAGGGGCAGTTTGCCCCTAAATCAAAAAATACTTATTTTTCCTTTTGCGTGTAGTGCTATTTATCAACCTCAATTATTTTGGTCTGACTTGTTGAGTGTTGGAGATATCGGCCGTAGAGATGTCTGCCTCCTCTCCACTATAATGAAACTAGATGGCACTCAGCTTGTGGTGCTCAAAGCACAAAAAAAAAAAATTTGGAAAACGTCAACAGCAATGTCTCTTTCCAGAAAACATGACCCGTTTACTCAAGATAATCCACAGACCTTGTTGTGAGCAGTTTCTTGTAGGAACTATTTTCTTTCTACCAAGGCACACCAGCCAACTGAATCATTGTGCAGAAGGAAGCACATTATGTATTATTATGGCTCGAACTAACAATAGGCCGTGTTCATGGAAAATGTTTGACATGTCATAGTGGGAAAAGCACAAGTGTAAATGATAAAATAGTCATGGTTGAATTTCATTCAGCTGTTTCAACTTTCAAGGTCCTGATATTGTTCATGCTGGTTCTTTGTCACAGCTTACTTGGACACTTTTTTTCGAGGTGTATTAAAACTTCAAAAAGTAGTGAGAAGTGTCTTTCAAGAAGTTGCCAAAACCCAAGTTGATGTTTTATGATTACTTGATACATCCAATTGACAGTCTAAAATTCAAAGATATTCAGTTTACAGTGATCAAACAGGTGAATTAAATGGAGAAAAGTGAGAAACCTTCACATGTACGAAGCAGCAAACAATATATTATTGGCATTTTCCTTAATACGTGGCTTTAACAATTTATCAATCAGCCGATTATCTGACTAATTGTTTCAGCAATTGATAAAAGTACTGACAATTTTATGTAAACCTAACCTGCATGTCTTTCAATTCTGGCAAGAAGCCTGAGAAACTCCAGGAAACCCACGAAACATGCAAACTCCACACAGAGGGGCCTTGATTGGAACCAGGGACCCTCATGCTGTGAGGCAACAATGCAAACCACTGCACCACTGCTCCACCCAGTTAAGCGTGTTACCCTCATAAAATGGTAAATTGACGTTCTCCCACTTCAGTATTTGTACAAAATATAATTTTATATAATAGAGGCACTGTTGAAAGTATTTTGTTAACACTTTGGATAGCACCAGGCTAGCTGTTGCCCCCCTGTTGCCAGTATGTATGTTACATCAAGCTAATCGGCTGCTGGCTGTAACTTCCAACTCTTAACAAAATTTCGAACAAGCCCATTATCCAAAATGTTGTCATACACCTCAGAAAAGATCTGAAATAGAGTAGCCTACTTGAGGAAATATACTTTGTTATACCCAGCATCACTGGTTTTCCACTGTCACAATGCTGAAATAAGCATTTTTGTTATAAAGATGGAACGACATATTTTCCACACTGATGTTGATATTGGCCTTCAAAAACTGTATTCATAATAGAATCCTACAAAAGCGTCAAGCAGACTGGTCTTACAAAAGACCATTTTGTTTTCTTGTTCTTTCCTTCCTCCTTTCATTCTCCCACGTCCTGCTTGATCGTTCAATACTTTCTCCGGCTCTCAGAGAGATGTCTCAACAGCCGTGCTCATTAATTCATGAATGTACTGCCGGTGAAAACACTCACTGTAACTTGTTGTGGAGGAGTGCAGGGATACATCCACAGTGAGCACAGGTACACATAATCATGTGAGCACACACACAGATGTTATGGGTTAGGACAGAGGGATTTAACTGTAATGGGACTGCAGTATTCTGATTACAATAAATCGCACCGTAATTCATTAGTAATTAAAATAATTTGTCTCCTTCAGAGAGTTGGTTCTGGAGTCTGGCAAACCCGAAAGAACTGGATTGAAACCGTCATCTTGAGAATCTCTACCAGACTGCATTTAAAAAGTAATGTACTCAGCACTGCATAGACACACACGTATACACACAGCCACCCACACACAGGAGGAAGTGGTTGTGAATTCACCGTGTGTCCAGTAAGTGCTGATAATGAAGCTGTCTGTGGTGATCAATAGAGATCAGCTCTCGTCACTTCTCGCCGCGCTGGCCCTCTCCGCTTCCCTCCACCATGTCTTATCTCAGTCCTCCCTCTCCATTCCCCCTCTGCACCTCCTCACTCCTCCACTGATTTGTGTTTGCTCCATCATCGCTCACTCTCCTCCTCCTCCGTCTCCACCAACACCACCGGCCTTGAAATTTTTTGGTCCAGCCAGGCTGAAATGGAAAGTTCCTCTCTGAAGGGTTTTTTTCTTTTTTGTAGTGCCCATACATGGATAAAACTGAATGGATTGAAATACATAAAAATGAATTAAGGTCATTTTGAGCAGTGTTTTGGTCATGGCTGTATTTGTGAAGTGCTAATCCTTGAAATCATTGTTTATATTTGGAGGTCAAACATTTCATAGTGGAAATTTAGAACACCGATGGGTGTGGAGAAAATATTGGGAGCTGGGGAAGGCTATTAAACATTTCAAAAGAACCAGGGAATTTATTTCTAAAGTTGCCCCAATCAGTATTTCCATGTTAACAATAAATTCAATGGCCCAGTGAAATTTTAAAGGGGGCGTTCATAGTGAAGGACCCATTCTTAATATTCACCTAACTTTGCAGTTTGCCTCAGATCTAAAAAGTGTTTTAGGCTACCTTCACATTACAAGCAAATGTGGCTCAAAATCCATTTTCTTACTCTCATGCTACACAGATCTGATTTTATTTTTTTATTTTTTTTATTTTATTTTTTTAGTATGGACACAGTAACCACATTTGGGCCACCAGTCAGATCTGGGCCACTTTCATATATAGTCCTAAAGCCGATACTTGTCCAATCACCAGCTGTGTGACCGGTGTTAAAACAGTCGTATTGGATTTCATGTGTTTTTCCCATACAGAAGCATGTAGCTACAGATTATGTAGACTTATAGAGATCATTCGGGAGATTAATCTTACATCCGTATGTCATTCATTTTCCCCCAAAATGTCTTATTTGCAAATGTGACACTTCTTTGTTGTTCCAACGTGCATGTGTATGACATCATTGTTTGCAAAATGATTCCCTCAACTGCATGTTTTGATTATGGAAAGCTAGTTTCTGGTTTAGTTTTGACCTTTTTTAGTTTTGTATTCACACTTTTCAAAGGACAATAATAATGGACACAGAATCATACCTTTCTTTTCTTTCCCCCCCAAAAAAGTAATTTAGATAAAGTCCACATGACTCCATCTCCTTGCAATTAAACTAGTAAATACTAAAGAATGTTATCGCAGCTGATAGGAGTAACGAGCTTATTTCCTGCCATCAATTGCATTCCTCGACTGGGCATGCTTTTAAATTCTAAATGCTGATTTCACAATTTGGTTTAATTAAACCAATCTAAAGTTGGGTATGAAGTCACACCTTCACCAGTGGCTCTGTGCTCAGAACATACAGAGAGTTTGCCATGAACTGGTGTTTTAAAAATGTCGCAGATTCTTACATTAACAGTGCTGTGACCCGTATATGTAGAATAAGTCAAATCATCCACTGCCATCAGTACACATGAAGGCCAGTCAGTTCTAGACTTAAATGTCAAGCAGTTGCACTCTACCATCAATTTCCTTCCTATTCCTCCCTCTTTCCTCCTCCTCCTCCTCCTCTTCATGCTCTCTGCACCCTCCCTCTCAGCTCTCAGAGAAGATCTTGGTTGATTGCTGTGGTTGATGGCTGTGAGGAGAGAAGGAAAGAGGCAAGATGGAGTGGGGAGGATGAGCGGGTGCGGCAGAGAAATGACGGGGTGCTGTTTGCCCCCTCGCGCAGATTTCGGATTTAGGGTTTTCAGATGTTCACACCACCACAGCTGCAAAATGGATGAGAGGGAGAGATCGAGATGTGGGGAGAGAAACGGAGAAATAGAATGGAAAAGTGAGAAAAAATAACTAACTGACATAAAACCCAGAGTGGTAGCAAAAATAATAATAGTAGTAGTGAACACTGCAATTGTTGGAGGTGGTGATGGAGGTTGGGGATGTTTTTCTCGCTGTTGCTATGGTTGGAGTTGTAGCAGGTTATGCTATTTTTGTTGGTGTTTTGCTGCTGCTGTTGTGTAGGTGGTTGTTATAGTGGATGTCTTAGAAGAAGAAGTTGTTGTTGCAGAAGGTGTAATTCTTCTTCTTCTTGTTGGATTCTCTTATTGTTGTGATTGCCGCCTTTGATGTTGCATGCAGTTGTTGGTGATCTTTGTTTTGTTTTATTCTTTGCGGATGTCTTGCTTGTTTATATTTGTTGTTTTTTGTCAGAGCAACTTGTTGTCATAGTTGTCACTGCTGCGGTTGCTGTTGTCGCTGTGACTCTACTATTTTTCATCCGTGTTGATCCAGCCAGCTGGCTGCTCATTCTGTGGCCCTGTGTCAACAGATAGGCCCGAGATGGATGCCCACTGGTCTTTTGTTGGAGAGAAAGAAAGAGAGACCCCCACTAATGCCTCCCCCTCCCTTTAACATTTTCTGTTTCTCCCTTTTTTCACCGTCTCCCTCCGTCCTTTCAGTCTTTCTGCTGCTGTGATTTGTGGCAGCAGGCAGTGATAGGGGAGGTGGTAACTGTAGGGTAGACTTGTATTAAAGGAGGTGAAGAAAAAGAATGGATGGAGAGAGAGGTGTGGAGGGACACAGGGCACATCGCTGGGTAAATAAAGGGATGTGAGTTGGGTAGCAGCAGTTTGTCAGGCCATGCACACTGTGCCAGCGTGTGTGTGTGTGCCTGTGTGTGTGTGTGTGTGAGTGTGTCTATATGGATGCGTGCACAGATCTGCGCCTCAGTAAATCTGCATGATGCATGTGAGAGAAGTGTGTGTGTTTGTGTGCATGACATCACACATGCTCCTCTGGTGAGTCTTACAGATGGACTGCTGCAAACACACAGCAGACCTCATTCATATTAATGAGCCGAATCTATACGATGAAAATTTAATGCCAACAATTTGTGACTGGATGCCCAGTGTATATCAATGTGAACAATTAGTGGAGGGATTGGTATGTATGAGTGTGTATATTCAGATGGGTGACGAATTAAAGGTAAAACCAACACCAAGGGTCTTGATGAGGTGCTGTTCTACCACGAGGCTCCATTGCTCCGTGATTCTCCATGTAAGTGGAACTCTGTTGGAGGGATGAACATCATTCTTCCAAAATTATTCACTCAGTTGAGGCTAAGATGGTGGTGGAGAGAGCTGTCTAACCCGTTGCACCAAAATCCCATTCTGTAGGTGTTCAGTTGGGTTGAGATATGGTGATTTCGAAGGCCATAGCCAAGATTCACATCACTGTATGTTCATGCTCATCAAAGCATTCATTTATAACTTGTGCCCTGCGGTGAGGCATCTGCTTTTGTTATGCTTAACCAGCAATGTGATGTGTGCAACATCTTGATGAGAGAGGCAGTTGTTTAAAACCAAATCAATAATGACTGCTGTCATGTAGTTCTGCCCACCGAGGTTCATTGTGCCAAGTGGATGTTGGAGTTGAGGAATTACCTGAAACTGGCTTAATACATCTCAGTTTTAGCATTATATATGATTAATTCTATAATCAAGGGCATGGGTTTTTGGAATTGTGGGGAAATGTTTCCCCTTTTTTAAGCTTTGTAAACTCTCATTAATGTCTCGATAAAGCAAAATCAGTAATTTATTTCACAATATATATGTTAAAAAAATGTGAAAAGACAGTGAATTGTGTGGTACTGAATTATGGACTTACACCGTTAAACTCTTTCCCCAATACTGCTTATTTTTTCACTATTTTAAAACTTAATTTTACGTACTTGGCCATTTTTTTTTTAATTCTTCAAGCTCAGAACATTTTTGGCTTTACCCTGACTTTAATGGCACCGACTTGGAATTTAAGAGGAGTGTTACTGTCCTCTTTGCAACAAGTGCCTGCATATATCCTGAGAACATTTATTTTTATCATTATCTGTATGTATCATTAGGTATTTTCTTTAAAAGATACCTGAAATTCCACATATATATTTAATGACATTCTTCTTTTGTTACATTTAAATATTTATAACTTGGGTTTATTAGATGACCCTTTAAAAAACTTTTTAGGCCCCCGAGCCAATTGGTAGCAGTTAAAGCATATATCACAATTTTTGGTGATCACGATGTGAAAAATGCTGACGTCAAGCTGGTTGTGCGTGTGTGTGTGTATATGGGAAATGTGTGGGATTTTATTACATTCTCCTGTTCTTTCCCATAAGGCCTCAGCGGCGATGTGTCACTGAATCACCATCTTTCTACCCCTCTCCATGCAACAATATCACCCAAAATAAACTGGCAGAGAGTTGCTCAGATGAAGAAATACACACACATACACACTCATGCACAATATTTTCAGTTCATGAGCGTGTAAGCATCCCACCTGCGTTTGTTCTTGCCGATGTGTCACACCGTGGTACGCTTATGCAGTTATTTGGCAGTGATGGCCCTTCCCATGTCAAAACACGCGCGCACACACACACACACACACACACACACACACACACACACATACCTGATACCCAGTCCAATATCAGTGTAAATGAGACAGGAGGAGCCACTCTTACACCGGGTGCACACAGCACTCTGTGTCCCTGTCACCGCAGGAGGAGAGAGGGCGAGGAAGCAAAGAGTCAACAAGATAGAAAAAGAGGAAAAAAAGAGGAAGGATAGAAGCGGAGAGGAAGGGGAGGGCAGAGGAGTGGTGGATACTGCTCATTGCCATTGTTATTCCCCCCTGCAGAAAATGGCTACCTCCATTAAGCCACTAATGATCCCTGCATTGTGCCATGGCAGTGCCGGAGAGAGGGACCGAATATCTGAGCGAGAGAGAGCCAGGGAGTGATGCAGAGCAGAGGTGAAATTATGGAGTGAGTGATGGAGAGGGAAAGAAACGGGGAAAGACAGAGGAAGGGGAAGAAGAGGAAGTAGTGGAAAAGTAAGTGGGAAAAGAGTGAAGGGACGATAAATGAAAGAAGTGGTGCAGCAGAGTGAGGGATGGCGCTGCGGATAGACTGAGTGAACATGGTTGTGACATGCATTTTCCATACGGCGCGGCTCCCTAATGTGGCTTCTTCTTCTCTGAACGCCACTGTCTGATCCGTTATGTCACACGCTCGCCACCGCTGGAGCGTGACATTAATGGACATGCATGGTACAAGCAGGCACATGAGAGTGCATACATATACTGAGTCACACATCCAGTCAGAACTACTGAGGCACTGTATGAACAGACACGCAAATCCATCTTTCAGACACAAGCACAGATTCTCCCTCACATGCTGGGTACGAACACATGCATCATGATCCTGGGAGATCTATAGGAAGAGGCAGCTGAAAATTACTCCTGAAGATGAAGCAGCGCAGACATAAACGTCAAGGCTGACTCGCTTGAACTTGGCCAAGTTTTGTGCACACACAAACTCACCTGCGTGTTTGCAACTCCCCAAAATACCCTCAAATTAATCTCCTCCCTCCATGCCTCGATGATCACCGCAGTCACACAGCCCCCGCCCTGCAGCCAATCACCGCCGAGATCTGCTTATTGAAGAGCGGGCGAATGCCATGGCTAGTTGTTTGATTTGAATTTGAATTTTAAAACATCTCCCTCATTACATTTTCCATTATTTAATCAATTATTCATGAAATCCACAAACGAGCACGGGTGCTCAGATGCCGAGCAAACACTTGGACAGCCCTGAACTTGATTCACTGTTTCTCCTTCATAACCTCCAAGTATATGAGCCCCTGCCTCGTCTACAAGTGTCTCCTAAGGACACTCAGGGAGACGGGAGGAGGTGGAGGGAGGAGAGAGGCATGTCTGACAGGAGAGAGGGCTGCCATAGACAAAGAGATGGAGTTAGAGGGACAGTAGCAGAAGCAGAAGGGGAGGCAGAGAGGGGTGGCAGATGGAGGAAGATGAGAAGTGGGGCGCTTGGGAGAGGCAGAAGGATTGGAGGGGAGAAGAAACGGGAGAGGAAGGGAGACGCAGACACAAAGAGGAAGAAAGGCAGACGGCAAGACAGAGGGCAAACTGAGTTAAAGCAACCAAGGCAACCAGCAGCATCTGTGATCAATAATATGTGTCCAATGTGTGATAGGCAGAGCAGAGCGCCAGCCGGGCTCAGGCCTTGGATGTGTTACATCACTGCCACCCACTGCAAAAATACTACGCCTCCTGCAACAGGATATTGTGCTTAAATAATAAAATAAATCACTTATTTTCCTTTCTCTTCACATCACTGTCCCGTCTTTTTGTCTCCTCATCCCCCTGTCTGTGTCTCTGTGCTGGTAAGATAAATAAAGAGATGTAATGAGAAATCTTACAACCTGTGAGGAGCAGCCATTGTGTTCATATATTACAAGTCGTGAATAGTAAAAGGCCCTAGCTGTCTTGCTCTAGTCAAGGCACAATTCGGGCAAAGACAAATAGGCACTTGGATAAAATAAAAGGTGGGACAGGGGGGCTCGAGGATATTGAAAAAGCAACAAATGACCTTCTCCAAGTTTCATCTCTTCACCCTGTCTTTCTCGCTCTGTGTGTTTCATTCTCTGCCTCTGCCGTGCCATCTCCCTCTTTCCCACTCACTCACCCGCTAATGGTTATTTACCTTGTTGGAAAAGGGCTTCGCTTTCTCACTGGAGAGATCGACAACAACAGGACGTGAGCGAAAGCCGAGCAGCCTCGCACAAAAAAGAGAGCACAGAGAGGAGCAGGGGAAGAAACGGTAGAAAAGAACGGAAAAATATATCATTCATGTCGGTCTCCCCGGTGACACCAGCTCTCCCTCCCACTCTCCCTCACAGCTGTAATGGAAGTGAAGGTTTTGGCCACAGACAGAGAGGGGAGAGAGAAAAAAGAATTACATGTCAATATTTGTTCCCACTGGCTGCCTGGATAGAAACAGATACATTACATTCTCTTAGTCTTTTTTCCCCCTCAAGCCAATTCAAGAGCTCTACCTTTGTTTGGGATCAAGAGGACTTCAGGGGGTCGCCTGGGAGAAAGCAGACATGGCAAGATGGTGAACGAGGCGACCAAGGAAAGGTATGAGTGAAAGGGAAGGAGGGCCAGAGGATGACTAACACTGACAAACAATGATTTTAAGGCCACAGAATAAAAAGAAGCCTCAGAGTGGACATTTCCCATAGCAAGTCTTTGGAATACAAACAATGAGTCAAATCACTGTCTGGGCCGAGTACTTCTCCATCTCATTGACTACAGGCTGTATCATCAGTGTGAGCACTTATTGCTCTTGAGCCACAGGCTGTCCCTTACTTGGAAATTGCAAACGGCTATAAGAATAAATGTTTATTTAACTGTATTCAGAGAGGAGACTACCAAGAACAGAAATGTTTACCGCACCACATGTCGGATTCAGTGCTCCTTGGAAAAAAACAGTATGTGTAATATCACACCTTCAGTTTGCTTTCTGCGGTCCAGACCACAGTAGGAAAGTTTGCTCTGTTGTATTTGTTTTGTTAAGGTCGACAATGCCTCATTACCGGTAAGCTGTGGCTTGAAAACAGACATGGTGCACCACTTCCTTTTTTAAACCATTATTCTTAGCCTTCAACTCGTGCATCTGAGTAAACCCACAGACTGTTGTCATTTGCTCAGGCACAGTGAGAATCCTTCTCCTGCTGGAAACAAGGAAGCTTTATTGGACAGAGTTTTAGTAATCCATCATCCCAATAAATCAGAGATTTTTGGCTAGTGTTGACAGACCTGTCTGTGCTTGTTCTTATTTGGCAGTGACAGCAGTTATGAAAACATGAGGAAACAGCTTGACGTGAGTATCAGTCCAAACTGTAGTTTCCAGCTTGTCTCCTTTATGTTGAATTTAGGGCCATGCTGGTGGCACCATGAGCCATAGGCACTTTGAGCTAAATGCTAACAATGGCAATGTTAATATGGTGATGTTCAGCCGTTCACCGTGTTCACCATTGTTGGTAGTGTGTTAGCATGCTAACTATTGCCAATTAGCAATTAGCACAAAGTGTTGCTAAGGCTGATGGAAATATGTGTCTTAGTCTTTCAGGTATTTGGATGGAAAAATTGCAGTTTTGACCTGATGGTGGATCTAAATGCAAAATCCATAGACATCAAGGTCATGGTGGTGCTGGAGAAAAGGGTCATCAAAATCTTCTTTGCAGTAGTCAGTCTTTTAGATGTAGATTTTTCACTGCACAAGAGAAAACTTTGACCTGCTGGTGGTGCAGGTAGAAATGTCAGGGATCACAAAAGTCATTAGGATTCATTCTAGGGGCACCATGAATGTGTGTACCAAATCAAAGATGCTCTATAACAAATGATGATGCATTACAAGCTGCATCAATGTTATGAATTGGTATGCACCACAGGTCTCCTAAGCGGGCATGGTCATCTGTCCTTCGCATCCTCCGCCTCAGGGGTGTTCTGAATGTTGTGTGGATGGATGAAAGCAGATTCAAAACAATATAATAATAATAAGTACAAATATAAGTACAAATAAGTACAAATTTAATCTTTCCTTCTTATTTTACTACTTGTTTGTATCTGCTTGCTTAATATCTGATATCAAACAAGTACAAGATTATATTAGTTGTTGCGAGATCTTGTTGCTGAGACAGAAACAGGTTTTGAACAAAGTTAATTTTCTCCTGATTTTTCGGTCTGGAAAATGTCTTTTTAGTGTCAGAATGTTCTGAGGATATTTGGCTTGTGAAAAATGATCCAGTTTTTTTTCAGTGACATGGTGGAAACAATTTGTGCTGACGTTCACTTTATTAGAATTAGAATGATCAGACTCAGGACCACCACTAGTCTCCTAAAGGGGTGGGGCAGTGGCGAAACTCACGTGACACACATAAACTGTAAACCTTTATTTGCTCACTCAACTAATTTTTTTGGAAACAGCTTGTACTCAAAACATTTAGCTTAGTACAATACAGTAACATCAAGTTTTGAGTACACCAGACACAAAATAAGTATGTCACATGACCCTTGTCTGACAGGAATTTCATGTCAGTTTAACATTACTTTTTTGTTGTTGTTGTTTGAGCATTTATTTCTATGTCACATGGACTTGAAAACATTGGGTCTCATTCATGCAACGTGAACAGAACGAATTTGTGTGTAAGATTTTCTTGCATTTCGACATTCATCAGTATGTTAGTAGCTCCCATCTTTTTGTAGGCGCTAACAATGTCTACACCTGCTTCTGACTGCTCGTAGTGATTGTGTAAATAAGATATTGTACATAAATATTCTTTGTCATTGTTAGAAATTACAATTTTAATTGGTATTGTGCTCTTTTATGTTCACAATACGCAGATGCGTTTGAAACATATGAGTTAAACATGACGAGATTAGAAATGTGACACATTTGGCAAAATTAGTTAGCATTTAGCAGATTTAAGCTTCAGATTCGGTTTCTTAAAAACGTGAATAATTATTTAAATGGACTTTAAATGGAAATTTGAAAATGCTGTTCTCTGAATGAATAAAATAAACCAGCACGTTCCTCCTCTGCCCTCTTTACGCACCACAGCCCCAAACTGCATGTCAGTTTAGCTTAATTTAATTATCAGAGAGGTTAAGTGGGAGATGTAAACAGGATTTCAAATTAAAATTTGGTTTTAAAAGACTGGTGGACATGGGAGAGCAATTTGGTGTCCGTCTCCGCTCACACCAGGCAGTTGGTGAACCCAAATCTGCCAGAGAGTTGGAGGGAGACAGTGTGGTTTTACGCCAGACTAGCTTACTTGTTGTTAAACTTAACGGTGGGTTATTGCCTACATAAGACTGCCCGTATCGAGATGTTTTAATAATGGTTTCATTTCACAAAAGAGACACAGAATGCCGGGGCCTCGGGCAAACTCTATCGTTACCTGGCTATCCGTGACAGCAGGTCAGGGAGACCTAATGCTGCTCTGCAGGGCGCACGGTTTGTGTGCGGCTGCCACAAGGAACGGTGAAGAGGGAGGGCTCAACTCAAATGCTGTAGTCGGGCAAACAACACACTTTTAATTGAGAATTGACGTCATATGCCAAATTAAAAAACTAAAATAT
Source organism: Epinephelus lanceolatus (assembly GCF_041903045.1). NCBI lineage: Eukaryota > Metazoa > Chordata > Actinopteri > Perciformes > Serranidae > Epinephelus > Epinephelus lanceolatus. Next base: position 28,297,371 of record NC_135755.1, on the reverse strand, counting down.
AAAATTATTAAAAAGACCTTGTCAGGCCACTACTAACAGAAGAAAATGAACTGTATTTCTCAACTTAGCTAGAATAAGCTCAAGAGATGAATACTGAACTAGGAAGAGTTCTTTAATTCGCCTCAGCACTTTGTTAGACACTATAGTACCCACACAGTAACTACACTGTTTATACGACTTAACTCATGGTGCAAATTATCTTTTACCACAACATTAACTGGAGCCCATTAAAACCATTGTGAAATACATAAACATTAATCACTGTGTAATGGGTAACGTGAGTGATTTAGAAACAGTTTTCTTCGGCTTATGGTCTTGACCACATTGTCTCACGGCATGCTGGGAAACTCCACCCATTTAGCCCCAACATGTCACAACAGTACAATGATAGTGTTGTTTATTGGCCTTAGAGTAATTAGGTGAAATAGACTTTATAAATTTTAGTCCAATAACTCAAAACTCAAAAAATGTTGACTTAACATAAAATAATTATATTAAGCTCACTAGGGATGAGTTTTTAGGTCAAGTCAACATAAACATTTTGTGTCATGGATGGATTGGGGTGTCCAGTGTACAGGAAATGACTCTCAGGTGTGTCATCTCAATTCTAAAAAAGTCTCTGACCAGATTTCATGGCAGTCAGTCTAATAGTTGTTGACATATTTCAATTGGGACCAAGGTGGTGAACTTACTGACTTACTACCCCTTAAATCTTCCAATTGATATTGAGTGCCCTCGTTTGCGAGATAACCCTTGATGAGGGAAGTGAGAAATATTAGGGTAGAGATCTTTTCCTAAGAAATGGGACACCAGTTCATGCAAATTAGCGTGACCAATGTGCAGGCATACGTCACGCGTAGTAGTGATGCAAGTTACCGGTAGTCATTCAGGTTTGAAAATGCCGGCTCCAGCACTTGTGTTGTGGCGTGTTCTATGTTTATTGTTCTCCGTCTGATGAATCAACGAAGAAGAAATGCTGAAAACAGGAGGCGCCTACGACATCTTGAAGTTCTGATCAATTTTATTTGGGTAAGTCAATTTATTTAAATATTTTGACGCTGTGTTCAACCGAGTTGCTGATGAGTTTACGCTAGTCCAACCATCTGTTGTTTGTATAGCCTGCATTCCTATCGTACAGTAACAAATTGTTTTTCAAAACTTGCCGAAGTTGCTGACTTCGCAAGGTGTTCTGGGAAATATCATCTTCCACTCCCTTGGAATCTAGGGCGGGTTTTCAGTGCTGTAAACCACTTCCACTGCCTCAGTTCTGTTTTGGGACATCACTAGCCTGAACGTGAACGCGCACAACCAAGTGCAAGTGGATATTTCTAGGGGAAGTGTTGGTATTGGGACATTGTGTCCCTTGACCCTTGCTGCTGGCATAGCTAAAAATCTAAGGGAAATTTTATGTGCATTATGAGCTTTAAAAAATGCAGTGCCACCAGAGTTTGAATGGCATTGTTACAACTAAACCAAACAGAACCAAAGCTCACTACTTTGCGCTTGTCAAATCCCAACACATCATGTGTTCCAGCTCATTTACCACAAGGGACACAAGCAGCATAGGGTAAAACTGGCTAATGCCCCTCTGCGTGCAACAAATTGACAACCTCACTATGTCACATTCAATATTTCATTATGCTAATACGCACTACAGTACATGAGGCACCAGAGCTTGTAGAAACCGAGTTTGCAAGTCAGTTTGTATGTCAGGATTGATGACATGTGTGACACCAACTAATTAACTGGCCAGAGGCAGCCAGCCCTGCCTATCGGGCACCATTCGTAAATACTTTGTGTGCTCACAAACAGCACTTACAAATCAGTGCAGCGCTATCTAACAAAGCTTACAGCCATTGGAATATTGAATGAGACACATATTGTTAAGGTCATGCAGAGCTGTACAGTGGGAGCGGTCGATGCCTGCTTTAATTGTGTGTCCCTCTCGCACTGAGCAAACATTTAAAATGGTAGTTAGAGTTATCTGAAGCAAAAAGCAACTCAGGGAAAAAGACCCTTTAGTGCTTTAGGTTTACTGGTGGCACATTTTGTTTTAACACTAACCTCATAACCACCTTTCAGTCACTGCTTTAACTGAACAACTACCCTCTAACCTGTTCATCATTGAGAAGTTTTCTCAAAGTCAAGTCTTAAGATCCCAATCAGGCCATGTGAGACAATGTTGATTGTCACCGAAGCAACAATTTTCTTGCGTCACCGAAGGCATTTGATTGCGAGATTAGAGTTGCAGTCATTTAACACAACCTGAATAAAGGTTAATTATGGCTGTAGATAAAAATTATCATGGCATTCAAACTAATCTGTTTGGAATTAGTTGTCTGTTTAGCATCATAATAATTTGCTTTCTTGCACAGAAGTTGTATTGCCCCGAGTCACGCTGGGATTTGTAATAATTGTACCAGTTGTCTGTGTTCTTAATCCCGTACGAATCCGCTGTGTCTGTAATCTCGCACAGTATGGTAATTTACGATGGCATTTTGCATAGTGATCATTTGATAAATTATCAAATGTGATTTTGCATCTCATTAATTTGGGCAATTTTAGTTTCCATAAGCACCTCTTCTTTTTTTTATTCCTGCACATTTTTTCTTGCGTTTTTTGGTTTAGCGATTTATGGAGGGTGCTGTGAAAATTCTTAATGAAAGCTTGATAGTAATTTGGGTGCAAATTCAGGATGCTCATCTAGCCGCTCAGCATGAAGACCCATTATGTTTCTGCCGTCTCCAGAGATGATCCTTGGGATTAAATTAGAGCGAAACACTGACTTTGTTTATCTGGTGGGAAGGCAACACGTGAAACACAGACGTGGATTAGATTCCTGAATCACACCAGGTCCCCAGGTTCAGTGCAAATAAAGCAAAATCAGACATATGGAAAGAAAACTGATTGATGGAGATGTGACTTTCATTTGGAGGCAGAGCTGTTGTTGTGTTACTGAGATCAGAGGAATTGTACACTGGAAGCTGATAAGTATGTTTGGCATTAAAATCATTGATCTGTGATGGATTATATGATGAAAGGATCCCTGTTGCTCCCATTACATCCAGGTAGCATGCAGTTTATGTTTCATATTTTGAGAATCCTTGTGACCTCTAATGAGTAGAACGTGCTTAAATACATATCAATATTAAAAAGTAAAGGTCGACAGCACAGTGCACCTGAGAAAGGTCAAATTAAAGAAGCATCCTGAAATGACACCTACAGGCTGAGTCAGAGCAGTTGGCTGTGGCCTTGCACTTTGGCTAAATGCAGAACTACTGTATGTGGCGTGCAGTCCTGAAAGCCCTTCATGCTGGGACAGGGTGCCCTTTTTAAATAATGTAACCTTCAGAATGTGAGAGGTGACTGGTTGTGCTATTCACTGTACTCATTTTAAACGCTCACTTCAAAACACGGCCCCAGGGGCCTCATTTGAGTATGGACAGCACTTCACAGTCAACATTTGACCTTTAAAGCCCCAAATGTTTTTTCCTCAGTTATTTCACTGTTGCATATGCACATTTTCCCAAAGGATATGGATTGCAGATGGCAAATAGCTTTTTTGATTGTTTTCATTTAGATTTTCCTCCAACGCTTTCAGTCCAGCTCAAAACTGGATTTGTGATCTACTGTTTTCAACATAAGACAAATCGAGAGCAGACATTAATAACTTTCCTGATAGGCAGTCTTTCTTGTAGGAAGTGTGTCAGTCATTCTGAAAATGAAATGGCTCCGCATGTTGATTTTATCATTTGCGGTCATGCTTTTGCTGCTTCCCACACAGTATGTGCCTCATGCATTTTTGTCTTATCTGTTCCTGTTCTGTTCTGTGTTTGCACCCTGTAATATCACTGCAATTGTTCAAGATAATCATAAAACAAAAAGGAGTACCTGAGCACACACTGTGTTAGATATGTCCACATGGGGGCTAATACACTTTTTTAAAAATTGCACTGTTGTAATGGATGGAAACCGTAATCTCTTTCTCAAAAGTCAGAGATAATCATTTTTTTCTGTCAGGAAAGGAGATTGACCTCTCCAACCCTCCCTGGCATTTTGGAGGAAATAACTTTTTTGGTTTATCACCTCTGCCCTAAAGAGATTTGCACACCCCTGGTCCATGCAACCATATGATTTCAATCTCACTCGATACACTGATAGGCATCGGGATCATCCAAAAAAGGAAAAAAAAAAGAAAAATAGAATAAGCACATTACACTTAATATTGCAGCATGCTGTAGCGATCGCATAATACAGTAAGATGTATTTCCCCACATTGGGGGGAAAAGCAATCATCACAAGGGAAAAACTCGTTCTCATAACCAATGACGGTGTTTATTACAGATCTGCAAGGAGAAAAATGGATTTACAACAGCCACGGCTGAATCTGTATGCTAATTTGTCTCAGAGCGTTAGCACGAGGCATTCCTTCAGAATCTGTGAGCCAAACATCCACCTCCTCCTGAAGGCCTTGATGTTCACTTTACACTGCAAAAATAGCTTCACGTACCAGCCAGAGTTCATGAGACCGACACAAGGAGGACACGTGGATTAAAAATGCAGACATGAATTATCAAGCACAGACCGAAGTGCATTCCTCTGATTAAAATCTATTTATATTTAGTAGAAGCCAAAGGTGCCCTTATACATAGCTGGCTGTGCTGTGATTCTGCAGGGGAAGGTGTTAGAGGGCACTATGTGGGAACATCTCAGCTGTGGAGAATGGATAGGGGACTTTAAAGGGTCAGTTCACAGAAATTATAGACACCATTTTTTCTCTCACTTCTACTAATTTGCAGGTAATTTTAGATTAATGTAATATGGTTTTGAGATTAGGGTTGGGTGTTTGTTTTTCTTTTATATCATCTATTTTACTGGAGACTGCTGATAGGAGATCCGATCGCCAGGGATCGGCGGGAGTAGGACCAGGTGTAAGGAGGTGCGTTGCACCACGCCAGCGAAAAGCCGGCATGGACGGCTTAGTCTTAGTGTCAAAGAAAACCTAATATCTGTGAACATTTTATATAAAATATTCAAACATCAAAATTGATCTATTAAATAGCAGTGTCTCCTCTATTCAAACAATTGCTCCCTATTCGAAGTCTGCATGTCTGTGCGTCTGTGCATTGTGCAATGTTAGCGGTGTCTCAAATCAGGGGCTGCAGCCTTTGAAGGACGTGGCCTTCGTGGTCTACATCGGCCACGTCCTTTGAAGACCGCATCAGAGGAGATGATTCACCGCCGGAGACACTGCCATTTGATATATTTCAGGCTGATGGACCATTTCAGGTAAACTTACTGAATTAAGATTGATTAAGCTGTGTGCTTTTAGCTAATAGTAACGTTAACAACAGTTACCCGCTAGCTAGTAACTGTAAGTTAACTTAACTTAATATATAATCGTCACTGGCGCGCAAGGCATCTTGGGATAGGCTGGCCATGAAGGACTCATCTGTTGCAGCCTTCAAATTCTGGGAAAGAAGACTGCATTTCTCGGCTGCATTTGAAGGAGCCTTCGAAATGGGACAGCCTTGGTCGCGCTGATGAGACGCAATCGGTCTTCAAATGGAGCCTTCGAAGGCCGCAGCCCCTGAATTTAGATACAGCTAATATCATCGCATCATGTTCCATTTTCGCCATTATCTTGTCTTTAATATCACAATCCAAATTATATCTATCACGCTAACTACTCATGGAGTGCAGACCAAAGTTTCAGTGAGCAGACACATAGAGAACGGAGATGTGAGGTGTCAGATCCGTAGAAAAGAGAAAGCAAACTGGTTTGTAAGTAAGGATTTAAAATTCACTCGTCACCCTGATGATTAACAGGGCTCAGCGGGTGGACATGCCATTCCACCAGAAACATCTCTAAAATTTAAAGTAGATTGCAGATTGTAGATATAATTATTAACATCTTAGTTGTGGTAGTAGGGTTGTTAAAAACAACTTAATACCGGGGTAGGAAAAAACAATCTTTGATCATCCTTTCAGTTGTTGATATTCACTCCAGTCGCCAGTTGGCACAAGCCTATTTGAGATATACATCTTTTTAAGATGTCTGACTACACCCTGGTGCAGTAGAGGTGAATGAAATTTCATTTCTGTTGCTCATAAAATTGAAACATCTCTTCTCAAATGTAGTGTCCCAGTTACTCTTGATAAAATACAGAATAGTCCCTAGTTGGTGTGTGGATCGTCCTTGAGTTATTTAGACGCTATTTCCGGAAAGATACATTGCTGTCAGGTCTTAAATGTAATTTCAAATGCTGTTAGCACCACAAACAATGTTTTATTCACCCCCATCTATCAGAGACAGGTATCTCAAAGGCTGAACAAATAAAATCCAAACTATCAGCTTGACTCAATACAGCTATGGTAATGGATAAAATGTTTTCTCATTTGGGTGAATCGACCCTTTAACTACAGGTCAGTTGCTTTCTAGTGCCCTAATGCATTGATTGTCAGCATTATTATAAAGCTCAGGTGCCACATGACATTTGACTGATGATAGTCCTCTGATAAATTTGCAACAACAAAGAGTTATTGAAACGTATTGCCTATAGGATAACCCTGATTGGCAGACTTATTAAGAAGCTCAGGTGCATGGTGGTAGTGTTCTTAATAAATGAGTCCAAGTGGTGTCAGATGCCCATCAGGGTACAATAGAGGGGGGTGACAGGGCTGGGCTGTCCCATCAGTCACAGTGCGGCGGGGGGTCAGAGGTGACCCTGGCACCCCATCTGGTTCAGGATATACAGATAGGAGAGAGGAGGGGGAAGTGTGTGTCAGAAGGAATGGTGGTGGTGATGTTAGTTTGGGGGGTCAGGCACTTCTTTTGCTCATAAAGACAGATACAGAGATATGGGGGCTGATGCAAGCGCATGAATGTGTACATGCTCAGAGACAGACGCATGTGAACACACGCTACATCTGTGGTGTGCGACTAAAGCAACACACACACACGGTCTCTCTCCCAGAGGGGTGGGGTCAGGGGTGATCTGTCACACGCCGCACCTCAATTGTAACAGATGGACGCACACTCTCACACACACGCACACACTTTCACACACACAGTCTTGTATCCCAGTGAGGCTGGCAGGGTCCTGACCTGTGTGACCAGGCTTGCAGACTAGGCAGGCATATGGGCCAGGACCCTGGGGGCAGCGAGATAGACAAAGAGCTGATTGGCACCGTTGGAGGATAAACACACATAGTTTACACAGCTTTTAAGTCGGGAAATGAAGTTTACACACCTTTTTTGCACGGCAAATTGTTTTTATTAAGATAAGTTCTTTGCAATTGCTATCAGCCTCGTGTTTGCTATACGCTTTTATTGTTCTCTTTAAAAGAAAAAGTCAAGCATAACCCGATGCTGATAGGAAAGTGTTTTTGTTTGTTCAGGCAAGAGCTGAGAGGAAGCAGGTGCTGGTGGTAGTTGGCATTGTCAGCTTGGACGAGGAAGGACATACATGGGTAGGCATGGCTGGGTCCAAATTAACATGAGTTGGCTCACCTGCTGCAAACTGTGTAATTTATATCCCACATCAGTGAGTCTAATTCCTTTGTACTTATTTTTGTATATAGTCATTTTGTTTTTGCCGTGGGACGGTAAAATTGGCAGATGGCAGAAAAAAAAAATCCGTGCCTGTTTCTGTCTTTTCTCATTTAAAGATGCATATGCATACGCTCATGCAGCAGTGCAGGAAACCATTTAAATGCCTGTTTGGTCTTGTTGGATATGTCACCTTGTTGGATATGTCACCTTAAAACCTTCAAGGAATAACATAGTAGCTTAACCGGTCCTGTACTGCAATAACACAACAATGACACCAGTTTTATCAGTCATGCTGGTGCTCTCGAGCTCTTTGTAGGTCCAAACAAGATGAACACAGACTGAAAAAGACCTGCAGTTATCTTGCACAGACATAGATGGGCGTATTTAAAGTTCAAACACCAATCTATACCTTAAAGGGATAGTTTGACAGTTTGGGAAAATACGCTTATGCTTTCTTGCTGAGAGTTAGATGTGAAGATCAATACCACTTTCATGCCTGTATGCCTGAATATGAAGCTACAGCCAGCAATAGATTATCTTATCTTAGCATAAAGACTGCGAGCATGGGGAAACGGCCCCCACTCAGGATCACAGATTAACATATAATATCTTGTTTGTTTCATCTGTACAAAAACGTAAGTGTAGAAGCTACACATTGTGGATTGATGGGACCCGACTCTGGGAACTGAGCTTTGTCATGTCTGGAAAAATGAGCCCTGATGATTTCTTGTACTTAACCTAAGCCCTTGTGGAGCACAGATCATCCACAATTCTTCCCCAGCGCTCTCACTTTCTCCAGTTACATCAAGGTGTAGTGCTTGTCCTGCATGAAACACTTATCCAGTGTCACATATAAAAATATCCCAACAGTGTAATATGACATCTGGCTTACAAATGAAAGACAGACAAATGGCATTGATCCTCAAACGCAGGACAGGCAGAACTCTGTGTGAGTTCATTTATCCTCAGCAGCACTTTGTGAAGTTTGATTAGCGGGGTTGATAATCGATCAGTCAATCCGATTAGTGCTGATCAGATCAGATCGGACCAGAGGAGCGGCTGTTGCAGTGGTGAGGGAAAGGAAATTTGTGGAACCAGCGCAATGAATGGTTAATTTTCACATTTTATTGTGCCTGGTGCTCTGCTGCTCCGTCTGTGCCCAGAGGACACTCTGTGCCCTGAGACTGTGGTGCAATGAATAACCAAACGGTGACTATACTCCAACCTAATGAACCGTCCAGCTCCAAAAATGGAAAATCAATATGTGGCGCCAGATGTTGATATTGTGGTGGGTCACCACAAATAAATGAGTGTGTGGGAATCAGTGCTATCGACCTCATGCCCTGACGCTGTAGATTCATTGTGGCTGTTTCCATAATCATTGTTGTACCCTGAGTAGGGGATGGACCCACCCAGCCTCACCAGAGCCCCATTAGCCAGTGCGTTTCCCTGTTTTTCCTTAACAGACCATCATGGCAATCATAAAGGCCCAGGCAGAAAACTGTCCACTATACATCACCTTCTTTGGCAATCCTGTATTTTTATAAAGTTTAAAAGACGTGGGTGTTTGCTTTGTGTTATGGGAAGTGTAGCATCCAGTGTTTTTGGAGCTTGACCTGTGCCAGGACCTAAAAGTCAGGATATTTTAGGATACGGTTGTAAACCAGTCTACACACCCGATGTACAACACTCCCCCTGTTGTGTAGTTCATTTGATCTGGTTTCATTTGTAAGTTGCATTCCCAAGTGCCTCCCGCCTTGATTGTTTTTAAAGAACCAGCCGGGTCTGCTTTCGACTGATCATCAGCAACCTTCACCTATGATCTTTCCTCTCTCATCAATAGAGATTAGCCTTCTCCTCACATTTACCACCTATCACTCCATCTATTCTCTATCTTCTCTCTCACACACACGCACATACACACACACACACACACACACACTTATAGCTACATGTGATATGCACACAGTCGATCAGCTCCAGTTGAAATCTCTTCACTCCCCATTTACTCCTGACTCTGTGTGTATGCATGCATACAGACACACACACACACACACACACACACACACAGACGTGTGAGATGTGCACAGGAACAAATCACCAGCTGCCAGCGGTAAATGAAGATATAACCACTCCTGGCCGCCGTGTACCTTCAGCAGTGCCACTTAATCCTGCCGTAGGATCTAATGTGGATGGACACTCAGTGATGGAGAAAGACATGCACTAACAAACACATCCACTCCAGCTAACAGTGATTGACACGAGCTCGCACAAAGCTCGCTCTGTCTTTTACACACAGTCACCCACACAAACATGCAAAAACGTACACACGAGAACACACAAACAGTGTGCATACACACACTCTACACATTCGATTACAGCGGCTGCAATCACACTTCCTGTGTTTAAATAGATACATCATTTTCTTTTTCAACTGCTGCCAAATGTTTGATGTTCATCACTGAATTACATTTTGCCGAGACAAGACTTTATGATTCCATGGTCATTATACGCCATGCAAACACACTTTAATGCATTCTCACATACCCTAGTTTTCTGTAGTCTTTTAGTATGAAGTATGTCATCATTTTGGAGATATCATAATGTAAAGTGTTTCTAAAATGAATATGGTAAGTGCATGATATCTAAAACTGTAAATTGCAACACAAAAAAAAAGCAATTTTACCAGACGTACACTGCCGTATCATATGATTGAATGGTGAATATAGTAGAATAAAAAGTCTGTTCTAATGTATGGAGGGCCCCATCACGATCTTAAATAGAGAATCAAATCACTAGTATCTTTCTCAAGTTTATTTGAATTTAATTTAAATTAATAATAATAATAATAACCGTACCTTGTAAGGCTGGGCATGAGTACTCAAGTACTTACGGTCACTTCTCCCACATGTAAACATGACTTATTTATTTATCTATCTATTTTACTCTTTAAAATGGGTAAAATTTTATTTTATTGTAGAGCAGAGACTACTGTTGCAGGAGTGTGACCTCTACACTGGGGAACAGTTGATGAGAGTCCACCTGTAAACACATACACAGTGACATGGCTAACATTACCCAATAGTTATTAACGGGTTCATTGACAGAGTTGAGCTGTTTGGGTGCACGTGTGAGTTTGTCGGGACCATTAACAGTGTCAGATGTTCGCCACTGATGCTGTGTTAGCTTGTGCTACCGGGCAGATGGTGAATTGACTCGGGGGGGGGGGGGGGGGGTGGCTCAGAGACAGTCCTTCTACGTGACGTTAATGGCAGCAACAGAAAGATGGCTGATTTTTCTTAGGTTGACTTTCAATTGGTTTAATAGACAAATCGAAGCCTGGTTGTTCAGTAGATGAGTTTCAAACACACTTGTTTTCCATTGTCGTCAAATGTACATTCCTATTCTTACGTTATATATATATATATATTTTTTTGGGAGTACTCTATGATAATTTAATGTGAGTACTCCTTCCTATTACTTAGGCACAGCAGTGCTTTGAGCTTAATTTTAACACTAGCCTAGCAACATGCTCACAGTTACAATGCTAACATGCTGATGTTTATCAGAATCTATGTTTACCCTTGTTCGCCATCTTAGTTCTCATCAATTGTTAATTAACACGTAACAAAAAGTACCAATTTGTATTGGACAAATTTTGACCTGGCATTGGTGTTAAAGGAAAACTTCAAGGATATTGAAACAAATGACAATTCATCCAGAGGGGTACATGAATGCGTGTATCAGATTTAATCGCAATCCATCTAATAGCTGTTGAGACATTTTGCTCAAAACCACAAATTACCTTAATATGGCACCAGAGGAAGAGTCAGGGGATCGCCAAATTCATTAGTATACATCATCAGGGAACCGTGAATGTCTGCACAAGATGTTGTGCCAGTGCATCTTTTAGATGTAGGTATTTCTGTGGATAAGTGAAAACTTTGATCAGTGGATGTCACTAGAGGAAAAGCCAGGGGATCACCAAAATCAATAAGATTCATCCTCTGGGGACCATGGCTGCACAAAATTTAATTGTTGTAGAAATATGTCAGGTTAGACCAAAGTGGTGGATAAAGAGATAGACAGACAAATAGACAGACATTGCCGTCCCCAGAGCTTGGCAAAAAGCCTCATAATGATCCATCTACAAGGTCCTCTCTCACTCTCTCTCCCTCTGTCAGTCTCTTTTGTTCCTCCCTCTGTTGGGGTCTGTCACCGTTGCCTCCATCTGCAGAGAGCAGTGATCATCGTTAATGACAGGCGGGCTTTAATTAGCCCACAGTAAACAATTAACACAACAGCGCAAAAAAAATTCAATGCAAATCACATCCTGCGATGATAAAGTGCTGCAACAATATCAATGAATACATTTGCCTGTAATTAGGAATACCTTCCAGGTTATTTCTGCGTGTGTGTGGGAGCATCTGCGTGCGAATGATTGTGTATGTGTACTGTCTTAATAAATTCCTTTAAAACTGTTTTTCTTTCCACTTTGCTGGCCTTTTATGTGACTCACTCATTAATGCTCATAGAATTGCTGTTTCAGTAATGGAAAGCCATAGAAACTACGATCAAATGAAGCTGAATGGGCTGCAGATGAATAGGGAAACAGGATACACTGAAAATAGTGTTCTCTGTATGTCTCTCTCTCTTTGCTTGACATGTTTTTAACACATCCTGTTTATTATTTCCAATGTAAAGAAGATTGGTATCTGTATTGAATGAATAGACCTGACGGCTCATGACAGAGAGCGTAGAAATGAAATGTGGCAGACTGCCAAGAAGAGCGTACAGTGACACCAGTTGCATTGTATGTGGAAATACATCCAGCCTTGAATTGCAATTAAATTGTTAAGAACAGGACAAAGAATTACAGGCCGAAAGGAATTAAGTCGTATTAGTCCATCTGTCAGTTATGGGTTGTCAGACGTGAGAGAACATCTTCTCTCTGTTGGTGATTTGGTATGGTGAGCCTCTCCATATGCATCACACTCCCCAGATCCCTCAGTCACGCATGAAATACTGGACTCCAGCATCCCAACAGTGTAATATGATGTCTGGCTTACAAATTAAAGACAGACAAATGGCATCGATCCTTGAATGCACCGGCTTTGTGTTAATTGCCACTGAGTAAGTAATTGGTCTTGGCTAAATCTCTGCTAAAGGCCATTTGCACGTCAATGATAAAAAGTTCCCACATGGAATGAAACAAGGAGCTATGGTTGTATTTTTCACTTGCAGTCTTCCTTTTTACAAGGGGCTTTAGTAAATGGCATGGAGGGAAAATGGTGCTGTTGACACAACAAATAATTTGTCATCTTCTGGAGGTGATACTGTAGGTTTGGTAAATTGAAATGCCTTCTGTGTTGTAACAATACACCAGCTGATAGACCTGTTGCAAACCAGACAACAGCAGAAATGTCATTTCCAGTAAATGCCGCTGCACTTATCTGGGTCAATCACGAACAAATATGTCACCTTGTTTCGACCTGTAATTGTAGAGCCTCCCTTTGGACCTGTCACTGTGATATAAAAAATAACAGGGGCCAGATGTATAAATGATGTATCTGGACAAAAGAAAAATACTTTTCCGCACAGAATCTGGTATTTATTGTTGGAAATGTGCATACCTTCACGCACGCTTTGCACCATGTGTGACACTTCATTTGAAACCGCAGTCTTTTTCATGACATCATAGCTTTCAACAACAGCCTCAGTTTGGATAACATTTATAGCAGTGTGAATAAATATCTCTTTCTGCAAGCCTGATTTTATTCCAGCATGTGCCCATTGTTTTATGTCGTCACCCAAATTATACAGTATTGTGGGAATAAGAATAGTCTTAAATTTGACCCACTTATGTATCATTATTCTTATTAGCCGGCTGCTATGGTTCACAAAACACAGCACACGGATGCATATGGCTGTGTGTAACACCATCTACATGGCTGGTGCCAGATCAAGAATGGAATGAGTCTGGTTTATGTCCAAACAAGATTAAACAGGGGGAGTGTTGACATAGATTCATAAATAATTTTAGGGAATGGGCGTTTGCCTTGCGCACATGCAAACACTTTCACAGTGACTCAGATGAATAAATCTGCCATGAAGATTTTGTGCATATGCAGATGTTTAGTAACTTGTCTACGCAGTGTTGCCCCAAGAAAAACAACGGTGAGGTGTGTCATTTTGCAAATCTTGCTTGTGGGAGTCTCTTAATATGAGGATGTGTATCGTATTCCATTATGCAGCAAACCTGTGTTGTCTCCATCTGGATCCCCGAGCCTCCAAATGGATTTCGCATTGTTAAAATTACCACTTTGATTTTAGCCCATATTGACTCCATCCCTGTAAGGGCTAAAATCACTCTCTTTTCCTCTCTCTCCTGCTTTTTATTCCATGTTTTTCATGGCATCTCCGTTTTGGCCCTGTTCTCCCATTTTATTTCCCCCTCTATCTCCTCTCTCTCCGTTTCTCTCTTTCTCCATTCTCTGGAGTAATTGCATTGATAGTGAACAGTGCTGCTAATTAATTATGCAACAGCCGAAAATTGAGGTGAGAGCGAGGGATGAGAGGAGGAGAGATGAGGTTTGTGCCAAATGGTCTACAGTAGAGAGAGGAGAGAGGAGAGAGAGAGAGAGAGAGAGAGAGAGAGAGAAGGAGTGAGAGTGTGAAGTACTTGGAGGGGAAAAAAAAGCCAGATGGGAAGCAGAACAAAGGAAAAGCAGAAGAAAATGAGGAAAGGAGGAAGATGAGAGGCGAAGAACGTAACAACTGAGAGGTTATGTTTGTAACGAGGATCTGTCAAAACGTGAAGATCAACAGCGCCGAGGCAAATCAGGGCTCTCCAGCAGAGGAAGATCAGAAGGATGGATGCAAACACTGGTGGAAAAGTCAAAGGGAAATATCAGCATTCCCTGCTTGTCTTTGGTGAAAGCCACAGATATGTTAAGTATGTTTCTCATACTTACGGTTTTACTAGATCTGATGGGCCAGGAAGGGTCAGGTTGAAAAGTACTGATACCGTTTAAAAACCTATATTCCAAAATGAAGACTGAGATAAGATTGTCTTTCATGAAAACATCTTTCCATTCCCTGTGCAGGGGATCAGCAGAGTTGCTAGTAGCTTATAGCATGTGGTGGTTTAACTATTGAAGCTACTCATTAATTTACACAGCCCCAGCAGCAGAAATAGGCTTTTATATTAATTATCTGTTTAACTTACTACCTCTCACACAAGAAAAATGCATTTATAATCTAAAAAGATTAACGCCATCATTATACAGTAGTATTGTATAAGAAAAAATTTAAAACATGAAATAAATATATATCCATGGTCTTTTTTTATTCTAATACATCTTTCATTTATTGAAATATTCTGGAAGAACATGTTCCTGCAGTCATTGTTTTTGCATAATGTAACTTCAGTATAGTTAATAATACAATCTTAAAGGGAGAGTTCACCCCCAAATCAAAAACTCATATTTTTTCTCTTGCCTGTAGTGCTATTTATCAGTCTAGATTGTGTTGGTGTGAGTTGCTGAGTGTTGGAGATATCGGCAGTAGAGATGTCTGCCTTCTCTCCAATATAATGGATTTAGATGGCACTCGGCTTGTGATGTTCAAAGTGCCAAAAAACAAAACATTTCAAAAACTCAACAGCAATGTCTCTTTCCAGAAAACATGACCTGGTTACTCAAGATAATCCACAGCAGTTTTAATGTAGGAACCATTTTCTTTCTACCGAACTACACCCTCCAACCGTATCACTATGCAGAAAAAAAAGCATGAATCTACTCATGGTTGAGAAGCTCATGCTCGTGACAGCACAAGATATTATTAATTTGTGAATAGAATTGAGAATTGTCGCTGTTTGGCATGTTCTCTCTGACTTCATCTCTTCCTGCAGCATATACTTGGATTTGTGAACAGGGACTGACAGTAGGCTAATAAAATCCCCCCTCAAGGGAAACTACAATCGGAGCATACAGGTGAGCGTTGGAGTGGAGGTGGGGCTGATAAAATGTTAATGGGTTTTGAAGACATATCATGATGACAGTTTGGATTAAACTTGAAGGGTCATCTGAAATGTGGTGAAAGATTGTTTTGGTGTGAGCTGCCAATCGTTGGAGATATCAGTCATAGAGCTGTCTGTGAACAATGGAGCTTGATTTATCATGTCTATGTATCGAACCACTGCGCAGAAGGAAGTGTGCATCTACTCATGGATGAGAGGCTCATGCTAGTGATAGTGCAAGATCTAAACATGAATAGCATCCTACTCGGCTGAGCTACGTGAGCTAGCAGTAGATGCACACTTCATTCTGCATGATGATACAGTTGGTGTGTGTAGTTTGGTAGAAAGAAAATAGTTGCTACATCATAATGCTCACAACAAGGTCTGTGGATTATCTTGAGCAATCAGGTCTTGATTTCTGGAAAGAGACATTGCTGTTGAGTTTTTCAAATGGATTTTTTTGGCACTTTGAGCACCACAAACCGAGTGCCATCTAGTTCCATTATGTTGGAGAGAAGGCAGACATCTCTACGGCAGATATTTCCAAAACTCGGCAACTCACACCAAAACTATCTATACTGATATATAGCACTACAGGTAAGAGGAAAAAAACATTTTTTAGATTTGGGGGTGAACTCTCCCTTTAAGTAAAAGTAAAAGGCAGGCAGTGCTAATTGTACTACAAATTTGAGGATAGACTTCTTGGGTTGTATTTGAAATAATTAACTGTTTGGAGAAGTGACGGGCCTAATAACAACCAAGCAACTATTTGCTGATGAACACTGTGGGATACATATAAAAGCTCAAAAACAGGTAAGCAAGTGGACTATGAGACAGGACTGTTTCGTCAACTGCCGATTTACGAGGTCAAGAACAAGCTGTCAATATTTAGTACTTGGCTACTATTTTGAAACAGCTTTAACTTAATTGTGTTTCGTTCAGTAGCAGCTTTGGTATAGCCGAACTCTTTCTTCTTCTGTCTTGCTTGGTTTTCAAAACTGTTAAGTAAAAATAATTCCACCATGATATCATATTTTGCATTCATTTGGGTCAACACTGAACTGAGCCACCTCTCACACATCCCCGTTTGGTAATTGCTTGCTGAGTGTTATTGAAAAGATTTCTATCAGTATCTTTCATAAGTCAATGTCAACTATTTTAAAACAGTGCAGGAGCTCACAATGAAAAAAGACTACAAGCTGCTGAATTAGTTTGACTGAAATATTTCATGCTCAGGTCAGATCAAGCCCAGTCAAGCACTTGTCCTATGTGCTTTAGATTTTCATCTCTTATTCTCTGCTTTTCTATATTATATTATTCCAAATAATATTTGATATTGCCAATATTATATTAATATTCCGTCTCTCTCCTTTGCTCTTTTACATTCTCTTACTTTACACCTCACCTCAGTCCGCTCCACAGACTCCTCCAATTTCTTTCAAACACTCCTCTCCTACCCTCCTCCCCCCTTTCTCTCCCACTGTCTTCTCCATCTCTGCCGCCCTCTCCAGCTGAAGTGCTGGCTCGACTAATTAAAAGCCTTAATCAGGATTCATAATTAGGTCTAATCAGTGCCTTGTACATCATTCCCTTGCATTCTTCCTTCGCTGGTGGTGAAGGCCGAGATGCTTATGAAATAATTTAGGCAACTTAATGCTTCCAAATGCGGAGCTGGGAGCAGGGCTTCAGTGAAAAGGAAAGAGAGAGGAACATGATTAGGACCAGGCGGCTGATTGCTTCCCCTTCCTCCCTCCCTCCCCCTCTGCTTCTCTACTTCACACATTCAGATTTGTTCTCTCTCTTTCTTTCCCTTCCTATCTTCCTGCTTTTCTCACATGTGTGGTGGCCTCACGACGAGACAGTGGGGTAATAAAGCAGACAGCCTCCCAGATTACAGCTCCCTCCTCTAACTCCACTGCATCCACCTGCTTCATTACAGCTGAGGCCACAGCACACTAAACCCTGCAACAGCCTCCTCGCTCTTTACCGCCTTCTGTCCACCTGAGCTCTCATCTGTTAGGATTAACACCCAACACAATGCAGTACAGGAACAGAAAATAATTATACTGTTCATTATGCAAAAGGCCTCCACATAGCTAAGACTACAGCCTCCTGGTTTATTACCATGTCTCAGTGCTGCTCTCATCACTTCTACAAAGTCGGCATATGATCCCACTGCAAAGGAGCCGCTCCTTTTGAATTTCACTGGTGTGTATCATTGTAGCTCATAGAGTTCTGGCCGCGCAGAACATTTCTCTTTTGCCTGTGTGTCAGCCTCCTGCTGTCTGAATAAGAAATTGTTGAGGAAAAAAAAATTAAATCGCCTTCAAAAAGAAAAACAGCAAACAGTAGGAGTCTGTGAAAAAGCTGCATAGAACAGATTTCAGTATGGCGCTTATTCTGCCCTCTTTGTCTGTGCTGTCAGAGCCAGACCATTTCAAAAATATACACCAGGTGCCCAGGTACGCACTCATGCTGTGGTACACACATGTAATCGCAATTATGACGACAATGATTTTCCAGCGAGCCGCACAGAAATTTGTCAAAATTATGACATGCATTGTTCTGTGCGAGCTATTAGGCTTATAATGGAGCGGTTACCTTGACGACCGTAAATCAAGCGGGGTAGAGCAATGGGATGAGGGTTATTGAGGGCAAAGAAAAACTAGAATTGGTGTTGTACTCTAAAAAAGGTTGCTTTATTATCAGGGAGGTCCTGCAGGGTGGTCTCTGGATCTGCATTTGTACTGTACAGTACAGGATCCATGATTAAAAATCTATTACATTTTTATTATTTTGTTTTAAAGTCAGCTTTTTGAATAGCAGCGGGGCCATGTACATCCATTCCCAATGAAGAGCAGATTAACTTTATAATCTTTACAAGTCTGGACGTTTGGAACACTTCACACGAGTCTTCAAGTCACATAACATTAGTTTATACTATAAGCCATCTTTGCTGGTACACCCTAAAGAAAGAACCTCCTGAGTAGTAAAGTTGTGTATACTAACATTAGTAACAGCTATGGGAAACATTGCATTGGTTAAACAGCGAGGGCTCTGGAAAGAATAACTCCCAAAAGCAGATAACATCCGCACTCTGTTGAACACCAGTTGAAAACTGGTCATAATTTGCCAGGAGGAAATCGACCAGTCATCGACCAGCAGACTGTGGATGGCCACAGAGAGATCAAAGAGGAAGAGACCATCCTTGAACCAAGACAGGGGTCACCATCATCCCCCTCTATAGGGCCATGTTTTTTCATGTGACTGCATGAAAGGATAGGTTCTTGCTTTAATCATTCCTCTGTCCATACGGGCCATTAAACGATCCCTTCCGATGGGAAAGACGACCAATCTGGGGTCCTCGTTCTTGTACATTCCAGGGTCAGCTGAAGCTAATACAAGAGTCAAGGAGTCTGAGTCTTTTTAACTCCAAAGAAACATTGGCATGTATTTTGGATCATGGGATGGGGACTGTGGATTTTGTCCTCAATTTCTTACACTGAAAGCATGATTACAGCAAAACTTTGTACAGATACTGCATGAGAATGTGAAAATGTGAACTAGACTTTGACATTACCTTTTTTTTGTGCTGCATACCTTCCTGATATCCCCCTTTATTAACAAAGATATACACTCCTCTGAACTTTCTTCAAAGTCTCACGTAAGCTTAATTGCCTTGTCAATGCATTGTAAAACATGCTTTATTCGCAGTCAACTGAAACAAAATAAGACTGACCAAAACTGTCTTAGTTACACTTGTTAGTTGTCTAGTTAGTCCATTGTTCCAACAATCACCAGCTCCTGTTTGGTTGAGCTAAACCCGTAATTTACCAAGTTAAATGTGAAAACATGCTGTTTTTCCCCGCGGACTCTCTCTGTTGTCATTTACAGTCCTGTGCCATTATGTTAACCCCTAACAGTTGCCATACTTGTCTGCTCAGCTGCCTGTTCCACTTAAGCCCCCAGGAAGTACGCTGTGCTTTGAAGCCAACTTTCATAGTGGCCAGACAGTGGAATTACAACTCCTGGGTCAGTCATGTGATGCCACTGGGCCCATGAAGACTTTTTCCCATAGTCTTACATTGGTAAGGAGACGTCTGTAAATCAGTGGATGTGTTTTTTTGAGTGCCACAGCCCCAGCAAAATGACTCCACTCTCAGGATGTATTCAGTTCAGTCCGATAACATTTAGGAATCCTACTAGAGCAGCAAGATTAAATAATTTTTTCCCCATTCAAGATAGTTTAGCGCTAAACTAGAAGTAGCTAGTTCAGCCAGCAGATGTCTCAAATATGTTGGCTCTATGTGCACAACAATGCAGAAGCCGCACCAATCATCTGGGATATTTCATACCGTGGAAAATTAGCTCTTTTTTGGCTTCATGCGCCACTGAGCAGCTTTAATAGGACTGAACGGGGTCCCACCATCAACACTGTTTCCAATTCTCGTAATACACCCATGGTTTCACCAGTATAGACTGATCTCTGGTGGCGTGTGATGTGCACTACATAAAATATATCAATACAGCATCTCTGTATGAATTTAAATAGAAAGAGCAGCATCTATTTTTGACGGTATTAAGAATCATACTATCAGGACATGGACTTATGTGAACCTCTCTTTTATAGTAATGTGATGAAGCTTTAGCCAGCTCCATTTGCTCAGTTCAAATCGTGATATGCAGTTTAAAAAGTCTAAACTCTTGTAAGTTCACCCTTGAACTTAGGGTTTCCTTTACTGTATTCTTTTTGGGTAATGTCTTTTGCAAAGGTGAAAAGTAAGCACTACTAGTACAGCTGGAATAATTCTTATCAATACATGTCAATGGAAAATCATACATTTTATGCCACCACATTTTTCAGATTTTTCGAGTTTCAGATTTTACATGCAAAACATTTAATTAATGTTATAGGTTAAACTACCTGACAGTATTTAAAGTAGTTTAATGTAGTTCTCCATTTAAATGCTGCTTACACTTGAATTAATTGATAGTAGAATATCCTGAAAGGGGTCATTCTTCAGAACCATCCCTCATCCAAGTAAAGCTTTAGATGCAGGACTTCAACCTGTGATGGAATATTTCTACATCATGATCATACTACTTTTACTTGGAGGATTTGAATATTTTTTCCACCACTTTCCACTGCGTATATCAATGAAATGAAAAACAGAACTTCTGAAATGGGAACTGAATGGAGCACAATGCAAAGCCACTTCAGGCTAAAGCAAAGAATCAGACCCAATCAGATAGGACTTGTGGCATCTGTTATAGCTTGGTTAAACAATGTCCTCCAAAAACAAAAAGGTTTCTCTCCTAAATGACTGCATTCATCTAAGTCTGATGATTGCAGAATTCTAGTCCCAGCATCTAAAAGCTGCCGGGACTAGAATTCTTAATCATTACAATAAAGTTATCAAATAGTGTATACAGTACCTTAGCATAAATGCTGTAATCAGTTGAGACAATGGATGAGATGATTGCTACCTTTCATCTCATGCCACAAGTATTTTTAGCACATGTCCACATTTCCCATGATTGCTGTTACTCTGTTGCAAAGGCAATGTATTATGGAGCACCGAGGCCATTCTACTCAGCTGTGGATTTTTTGGTTTATGGTAATTGTTTTTATGTCTCAAAATTAATGTGACACTGAATTATTGATGTTTAAATGTTCCACATGGCACCAGTTATCTTACTGGTCTCACCAGTCCCAAAAAGAATGTGTAGTTTAGATGGTATACTGCCTATAAGGTTAAACTCGCCTGTAGGGGGATCTTCATGAATGTGGACATGGCGGATAGTGTCCCACTTTAAAATCCTGTATGTGAGTCTTTTATTGCTTGTTGCAGCAGGAGGGAGAGACATGAACTTCTGTCCCAACACAATGCAATTCAACAGTTTAAAAATTCAAATGTGCTTTTAATAAATGCATGAGGGCTGCACCTGTGGCCACTTTGGAATTACAGTGAAGTAATATTTACAAGCCTCTCGGTGTGCATCTTTTGACTTCACACTGGGCATGGCTGAAACCAATATAATTTTGATGAATGCAAAAGGAATTAATGCGTGCCCCTGTTTTCCCCCAACACCCTGGCACACTTCGACTTAATGCCATTAAATGTCATTTATGTTTTTTTAAAAGTGGCTGTGTTTATAATGCTTTAGAGAAAGTAGAGAGCCAAAGCGGAACTATAAACTAAAGGTCAAAACTTTACAGAGGCTGGCTGAAGTGCAAATGAATGGCCAAAAGTCTTTGTTTGTGCGTATGCGGCTGTGTGTGTGAGTGCTGTTGGATATGGATGAGCCCATAGAAAAATATGTCTTTGCGTTCGAATCGCCCTTACGATTTGAAAGAGCATTAGTCATGTGACACACTGCAAGGTGGTCTCGCGGCCTCTTGATGTGACACAGGCACACACACACACACACTCTGCAGCTGTCTGAGCAGTCATTTCCAGGGATATTAGAGGCCTTATAACACGGTGGGCCATTAACAGCAGAATAATATCACAAGTTGACCCTTGACATTCATAGCAGCTTATATCTCCTTGCTGATAGATGCGGGCTCTGCGTAGAACGCTGTGTACTGGAAATGAACCGACATGGAGGGAGAAGAGGGCAAAATCCCTCCATCTTAAGCCTCGCCGGAGCGAATAGCAGAGCGGCTTAAGGGAGGCGGGGGAGTGGGGGGGGGGTGGCTGGAGAGAGAGAGAGACAGAGGAGCTTTGATACAACCCGGAGAGAGAGGGAGAGATGATGGGATAATGAGAATGTAGAGAGCAGATTTCTTTTACGAGGTTGCAGTTACACCCCCTCTTCCATCTCTCAACCCTGTTGCCCCAAACCCAGCGTGACATCACCTGTTGATTTGGTAGCAGTGATATATTACACCTCTCACTCTTTTTTGCTCTTTATTATACTTTTTTTTTTTTTTATTCTGCCTGCGCACGCCACTCACCTTGTCTTTCATTCCTGTGCCATTACTCATCTTCTCGTTTGTGCTTTTGCCTGTTGCTTACCAGAATTCCCGTATTTTTATCTTCACGTGTGTTCCTGTGATTCCCCCACGTCTATCGCACCCTCCACCTTTACAAGGCAGAGCGATTAATAAAGCAGTGTCGCTGTTCATTTGCATCTCTCAGTTACTCTGATCCCCCAGCGTGCCCCATATTTTGACCTTTTACCCTTTCCCCTTCTGCTTTGCTTCCCTTTCCCACATTATTTCGGTTTCCTCCCTCTGTCTGTGTGCCCTTAAGCGGCGGTGTAACCAGTTTCCCATGAGGCTGAGTGGCAGCCTGACCGACAGGCTACCCAACTTCATCTCTTCCACCCCTCCCTGCCCCCCCAAATCTTCCTCCCATTTCCCCTCCATCCATCCACCCGCAGATGACTCAGTGCCCACCTGCCCCGCAGCCATCATCTATCAGTCAATCTGAATCACTCATACACACACACACACACACACACAATAGCTCTCTGTGTGTGCTTCATGGGAGACACGCGTACAGTAACTGCTGTGAAGGACTAAAATGACAGCTTCAGCCCTCAGGGATAGGCTGAACTTCTGTGTGCATGTGTGTGTATGTGTGTGAGCCTACATGTACATGTAAATGTAGTTACCTCTTATAAATATGTATGGTAATGCACGGGGAGAGGTTGTGAATAAAACATGGGGACAGGTGATGGTAGCTCTACTATACTCTTTATGGATGTTAATCTCCGAGGCCGCTACCTGGCTGTGATTGTGAGGGCTTCACAATGTCCTGTTCAAATGTCACTGCATTCTGCGCTTGTGCTAAAGTGATTGTGTGCCATATTCTTTACATTGGAAACTACATTACAATAACAAAGACTTTTGAATATATGAATATTCTTTCAGTATAAGGGAGAGCTGTAAAAGTTACAGAATATAATTTAACCATAAAGCATAAAAAAGTTTTGCAATAAACTATAAATAAAGGGCAGCTGTAAGTTATTTTTTATAATAAAACTTTGCTGGGGACATTCATATGCAACCACACTACTTTTAATTCTGGATACATCACTCATTTTGATAGACTTGTGCTTTTGGTTGATGCGTGTAAACATCATAACCTGCTTATAATGACCCAGATAAGCTTTTCTCCCAGTTATGAAAAACTTGATTAACATATCTGGGATGCATGAGTATTATCTTGAAAAGTGAGGCGAATATGCATATAGTTCTCCATCTTTTTAGTTTTAAGTTAAGTTTTACTTTCTTAATTACGAGCTAGTTGATTTCAAAAACTTTTGTCAAAAGACCTGAAATATTGACCTATTATTCAGACTTATATGGACTATAAGGTAGGCTAACCAAGAAATTCACTTTCACTTTGTATAATATTATAAAGTAATAATAACAGTAATGGCCATGAAAAATAATATGAACTCGTGACTTTTATCCATTGAAAGCTAATACCTCAAGAAAGATCATGCCCCAGAGATAATGTTTGCTAATCATGCAAAGCAAATTGGCTGTTACTGCAGTGGGTAACTTGCTGTCCGCCACTGATCATCTCCACCGGAGCAGATTAGGGTTAAGTGCTTTGCTCACCAGCACTTCAACTGTTTGAGTGCTTCTGAGAAGAAACAGGATCTTTGCAGTTTTAGTCATGCTGGCAACATAGATCTAAGGATAGAAATGTAGCACTGTCTGTCAGTAAGCCAGTCTGTCGGCTCATATCTCTAGTCCAGACTAAAATATCTCAACAACTATTGGATGGATTGCCATGACATTTAGTACAGACATTCATGTCCCCAGAGGATAAATCCAATGACTTTGGTGTTCCCCCTTGACTTTTCCTTTAGCACTACAAGAAGGTCAAAGTTTTTTACTTATCCTGCTAAATATCTCAACATCGACCAGATGGATAGGCACAACATTTTGTTCAGAAATGGTTCCCAGATAAAGAATATAGCTTTGGTGATCTCTGACATTTCCTGTAGTGCCAACATGTGGTTGATATTTGTTGTTTTAGGTGAAATGTTTCAACAACTTTTGGATGGGCTTACACCTTCATGCCCCCCCCCCACCCTTTCTCTTCCAAACAAACCACAACTTTTATTTCTGAATAAAATGGAAACTTAAAATTGAAAAGTGGACCAATTTTTATTCAAGAGAAACTGTAGGCTAATAGTTTGGTTGTCTTCAGTCCTGAAACACTGCACACTGTGTGTTGTTAGCAGTGTGTAGGAGTGTTTTTTCACTTTATCAGACACAACATAATTCCCTCTGACATCTGTCTCCATAAACTAATGATGTGCAAGGCATTTCTTTTTCATTAAGGAGCCAATCTAAAGAGGTAGTTTGCTAGGCACTTTTGGCATTACAGTATTAACTTGTACACATCTCTAAAGGCAGTTCAGTTATGAAGCCATTAAGTCTTGTCTTGACAATCAACATGTTCTGGTGTCCTTGGAACTTATAGCAAAACATCAACGTAGCAGTTTGAAATTGGATAATTACACTAGATACTGAATTTCAAGGACCATTTATCTTCAATGGACAGTTGGTTTTGTTTGAAGAAATCTATGACCTTTATCAGCTTCTATCTGTGTGGCCATTAATTCTCCCAACCAACATTTTCACATTACCAAGAGTTGTCTGGTCTGGAGGCAAATTCAGACGTTGCAGAGTACTGGAATAATAATAGTGCTTTGTCTTGTGCTGTTTTGGCTATTCACATGGCGGAATAATTGCTAAGCGATTTGTCTTGATCAACATTTTAATTATGTCTCGCAGGGCAGGAAAAATCTTACTTATTTCCCTTTTATTAAAACCAACATAGCTTACACACATAAACATCATCTCTGACTTGTGCAAAGTGTCAATGCACAATTCTCCCCTGTCATGATCATGTTTTGTTTACTTGATCATGATCAGAAACGCAAACAGGAGGTCACTGAAGAAAAGAAGGCGGCGGCAGACAAAGAAAAATGTCTTGTAGTGTAAAGCATGGGGATGAAGGACAGGGGGGGGAACTCCCTCTGGACCCAAATGAGACAGTGTAATGAGTTGCCAGGGTTTGATACAGTTTTCCCAATCTTACTAATGCATTCTGCTGTAGACATTTTCCCAGCTTGCCTCCCCCCTTCCTTCTCCCCTCTCCCGGCCTCGTCTCCGTCTCCCTCTCTCTCTGTTCCAGCCTATCAGACATGACAGTACCAGCTGGCTGCTGGCAAACTCACAGCCAGAGGATATAAGCTGTGTGTGTGTGAGTGTGTGTGTGTGTGTGTGGGTGGGTGAGGGTGTCAACATATCGGTCTTTGAAGGTGCGTGTCCATATTTCTGATAGGTGTGTGTGTGTGTGGTTGCATGTGAGGTGCATTATATATGAGTTTGTGCGTAATGCGTCAAAAGTTGAACATGTTGATTTAATGTCACGGAATCTGAGCCTGAGTGATGTGAGTCACAGGTGTGTTACGGTTACTTGGGGTGGGGTTAAGAGCAATATTTAATTCCTATAAAGATAGTTGTCAACACTTGCTTGAAGCAGCTGTGTACTCTTGTGGGTGCTTGGCATTTGCTTTTCTTTCTGACTCACTGAGCACATTAAAAGCCACTTATTTGCCTTCCTAGCTGTGTGGATGTGTGCCTGTAGAGATGTGTACCCTTGCTTTTGTACCTCTGTACAAGTCTGGGTAATTTATAGAAAAGTCTAATGAAAAAAAGTGTGAGAGACCACCTATTTCTTTGACACACACAAAGAAAATCAAACACCAGCCCCCCGCCCCCCCCCCCCCCCCCCCCACACACACACACACACACACACACACTTCTGTCTTGGCAGCTCGGTACACTTTCACAGGGCTTCAGGAAACATTTAAAGCTTATTGGAAACATTCGCGATGAACAGCAGATGTGTCTGTGATTTTGGCACTGTTCAACATGTTCAACCCCGACCCCGACCGCCACTGCCCCTCCTCACCTTTCTGCCGCTGCCCCCTTTCTCTGCCCCCCCATCGATTAAGAACACATATTCCTTTCCTTCCATCTGTCCAACCATACCTCCTGTTGCCTTAGAAAGTTTTGCCCTAGATTTAAAGTCGGAGAAAAACATCCCAGCTGGGGGACACACTCATTTCCCCACCCCAAATCCCAACTAAAGTGTGTATTTTTAGATCTTCAGTAAAGCAGATTTAAACATCCTTTTTAGCTTTACACTGCTCAGAAATGTTGCTTTATATTTGTGCTGTCCTTTTACTTTTGCCTCCATTTGTCTTCCTGAAATCTTTCTTTTCCATCTTGATTTTGTACAGTAAATAAGATTAAAATCACAAATCCACAAAATAAAAAGCTCCTAATAATAATAACTGCAAAGGGCAAGGTGCTGGTGACCTTTAAATAATCCTGTTACGCTGTTATCAGTCAACATTTGGCACTAAATCTCCAAACAGGGTCAGACAGGGGTTAAGGTAATGCTCCAATAAAAGTCATGGTTGCAGCTTAGCAGCTCGGCTAGACGTTAAGTAAGAGCCCTAATTTGAAAGGACCACAATGGAACTTGATGTAAACCAACAGGACCCTGTGGGCCTGTCCAGACGAGGGCCTAAACCAGCTCTGGACTAGTTGAAACGGGCCAGAGCTGATGACAGACAGGCAGACCAGAACTGACGAGAACAGGGGCTCACATGTTACACGCTGTTTGTTCTGTACAGACTCCAAAAATGTGTGAGACGCGGAGGGACAGGGAGAGATTTAGACAGTGTTGGAAAGGGAAAGGGAGCAGAGGAGAGATGGGAAAAGAGTAGGAGTTGGGATGAGGGAATGAGAGGAGGTGAGAGGCAGAGAGGAAGTGGGTCGACAGTGAGTAAGGGGAGTTGGGAGAAGGTGGAGGAAAGGGTGGGAGAGGAAAGAGCACTGTGGGAGGACACTTTAACATATTCATAAGAAAAGTTTGAGTTTTTGTTTCAGGTAGGTTTTACGGTAAGGGGGTTCTTTCTGCTTTAAGTCCTGTCTTAGAAATGTCACTTCTCTTCCAGGAAAGGAAGGAGGAGGAAATAGATATGTGTGTGTATGTGTGTGTGGAGGCCCCAGAGGTAGGAGGAGTATAGCGAGAACTCACCTCAGGCACAGTGACATGGAAGGATGAAAAAAGACAGAAAAGGGAAAGAGGAAGTTATGGAGTGAAAAGAAGTCTCAGGAAGCCGAGCTAATGTAGTGCGAAGTGAAATATCTCATTCTGGAAAGAGCGAAGGGATAAGAGAGGGGTAGAATAAAATAAAGGCTACAGTAGGTGTGGATGTGTGTTGAAGAGACAGAAAACGAGAGCAAGAATAGGGCATGGGGCGAGTGTATATAGCTCTAGGTCAGTTGGCAGTTACCATGGTGGCTTTCATTGCGAGGTGTTGATTCTGTTGCCGAGCCCTTGAGCCACAAACGTTTAACCTCAACAACAGCCAAGAACAATGGGTAACAGCCGCATAAACGGATAACATGTGAGGTGAAATACAACATCTACCGCCTAAGAAAATGACATCTGGAGCTGGAAAACTGAATCAAGAATTGAGGCTTGGATAAGGTGCAGAGGGGTGAGGGCGAACAGGGCAGGGTGCAGGTGAGCCCTTGAGGGGGAGGGGTAAAAGGTAGGATACGGTGGTGCATTGTGGTTAAAGTGCATCCCTTTATAAATCCCTAGGTGCACAATCCGTTGACCGAGGGGCCTCTTAGGTTCCCAACCAGTTCCCCCAGGGACTCGTTTAACTGCGTTGCAAGGCCTTTTTTTTCATGAATCACCTGTAATATGTATCACTGCTCATTACTGACAAGACTGACTGTGATGTGGTGCTGGGGGGTCCCAGGAGGGGGCAGTGACTCCTGTGGCGAGGGTTAAGATCTCTGAAGCTGCACACATCGACTCATCACCGCTAACATGTACACACAGCCTGTCGGCGCGGCCTTGACGTCATTAACCAATACGTGTGTGCAAGGGTGTGCGTTTCTTTAAAGCGTCCCTGTGATGCGATTTCACGTTCGCTGTAGGCACAGTTTGACATACGCTGTTTTAATGTTTCTCTTCTCAGTCGAGTTGTCCAATAATTAAAAGATTTGTGTCTTATTCCCAAAGAAGTCTGATAACTAAGTGTCTGCGAGGGGAATGTGTGTGTGTTTGCAAAAGAGACGGAGAGCGAGAGTGGCAGCGAGCAGAGTGCTCAGTGTGTGTTTGTGAGTTCTGCTGTGAATGTGTTCCAGATAGTGCTGCTGATGGTTATCTTTCGGAGAGAGCTCTATTGATTTGGCTGGGGTAAATAATTGGTTGGGTCTACAAGCTGTCATGTTCGGCCTGATTGCTGAGCATTGGTGGTCTCGAGCAGTTATCTTCCTCCATATCCCTCTCTGATCCTTCTCGAGCCTCCTTAGTCTATCTCTACATTTATTGATTAGGACCCTATATGACCATTCTCCATCCTTCAATTTGGGCAATAATCCTTGTCCCGGAGCTGTATGTTACAAGTTATCTGCTCTCCACTCCTTGTTCTGCTGTAGGGGGAAGGCAGGTACAATTTAGGAAGGCGAAAAACAGGGAAATGAGGAGAATACAGAATGAGGACATTTGGAAGGGTCAGACATATTACAGGCTTGCATGGTCTGCCCTACTTTTCTTTGACAGTAGACTACATTAGTACAGCGACTGCAAAGTGAGGTGGGTGTTAGGGTGCACTCACTGGGAGTGTGTGGGGGTCACCTGCAAGTTTCATTTCATTAAGTGGAAATAAAAAGTAGTGAATCTAAAATGTGGGCTATTTAAAACATTCTAGTGTTACCATTGCCTAATTAGCATCCCAAAATGCAGACAGATTCAACACTAAATCACAAGTGCAAAGTTAAAACTCCTCAGGTGTCTGGACACAAACCTCTGCCTGCCTTCTCTGCGGTCTATATCCTCTCCACTGGGAGGGCTGGGTGTCAAGTTCGCCGGGGCCCTGGCCCACATGCTGCAGCCTCTCACAGGGTCACTGAGCTGAGGCGATGAGAAGACCATTAGCGACCCCGCTTGAATGGCTGTGGGAACTACAACCCCCACCGAGCCAAGAACAAGAGGGTTTATTATTCAGGCGAACCCACAGAGCTTGCCTTTGAATGTATGGAGAGAAACGCCTCATTTACTGCAACTGGTGGGTTTTTGTGTTCGTTTTAAAAACTATACCAGGCCCAACATGGACACAATCCTTGCCAAACTCCTCGGGAACAAGCTATAATATGTGCCTACAGGGACTTTGTCATATTTAATTATGGTTTTCTAAAGCATGCATGTATTATGCCTGCGCAGTTGCCACAAAAGCGACATTACAGTAGATTTTCTCCAGTGGTTTGCCTTTTGGATTCGACATTTATAAATATTTTTCTTGTACATAAAGCTGTGTGTTTAGCTGCGACATGTTTTAACCGCGGGACGATGTGGTCTGCTTTAAAAACTGAACTTTCACGGTGTTTTTTCACAGTGTGACACTTTTAACTACTTTTACAGTTTTATTAATGTAAGAACGACATCTCACTGTGGTTACATGGGTATTTTGAACATATTTAATGTCGTTTTATCAAACTTTTCGTTAGCTGACGTTTATCTCTAACAGCGTACAATAGCAGCTGCTTCAATGGGACGCCTGGAAGAGAAATGTTTCCCGGGGTGAAGTTGAGGGGAGACGGTAAACTTCCTCTGTGCGCTGCCACGTCTGAGCCCGCTTCCTGTGGAGGACGCAGCCAAAGGGACAGCAGCGGAGGAGAGGGATATACTTGAATTAATTAACGGTAAACTTGAACAAATACGCTTTTCCTTGTTTCCCTTTCGCCCAGAGGTTTTCGGAAATCACAACACAGTATGCTGGACTCGACAGCAGCTGCTTCCCGTCACCGCTGTCACCGGCTCGGCAAAAATCAGTCGAGTCTGGGGGTTTATGTGAGGCAAGATGGAGAAACGCGTACACTGAAAAGCTTCTTTTGAAAACTTCATCGAAGTTAATTGTCACACTCCGGTTTTCCCGCAGCGGGTGAGATAATAACCGTGTTGCCAAGTGGGGAGGAATTTACAAAATCAAGTTTACTGCTGTGGCACCGTAGGAGCCGGTGCTGCTGTTTGCACAAGTAGTTGTAGTTTTACAGCAAAGAGGGAACCCTTAGGCTGTGTTTATATTGCTTTATATCAAATATGAACAGTGCAATAACAGCACGAGGAGCTATTACACTGTTAAAAATCAGTCAGAATGCCTGTAATGAATAGAGCTATTTTCTTTGTGTCATAAATGAGAAGAATGCATTCTCTTAATTCTTCTCACTGTCATGCACACACACAAATAGTTTATATTAATGCTGACTCCTCGCCCTGTGCTTTCCTCTAGATCTGCCATGCTGCCCAGGCTTCCTGTCTGTATCCTCATTTCTTTGCCAGTTCTTCTGGTGCAGGGCAGCACCACGGATTCATCCAAGAAGAGCCCTGCTGCCCCAGCCACCCCGCCTCCACCCCGCCCACCGCCTCCTCTGGGTGACCCCAGCTGGGCTCTGGGTCTGCACCTGTACAAGGCTCTGCGCTCTGACTCAGGCTCTGTAAACACCCTCTTCTCTCCTCTGCTTGTGGCCTCCTCGCTCGGAGCGCTGGGTGAAGGTTCAGCAGGCACCACTTCCAGCCAGGTCCATGACCTCCTCAAGACTCCAGTCACTGCCACCAAGGCTGAAGCCCGTGCCGGGGAGCTCCTGTCCGGGGCGTTGAAGAGCTTCACTGAAGCCAATGGCACCAGCTTTCACCTGCGCGCATCCTCAGCTCTGTTTTCCAAGCAAGCTCCTCCAGTCAGCCAGGCGTTTGTGAAGGAGTGCCAGGCCAGGTTCGGGCTGCAGCATCGGCCACTGGGAAAAGGAGATTCCAAGGCTGACCTGAAGAAGCTCCATAGCTGGGCTAAAGCTGGGCTTGGTGGACTGGAGGGGGCTCCTTTAGCGGATGAAATCCAGGCTAAGGATGGAGCTTTGATACTGGCCAATGCCCTGCACTTTAAAGGTATGTAGAAACAGTAAATACACAAAAATACACAAGTGGGCTCGTCCTTACTCACTTCACCATGTCTGTGGTCACAAAATCCTGGAAAACATGAGTTTGGAAATGATGTAAAATAGCATGCAAACATGTCATCATTTGTCACTGTGTCCAAAACAGTCCCGCCTGTGACCCTAAATGATGCAACTTTATAGCCAACTGAATATTTTATTATGGTGAGCATCCAGTGGCATAACTGGTCGGATGCAGACACACAACATAGCAGCTAGGCTGGACTGAGTAAGGCTGAAATAGACTGGTGTGCTCTGTAATTGTGGAGTCATTTGTAATTATGCAGTGACTCTGTATGGATGATGTTTGCTGCATTGGATGAGAAGTCTTAGAATATTAATATGCTGTTGCACATGTACCGTTTTCAGTCAGACAGTCACAGCACTGAGAGTCTACGTGCCAGTTTGCCCACTACATTGTGTGTGCCAGCATGCCCACCTGTGTGCAGCGTGCATATCTGTGTGTGTGTGTGTGTGTGTGT
Organism: Epinephelus lanceolatus; assembly: GCF_041903045.1. Lineage (NCBI taxonomy): Eukaryota > Metazoa > Chordata > Actinopteri > Perciformes > Serranidae > Epinephelus > Epinephelus lanceolatus. The sequence goes on along the minus strand of NC_135755.1, from coordinate 28,265,257 downwards.
GTGTGTGTGTGTGTGTGTTTCTGTGTGCATGCATGCGGTGGACTCCAGCTGGTGGACACAGCAGATAAAGGATGATTCGGGGGTCTATCACTGAGAGCTTATTCATCTTCCATTGGGGGGTGATGTGTCATCTTAAATAATTGAGTAACAAGTGTCCAGACTCTCTCCCTCGGTGTCATGCCTAACATCTGTGCTTGGAGCGCTCCAAGTCTGCAGCGGCACAGCTTGGCTCTGATCTGTTCTTTGTGACGGGGCCGCAGTGGAGGAAACTAGTCAATGTTTCGGTGCAAATGTAGTCAGTTAGAGGCCCCATCTGTGAGCTGCATCCCGAAAACATATCCCTGTAATCCTTATCTGAAAGTCATCATTGTGCCCGGTTAGAAACGACCATTAAAGGTTAAAGAGGTAGAATATTTGGCTGTTAAAGGGTGTCAGTATCTGTTCAGCTATATTTTAATTCATCATGAGTCAAAGAAATAGCTTATTTTCAATTTTCATGACAACTTTTCAGGAGTGTAATCTACCATCTCTCACTTCCTCAGAGCACAGTCAACATTCGCATGCCTGCTGATCTCATTTTTGTTTGCAGTCTCCACAAAAGACGATGACGTGTTAAGTACATCCTTCTGTTTGGCTTGTTCTTTTTGTGGCATTTGTCTCTGTTTTTGTGCCTTTGTCATTGTTTATCACCTCTCTAATCTACCCCTGTCTCCTCTTCCTCTTCTTTACCACATGTCTCCTTGTTCACATCCTTATCTGCGCCTATCTGCCTCTACTCCCTCTGTTTTCTCCTGCAGGTATTCTTTTTATTAGGTGCAAAGAAGGCGAGGCGAGGCTGAAGTGAAAACAGGTTGCCAACAGATAGACAGCCTTTTGAAAATAACATTCCCTGACAGACTATACATTGATAAGCAATTTAATTAATTTTCTTTGTTTGATGTTTTGACTTCATTACGAAATTAGTTTTTCTGTGAGCCGACCCTCGTTGGTCGGTTCATTAATTTTGTGGAGGAAATATACAAATTAGATTATACAGCAGATTGCAGCGCACAAATTAGATTACGTAAAATTGGATTCCTTTAGTTTTGATTCATAATTCACAAGTGGTCGATAGTTTTCGTCTTGCTCATGCTGGCTGCCTGTGGTTTGTTGTAACTTTTTTTTATTTGTCTTTGATTTCACGGTCCTTAGGCAATTCATAGTGTGTGATAATGTAATGGTTTCAGAGATGGTGCCGGGATTTCTTCTGGCACTGAACAGGCATCTGCTTCCTTGCCCGTTTTTGTTTGTTTCACTTGCGTTCCCTTTAGTTAATTATTGAAGGGGAGAATTACAAAAAACCTCCGCGCTGTCCCTCCTTCCCTGGACTGCACACTGCATTCAAAGAAAGGGAAGGTCAGGGGCAATTAGTAGTGGAACATGTTTATAGTAGAGGGATGTTAAATGCACAGAGAGTTGCTAGAGCACTGCAGAGAAAGAGCAGTGTAAGGAGAGATTTCTGGGTGGGAAGGGGACAAAAAGATGCAGGGGAGAAAAGTAAAGAGTGAAAACTGAGAAAAGTAAAGAAAGAGAGGGTGGCCTGCTGAGAGAGCGAAAGAGATTGACAGACATAGTGGAGGGATGTAAAAGGCATACCTTGGGAGTTCCAGTCCAAACTAGTTAATTAATTCAGGCTTTGTTCCTGTTTTAGACAAACAAACACTGGAGACGGAAGAAGAAAAATAAGATTGTGAGGAGAAAAAAAACAGTAGAGAGAAACTTATACACAAGATAACGCTGCAACATGGGGAACTAGAAGAGGAAAGAAAAGGCGAGAGAGAACAACAAGTCCCCACATATTTTACCTCTAATAATAGCTTCTGAAATACCAGAACTACTTGTAATCAAAAGTTGATGAGGGAGGAGAGGGAGCCGGTCGCTCTCATTGATTTTCCTCTGGTTTTTGCTGAAGTTTACAGTATGAATTGGTAAGTCTGTGAGCGATTGGATTTCTTAGCTTTGCAATTGTCTCGCTGTTTATTGTTGATGGATATTAATGGATTCAGGTTTCAAGAGATGTCTCGGCAACAGCGCTGTCCTATAAACGAAGATCACGCAGTGCAGACCCAAAGCAGGCGCGCTCGTCTAGACACAAGCCCACACAGCCACACGCAGAGATCAACAGAGACTGCTGTGCAGCCTGGTGAGGTCATTAAAATCCCTGCTCATGCACGTACACATACTGTGGAGAAGTTACTCCTCATTATGACATCATTCCAGCAACATGGCTGCCACTTCAGGTAATCTTCAGCCGGTTGTTTTTGAATTCCAGTGCGATCATATTCCAGTCTCTGATGTTATAGGAAGCGGAGTGAATGTTTGTGACTTGCACTGACAGGCCTGGAAGGGAGACTCACATGTCATTCGGCTGTGACTTGTTATTGGCTCAGGTCCAGTGGAGGCTGGGTGGTTTTTGGGAAATCTACCCCTTGTGCTGAAACAGTGAGTCAAATAATTTATCAACGGGAAATTAATCGGCATCAGTTTTGATAATTAAACTATTTAAAGCGGCTCCAATTTTAAACACCAAGGTGACATGTTTCAAAAGGTCTCGTGTGGCTCTAGAGACTAGATGCTGGAATATTTTAGCCCCCGCTGAATATTTTTGTATGTTTTTAAAGTTTTAAACTTTACAAATTTATTTTAACAATATACAAAACAATATCAGAAAAGTTTTATCCATATTGAACTTTTTTTTTTAGCCATGCTGGCAATGTGACTCTAGGGATTTCTGTATCAACGAAAATATCCTAACAACTGATGGGTCGACTGCAATAAAATTTTAGGCAGACGTTCATGACTTTTCCTGCAGTGTCACCAGCAGGTCAAATTTAAGCTCAGTATCTACCAAATGTATTGGCACAACATTTTGTACAGACCCGTGTGGTTTCCATAAGATGTATCCAAAAGACTTTGGTGCTACTTTGCTTAAGCACCACCATTAGGTTGATGTTTATGGTTCTATTGACAGATCTTGACAACCACTTATTTGGTCAAAATTCCAATTTGTCTAATACTTTGGTTAACAACTATATACCTGCAAAATTACTGACATTCCCATCAGCCTCAGTCGTACCTTGTGTTTAGTGGCAATTAAATGTCAGCATGCATGCTTACGAGCTAAACTAAGAACATGAGCATGGCGAACATTATACCTGCTTAACATCAACATGTTAACATTGTCTTTGTGAGACTGTTAGCATGCCGATGTTAGCCACAGCAGTGATTTGAGCTACAGTAAATGCTAAGTACAGACTTACAGAGTAGCGATTGTGGCTCCAGCTTGATGGAGGTGCAATACTTAATCTAGAATACTATTTGAATAATACTATTTAAGTCATTTATCAAGCAAAAATGCCAAACATTTAAATGAGAGTATTTGGCATTTGAGAGCATTTGCTGCTTACTGTGTTTTATAATTTTAAATTGAATCATTTTGAATTTGTGGGACTGTTGTTTGGACTACACAAGCAAGTTTAAGTTGTGACTTTGGACTCTGGTAACTTGAAATGGATAATTTTCACTCTTTTTTCTGACATTTATCAGACTATGATGTGGAGAATAGCATGCTCTGCACGTTTGTCCAATGTAAGTATTTTTTAATAAAGCCAAGCAATTGGTCTGCAGACTTTCATCAGGGCAAATGAGCCGTTTGATTTTTTTGGCCTTTTTGCACCTTATTATTGTGTCCTAAGTGTGGTGATCGATAATCGATAATCAAAGTCATTGTTAGTTGCAGCCCTAGCCGTCCCCAGGTGTCGTTCACAAAGAGTGACATAAGTACGAGTCATAATCTGTCGACCTCCTTGCTCCATCCCGTGTCCCCCACACAATTGAATGGGCCAGCAGCTTTGGGAATGTGTTGTGAGGTTATTACAACAGTAATTCCACCAGTCTCAGCCCCTCCTAAATTGACAGCTGTCAGGGGGTTAGCAGGGCCAAGTGAGATGTGGTGAACAGCAAATGGGACGATGTGGCCTCAAGGACCTCATAACTGCCTCAGTATAGCGCTCAACTCAGCAGCTTTGAGGAGAGTAGACACTTTTTAATGGGCAGTAGATATTGATAATTCATGAGCTGTGTCAGTTGGTGTCACTATGTATGAGGTCCGTGTGTGTTTTATGATCGTGGCATTGTTTAACCTAGTGTCCACCCTCTCACCTCTTTGGATCATTCAGTATTTTCTCACAGCCCATCCACGTCAGGTATTCTACATTCAAAATGGCTCTGTCCTCTGTGTTTGTTTGGCTGTTTGCTCAGGGCTGTGGGAGAGAGAGTTCAGCGGTGAGAGCACAGATCATCGTACCTTCTTGGGGAAGAAATACACCAAAGTGATGATGATGCACAGAGCAGGTAAAAAAACACAGTCTGTCACTGCTGTACTCCTGCCAGCAAATAAATGCAGCGAAAAGCAATTTGAGTTCTAAAATGGCTTGAACATCTGTAAGGTCCAATCTGCTTCTCTCCTATTTATCACTGTGTACCTTATGATTTATTTAACACGCTTTTCATATTTTATGCATTGTCTTAAAACAACAGCAAGGCAGAGCGAATATTCTGCTATGGCGGCATTAAAAGATGTAGAAAGACTGCATTGTAATATATTTAATGTTATATTATAATGTCCTTTCCAATACATAAAAAAGATTACTTCAGTGATCCTTTGTCATGCCGTCTAAGGTTGCATTCACATTTTGTTTGAATGGATTAATTTCAGCTCTGTAGTGTTTTCTCCTGTAGCTCAGTTCATTTAGGAAAGTGAAAACTCACCAATTGACTGCAGTGACACAGCTGAAAATGCAAGTTTGAACCAACTTCCAAGTGAACTGCTGTGGAGAACTGCTGCTCTGAACTACTGCTGAAAAGCAAGAATGTTACATTATGGCAAATTCTCTCCTTGACTCTGATCTTTCCTCACCTCTGTGCACGCCTCCGCCTGTCATTTCCTCCAGGTTTGTACCGTCACCATGAAGACATTGAAAACATGGTGCAGGTTCTGGAGGTGCCCCTATATGGGGGCAAGGCCAGCGTGGTGCTCCTGCTGCCCTTCCATGTCGAGAGTCTGGCGAGGTTGGAGAAACTGCTGACACCTGAGCTGCTGTCCAAGTGGCTGGAGAAGACCAATATCACTAGTATGTCCATCTCGCTGCCTCGGGCAAACATCACCAGCACACTCAGTCTCCAGGTAAGTACAACAAACCTAACAGACTTTAAAGTTTAAGGTTTAAACTCATGGTAAAGTATTGCGATTGTAGTTACGCCAGTGGAATAGGCGTTAAGATATCTTAGGCTGAGTGACCACAGAGTTTTCGTCTGAGTGCCAGCATATTTTTTCAATTGTTTACCAATGAGGAGAGTGTGGTCAGAATGATTTTATTCTTCCAGGCCTTCCATTTCCACTCTGGTTTTAAAATAGAGCTTCTGACAAACAGAGAAACTGTTTACAACACTAAACACATAATGATGACTTGAGCTGCATTTTAATTGTGTAAAGTTAATTTTATCCATGCAGTGATGGCTGACAGGGTGACTGATTTTACACTCTGATTCCATCACTACAGCTCAGAATAACACGAGACACCTGTGTGATGAGAGGTGGAAATAAAAAACAGAGAAAAATAAAGCACACACTGTTAATTGGCCCCCGTGATTATAAATGCAACATTTCAGTAGGATAGATCTCATCAGTCATGAACTTCTTTTTCAGTCTTTACTTTGGTAGCAGAAGCATTATTTTTAAGTTTTTTTATGTGACATATTTGAAGTAGTTTCTTCATCATCCAACAAAATGGCAAAAAAAGACTTTGCTCCCTTGAGCCATGCACCCGCTTTTCTGCCCCCCCAACAAGCTATGGGGATACACACCTTAATATTAAGATGGAATAAACTTTACCTCAGCCTCAATCAGTTATTAACTTATGTAATTATAATACCTGGCTCCATCATACACTCCAGCTCTAAATACATCACAGTATAATGATTTTGTTTCACATGTACAGTAGTATATTTCTCATGCTTTATACCCGTACAGTAAAGGCAATTACATCATGCCCGTCTTGTATGGCAGTCAGAGTGGTATCTCTGATCCCGACTGCTCTGAAAGGTTTGAAGAGTAAAGACTAAGCTGATGTCTTACAGCTCTTCTGATAAGCTGAGAAACCCATAGAGTGCAGTCAGAGGGGTGTCAGTAGCATTCTTTTTCTCACAGATTTTTCAGTGTAGCCCATCTGTGAAACCCTTTTCCATTTTAGGGTCATGTCTTTAAGCAAGGTACATCTCTAGGTTTGTGGTGCATCCCTTTTCCCCCTCCCTGTGGTATGCAGCACAGCCGCATGAGCTGTTGCTCCTGAATTTTTCCCCCAAGGGCCTTGGCTGGCTCCGGCAAATCCTTGGAGTGAGTGTGAACAACCAGATGCTCCGTCCCCAGCAGGCACAGTCTATCTTGTATTAGCCTAATTTGCAGACTCACCTCACCTGCCCTTGCAACAGGGTTTGTGGTGTTTTCTTTTAAGGGGCATCTACAGGTAGCAGGGAGTAATAGTGGCTGATTCTTTTGTCTTTTAATCCATGTTCCCTGCATTTGTATTTGACACAGCGGATTGAGGTGATATGCCTATAGAGCACATTAAACATGAACTGAAGAAGCGTTTCCTCCATTTTTCAGTACTGTAGAGAAATTTGACAGAGTGGATCCCTACATGCAGCATCAATTGTAGTTTCTTTCTTTTAGTTTCTATCTTTCATTCATTTCCTGTTTCCACACACTGCATCATTTTTCACTTCACCTCATACAGTTTCTCATATCTCCAAAAAATCCAGTCATCATTCTCATTGTTTCTTCGCCTTCTTCATCCTCTGCTTTGGTTTTTCCATGTCGCCTTGTCTTTGTTCTATACTTCTGTCTTGGCCACCTCCTCTTCCTGACTCTGCTTATCTTAGTTCCCTTTCTTTTCCCCTTCAAGAATAATTTTTTCTCCATTCATATGTCCTTACTCTTCCTCCTCATTTGGCTCCGCCGCCTCTTCTCTCGCTGCTCCCCCTCGATGTTGTGCAGTGTTTCTCGCATGCCAGTTCTTCCTCTTTGTTGTTCTTCTCCATGCATTCATCACCTCTGACCTCTGTTTGTTGCCTACTTTTCTGTCTTCCTTTTTCTCTTTAGTGCTCTTAGTAACTGAAGCAGTGGCCTGACTTGCCCTTTCCAGTTCAATGCAGACTCTGAATCTGGTAAGTTCAAATGTCACTTCTTTCCACACTTCTCCTCTCTCCCTTGAGGTGATAGGCATCCAGCTGTACTCACAGCATTTGGGCTGTAACAGCCTTCAGCAGGGACTCAAACCCTGGCTGCTAGGAGGCTAAGAGGGGCCTGAGGATGACCATGACCTGTGGCTCCTCTGTGGGTTTCCAAAGCCTCCCACAGACTTCCTTTTGCAGGAGCACAAAGGTCATGCCACAGCCCAGCTGGTAGTCTGCCTCTATCTCTGCTCCTCTTGGCCCCAGAGCCAGCAGGTAGCTGGTCTGAGTCAGAGGAGAGGAAGCCAGGAGGAGCACCAGGCAGACAGGCAGCAGCTTAGTGGCTGCTGATGCTAATGTGAGTGCATGGGGCTTGTTAAGGTTCACACAGGCCAGACCAGAGACTGTGTCGGGCTGCTGACTGAAAGGTTGGAGAGTTGTTGAGCTAGTGTAAGAGCACGTATTTGACCAGGCCACAGGGTCCATAGCAGGGGCAAGGGCACAGACAAGTTGCTAGAATCACACAGGCCTCCACTCCTTTGAGAGTATCCTGCTGATGTGGGTCATGGCAAAAAGAAAGTTTCCCTTTCAAGCGTATTGTACTGACGTTAGCTGCAGGCACAGTTCTATAGTTAACTTTTTTCATTTGCGGTTGCCAAAAAATGTAGTCAGTAGGGATGTCTCTGTTGAGTTTTTTGCATGTGACACACCTGATTTTTCAAAAGGTACATAATCCAAATATTGATGGTCCTGATTCAAAACTATTAAGTCAAACTTCCAGTTGTGCAGTGGTGTTACTGAGTGGAGGTTCTTCCTTCACAAATGATCTTTGGCTGAGTACAAGGTAAATTTTGGTCAAGTAGGGCTGAACAATTAATCCTATTCAAACCGACATTGCAGTATAATAAAATGTAATTTTTAAATCACAGTCGTGTACGCTCTGCCCTACACTCCATGTAAAATCTGTAAATAAGATTAAATGTAGATAACAACTTGAAAAATGGCACACGCAAACTTTGGTGCTCGCAGTATACTGGATGAAAATGTCCAAGACCAGGTAAAAATGCACTCTACATCTTTACATATTTTATTGTTTCCTGTAGCAAGTGTATGGTTGAGCAGCTAGAGACATAAATCAGCCTTGCGGTGGATGCGCTGAGAGCAGACAAGTGTTGGTGTTTGTGTGTGTCCTGAAGTAGCAACAGTCAACAACATGTTTACAACGAGGCGAGCAGTGGAGCCATAGTCAGTGTCTTCTTTAGTTTGTGTGATTTGTTACAGCACTACTGACTGTAGTTCAGCAAGATTCATGTATTCAATGGTGTGGTGGGCCTACTTAATTGCAATTGCAATATTATTAAAAAAAATGCAATTGGAATTTTTCCCATATTGTTTAGATCTGGTGTGTAGGATTTAGTGACATCTAGTGGTGAGGTTGCAGATTGCATCCAAACTGAAACTTCTCCAGTGTGCCAAGCATGTAGGAGAACTAAGGTGTTTGGTTTGTCCGTTCTGGGCTACTGTCGAAACAACGTGGCGGACTTCGTAGGTGAGGACCTGCTCGGTATGTAGAAATAAACAGCTCATTCTAAGGTAATAAAAACACAATGCTGTTTCTGTCAGGTGATCATACACTGATGAAAAGATAGTACTGAATATTATATTCCATTTCTGCCAACATGTCCCCCTAAATCCTACACACTGGACATTCATTCATTCATTTTCAGTAACCGCTTACACTGTTAAGGGTCACAGGTTTGCTGGAGTCTGTCCCAGCTGACATTGGGCGAGAGGCAGGGTACACCCTGAACAATGTAAATGTAAAGTTTGTAATTTAAATTAACGACAGCTGATTTTTGATGTCTTGGTCCCCAGGACATCAACTGTTTCACATAAATACAAAAATACAAAACACCATGACCTTCCAAGGGCATTGTTTAGCAATTTAAACTGACTAAAGTGATGATTCTTCTGACAGATTTGTTATCTTGTTCACTTGCATATGCAAGCAAAAACGCTGACAAAGGGGAGAGTGGCTGTCATAAAGTAAAGCAGGCTGAGGTGAGCAAAACACTGTAAAGAAAGGACTGGCATTTAAGACAGTGCCAAACCATTAAAATGTTCTCCAGACATCTCTTGTGCTCCACATTACTCACCAGCAAGAGACGGACCTTAAGATGCGTTATGATTGAATGCAAAGCAAATTTTCACCTCGTACTATTTGTCATTTTGTCTCTCTATGGGTGATGAAGTGGAGTCATGCAACCTCTGGATTAGTTGTTTGTTTTTATTATTATTGTTGACTTGAAACATTTTCAAACTGCATGTATGCATCTTTACCTCAAATCCCACAGCTCAGAGTAAGTTCACTTGTGTTTGCATCCTTCTGTATCTTTCCATTGGTGTTGCATGCAGTCGCTGTGCTTCTAAAATTTCAGTCAGAGACAGTAGTTGGTGGTAAAGCGGTTGTGGTTGAGTGAGGGAGACATAGTAAGAGGGAGGGAGAGAGAGAGAGAGAGGTTAGTTGAAGCTGACAGATACAGAGGGCATGTGAGTAAAATCCATTTCCTTAGGGCAGGGTACACTGACTGGAACCTATTACCATGTCCTCTGTAGATATACATTGTAACCTCATCATGGGCTGATGAAATCCACTTTGGCCTCTTTCTAGTTTAACAAACATCTCTGAAGAGTTGTGCTGCCATGTTATTCTGCTAGCCATGCCCTGAAGAACAAGCTTTTGACATTAACATTGTCAGGACACTCCGGGGAGGAGGCTGTAATCTAGAACTAAAGCTTGAAACAACTCCTTTTGACACGGCTATGACTTTGCCAGGGAAAGAGCAGGAAAACGTACTGTTGCACAAATCCTCTTTTGTCTCTGCGAGAGAGTTTGCCAGACAGAAGGGAAAAAAAACTTTTGCTCTTGTAAACAACTAAAAGTCACTGTACTTTGCTCTCATTATGTAACCTAATTATGGACAAGCACTTGAATGTTTTGGCCTCTGCTTCTGTGACTTGTCAAGAGTTGTCTGCCTCCGTTTGCTCTCTCCAGAAAAAGAGGTGCATTCGAGGAATCATTATGAAAGAGCTAAAGCTCCAAACAAACCCTCAACCCACTCCAATCTCATTTCATTTGTCTGCCCAACCCCTCTGGCCAGTGACAGCCTGCCATGTCTTCTCTGACGATCATTTTTCCAATTGGCTCGGGCAAATAATTGCTCATCACTGTGCGTTAATACTGTTTACCACTCTGTCTGTCAGTGCTTGGGATGGCCATGGAGTCCTGAGATTAGAGGGGGGCATCTGGACAAACAGGAGATCATAGTGTGTGTATGCCAATCCTAACACTAGTGTCCTCTGTGCGAGGCTAATGAGAACAAACAAAATCACGCACCTCTGGGTCATGCTACATGGATTTGCCACATCCAGATGCACCCATTCCCTCTTTCACCTCTGTCCTCTCCGTCGTATCAGTCCTAAGGATCTAATTCCTTTTTGTAGGTCTCACATGTGACTGTAATACGCCATCAGTCAGCGGCCGCACGTTGGCTCTGCTGACCTAAATAGAAGTGACATTCTCAGGCAAGTGAGCTGAAGAGGTGGAGGAGGACGAGGGGGGTCAATGATTGCTCGGGGACAAGGTGTAAAGCGTCACAGTACTATAAATAGCTGCAGAATTCTGCCTTTCTCTCCGTCTCCCTATTTGTGGTGTTCTCCTTTGGTGAAGGGCAGACTGTGTCGGAGTCTGTAGTCGGAGACGGAGAACCCTCTTAACAAGCCTGGCCCAGAGGTCACTGGATAAACCACCCTCATCGCTCTCCCCCTCTGTCTCTGATCCAGTGCTGACCAGGCCACACACACGTACACACTAATGGTAGAGCTCGAGCTCCATTCTGGCTGTATCTCCAGTTGGTGACTAAGACATATGAGTGTGCACCGGAGAGCTCACTCAATCACGGCTAATGAGGTCAAAAGGCCATCAAATATTTACAAGAGCACACTCCGCAGTATACAGTGTCGAGGGACTGCTCGACTGTTTTAACACAGCTACCACAGCCCTGCATCATATGAATTAATCAGATGTGTTTCATGGCCATTAGTTAAATATCTCGCTAAAAGCAAAGGTTCCTTTATTTTCCCCCTTTTTCATTTGTGATAAAACAGCCTTGTGGAATAAAAAGCAGTTCATGTGTATGTGTGAGCAAGTGAATGGGAGCGCATTGACTGTGCAAAAGAGGTAAAAGCCCATGTAAATAAGATACCAATAGCGGTATTGCTGATGAGACTCAATAAAGAGATGGAGAGGCTTTGAAGCCTCAAGAGAGCTGATAGAAAGGGAGGCTTTTTTTTTTTTTTTTAAGCCTGCATCAAATGTGTCCATGAAATGGAGCTGTGATGATGCCAGTGCCACATACTGCATACTTGAAACCACCCACACAGAATGTTAAGGGCAGTATTGAATTAAGCAGAACACGTCTGTAGTTGTTTAAGGTGGCGACAGCTTAAAAGAATCATTTTGAGCGCATGATTGGTGAGCCAGAGGGAACGGGAGGTGTAAACTGTGCAGGATCAGTGGATGTTTAGCCTCTTGTTTTCTATGCTGTTGGACTCTATAGTCACGATGTAGACATCACAGTTGATTGAACCAGGCTGGATTTAGTTTGTTTCTGTTTTGAGGTCAGTTGATGTTGAGGATGGGGAAATAAAATCGCACAGTGTGTGGTGTCGAAGAATTCAAATCATTTGCCTTCTGATCCAGAAGATGCCTCATCAAGATTGATTTATTTAGGTATGTTCCCTTTGTTGGACATAAAAGAGGCAGATGGGAAACATGTGGAAAGAGAGGGGGATGACATGCAGCAAAGGTCCTCAGTGGGGTTGTTGCATTTGTTGTAACCTTTCAGTTACAAGGGCACTAACATAAATGATCTTTATAACCAGAATTGGGAAACATGACATCATATAGTAGGAGAAATGGTGAAAAAAACCCCTGTCCAACATAATCTGCAAGCAAAAATGGCAATCAGTCCCAAGTCTTCGCTTCTTGTTTGTAAGAAGTTGCTGCTTTACTCTCTTTTATGTCATTGTAGACTCAAATTTTTATAGATATGGGCGTCACTTAGCAAAACAAGCAATTTAAAGATGTCAGCTCAGGCTGGTGAGTGTTTTTTGATTATTTTATGACATTTCATAGACCAATGATTAATCCAGAATATAATCAATAATGAAAAAGTTCCTCAAGTACATTCAGTTCTGCACACAACCATACAAGGTTTTTCATGGGATTTTGGCAGTTACCTAGTAACATGACTTGAATCAGTCGGTCTGTTGTCCTTTTTACTCAGTTGTTCGCCATGTGCTGCTCTTTGAATGGCTGTTAAGAAAGAAATATCTGATGTTAATGGAAGTGGTTATGTGTGGTTTGTAGTCTTTCCTTGGTTTTGATCATCTTAATGCCTTTTCTCAGGTCAGTTTCGAGAATGTGCAAGCTCTGGCTAATATGAAAAGAGCATTGTTTGGCAATTGTCTCCCTTTTTGATCTCTGCTTTCTCCTCATCTATCTTTTTTCCCTGTTGTCATTATTAAGGCTGCTCTGTCTTTTACCGTCAGCAGCATTGTCTCCTCGAAGATAGAGCTGTAACATGTCCTGGCTGCCACAACCTATCCCCTTAAACCCCCCACAGGTACACCCAACAAGCTACTTATTGGGCTCAACCGTCAGGCTGAAATAATGTGAAGCTGAGTGCTGCACGCCTGAGGGTTGATGCCATGCTACCTCAGGCCTGGTTAGACTGCACCGCTGTAGGCCAAGTAAGCTCTACACATACACACACACTGAGGAAACCACCAGCTGACAATGCCTGTGGCTCTCACTCACAGACAAATAGCTCGTTGATGCTGTGTGCAAGGCATCAGCAGTCCACCCAGTGCTGTTCCATCTAAGATTCATGTGGTGCTTCAGAGAGAAAGGGCAGCCAAAGAGCACCTCCCAGAGGTTTTTTTCTCCCCATATAATGCAGTGCCACACCTTGGTGGTGCATGAGGCCTACATAGACTCCTCTGACACCCCTGGTCTGTTTCCCAGCTTGCTGCCACAGGGTCCCTTAATTTTTAAACACCTTATAGCTTCAAAAAAATGAACCAAGTGCTTTTGCCTTGACGTGCAGAGCAAGAGAGTTTGAGAGGAAAGCTAAGTCATGTGGAGTTGACTGGTACTATTTATGTGCTTTGTAGTGGCACCTGCACGACTGTAGGCCAAGTGTGCTTGGTCCTCGTGGAATACTGGTAAAGAGAAAGAGGAGGGATGAACATGGGTGACACATAGAGACACAGAAGCCATCTGCTTTTCCTCACACACACACATTTGTCTTCAACAATCTGAGGAATCCACCAGCTTAAGTCTGCTTCTGTTTCCTCGTTAGATAAGGAGCAGGAAAAACCTGGAAACGATTGCAGACGGAGATCGAGAAGTTGAGAGCGATGTATACCGGGGCCGAGTCGGGGCCTGTCACAGAAAGAGAAGGATGAGGCCGGGGGAAAAAAGACTGAGTTAGGAGCAGAGGGAGAGAGAGAGACAGAGTGGGATAAAATAGAGGCAGGCGGGGCAGATGAGGGATGAGGATGCCAGGCGAGTGGCAGAGCAGCAGAGGAAGACAGTGATGTAGTGGTAGCGAGTGGAAGAAGAGAGGAAGAGTGGAGGAATAATGGATGAGGACAATAGAAGTGCATTAGAGCAGGAGGTGTGTGTCTGTGTGGAGAGGGTGCTTTGCATGAAAACACTAGAATGGGATTGACAGATGCCTGCAACTGTATATACATCTACTTATTTCGTGTTTAGGCATAAGCCGACATGATCCAGTTGAACTTCCTCTCGTGTGCACATCTCAACTTTTAAGTAGAAAAGCAGACATTCTACATGGATTATTATAGTTGTCCATTAGCACGTGGTTTTAAGAGCTGAGCAGTATTATACTGAGCTGTAACAATGGAGTTTTGAAAGGAAGGCCAATGTCAGCAAGCAGCACCCACAGAACATTCACATTAACCCAGACAGCTCCTCTAAATGATTTACTGTTCCCGTCTGCTGGTAAAAGATATTTCCAATAAAGAGTTTAATCATCAAAAGTTTAAACAATGCTAGAAAACAAGATCTTCACCCACTCGTCTCCCTGTGCAACTTTCCTTCCAGCCGTGGCCTCCACGCACATCCACACACAAGTCCGCACAGTCACACGCTCACACCCACACATGCTCTCATCTGGCCCCTGGAGAAGCCTGTCACTGTGAGTGGCCCTCTGCCATGGGAGGATAAACTACCTGTCATGACGACGACTTTCTGTGGAATTCATATCAGAGCCAAAACAAAGGAGGTGCTGAGGTCACGGGGCATCACTCTTAAATTATTCATCCTCTGCTTCCTCCTTCCGTCTCCTCTCTGCCTGTCGCCCACTTTGTTCTGCCAGCTCACAACAAGGGCAACTGTCAGCCTCCTTCCCGTCTCGAAATTTTTTGGGATAGAAAGTAAATAAACATTATGGTCCAAACTCCTTTTAGAAAAGTTACTGATTGACTGTTTTGGAGGGTATGTTTATGTTGACGTTAATCATGTGGCAAGGATCGGGAAGGGCAGCGTGTTTCATCTACTTCTGAGGGTCACAGCATCATGAAATTTTAAAATGTGCTTTCCCTCCCACTCGTTGTTTGGTCTCCTTGCGTGCATAATTGATCAGTGTCCTGGCAGCTGCTTGTTCGCATACACTTGCAGGATGTCTCTATATAGGATGGCCTCAAAGCTTTGAGAGAATTGATTTAAGGCAGTGCATAAATTCCATCACTCTGTGTTTTTCCATTCTAGAAACAGTTGTCTGCTTTGGGCTTGACTAACGCCTGGGACCAGAAGGCAGCTGATTTCTCCGGGGTGTCCAGCAAGGGCAAGGGGAAACTCCACCTGGGTGGATTCCTCCATTGGGCTTCCCTTGAGTTGGCTGCTCAAGCTGGGAAAGGAGAAGCAGATCTGGAGGAGGAGAACGTCGAAAAGCCCAAGCTGTTCTACGCCGATCACCCCTTCATCATCTTTGTTAGAGACAACGCCACTGGAGCCCTGCTGCTGATGGGAGCTCTGGAGCATGTAGAGGGAGAGGCCCTCCATGATGAACTGTAATACCACCGACATCTATCCTTTTTCTTGTCTTCTTTGGCTCTGTTTCTTACACACTCCCTCTCAAAGACAACACACTGGTTTCTAAGTCGAGACATTGTCATTCACTGTGGCACACTATCACATCAAACTATGGCTGGCTGTCATACATTGACACTGCATAGTCTGGCACTGACTGACACTGCCATACCCGACAGTTACACAGTCACACACACATACCGACGCCTACATGGCATACATAAAAATACAGTACAAGACATTACTAAAGTTGACGGATACAGCAAAAACACTAACTCGGAGAGACTTACTGCATTTTCTCTCTCCCGCGCATGTGCACCCCTACACACACGCACACACACACACACTCAAGGCCTCAATGATCAAGTCAACACAAAACAAAATGACAAGAATGCTCTGACAAACACTAAGATGCTGACAAGCAGAAGTGGTTACACTCGCCCAACACTTAGAGCAGCATCAACAAAGAACTTTAACAAATAGAAGCTCACAGTGACACTTGAATCCTCCCTGTCAGGCAAACACAAAGGCAGGTGGGTGCGTGTGCTTATGTGTGTGTGTGTGTGTGTGTGTGTGTGTGTGTGTGTGTGTGTGTGTGTGTGTGTGCTCGGTGACCGACAGATCAAGGGTGCCCACGCGGCCGCTCTCGGAGCTGGCAGGGACCTATGGCAGGGTCCCCTGGGCAACATCAGAGGAAGACTGATGGATCATCCAAGTGCTTATTGATGAGCCAGCTTAATGCTAATGGCCGTAATGAGTCACAACGCTTGTCAACAACACGGAGAGGACAGGGGAACCTTTTAATCTCTTAATACCATCAGGGATCAATGACACCGTTATGCCGCTGGAAACAAACATGACTGACATCGCTCGACTTAAATGTAACAACTTAATATTTAGGATAATTGCAGCCCTTCAAAAAGGTATTGATTGTCATTTCCAGATTTGTTTTTTATAGCACCAGAGGGGTGGTTGTGATATGTGAATGAACTACTGTAGTGACTGCCTAAGTGTATGTTTGATATTTGATATGGTGCATTTTTTAAAATAAATATTTCTATTTGATACAAAGCAATCAATCATCAAAACATGTATTATTAATATATAATTCATGTGGACTGCCACAGCTCCATCTTTCTTGACAGCACTGATACCGGCCAAGACAGGAGTCTGTTTTTTGTTTTATTTTATTTTTTTCTTACTTCTACCCTGAACTGAATTGGCTGACACTGAGCCTCAAGGGTGTATGGAAGCAGATTTAAAGCCCTGAACCAGCATCAGTTATTGAATTTTTAAGGGGCAACACACGATAGGCTGGCAGTACCTAGAAAGTGCAGCAACAACTTTGTCAACACACTCACCCAACAAACAACAAAGGTAAAATGTTTCTCTAGTATCTTATATCGTGTATTTTATTAAAAACTCTACATTACAGTACATTTCTGTCCAACTACATAGGGTGCTTTTGTGTTGTAATAGATGTGTCTGTACACACGAAACACTCACTGTTTACAGTCTGACCTTTTTCTCAAGATGCTGTCAAAGTCTGGTACTGGTGAAAGAAGTAGTTTATTTTCTTGAAAGTGAAAATGTGTGCTACATCTGTTCTGTTACAGTGCTAAGTAACAACGTCTAGACGCACAGCTGGTCCGTCTGATGCACAGCATTCAACGAATCTGTTCCAGTAACACTCAGGTATTACAGCTTTGTTCCTAATTTAGCCCTCTGCACAGGTCTGCTCAGCAACAGTAGGTGTCGTGCACTTGTGTGTGTGTGTGTGTGTACTGTTAGCGAGTGCATTCATGTGTGAATAAAGCTACCACAATGACCTCTGCAGTGGCCTCCTGTGCAGCAGAGACTTGTAAAGGGCACCATACTGCAGGTATACTCCACACTGAATAAACCCGGGAGCCCAGTTTAGACAAGCCGATGATGGATCCGAGGCCATCCGCTGTGAGCACATCAATCCTGCTCATTCCAACACCAGCTCCCCGCTGACTCACCTTCACAATTTATTCAGCTCAGAATACTGACGAACACATACATGTCTACATCTGTTCACAGGGGAAAGGTAAGAAAACCTCTGATCTCAGCGAGCTATATGTACAGTATGTGGAACTATGAGGATAAATGTGATATGCCAGTGTAACATTTTAATGCAGCAATAAATATATATGGGCTCTTTGTCCTGTCTTTTGGCACAAATGTTTGTGTTTTGCCAGTTTTTCAATCAGTTTCTGATTTTAATACTTAATTTTCTCAGGGACTTCTCAATGTACACCCAGATGATGAGAGTTGTATGACAGCTGTTATTTCAGTGCCTACAGTCACTATCAAAGTGCTTTAAAGCTGCGACGTGAGCCTTGAAATACACACAGGCCTCTTGATTTGATTTCTTAATTAACCAGTTAACATATACTCGTGCTTTTTTCAATTTTAATGATGCTTTGCACAATAGGTAATATTTTTTTCCTCTGGATGACAGCATTTAGTGGAGGATTTCCAACTGATAAATACAAATAAGTCCCAAACCAGACTGATAGGTGGAAGACCATATAGATTTTTGAATATAATTATCCATAAAATTAAAAGGAAATTATCTTTTTAGGGAGCAACTGAGAAAGTTGTAATGCTGCCATGGTTAAATGAATTTTAAAAATGAAATATAGTTGAATTGATAGTAAGGTTGTATCATTACTAAGATACATTTTAGATACCATGTGTTAAAAACAATACGATATCCATTAATTATGCTTTCAATAGTATCGAAAGTATCAAAGTTATAAACAAAACCAAGGCCTTTATTTGCAGATTGGTAATTTAAAGAAAAAAATATGATTTTTTTTTTTTTTTTTTGTGTATGTCTAGAACTTTTTCTTTTGCCATAGTATCAAAAGTGTTATCAAGTATCTTTTTTTATCTACTTATCTACTTTTCTAATTCTGGTATGCTGACAACAGTTACTCACAGTGCCTTTTGAGACAGCCTTTTTATATATATATATTTGTTGACTGTGTTTGTCTCTTCTCAGCACACACTGTGTCCGGGAGCACTCTTTGCAGACAGCAAGCAGCAATATTTTGGACAGGTAATTGAGGTGAACTGCATTACGAGCTCTCTGTGATGACTTGATACTATCAGCAACAGTAAAGCTTCTCCTCACTCTCGCATGAAAAAAAAAAGGTTTGAATTTAATGTTTAATCCTGATTTTGAATAAAACATGATAAAAGTGAGACCATGAACTCCCTGTCTTCTCCGCTGCCTTGTATGATGGGTTCAACTCTTGGACAATCCAAGTGGCAGAAAAGTGGGTGAGACCGCAAAAGAGCACTCAGAGCAGAGTCATCCCAGTTACAGTACGGTACTTACCCTTTAGAGGGAATCGCAGAAGTGGCTCTGCTCAACTGGGGGTCAACTTGCTGATAGTATTGCTACAGGGGCCCCTCTGTTTTGGCCTTGCTCCTGTTAAAAGCTTGAGATAGGGCAAAAATAAGTGGCAGGCATGTGATACACGGAAAACTGATGTTTCCTACTGGTGTTTGACTGTAGGGAAACACATAGCCAAGTGCTTCAGAGACTCTTCAGATGTGGATTTAAACATACAATAGGAATGGGAGATAAGATTATAATGAAGATGTACTTTCTCAGCTATTTAGAAAACAAATGGCCTTCAGACATAAATCAACCTAACAAGTGTTTACATAGCTTTAACAAAGGTTCCCATTAGGCTCTTAAAAGCTGGGACATGTCTTCCTGCTACTGTTGATGACTCAGGGAAAATTTAGTTAATTAAAACAAGCCTAGTTAATTTGTATGAATCAGAGTAATTTAGCAAATATTTATTAATGAATTAAGAGCCCTCAGAGATGCAGAAAAATAAGATATTGTACTGAAAACAAACCAACGCTGAGACAGAAGTGAAAAAACACTGCCTATTAAAACTGAATTTAAAAATATGGCAGAGCACTGTACAGGCTGATACCTTAATAAATAGTAAGTCCCTTTGTTGCATGGGGTAAAAATGATGGGGGCATTAGTCAGGTCAGATAATGTCATGTAGTTTCTCTGAGGGACTGTTTATTTAAGAGGAGGCAGGAGGTGGTGCTAAAAGGGGGAGGCATGTCAAATAATTTTTAAAGCAGTGGGGAGGGATCTGAATTTAATGTACTTCATTTTGGCTTAGATGAGGGGTATAACTTTAAATGGTTGTATTTTTATTTTATTTTTTTACCACCGATTTGTAAAGAAAACATGCAGGTTTGGAAGGCATGTTTTCTTTAAAGAAATCACCATAGCCAGAAACTGTGATTTGGACACAAAGTCAGTATAACTATACAGGGATTATCTTATAACCTGATGAGTGAGACCCACACTGACCCATAGCTGTGAAACCACATAATCAAAATTGCATGCCCTCATATATGTGACATCATGTAGTTGGGTGGGACAAGATTCAAACAGCATGTTGTTCCTGCAGTGCATGAGGCAAGGAAAATGACAAACGACATAACTGGTTTTCATCATAAGGTCATAAAATTGTCATAGCTAATATATTACACTTTGATGGGAACCTGATTATAAAGTACTACTGTTCCAAAATCAGTAAAATCGAGTTCATATTGTGTCTATTTTTTTTTTTAAATTAGGCTGTTTTTATTTTGTCCCATTCCCCCAAACACACTTGGGTGATTGGGACAGTGCTAAAAGGTTTTGCTAATAAAGAAAATGATCACCCTCTGTATGCTCTAGATTAGTGCTTCCCAACCTCCTCACATGTGCAGAACCCAATCAACCATGAAAATATTTATGGACTAGCTGGATTTTGTTAAGTGCTTTTTGCAGGCCATTTTTGCCAGCTGGACTAGCCAATTACCAAAAAGCACTAAGTTTACACTAATACACTATCAAAGCCAAACCTAACACTCAGCCTTGACCTCTTAACCTATTCCTAACTAATCCTAATTAGCATTTTTTTTAAACCTCAACCTCATTTTTTCTTTAACCCAATTAAATGTATTCAATGAATTTTGGACTTTGAGGTTTTTTTTAGTTAATTAAATGTGTTAAATGAAATTTGGTGGGAGAGAATTAAGGGAGGGTGTGGGAGGGAGGGAGCTGTTGTGAGAGTGAGGAGTGACCCCTTTATATCGCATGAGCTGTGGATGGACTTCAGCAATTAAGTTTGGCAGAAATGTACATGGAGCCTTTATCCATAATGATTAACAGGAAAAGAAATACATGCATGTGAAATTATATCAAAGTATGAAATAAACTGCAATAAATATGCATACACTGACCTTAATCTCAAGTGATAAGATGTGCTACCCCAATCACCCAAATGATATAGTCAGTTTACTTAAAAGTGTATGTCATATGTCATGCTGCCTTGAAATATTTAAAAGAAAAACATTCCTCCTTAAATGGTTAGGTAACGAAATGTATCGTTCCTTGGGCTATTTTCAATTTTAGTTATGGCAAGAAAGCTTACAGAAGGATGAAATTCAAAAACTGTCCCAATCACCCTTAATTTACCCTGTTTCAACAAAATCACATTTAGGTCACCATGGGTGAAAAACCAAGCCCTTTTTTCAGCTTTAAGATTTCGTCTTGAACTAACTTTTAACTTCCAAACATAAAGGGTAAATTTTAAAAATAGATAAAGTCATTTATTGTGGAGGGAAGGTAATGCATATTCTGCACATCGATCGGGGAGGCTCAAGGAAAGATAAATGTAGGTTTGGGGAGGGTCGTAACAAATAAGTATTTAGTTTTGCAATAGAAGAGCATATTTAGGTTTTATGGTCTATGGATCAAACACACTCTACATACAGTGTGTAGATGTAAGCCTATAGATGCTACAAGGGGACTATAATTTAATTGCAATTTCAAGAAACACAAGGCACCAGTCTGCTATACACCAGAAGCTTGTTGTTGTTTTTTTAATTACAAATAACAGAATGAAAATTAGCCCATTAGCTGAAATTAGAGATTTGTTTTATTCATATTATATATATATACACTGCTCAAAAAAATAAAGGGAACACTTAAACAACACAATGTAACTCCAAGTCAATCACACTTCTGTGAAATCAAACTGTCCACTTAAGAAGCAACACTGATTGACAATCAATTTCACATGCTGTTGTGCAAATGGAATAGACAACAGGTGGAAATTATAGGCAATTAGCAAGACACCCCCAATAAAGGAGTGGTTCTGCAGGTGGTGACCACAGACCACTTCTCAGTTCCTATGCTTTCTGGCTGATGTTTTGGTCACTTTTGAATGCTGGCGGTGCTTTCATTCTATTGGTAGCATGAGACGGAGTCTACAACCCACACAAGTGGCTCAGGTAGTGCAGCTCATCCAGGATGGCACATCAATGCGAGCTGTGGCAAGAAGGTTTGCTGTGTCTGTCAGTGTAGTGTCCAGTGCATTGAGGCGCTACCAGGAGACAGGCCAGTACATCAGGAGACGTGGAGGAGGCCGTAGGAGGGCAACAACCCAGCAGCAGGACCGCTACCCCCGCCTTTGTGCAAGGAGGAACAGGAGGAGCACTGCCAGAGCCCTGCAAAATGACCTCCAGCAGGCCACAAATGTGCATGTGCTCAAACGGTCAGAAACAGACTCCATGAGGGTGGTATGAGGGCCCGACATCCACAGGTGGGGGTTGTGCTTACAGCCCAACACCGTGCAGGACGTTTGGCATTTGCCAGAGAACACCAAGATTGGCAAATTCGCCACTGGCGCCCTGTGCTCTTCACAGATGAAAGCAGGTTCACACTGAGCACATGTGACAGACGTGACAGAGTCTGGAGACGCCGCAGAGAACGTTCTGCTGCCTGCAACATCCTCCAGCATGACCGGTTTGGCAGTGGGTCAGTAATGGTGTGGGGTGGCATTTCTTTGGGGGGCCGCACAGCCCTCCATGTGCTCGCCAGAGGTAGCCTGACTGCCATTAGGTACCGAGATGAGATCTTCAGACCCATTGTGAGACCATATGCTGGTGCGGTTGGCCCTGGGTTCCTCCTAATGCAAGACAATGCTAGACCTCATGTGGCTGGAGTGTGTCAGCAGTTCCTGCAAGATGAAGGCATTGATGCTATGGACTGGCCCGCCCGTTCCCCAGACCTGAATCCAATTGAGCACATCTGGGACATCATGTCTCGCTCCATCCACCAACGCCACGTTGCACCACAGACTGTCCAGGAGTTGGCGGATGCTTTAGTCCAGGTCTGGGAGGAGATCCCTCAGGAGACCATCCGCCACCTCATCAGGAGCATGCCCAGGCATTGTAGGGAGGTCATACAGGCACGTGGAGGCCACACACACTACTGAGCCTCATTTTGACTTGTTTTAAGGACATTACATCAAAGTTGGATCAGCCTGTAGTGTGTTTTTCCACTTTAATTTTGAGTGTGACTCCAAATCCAGACCTCCGTGGGTTAATAAATTTGATTTCCATTGATAATTTTTGTGTGATTTTGTTGTCAGCACATTCAACTATGTAAAGAACAAAGTATTTAATAAGAATTTTTCATTCATTCAGATCTGGGATGTGTTATTTTAGTGTTCCCTTTATTTTTTTGAGCAGTGTATATATGTCGCTGAGAAGTACAACTTTCCTCCAGTGGGTTTGTCGTCATTTTTTTTATGAACATGGCAACCGGAAGCAGGCAGTTTATTGATAGCCAATAGGAATGCAGTATGATAGTCCCGAGACCTCAACGCACTGTTTTACATTAGACAACATACTCGCAGTATTTCGGTTAAGAAGCTGCAGGGCCAATATAATGTTTTTCCTACAAGGCTAACATCAGACTCAGGTAAGAACTATTTGGTTCGGCTACAGAATAAAAGAAACATTACATTTATTAACACAAATAGCCGCAATAGACCAGTAAAGTTGTTGCGGTGGAACTAAAAGGTGAAAATACATAACGTTAACTATTTTTTACTGCGTCATTCCTGTCAGATAGCGACCTTCAGCTACAGCTAGCTAAGGGTTTGCTAACACTGGCTAACCCAAACTGTTTCACAGTAGTTTGTAAGCCGTTTTATGTAACACATTTAAATGAATGTTTCTAATATGAATTATTCAAAAGAAACGTTAACGCTAAATGCGAACAATACAATACAAAAACTCATGTTTCACTATTACTGTTCTGTGAGGTTAACGTAATGGTATATGACTGTCACAGAAAGGTGCATATATTTTTTTTTAATTTAAAAACTTAATAGTGGTTTCTCAGTCTTAATCAGGGCACCTCAAGTAAATGAAAAATAAGGCAGGAAGTCCGTATTACTCAATTTTAATTTACAGTATGTCTGCCCTTCTCACAGCAAAATATTTTGACTCATGGCAGGAAGAGCACAGGTGTAGCTAATGATATTACTTATGGCGCTGCTCCATTTGTGTGTCCATGTAGACTAATGAACAGCACTATTAACGTCACACCTTTTCCACAGCAGACATTTTGGCATGTCATATGAGGGTAAGCGCAAGTGTAATTGTTAGCCAGATGAGTGTATTCCATTTAACTTAAGTGAGCTTTTCCAGGACCATGGTATTTTGCATGTTGGCTCGCTGACATACTTAGTGGGACGCTTAATGGAACTGAGTCATTGTTAACTAAGTTTGTTTAACTTGTGCCTTTCCTGTCCTCGCATCACATTCAGTTGTTGTTTTTTTTTTGTTTAAAAACAAACAAACAAACAAACAAAAAAAAACATTCAGTTTTTGAATCACCCCTGATACTAGACAATACATTTTCCCTGCATGTTTGATATAAATGTTTTAAAACATATAGCTAATGTTACCTGACTTAAACTGAACGATGTCATGATTGGTTTCACAGTGACTGACTACTTTTTTCCTGTGTTGTTTTGTTAGTTTAGTGGAAAACCGCGATCAATGACAGGCTGGGCTAACCTTACCGGCATGGTTTGGCAAAAGGTCAACACTATTTCAGAGTTTTTGAGGAGGAATTTGCACCTGTAAATCAAGGTTTTCCATGAGCCATAATATGAACTATTTGGACTATATGGTTCTGTATTAGTGCATGTAACTTTAAACCCATAATTGATAAGTGAGATCAATCACAAGCCTACAAAAAACTTTTGATGGCTAAATATCACACAATAGCTTTACTCTGTCACAATCGTCTATTGTCTTTTTCAGCAGCAGATAGTTAATCTGCCTGAAGCAGACCGTCTGCAGCAGCCCATATTAATGTTATTGATCACTGTCAACTTTTGTGCTTCCTCCAAACTCAGATCACTGTAGTGTAGTGTGGGTTTCTTTGCTTTTTTTCTTTGCAGTAAAGGTTTCTTTTTTCATTAGTCCCTTTCTCTGTTCTTCTCCCCAATAACCTGTCTCCTTTATTGCACACAGTCCTTAGAAAGTGACAACTTGGGAAACTGAATCAAAGTTTCAATAAAGCCTGGACTGCTGTGGGCTTTGACAAGTGAGGTGGCTGGAGTGGAACAGTACAGAAAGAGACTGAAGGAGGACATATCGGTCCCAGAAAGATAAATAGTTCATGAAGCTGTTGACTTCACCATTTTATTACTTTTGTCTCCGAATTTTCCGGCTGCCTGCAGCTCTTTCTGCCCACAAATTATTCATCGTGCTCCCCACAGGCCCCAGCTGTCAATCCCAGGATTAGGAGTTGGTATGGACGATGGGAGTTGCAAGTTTGTCATGAGCTCAGGTGCATGCATGCTTGCCAGGATCTTGATAAAACTATAGAAGCTATTATGGGACCAATCATTTTAGCTTTTCTCAGAAAAAGACAAAGCTGTAGCAGTGAAGGCTCTGAAATTAGACAAGACGGTGTCTTCATTTCTTTGTTTTAGTTCTTTGACCTTTCCTCTCTCCTCTACTTTGAAGCAGACTTAGATGAACTGGAGAAGACAAAGAGCTACAACCTTTCTAAAAGGCTGAAGTCTTGCATGTGAATAGTAGGAGGTCCAACCTAACAGTAAATATTAATGATGGCTGCACACAGGGACATATACATACTCCTTGTCTGCAAACATGACTCATATTTTGTAGAGGATGTGATTATTTGTGCATAAACATCTCTCAAACGTTTTGAAAATACTGTTACTCTTGTTAGGTTTCATTTTCAATTCTTTGCATTAACTATTTGTCAATTATTTAGTGCAGTCAATTATTAATTGAGTGCGTGTGACATGATTTGGAGGATAACACACATAAAAATTATATGCATACACGCAAATACTCTTAAAGGACAACTTCGGTATTTTTCAACCTGGGCTCTATTTCCCCATGTGTATGTGTGCGTATGATTCATGGGCACCACTTGTTCTAAAATTGGTTCAGTATTGAGCCGCGAAACGAGCTAAAACGGTAATGGGGGCAAATGTGTCCCGTATAAAAGTGCTTTTTTTCACCACTGACCGGTTCAGATCGCCAGTGCTATCTCTGTAAATAGCATATGGTAGCGGCCCTGGGGCAGTGGTGAGTGTGAATGAGTGGAGTCAGCTGTCAGTCAGTGTTGGAGCAGAAAGGCAGAAGGTGTCCCCGCTTGGTAATGTAAATGAGTGTGTGTGTGTGAAGTGTGTGTTACGCTAGAAGAGTCAGAGGACGGAGTCTTTTACGTGCTACCCCCTGGAGTGTTACTGGAGTTTTTGGAGTGCTCAAATAAACGGGCCTTTTTCCCGAACGCAAGAACAGGATGTCACGCAGCACCCCGTAAGTTACAGCTTTCATAGGCTGCCTTTGTTGGACGGTGAGATGCTGAAGTTGTGGCTAGTTGTGCTACAAATGGATGCTAACACTCCTCTCCAGACACTGCGCCTTGCAGACCATCGGGTCTCCAGTGCTCACTTCTCCCAAGATGACTACTGCCAGCCGAAGAAGAGAAGACATCCAATCCCGAAATACCTCTTCCTCAAGAAAACGGCTGTCCCACGAGTAGAGAGAGCTACAGACACAGTGGAGCAAAGCTTGTGACATCACACAGCCCAGAGGTAAGGGAAAGGCTAAGTTAGCATGCTATTTACAGAGATAGCACTGGCGATCTGAACTGGTCAGTGGCGAAAAACACACACTTCACACACACACATACTCATTTACGATACCGAGCGGGGACACCTTCCGCCTTTCTGCTCCAACACTGACTGACAGCTGACTCCACTCATTCACACTCACCACTGCTCCAGGGCCATTACCATATGCTATCTACAGAGATAGCACTGGCAATCTGAACCGGTCAGTGGCGGAAAAAAGCACTTTTATACGGGACGCATTTGCCCCCATTATCGTTTTAGTTTGTTTCGCGGCTCAATGAACCAATTTTAGAACGAGTGGTACCTATGAATCATATGCACACATACACATGGGGAAATAGAGCCCAGGTTGAAAAATACCAAAGTTGTCCTTTAATGCATTGCAAATGAATTTAAGTATGACTGTGTGCACACAAGGTGAAATCCAGGTCTTTCCGGCAGATTTTTTGCAGCTTGATGATGTTGAGTATTTCTTTTTGATGTGGTTTACAGCAAATCTTTAAAATGACAAAGCATCACGTAATTATCCCATATCGTTCTCCTCAAAAATGCCTAAATTTGTAATTATGTGATTACCTCTGGATGGAAGAAATTGTGATTTTTCCTCAGGAGTTTGATTTTTTATTTATACAATAGTAAATCTCAGCATAGTTACACCAACTCTTAACTCCAGAGTACTATCAAAAGTAATGACAGTGCTTAAAATAACAAGAAAAAAGAAACGTTGACAATGTGAAATAGATGTAATTATGGAAATTGGTGTCCTTCAGTTATCACTGCATTTCAAAGGTCCCTTAAAGTGTTTTGTGTATGTCAATCAGTGCATATACAGGACTTCATGTCTGTGTATCCATGCTTACATACCATTAACTATAGAGAAATGGACTATGAGTGCAGTGAAAAGGCTTTGGTGGGGTCAAAAAAAAAAAAGCCAGACTGTGTGCCAGTTATCTGGTAAAGCATTCAAACTGGTTAATGGAAACGTTGTCAGCAATGAAGAATTGATGGTCGGGGTCTTGCAGCCACCGACAGTGGCACTCTGCAGGGTTGGAACTACATCGCAGGCGAACATTTAACTTGAATACCACTCAATTCAAGACATATGTTATTCTTGTGCTCTACTACAGTCCAATCAATGTTTGTGAACATGAACAACTCTCATCTTAAGCCAAAAAACAGACTTCCAGGACTCGCCTGCTGTGTCATCCAGACTAACTGTCTCAGAAGTGCTTCATAAGCAGTGAATGGAAGTTGGATTTTGTGAGCCACCAGATGTTTATTTAAGCTTACAGAACCAAATGAGTTTTTTTTCTATTGTGATGATACCAGTGCTGAACCAGAACATTATGCTCTTATTCCTTAAAAATCATTCCTTCTCTTCAAGACAATTCTGTTTTTTTTGTTTTTTTTAAAGATTGATTCTCAAATGTACTGTACATGACTTCGAAAACTAAAAAACTAACCTTTTATACAGTACTGATAGTTATTATTTATCAGCCTGTAACCTACATATGTGTTGAATCTCAACACACAGTTGAAATTCTTGCTTTAGAGATTAATTTTGTAGCTCTGGCTTTGTTTCAGCAGTGCTGCAGGTTATCAAGTCAAGGCAAAGAGTTGGATGAAACATCTATATGTAAATGGACTGCTGGGGAAGTCAGTTTATTAAATGACTCCATACTTCTAAAAGGAAGTTTAACTAAAGTGTGATCCACCTTACTCTGCTGCTAAGATTTTATTTACAGTTTGCCCCCCACTTTTAGCTTAAATCATTGAGCATAAAATGATGGTTAAAAGTAGGGTTGACCATTATACTTTCACATGACATATACCAATAATCTTGCAATATTATTACATTTCTATAATATTGGCAATGACTGGTTTAGTGCTCAAATGTGAATAGAATATATCCAGTGGAGTACTGGAGGGTATATGCAAATATACAGGGTATAACCCACTTCTTTTTCTGGCTGTTTCCAGTATACCCATCTATCAGCCAAAAAGCTAATGGAATGTATAAGAGAGTATACCCACTTCCTCCTTGGTAACCTACTGATCTACCTAGTGCTACACCCACCTCATCAGATACCACTGCAAGACTGGATATATCGAAATTAAAGTCCCAGCATATAAGGTTATAACAAGAAGTTAAATAAGGCATCACTTTAGTGTAATTTCAACTGCAAATATCAAAATAAATAGCATAGTATACCATGCATATAGTCACAAGTCATCTTTCCCTCTGCACACTACACTGCTGTTAACAGCAATACTGTTCCCTGTCCTGAGTCCTGGGAACACACTGCTGGCATTGACATCTAGTGTTTATGTATGCTTTTGTGTGTGCATGTGTTTGTGTACATGCACCTTCCCCTTGAAAATAAGAGCAATGGAGTGCCGGCAGTGATCTCCCATGCACGCACGCACACACACTACAATGACAAGACTGTCGCATGCACATTTTGCTGTAGCTGCCTGTTAGCATTATTCAACAAGACAGCTCCATGTGTAATCTACATAGTGATATAATTTAGCTAATATCAGAGGTGACTCAGGCACCACCTGCTTGAATGTTTAAATTTCTGGTGAGGAATGGGGCCAGGTGGGGTGGGTGGGGGTGTGGGGGTCTTCATGGAGTTAGAACACAGCCCTTTCCAATTATGATGTACATCGTTATAATTGGGGGATACAGGTCATTGGGTGTAACTGCACAAACTTTTCCTGCCATTTTTCTGTTGTGTGCACAGTTGCATGGGGTGACATTATCACACTTAATAACCACCTTTTTTTTCTCTCTTGTCCTTGGACTCACCATCCAGCTGAAGTTGTCATTAGTTATGTGGATCATTCCTGGTGTAACCAAGGGCTTGTGGATGGAGGACAAAAAGAGGAAGCTGTATAATTCCACCAAGGACACCTCCATCACAACCATGGCAGTGGGCGGAATCCTCCGCACCCTCACAGGTATAGCCGACGCCCCCTCCCCAGCCGAATGTAGCTGCAGTGGAGTGCTGCACCGACAGATAACGACTGAACCCCAGTGAGACATGTGTTATGGAGCCCTTAATGAAGGAGTTGTGCCCCATTGAGCCCTATAATGAATGTTCTGACATTGAAAATCCCAGGGGGGCTGCTTAATTCCTATGAGCAGGTTCAAGTAGCTTACAGATTTTGATAGAGAAAATAGTGGCAAAAAGTAGTGATGATGAAACAATGTTTAGCTGCAGTTTTTTAATTGGCTCTGCAGTTTGATATGCATGTACCTGCGTGTCCCCGTCAGAGAGGGGTGTTCCAATGCCTTTGTACAGGCTCTTTATGCAGCCTTGTCCAGCTCGTCTGATACCTGTTTAGCTTTCATCCCGACTAATGGAAATGTCAAAAACACTGTAGAAAAAGCTGGACTGCCCATTCTCCTCAGAAGCCAAAAGATGTGAAGCAGAGATTGCTGCCAAGCCTTGTCAAAGACACACACACACCCCTACACACTCAGGCGCAGTGCTATGCAGTATTATAACTGATAAGAGCTTTTGTAGATTTTGGTAATGATGTCCCTGAATACCAAGTGAGCTGCAACTGAAGGGACCCACAGGAATTAATAAAAATATCTCCCATTTCATGGCCACAGTGGTTTCCTGCTTTCGAGAGATCACAAAAGAGAATCACTGAATGCCATAATTTAATTATGTATTTCAGGGTGTCTCTGCATGTATTGCGCCTTTTGGAAATTTTGCATCCCCATTATGGTTTTGCTCTTTGTCTTTCCCCTGTCTCCCTTTTCGACTTCACTCTTTCATTTCTCTTGTGCTTTCTCTCTCTCTCAACACTCATTTCCATTCCTTCCCTTTCCCTCGTTTACAATTTATCATCTCGCCATTTTTCCGTTGCCCATTCTGTCTTGTCTTTAATTCTTTCACCCCTTCCTATTATCCCTGTGTTCCCTTTTATATCTCTGCCTCTCTTCACTGCTCTGATTCATTTCTCCTCTGCTTCACTCTTTTACATGGGCAGGTGGCAGAGCAGCTGGGCTACTACGTCCATGTGTCAGAGACGGTAATCACAGAGGAGACGTTTGATGCGACTGTACAGTTTGGCACGGCGCAGGGCGACCCCACCCAGAGCTGAGCAGGATGACCTGTTTGCATGCCCCCTTGGTTGCCCTCAGCACCTACTGGGAAAAAAAGAGCATCAAGGACACCACCAGCATGTTCTGCTGCCTCACAGGTGGGTACCGTTAGAGGAAGAGATACAGTTCACTATCAAACAACATGCACTTGGTAGTAGCTCTAAAGAAACTCCTATAAAGAGGAGGTTTATGGGTCTCCTCTGTACAATGTTAACTAGCCACAGATATTCATCACCTCTGCTAACATTTGCTTACCTCCCCCTGAAGCCTGGCACTGTCCTGGAGTCTCGTAGCTGTGTTCTAATGTTTGCTCTGCTGGCCTGTGAATGGCTTCTACTGTCAGCTGCAACAGCTTCACTGCTAGGGAAATTGTATGTGATATTGGGCTGCACAAATGAATATGACTAGACAAGCTATTCAGAGACACCTCTGTGATCAGGGTTTTGAAAATTGAATTACAAAATTGTAATGTAGACCTCTATTTCACCTCTCTTTGTGTGGCACCCAGTCTCTTTGACTATTGTGGTTGAACCTTTGACATAGTTTCTTCCTTTTTCTATCAATCCCTAAAAAGATGTCTTAGCCATAACCTCCCTTAACAGCAGCACTTCTTATGAATTTCACTGAAGCTACCTAAAAATTACCCTGTCATATCTGCAGAACATTTCCTTAAAAGAAGAGTGTATCACAATACAGGTTATCCCCTTTGACAAAATGTCAGTTTGACAACCAACCATTGATCTGCTTCATGTGGAACGACAAGCTCCTCCAGAATTTGGACTTGTTCTTTCATGTTACAGCCAAAAAGATGCTCTCTGTTGTCTGCAAAGCCAGAAAGGTAAACGCTGACGGACTAGTTGAATGGGGAGACACACGGGGGTAATCACACAACGTACTGGTGCGTTGTGATGGTTCAATTCTCATGCTAATTATCTCAATCAGTGTACAAAACGCCACTGTATTTCAAAGAAGCAACACACACTCATACACAGGCACACAAACGCGTGTGCACACACCCACGCTGGTAGTAAACAGAAACTGCACACCCACAATTACAGCCTCCTCTACCTGACGCAGCTCCACGTTTCCCGGATAATCAGACAAAGATTGGATAATCCTGACAGAAATCCTTTTCATTCCCTCAGCCCCCTGCAAATTCTCATTTTGCTATATCATTTTCAGTCAATACACTAACAATCAAAGGCATTTCAAGGATTTAAAATTCCTAGACTCTCAAATCTGGCCTGTGGGGTAAACTTTTTTTTTTTTTCATACTTTCTAGAAACTTTATTCTAAACTTTCCAGATTCAATAACAATGAAGTCACAATGATTTGCCTCCTGTGACTGCACAAGGTTGGTTTACAGCATAAGTATGTATGTAAATGGAGAACACAGGTAATGTTATAGCTTGTGGGTGTACAGATTTCACTCCCATGCCAGAGTGAGTGGTAGTAATCATGCAAAGCACTTATTTGGCTCTAGGCAAGGCTGCACCTCAATCATTTTGTCTTCATCCATACACTGCAGGCTCACAAAGGTTAAATGACCATAGAAAGCATGCACATAGATATACATATTCAATCACACACATTGAAACATATTCTAAAACAGGTATGGGAAGAAAACAATACTGGCTGGCTAAATAACACATTCTCACACAGATATGTGCAATGTGTCTTCAGCTGTTTTGCTCACCTTCGAGTTTGCTCATTATTTCTATTTTACTCCATCGTTTCCTGTACTTGTCTTGTTTATCTCCTCTGTTTAAAGGCTAATGGAGGGCTACATGTTGCTGCCACTGCGTATGAAAGTGTGTTTTGATGATGCCCAGCTATCTTCTTTATGCTGATCCTAACTGTTCGCTCAGTGGGGGATCCCATTCCTGACTGATAACAGGAAGCTGTGGGCTCACTAATACACTGGCCTTTAAAGTCTCTCATTATTCTTTATGACCTTGCACCTTTTTCACTCTGCTTTCGTTCATGTACCTGTTTTTCATTTATGACTGATCGTTTTATTCATGTTGGTACGTTCTGGATGTTTTTGGTATGTGTATTCATGTTGGGGAAGTTATTTTTCACCTTGTGAACCTTCCCAAGTGGTACAGACTGTGTATGTGGTACGCAGAGTAGAGTGAAGTTTTTTTTTTTCTTGGCTTTCTCTTGTCCATCGGTGGTGAAGCTGTAAACACTTTGTATTTCTCCCACTGAGGGTTGCAGATTGGAATCCATTTGATCTCAGTGCAAAGAGTGAGTTGCATATTTCATTCCATGTATCTTAACAGCTGTTTTCCTTGTGCTTTGTAGACGCAGAAAACCATAAAAGAGTGCCACTCTCTCGATACTTTCCACTCTTTTATGCAGTTCCTATTCTTGCACTTTGTAGGCATAAAAACCTCAGAGAGCAGTGCTCTCTTGAGATGATATGACTTTACTGCATTTTTCTGTATTTTGAAAGGAAAATAAACCTTTTTTTCTGCTCGATCTGCGTTATCTTACACCAGAGTAATTCAGTGAAAGCCTTGGTGTGGCTATGTGATGTGTAATGTTTTATGTAATGTTATTTTTGAACAGATAATGTGTTGAAGAAGGTGGGCAACATGCTGCACATCCCAAAGGAAGGCCTACAGCGCAGCCCTGAGGAGGCCAGCAAGGACAAGAAGCCAGTACAGAGAATGGAGAGTAAGCCTAAGGGGCTCTGTGTGTGTGTGTGTGTGGGTGCCTTTCTCTCTCCATTCGTCTCCCAGGGGATGCTGTCTAAAAGGTCACTCAGACTTTATCTTTTGATCTGTGATTCTCTGTTCAAAACGCCATTGAAGCTTCAGCATCTGCTTCCTGACTCTCACTCTTTAGAGTTTTTATTTAATGAGGCACTGGGCTCTTCACCTCTCACCTTCACCTATCCACAATCTTCATCATTTTTTGTCTTTGGCTCTTCGTACCTCCATCATCTCTCTCCCTCCATTTCTAAACAATCTGTAATCCACACATTCATTTTAACCTTTCACTGCATCGTGGCCCAACATCATTCTGGTCTTCTCTCAGCTTCCTTTTTCCTACCTTCATTTCTTTCACCTGTTTATCTTCCTTTTCTGCCATCACTTCTGACCACAGAGCCACTGAATGCCCAGAAAATGATGAGGATGAGGGATGCATCTGGCTTCTGATCTGTTTGGCACATAAACAGGCAGCTGCAGCAGCCAGAGGTCAATTAGATCAAGAGCGTAATGCAGATCTTTGAGGTTTTTTTTTTTTAGGTGAAACAGGTATAGAAAGTCTGCTGATACATGAACACTGTAACAATGAACTTAAAACATCTACAACACAATTAGTCTTGAGTTGTAACTACAGTTGCAGATGTTCAAAAAATATTTTGTGCGATAGAAAACTTTTTGATTTTAGTTCATTAATGAATTTAATTCTTAGTATAAATCCTAAAATATAACACAAAGAAACATACAAATATACTGAAATTATACTGCATGACCAAATTGGTGTATTTTTTAAGTTGCTGTGTGGAAATGTGAACAACCAAAGTCCGAGTCCTGTCATTCCTAGTATTGGAAGAGTTACGCTGCATTGTCCTACTTACTAAAACTCACTTCACTTCAGCAGTGGTCACCTTTATTTCTGGTCAGTCAGCTGTTGCATCTCTACATTGGGATGCTTTTTTAAAGACAGCTTTCAAAGGGCATGAAAAGTGTGGCTTGCAGTATTGTGCAGTGTCACCCAGCACGTAACTTAGGCCAGCACAGCATATTGGCTGGTATCAAGCCGCCATGGAGGCGCACTATGATGAATTATGGGCAAACAGAGAATATTGAGGCTTTATCCACTGTGCTTTACAGCTCTGAGTTGGCTAAGCCAGCTAAACAATCCATTTAACTGTAGGGCCAAACCCTGCCCAACAGCACCTGCTTGGATGTGGAATTTAGGCACTCCATGACTGATGACACTGGCTAATGCTCAAATCACACACAGCGACCTTGCTGTATACAGGAGAACGAAGCCAGTGTTTTGAGTTTATTGAATGTATTTAGATGGGAAATGGTAAAGGATGTGGGGTAAAGTCTCAGTATGTGCACATACAGTAGCCAAAGCAGGCTGTGGGGCAGAAGCACACCGCACTCTATCAATGTTTCTCTTTTATGTGAAGTGTGGAGCAGAGCTTGACGTTTGCCATTTATCACTAGAGGTAGGTACAGCGCAAAATATCTGCAGATTACAACCTGCAACTGTCCATAGGAAAGAGTGTGCAGAAAAGAGAGATGGATGTAGATGGATAAAATGTTATGCATTACTGTTGCTTTCATTTGCTGGTAGGTCTAGACTTTGTGTACCCAGCTTTTAACGCTTTTCTGTGTGTGTATGTTATGCTCAGATTGCCTTCTGTGAGCGAAGTGAAATTGAAACCAGTCCTACCCATTTACTAATGGGTACGACTTACGACATATTGACAGCCTCTTCTGCATGTTATGGGTCAACTCCGTCCACTACAACCTATTACCAGTGAGAGGATCACTGGTCTCTTCCACAAGGTACCTGCATTTGACCACAGTTCTTTTGCTTGATCTTCTCTCACTCCGTCTGTCTTCAACTCCCATTACTCTCACACAGATGCTCGTACCTACACACTGCTTACACACAGCCTCGTTCAGTAATCCAATCTTAATATTTCAAACATCTTTGTTGTAGACTATTAATAGATGAGCTGCTGCAAGGTCCTTTACATAAGCAATCATGTATTCTGCAGATAAGTCAGTGGAGCAACATTAGCAGATAACCTTCCGCTGTCAGAATGTCCTTTCAGTTGTAGATCAGCTCTCCAGTTGGATTAGGTTTTTGTCTTGTTCTGATAAGGCGTCATCATCGCCGCAGCCCACTCCCACTCGTCCTGGGTGTTCAGACACTATACTCAGAGCGAATGTGCGAATAAAAGGCCCCATCGCTGTTTTCATTACCCCAACTCTTTTCATTTCAACTGACAGCTCCACAGACCAAGGGGAAAATGTTTAACCTCAAATAATTATGTTCTGAACTCTCATTGTTGCAATCATTTGCTGCCCTGTTGCATGACTTTTCTTTCTCTCTTCGTCTTTTATGTGTTCCTGTATTTCAACATCATCTTCATCTTCCTCCTCTCTGCCCTGTCTCTCTCCCTCTCTTATTCTTTTGATAATACATCAAGGCGTACAGCTCAAACAAAACATTTGGTGTAATTATTTTTTAAGTGTGGATGTGGCTGCAATGATCTGACAGCCCAAGCACTGTTAAGGCGATGCTCCTTTCAGAATGGCGGAGATGTCTTTAAAGCTTTTGTATTACTAAATGTGCACCTTTACCCTCACCGAGGACGATGTAGAACACTCCATTTCCAGTTGTAACCAGGGGACTTAGTTGCTGTATGGGAGAGAATTTCATTAATCATATTGTATTTCGTTTGAGAACACAGCAAATATGCTGAGTTGTGTGATGGCTTCATGACCTCTATCAGCACCTCAGCCTTGAGCATCTCACATCTGGTTACATCTCCATCGTCTGGCTGTTTTTCACATTTTTCAGTGCTCTTCACTGGTGTCACAAAAGGCTTTTCTGAGTCCCTACTCACTTATTTATTATTTCTCACACCTGAGGTGGAGATATTTTACAGCATTGGCATTTTACAGCCATTTGGGTGCCTTGCTGCTAGATAAAGGCATTGTATCTGTGCTGAGTAGGCTAGTTGTCTGAAGGCCTCACTGCTGACCACTGACCTGGAGCTATGCATGTGTGTTTGCATATTTGAGTGTGTAAAAAAAACACAGATCTTAAAGTGCAACTTTGCATATGTATGTGTACAGCATATGTGGTCTGCTCTCTCTGCAGAGGTGCATGTTGTCATTGGCCATGGAGGAACTTGGAAACCTGTGGTGCACTGTGCTTTATACAGCTCAGATGGCCTCTCCTGCAGCCTTGCTCACTTTATGTTTTCCATCTCTGCTTATGGTTGGGAGGCTTTCTTCTCCCTCCAGTTGTATGAAATAATAGAGATGGAAAATGTCTTGTTTATTTTCTGCAGAAAAAAAAGGATTCCATCAGCCAGCAAGGCCCTCTCCTTCTTTTCTGGAGCAGAACCAGATCACTGATGTGGTTTCCATTTGTGTCTGATGTTTTTTGGCTAATACTTTCTAATCAGAGTCCATTTGTGTCATGGTAGCGTGTGTGGTTGTCTGCCTCTTTTTATGTGTGTGTGATGTGTAATGCATGCACTTAGTGTGTCCTGCTGTGTGTGTTTTGTGCACATCTGCGCCTGTGTGAGTCTGCATTGTATTCCAAATTTGTGTGTGTGACTTGCCACTGCCCCCTGTCTCTCCTGCAGGGCCTCAACCATTTTCTTCATTTGTTGCAGCTTTGTGTTTCTTCTTTTTTTCCCCTCCTCTTCTCTTTTTGCACTGGGGAACACAATGTCTGGTTTAATATCATTTTCCAATCACTGAAGGCTGCAGGGCAAGGACTTTTGACTGGGCTGTTTCGTTCCAGCTAATACCAAAGAGAGGGGAGAGAAAATAATAACCCTAGTGGTTGATAATAGCTGCAGTGATCATTCTGCAGTCATTTGCCTCTGGTGCTCTCTGTAGCTGCAGCTGATGTTGTCTTTGCTTTGTTACTCCCCGCTTCATGGAGCTACACCACTATTACAAGCTGTCCGACACCCTTCGTCTCCTCCATGTCCATCTGAGATATATTCAACACCATCTGGTTGTTTTTACAGGGGGAAAAACACAAAAGTGAGAGATGTGTAGTCAGAAGAGCGAACACAACGTCCAGTGGATATGTACTTTTAAAGTCAAGACTGGCCTGTTATAATGCACGTCCTTTTGAAGAGGTCCACATTCTGAGGAAACTGATTATACAAGGGCTTAGGGGGAAATCTCCAGAGAGAGAAGATTCAGGGACAGGGATTGACATATGTTGTCTTCATCTTTACCCGCCTCCCTCTCCTACCCATCTTTTTTTCTGAGAGAGAGGGAGGGAGCCAGCCTGAGAAGGAAAGGAGAGAGAGGGAAAAAAAATCATTATTAACTCATAAGCTGGTTAATGCTGTAGCACTCTCAACCTTCAGCTCAAATGAGAATTTCCGTCATTTACATATCAATTTAATTTCCTGTGTTTCCCTCTCCTCTCTCCCCCTCCTTCATTAAAAGCAGCATTTGCTTGCCACTGCAATCAGCCTGTACAACATATTTTCCTGGGCAGTGAGCACTCACACACACACTCTTAGGCATCCTGCACGTGCACTTACACACACACACACACAAATTGAAATCACACAGGCACACATGAAAAACATTGATGTTTTGACACAAGCAAATGCAGAGATGCCTACACCTACATATACTTTGTGTCATCCTGTCACATGCACATTTACAGATGTGCAAGTACACACACACACACACACACACACACACACACACACACAGATATAGAGGCAGTGTGTTGGAGCCCAAGCAGGCAAGCAGACAGAGCAGCTCCGTGGCCCGCTGTAGCTCTGTCAGGATTAAACCAGTGATCAGAGAAATGAAAGGGAAGCTGTCATTCCACATAGGCCTCTATACACATCATCCTCAATAATTACACCCTCTCCTTCCTTCGCCTCGCTTCCTCCTCTCTTATAACCTCCTACCTGCGTGTGTGTGTGAGTGTGTGCGGACGTGTGTGTGTCACAGACGGCATGCTTGACTGGCACCCAGCACATCAAATAGGGGCTTTTATGAAATGTGCGCCTGCTTGAATTACACTCACTTTAAACCGTACCCTTTTTTTCCTCTGTAGTATAAAACCACACCTGTGTGTGTGTGTGTGTGTGTGTGTGTGTGTGTGTGTGTGTGTGTTTATGTGATGTGCATGTCTATATGTGTGCATATGTGTGCCCACGTGAGCATGCATGTGCAAGCGTCCACTTTTGAATCAATACAGATGTGCCTAGCCCTGCTCAGCTCACATCTGGCAGTTAGACTCAACCTGCAGGGGATATATGCGACTAACCACTTCAATCTGGGGCTTTAAGCTTATGAATGTGATCAAATATTCAGTTCAAGCAAAGTGTTACACGGCAAGGCCCCAAGTGTAAAGTAAGTTTAAGGTCTGTCAATTTAAGTCTATGCCATATGTGACCTTTGGTGTGAAAGTCAAGAGGTACCAGATCCAAGCTGTCATAGAATGATCCCTTTCATTTTTTATGACTATTTTTATGGAATTTCCATTTTCACTGGAATTATAGAAAATGCACAGAGGCTGAGGGCTGGATTCAACCTACGACACATCTCAAACATGGTACATAACTAGGCAGCTGATGACTGAATTTATTAAGTGTAGCTTATTACACATTTCTTTTTATTGTATTGTTTGTTTTCCTATTTCAGTTTCACTTTTTCATCTGTTAGTTTTCATCTTTTGAGCGTGTTTATTAAATTTGGTAAAGTAATATTTTTGTCACTGGTGATGCCTGACTGGGGTGGATGCACCTTTTTTTTGCACATCATGCTTACCGTTTTGGAATTTATGTTTAGTTTTGGTTTATGTGTTTTTGTGAAAATTCTAATGTTTTCCTACATTAGATTACTGATTTTAATTTTGGTTAACCTTTCATATGTAGTTTGTGTGTTAGGTTAAGTCATTTTAGCCAGCCTTAAGAACTTAAGAACAACTTACCTACTAAGTAAGTTGAGTCTCTGAGTGAATCTTACTGGACCTAGACTCAGAATCTACACTATGTCAACTCCAACCAGTATAATATGTCTGTCTCTTCAGTTGAGCTTTATAAAAACTGAAACGTGTGCTGTGGAGCGGGTAATGAATAAGTTAATACCTTGGTTTTGCTAGCTGTTTGTCCCCTTTTTGTAGCTAATGACTTTGTACTGTAAGACTACTTCGTATCCTGGGTTTTGTATAACAGTGACTTGTTATTATAGCTCAGCACTTGAGCGTGTAATAAATGTAAATCTCAGTGTCTGTAACTTGGTCCCCCGAAGCTCATTATTTGTGACAAGTGTGTGAGACAGTGTTTGTTTTCTGCTGTGTTGCAGATGAGTAATGAGATCATCTGCCCGTGCTTCCAAAGCATCTCTCTGGACAGGATCTTTAAGGGCTACGTGATCTCCAGCAAGCAAAACCTCACCAACTGTATCCACTGCTGCCTGGCCTGCAAGGAAATTCTCCTGCAAACCTCAAAGATTCACCACAAGTAAGAGCAATATCACACATGTATGGACTCAATACACTTAGATGCCTTTTAGGGGTCTGTAAAATGTTTTAAGTTCCCCTTCACTCAACAATGTGTTTTACTTACATTTATGTCTCCTAAAATGTCTGACATACTGACTTGTATCTGTGCAAAGTTTGACACTAGAAATTCAAGCGTAGGCAAGGCAAACTGGATTAGGTATGTCACCAATACGAAAGTCAATCGCTGTCTAATACAGAAAACATAAATCAACAAAGGAACAGACTTTTACATAACACCGGCACCTGAACACCTCCAGCGTAGAGTCAGTACAGAGAGCAGAGTTAGCATTAGCATAATGAAAGTTTCGACAGCAAACATGGTATGGTGTGCTGTTTTTAGATGTAAACCGACCCTGGAGCTTCCCTCCACTATTTACCAAAAACCCTACCATAGCAGAAAATAATTGTACATTACAAAACCATTAATGCTGTGTCAGCCACTGCCAGTTAGCCTGCAAGCTAAGAAGCTGACAAACAACATAAATAAAAAATGCTAACTACACTTACCATGCTTATATGTCTGCTATTCACTGATTTTGGTGGCCTGACCTAGGCTTGAGCATGTATAGCTGAATATCACAGGTGTTTCCTCTCATATTAATTGGTAGCCATCTCAAGGTGCCCTGCTTTTTTACCAGTCAGTCTAGCGTGAGCAACGCTGGGGAAAGCAGAAAACGATACCAACGGCAAACAGCAGTGGTGGTAGGGCAATTTCTCAGTGAGGGAGAAAGAGTAGATCTGCCATAGCCCCTGTCAGAGTTTTTTCAACTAGAATGTAGGAAAACCATGTTAAACAAAATATTATTAAGTATTTTAATGTGTCTGGAGGGAGGCTTTAAATTAAATAATTTGAATTTAAATCCATATAGAGCATTGCCGTATTAAATGTAGTAATTAGAGGTCTTAATTTTTCACTGTGTTGTGCAGATTTATCTTTAATTAAATTTCATTTTCACATCACTGTAAAATGAAATAGATAGTTGAGGCAGAGTCGGGAAGTAAGCCAAAAATAAACCCTGTTAGAGCCATGGCAAATCAATGGTGCTGGCTGTAGTGTGGATTTATTTTCTTATTCTCTTGTACAGTTTATTAGGCTGGAAATACACAAAATCTCAGATACCAATCTCATCTCATTTAATGACTCACCTTTTACATATTAGAGTCCGAGGCAAACATGCTGCATTCAGATTTCAGCACAAACCAGAAGATCAAATTCAAATCGTGTATTTTCAGCTAATTGATATCTATGACTGTTTTTGAAGTAAGCATGAGGGCTGGAGTTTACAGCAGAGAGTTCTCATCAGCTGCAGACCCACCATATAGTTCATTCAGACTCTGACGCAGTTATGAATTGAAATGCTACCTAAGTGCCAATAGCCCTTATTTAGAAGTTAGGCTCTTTACAGACTTTGAGATGTCAGAATACCACAAAAACAACTGGTCTCGGTACAACAATAGTTTCCAGTAGTCTTCACAGTGAATACAGAAGTAAAATGGCCCTGTGTGTTCGGGGTTGTACGCAAAAGACACGGTCTTTTTAATCATCTTTAAAAAAATGAATGAAAAATTAAATGACAAGTTTGTATGAATTATTCAATTCTACAGCTTAAATTGAACAGTTCATGAGACAGACTCCTACAACATTTCAGAAACCTTTTTACAAAACAGTGTCGAGGGGGATTTGGCCCTGAGCTGTATTTGGGAGGTATGAGATTTCTATTTGAATCTACAGTCAGAGTTGTGTGTGCTGACTGTCCTTGGCCCTGTTTTGTGCAGACCAGTGCAGACTCTATAATCTAGAAACTCATAATAGCCAAATTGGGGTTACAATGAGATTTTAAATAGTTTA
The DNA here is from genome assembly GCF_041903045.1 of Epinephelus lanceolatus. Lineage (NCBI taxonomy): Eukaryota > Metazoa > Chordata > Actinopteri > Perciformes > Serranidae > Epinephelus > Epinephelus lanceolatus. The sequence continues at coordinate 28,223,537 of NC_135755.1, read as the reverse complement.
GTGTGTTCCCAGCTGCACTGCATTTTCAGTTGATCATGTTAAGTTTCACATGCACATCCAGTCCAGTCTTAGATCAGTTCAGACAGGCTAAATACCACATGCAATACCTCTCTTATGCTGTTGATTTATTATTTCAATACTTTCATTAGCTGTGTTTATTCTTAAATAATTTGATTGTGCTGTGGGTTTTGTGCTGTGGGTTTTTTGTTGTGTTCTCTAAAAGTTTGGAAGCAATCAGATCATCCATGAGATCAGTTTACCATCAGTACACAAGGTGCCACAGGGAGTAAACTTGTGAGTAAGATTAGCCAGCTCCAACTCATTCTCTTGAACACATTTTAATTTAATTTACTACATGAGGCACAGTCATTTTTCCCTTAGTGTAGAACAGAATACTTTATTGGCTGTAGAAAATGCAAGACACAGTGTTAAGTGGAAGTTTAGATTAGGAGCCAAATTTACAGCAGATAAAAGCACTACTTATCACAATAGAAAAGAGAAGCTTTGCGCTAGAGGTTATTGCTAGGACAAGCTTACCAACATGTTGCATTTAGATAGAGACCTATGTTGTGTCAGTCGCAATACTTTTTTAATTGGATCTTTAATCTACATTTAAAAATCACGAGGAATGACACACTTTCATCACGAGTACTAAACACGAAAGCTGTTATGATTGCCTTTGTTTTGTTGTTACATTCTTAAATACATCACCTCTGTGGGAAATGTGACGGTGGCAGATATCACAGCACTACCTCTGCTACTGATGCTATTGACAATAATGACACATCCTTCCCACTAAATGATAGCATAATAGGGCAGTTATGTATAATGACAAAAGATGTGAGTGCGTGTTTACTTCAAAGTGATACTGACTGCACTGCAGTGACAGCAGATCACTGAAAACATCTGCCTTGCCTGTCAGCTAGTTACCTTCCTCTCGCTGTCTTTGCATGAATTTACATACGCCAGCTATTCAGTAATGAAGTACACAAACTGTACACCCAAATTTAACATTTCAGATATTCCCAACAAAGATGAAAACAAGCTTCACGCAAAAATAGAGCATGTTTTCATTGAGTCAGTGTGAGGGGACGAGCAAGAAACTGTGCTTCAAGTTATTTGTTTCCTTCACTTGTCAGTTAATCAGTGGGTCAGTGGTTTTCTGAACCACAGATTTTCACTTCATTACTATGATTGCCCTAAGAGAGACTCTTAAGGGCTCCCAGTGTTTTCACTGGCTGGCACACTTGCATACACACACATACACACACATACACACATTGCAGGCTCTCCAATACCCCTTCGGGCCTCTCGCTGTCTGCACGGGCAATCGACCTCGTCCAACCAATTAAAGACGGCGCTTAGTTCCTGATCGATGGCTGAGGTTAGGGTGGGGCAGGATGAGGACAGCAAGAGAGGAGGGGAGCTATTCAAGAAGATCCACGTCATGAGCCAGTGAGAGTTTCTATTTGGTCATCCTATCAAAAGCTCCTCACCCCGAGATCACACTTAATGTGCCAAATGCATCAATTGCTCTCCCTCGTGGAATTTATTTTAAATAAGAAAGTCAGTCATTGTTGCATCATGGTTGGAGAATCATTGTGTTTGATAAACTTGTTGCATAGTTTGGAATTCATCTACTTTTAATGCTTTTTCCAAGTTAATTCACTCACTATAATACTTACTTAATACTTAATACTAAATACTGCAATACTCCAGTTCATTATGATGTCTTAGTTATGTTATCACAAGGTGTTTGAGTCATTGAACTCATTCTGTCTTGTAAATGTATTACTGAATAAGAGTGACCCCGAGGTTAGGTTTATTTTGTACTCGCATGCAGAGGAATGCAGAGTGGAGGATCTTCATATATCACTGTCTGTGATTCACAGTTTGTTTGTGAGACAGCCTGATAGATATGGCATGTAGTGATGTGTAGTGTAGGGTAGACACATAAGTTGAAAAGAGGTTAAAAGAGTCATAACTTCAAACCTTCAAAATTGGAATGATTTCCTTTTGCATCAGTTTTCTTTATTTATGGAATTTCCAAGAGACCTTGAACTGAAAAAAAGGCTCTTGGTGAAAGATAGCCACCTTTTGAAAAATAAATGAATAACATTCCCTGCTATCTCCAGTCAGTCCTTCCTTCATCAGCAGCTGGTGAAGGAGGGAGGGTGTTAAGTAAAGAGACGCCGATCTGTTTTTCTCCCCTTCAGATATCACACCAGCAAGCCTGTCACCCACACAGCCAATATCACAGTCAGTCCACACACTGGGTTCAGTCACAGGGCAGGGAGAGAAAGCAGAAGGGAGGGAGGACAAGATGAGGGAGAAGAAGGGAGAAGTCAACAAGGGTAAAAATGTGTGACTGTGGCGTGTCCTGGTGGCTCAGAGCAACAGGCCACATGCCATGCGCCCACAATGCAGTGTGTTTCAGTCCCTTCTCCCAATGTTCCTGTTTCTCTGCTTTATATGATATAGCAAATACATGCAAAATAAATAAATAGAGACAAGTAGTTCACACTAAGCTGCCAAAATAAAAGAGAGAAAGGTTACGAAATGGGAGAGTGAGAGAGAGAGAGAGAGAGAGAGAGAGAGAGAGAGAGAGAGAGAGAGAGAGAGACGAAGATTGTGTTGAAGAGATGAGAGGAGCAGTGGAATAGTGTTGATAGGCTATAGAGGAGGGCATGAAAGGAATGCAGTATGAATAAGCAAAATAGGACTTTTACATCAGAATACACCTCAGCAGCTCTGACACAGCCAAACCCGTACATATTTGCCGCTGTGAAAAGCACGATCCAGGGAAATTGGTGAAGTGCTGTGAGATGCAATGTCAACACAACAATACTGACAGCTTGGAAACCCATTTATTAGTCCCCCAAGGATCCCACCATCTCTGAATTTGTCACAGAATTAGGCATCCGCCAGGGAATGCAGCCTCCTCTGTGGCAAATGGAATAAGCTGCAGAATGAAGTCATAAATTGAAAGTCGACTGGCAAATTGTCACCAGCACCACAGTAGCCAGACTGTAGCATTTGCGTCCTTCTCACCTTCCTGCTCTTAAAGCACATCCATTTTTCACATGTTTCTGTGGCGATAAATTGGTCACTCCCACGCAGTATTAAGTGCAAATAAAGTGATTCTGGGACACATTAACACTGCAGAACAGGCTGTAATTGCAGTTAAGTAAATCTTTTTGATGTATGAATGCCCACTTCTTAAGAACTGACATTTTAACGCTCTTTAGTCAGTTTTCATTAGACTACAAAGCAGTTAGGAAATCCCATTGTGTAGTCATGGATGCAATATTAAATAACTTTCTGTAAACGGGCACTAATGTATGTATTTTGTCATTTCTTTGAACCAGGACTGTCGAGAGAGGCGGATAATCACGAGCCATGTTGATGATTCCTTCTTCAGCCAGGTTCCTTTTATGCAGGCTGTCCAAGCTGCAGAGACAACAGCTTTTGGCCTCGTCACACAACACCTCACCTCTGTAAGGTAATAAACCAGGTGTTGAGCCCTCCATCTGGCTCAAACAATTTCTCCTCTTCATTTCCTCACTTGGCCTCACTTGTGTCTCGACTTTCCTTTTGTTTCTTTTACCCTAACCACCTCCTCTCCTCTCCCTCTCTCCTCGTCTCCTTCACCTTCCTCCTCGCACTCTACTGTTCTCCGTCTCTCACTCAACAGCCAATTTAACGACTCAAGGAGACATGGGAGTGCAGAGCACATTCACAGATCGATCAAAGTTGAGACTTCACCATGAAAACAGCTATGAATCACAGTTAGCTTCTCTGCTCGTGTGCAACTTCTCCTTTGCTGTAGGAACATTTATGTTTATATAAGGCTATACAGTATGGGCATGAAGCCACACACTGAACAGTATTTAGTTTATATAACCCCCAGGGCTGTTAGTTGATATAGTTTGTTTCTGTCCACTACCATGTATGTGTGTGAGATACTAGATCTATCACGTATGTGAATGTAAGTGTTGTATGAGCATGGTGTGGTGACACGTGATGAATGTGAGGTTGGCTACAGTCTGCCTCCTCTCTGTCCTCCTGGTGGCCTCTCTGTTGCTTTCTCTTTCTCTCTTCCCTTCTCTTTTGTTCTCTCCATCATTAGCCGTGTTTCCACAAACGTATTTTAATGCATATTAGAAAAACTGTATGGAAACTATAAAATTCAATAAAACTACCTCAACTGTGCAAAAAGGTCTTTGCGCTCGCTTGAGGTGGATTATGTCTTTGTTGAAAAGTGTTGATGCACCAAATGAGATATGAAAACAGCTTTGCCGAAGAAGTTCTGATGAAGCAAACATATACCTCTCATGACTGATTAGCTGTCTCCAATGTAGGCGTGTTCCTGTGCATTAGGATCATCTGTTTCATCTCCAGACAGCTTGAAACATGACCAACAATAGCTAACATAAAAGAACGATTAAAATTTACCCAACTGAAACCAATTCCTGAAGACCTCTCTCCATTTTTCTTTTGTAAATGGGTTAGATAGCCAAGGCCACTTGTTTGGTTTCAGGTTACTCAACGTCTTCTACTCTGTTTACTGGCAGATTACAGCCATGCGTAGAGCGTAACTTATACCTCAAACTTCTAACGAAACTACGCTTGCAAACCCTAGTTTATTTGCTTCAGACCAATTGATGGAAACACATCCCATTTCATTTTGGGACATTTCAAAAGTTTGCTTAAAATTCACTCGACAATTGAATGGAAACGCGACTGTAGTCTCTCATTTTCCACCTTTTTCAACACCCTCCTCCTCCTTATTTTTTCTTCAGACCACTTCCAAGCACCTGCTGTTCACTGTGTTCTTTGCATGTGCATCCATGCAAAACACTCACGCAAATACAGTCATGCACGCACACCTCTCTGTCTTTATTTAATCACTGGCTCTATTACAGGGGATATTCTCCCAGACAATGCCTCAGAAGGCGATGAGCCAGGCAGGCCGAATGAGAGGGGGGAGATCTCTCTATCCCTCATCACATGGAAGCCACAGTACTGGCACTCCCACTGACTGAGATGAATGAATTTAATATATCTCCCTTTTGAAGCACAGATGACCTCCTGATATGGCTCTCTGTCTCTCTATCGCAGGAGGCCTTTATTTTTTTGCTCTGCCTGTGAAATCTGGAAATGCACAGGAAGACATCTGAAGGGATTCTGACAGAGACTAATTTGTTTTGGGGCCTGATGTGACTCGTGTATATCTTTGTCCATATAGGAGCCGCCACATTCCCTCCCTCGCAACACTTTTATGATCATGAGATAGCGCTTATCACAGAAGTTTATGTTTGTGTGCAACCGTGGCTGTTTGTAGCGGGAGCAACAAGCTATGCTTTTATGCCTATGGGAAATATTGTATTAAAGGCAGTTTTACAGCTGCTGTAGCTTATGATGTGATAATGTAGGGTGATATAAAAATAAGAAGGATGATCTGTTTCCCAATGTAAAGGTATGTTTGACTATTGGTACATTATTATTTGACCCTCTGCTAAGGGTTAAGGGTCAGCCAGCTGCTTTGATGCCTTTAGAGTAGGTCAAAGAGTAGTCAAAATCACTTAATGTCCTGCACCTTTGACTCTCTGACGATCTGTCAGAAATTCTCTGTAATCGCCATATGGCATCGTGTCTGTCTTTGTGCTAAAGCCGGTACTGGCTTACTGTGTGTGTGCTGGTGTGTGTCAGTCTTCTGATGATGTGCTTCCATACTAAAGTGAGCCACGGTGACCCGTCTTTTATTTCCATCCTTATTGGATCTAGTGCTCTCCTGAGACAGCAGAGACGTTGATGCCTGCGGTCATTTTTTCTGTCCCTTATAACTGACTGTCCCAGTGTGTGCTATGTAAGTCCCACTTAATTAGGCCCCAAATTGGATGGATTTACGCTCATCCAGATGCCAAAATGTCTTTTATTGGGTATTTATCCCATGAGGTTAGGGCCACACTGATCAAATAACACTGATTCAGACTTCTGCCTAGCTAACTTCTCTGCTAAGTACTGCATGTTCTGAATGCATGAGTGAATTTATAGTGCACACACATACTATGCATAAATACTGAAACCCCGGCCCCACGCTAACTTATCATTTGTTAGAATTAGAACGATGTTACTTGATTCTTAAAAAAATAGTAAGGGCCTCAAAACCCCAATAGAGACCCCTAGGGGCCGGGCTTCTTTCTACACCCAGTCAGACCAAACTGCTATACTCTGAGCCCTGCACTGTGGTGAGCAGGGTTTAACATAGTCACAAATCAGCCTAACATCACTCAATAAACACAACCACCCCAGGTGCTTGTGGGGATAAATGGGTGTAGGAAAAATGTTTCATTTTAAGATCATATAAACATGATACAATGACATATAAAGACAGTTGTCAGATACGGTGAATCAACAGCTTCTAAACTGTAGTACTTTCATTTAGCAAATTATGTGTCAGATGTAACTAAGAATTCTTAGTTTAGATTTTTCTCTTGTAGTTTAATGCAAGTACTGTATTTTACATAACCTTCCTCCTGCATACATAAAGTCACTATTTAGACCACTATGATGAAAAGTCAGGCAAGTACTCATTTTCTTTCTCCATAACAAGGTTAACATTTTTCACAAGCATCATCTGTCATTTAAATTATAATCAACCGGGTAAATGAATGATTCATCATAATGTTTTAATAGCATAATTAAAGAGTCTTGAACTCCTACGGTGAATGAATCTGATGAGTTTAAGTAGGCCATAGTTTTAAAAAAAGCATTATGTTTTTGTCCCTTGAGTGGAAAAAAGAAGACACAGTGAAAAACGTTGCCTTTACATACCCAAAACACCTGCATGTCTTTGGATTTGAACAGAATTGGGCATTTATTTGTGTACACGATGTGTAGGTGTGTGTGAGTGAGCGAGCAGGTTTTTTAATGCGCACACTGGGCACCAGAGTGCTGTTAATTTCCGCCTGAGCAGGGGAACGGCCACTAAAAGTATCATTGAAGTGATGAATGTGCTGCTCGGCACAGGCATCAGTGTTTAATCTGACTCATTGGAGAAATAGCACCACATCAACTTCAAACGACTTCCTTTCATCTGCAGTTAGAGACAGAGTCACAGATGTGGACCCTCTCCCCTTCTCCTTGTTTTATTTCTCCTGCACATTTTCTTTATACCATTCTCTAACACTTAAAATGAATGTAAAACACCATCCTTCATACCCCCGCCTTTAATGAATATATAGCATGCTTATGTGTCCGAGTCTCTATGTATATACGCTATAGTATTAAATAGCATATTTATCATTTCTTTGCCAATAAGCTGCTTCAGTAGATAAACTAGTCTTTAGTTAATCTAAAGTGAATCATGCGTCACTGCTGGGCAAATTAAACACAGCAACTCAAATTAGCTGTTTTGTTGCACTTACAGTAATTATACTTACTAAAGTCATCACTTTCCTGATAGTTGTGCTGACGTCTGGTGTTTCAGAGTAGCATCCACTTCAAGTCAACAATGTGCATGCTTTTTATCTCATTTTCATGTTTGACAAATACATTTTTAAATGAGTTAAGATTTATTATTAGAGTCAACCAATAGGGGGCCCTGGGGCAAAAACTAGCTGTTGAGGCCCCGATGGACTCATGAGTCATCCCACACTCTGTACAATGTGTATGTACTCGCCTTCTCCAAATACTCATCAAGTACAATGCACACAGCAGACAACATATGACAGCTTTATTAGATTTTTCCTATATAGCCTGTTTGTGTTAGTTCATGGTAATTTCATTAAACAAACATTTGTTTAAGAATATGTAGGGGCAGATATAGATTTACATGTAGTTCATAGATATTTATTTGATTTACTTTGTACTTGTGTGCTCTGGGTTTTCATTATTTAGACGTACCTAGGTTTTTTCACTGCTTTCTTTCTTTTCTTTTTTTTGGATTGGGGTCAAAGAAAGAAAACAATTTACTTATAGCTGAGCTCAAGAAGATAGCACCATCCCTCAGCAGTAATTGCTTATTTAGAGTACACCTGTGGAATCACATAAAAGTCAACAAAACCAGAGGACAGAGAGAGAGAGCGTGCTAAACAACAAGACAAAGACCAGAGGACGATGGTGACTCTTCACAATAGGGGCAGGTAATGGAAAATAGTACAACAATAAAGATGAGGATGGTGACCATGACAACAATTATGGTCTCAACACTGTAAATGGATGATGACAAAGTGGAAATGCCCACATGACAGACAAGGAGCAAAGGGAAGAAGTTACGTGACTACAGTAGCTAGTTAGATGGCATAAAAACCAAATGCACCAGTGACCAACAAAAACCTGGTCTAAAGTCAACGGCGCACTATTTCGCTGTTAAACAAGTTAGTAATATGCGTCTCTAGGCGGGTGCACAACGCGCGTGTACTCTGCTCAGACACACACGGAGCAGCCACACATGCAAAAGATAACAAATAAAAATATGATTACAATGTGAAAGGTTATGCACATTACAATATTTATCACGTCTTAATGGTCAGTCATTAATCAGAATGATCTAATCGCAGTAATAATGATCATCATTATCCAGGAGGTCCAAGCTCGCAGTGTCCGAATATACGGAACTGCGAGCAGACCTCCACGGGCTGATGTTGCATAGCCTGTAAAATTAACTTGTCTTTCCCAATTGAATTGTGATCATTTTGGCATGTAAATCACAAAATCAAAGATGTGAAAACGTTTCATAAACTTTATTATGACATAAACACAACAATAACCAGCTTCTGTGAACTAAAAACGTAAACTTATAGCCCTACAAGTAGGCTACAAATGTATATGTAAAAAACAAAAGCTTTTAGAACGTAAAACTGGAGATCATCTTGTCAGGAGGAGGAGGAGGAGGAGGAGGAGGAGGCTGACTGGCTGAGAGGGATGTGAACTTATTAGATTGCAGCTGTGTTAATCAAATCAGGTTGGATTTCCATTACGCGTGCCAAACGGTGCCAATCCCCTTTGATCTGACATCAGATGTGATGGGACAGTCGATAAAGAGATACATTTATCGTCTCCTCAGCTGTAAAACGCTCACTCTTTCCAGTTGGTAGGTCCGCCATCTAACTAGCTCTCTGCCATGCACTCCAATTGCGCCTCTTTTAAAGGGAATGAGAGGTGACACTCTGATTGGCTTATTGAATGATACGCCCAAAACACACCCATGACTAATTCACAGAGTAAGTCCAACCCTTTTAGACTCTCCACCATGGCGCACAGTCTGAAAACGTGCTGGCTAACTAGCAAGTGACTGGGACACGCCCATGCGCCGCACGCCTGGCACTTTGCGTTTTAGACCATCTAAATAGGGCCCTAAATCTCTCAGCTGTCTCCACATCATTGATCAGCAAACCAGACCAAGAAGTTGCCATAAGCAACATCCAATAGGCTTAAGCTGTTTGGTGGGGGGATGCTACTGTAAGCTCTATAAACAAATATCTGCATATGAATGTGGAATCTGTAGGCAACGAGACAAGCTATGTGTTCCATTATCCATACTACTATCTATTTACAATGCCAGAAAAAGATTTAGTATGTCGCAATACACAGTATGTTAAATGCAGTATGCCAAAAGTACAAGGACTACTGTATCAGTTCACCTTTGCAGTATGCAAGTCAGCATGCTTTTCTGGCTATTATGACCCACAGTCTTCAGTGCAACGGAAGATGCGTCACATCAACTGAGCCACAGGCATATAACAGCTTAATGACAGCTCGCTGACAGTTCATTGACAGCTGATGGAAGCAGCAATGACAGATGACAGCAGATTCAAATGATTGATGACCAGTTGAATCGATGGTAATAAAACTAATTGTTTAAGTGAACAAAATAATCATAATGGTAACCAATAACAACAAAAGCACATAACCATAAAAGTAACAGTGACAGAAAAATGCATATGTAATTTTACTGTTGTGAATATGTCAGAATCTACAACGTATGCAGTTATGAATTAAAACTACATACATTTAAAATTAACAACTGCAGAGCTCGCTGGGCTGACCTCTGTCTCTAGGAATAGCATTTTGTTGTATCTTAAAGGTAATGTTAAAGGAATATTATGTAAGATTTAGTGAGATTTAGTGGTATCTGGCTGTGAGAGTTGCAGACTGAAACCAGCTGAGACCTCATGAGGTCTTCTCAAGGTCTCTACCTCTCCAATACAAATGGGCCAGATAATTAAAACCTGTAAAAACACTGAATAAAGCGGTTTCACGTTACAAATTAGTGTTTCTCCTACGCTGTTTGGCACATTGCAGACGAGCTGCTAGCCCAGCACCTGTTAATGTGTGCTTGCCTATTTTCTCTGATTACCTTTTTTCTGATCCAGATATTTAGGAGATTTATACCCCGAATTGTCCGCAGACATCTCTTCCTCTCCGAAACAAACAGACCTGGTGATGTAAACCAGTAAAAACACTGAATAAAGCAGTTTCACATTAAAAAATCAGTGTTTTCCCAAGGCTCTTATTGCGTAAGGGCTACGAACTATGGTGGCCAACGCAAAAATGCAAATGGCCCTATCTAGAGCCAGTGTTTGGTTGCAACAGATATATGAGCAAAATGTTCAAAGTTCAAGGTGCAATGGTATGATGATGTAGTATGTTACAATTGTATACATACTCCGTGCTTCAGAACGTTTTCTGTGAGGGCAGCTGCAGGATATACTAATAGTAAAAAGACACAGGCATGCGATTCGGAATGCAGGGAAGATTTTGGTATAGGAAGGGTGGTTATTAGGACCACTGTTTGGTGTATTTACTCATTTCTGTTGTTAAATTTTATCTCTTTCTTCCTGATTTTGGAAGTTATTTCATTGTTTGGTTTCATCTGTATTAATACCATAACTATGACTCCAAATCTACAAATTCTCTAGTTTTCTGGTGCTCCACAGCCTAGAACATTAGTGTGACACCTGTGACAACTTTTGCAGTTGTCAGTAAAATATCAATGAAAGTAGTGTGATCTTTAAAGTACGCAACACTCATCATTTCAGTTGATGTAGCTTTCTAATGCATATTCCCAAACAAATAAAATGATCACAAACTAATTGACAGTGAGTAAATTTGGAGCATTTAGACGCCCCTTGAGAGCTGGGGCAGTTTCCTGCTTTACCTACTTGTCCAGTCTTGCTAATATGTGTCTTATATATGTACGTTGAGCCTTGAGGCTATACACGCTATGATACAGCATATCCTCGTTTTGCGTCAGCCTGAAATGTGCTGTTTCTTTGTGTGTAACCATAACACAGAAGTTCATAAAGGACACCCTGAGCTGCCAGGCATTTAAGGAGCTCCTGTGTTTTGCACATTGACAGTATAGTGAAGAAATGCCCACTTTGCTTGTATGGAGTAGCTGCTGACAGACTACAAAGCTACTGGAGGAAAAAAAAAAGTTGAAGCCTGTACTTAAGTCCCCCCAGGTTGAGCAAAACATTAAAAAAATGAATAAATCCTTCAGCACTGCAGACACAGGCACTCCTGGTTTGTGAAGAAAAAATAAAGGGAGAAAGGTCAGCAACTAGATTGCCATTACAGTGTGTTATCATGCTGTTTAGTTGTAAGCTCTGTAAAGGTTTCTTTAGATGCATTTAGAATGTATGTTAACTTGCTGAGGTCACATGCCCATTCTAGTCTTCTCATTATCACCTTGGCTTCACCTGATGTCCATCGCTCCCTCTTTCAGCTCACCATTTCCATGTGAGCAGCAACTATAAATGTTTGTGTGTGTTTGGAATTACCTTTCCATCAGGGGAAGAATGAAGTGTGAAAAGCAATCTGAGCAACGCCAGGCCACCGATACACAACTTCAGCGGATGCAATTATGCCAGTGACAGATCATTTTCTGACCTTTATCCCTCAGCCTGTATGGATGGCGGTTTGCCACGGTGACAGCCTGCTTTTTGTTTTTGTGCACTTTACAATACTGTGACAGCTGGAGACCCAGCTCTAAAATGCTGAGGTGCTCATCTATTTGAAAGACAGCTTGACTTTTTTGCTGCTCTGTCTCCTTCACTCTCTATTTACTTCTGTTGTGTATGTCTCTTGTCAGTGTAACATTCTCATTATTTCTTTATCGGTCTCTCTGCTCCCGTTTCTTTATCTTTTCTCTTTCTTTCTCTATCTATTTTCTGTGCTTCAGCCAGGTAGCCTCTGAAGGCTGGGTCCTCGACCAAACCAGCATTTTTGTTCCGTCTTTCAAAGGTTCAGAGACCTGCTTGAGGTGAATTGCTCTTTCACACAATCCGCCATGAAAACACATACAGACACACACCTTCAAACACAGTATGGTAGTTCACATTTTCAACTCTGCAGTGCCATCAACTTCATCTCATGTTTTCACGCTGCCTCTGCCACATGTGTCATACTCCTGAATATATCTGTCTGGATGCTTGAGGTTTCTTTATCTCCTCCGCAGTTTACCCATGACCATGCCTTTTTGTCATACAAACTGGCGCTATCTGCCATCTCTCCTGTGGGAATGCATTGTCTGTTTTGTTTGGCCTTCTCTTCTCCTTTTGTTGACATTGCTGTGGTGCTGGCTCTTGTCCTGCAATGCCACATATGTAGGGCTTCACTGCATAAACTCAGAGTCTTGTCATCTTGTGTTTCCTTGATTTTGAGAGCACAGTGGGAATGCTCGACATCGAAGGTGGTGTAATTTAAACAATAAACTAAACTGAAATCACTAACATTTAACACTGATTTAGGCTATGGCTATTCTGCACCAATCTGTGACATAATTGCCTTAGGAAATAAATCATCAGGGGTTTAAAAATTACCCATAAATTACACCTAATTTTTTTGGGGTCAGGCCACTCTTCAAAACTAGGAAATACATGATTGGATGCCCCCATCATAATCTTTTGGGGTGCGATTGTGTAAAAGTCAAAAAGTTTCTACTTTTTAAGGTGCATGATAGTGTAGGATTTAGGGGCAACTATTTGGAGAAATGATTTATATTCATAAGTATGTTTTCATGGGTGTATAATCACCTGAAACTAAGAATCGTTTTTCGTTACCTTTAAATTAGCCATTTATGTCTAAATACTCGTTGGGGCCTCTTACTGAGTCTGTCATGTTGTTTGTACAGTAGCTCAGAACAGAGGCCATTCGCGCTTTTGTGTTTTGGCATTGGCCACTGTAGTTCTCCCATATGCCACGCCTTGCAAACTGGAGAAGAGTCAGTTCTGCAACCTTACCACTAGATGCCTCTAAATCCTACACACTAGACCTTTAAATGTACTAAAGTACTAAGGCTGACTTTTTCTTACTTTTTAAATCTATTTGAAACCATTTTTGAATGCCAAAATTTTATAAGATGAGACAATTCATTAAATAAGAATCACTGTTGACTCAGATGAAAAAGAACATTTTTTGGAGATTGAATCAACTGCCAGATATAAGATCCACTTTGGCCTAATGGATGTTCCTCGCACAAGGACCAGTCAGCATGGTATGGATGGGTCCATTTCCCATTGATTGCAATGTCACTAACAGTATAATACATTTTGTATACATTTCCAAGAACAAGACTTTTTTTTAGGTTATTATAAGTCAAAATTATTACACCATCAGTAAAAAAAAAAAAAAAAACCTAAAAGGTATTACATTATTGTTTATTACATTGTTGGTTAAGTTATAGGTTAAGTGCAGATTTTGATTGCATTTTCAGAAAATCACTTGACATTTTACAGTAACAAGTTCAAAACCCACGTATAATTTAAAAGGAGATGCCAGAATACATTGGTTTGCAGCCTTTGTAAATGACCGTTTGCCCTGTGTTAAAAAAAACAAAACTTTGATTTAATTGATTGCAGGGTTATGATGCAGCTCCATTCACCACCACCCTCACAAATTGGCATGTCTATGACCTTTAACATGTTTTAGCTTAACCTTTGGTTGCTTTTTTTCCCATTTAGTTTTCCAATTCCACTCATGTATTTCACATCTACCCACTATCACTGCTATTGTTGACCAAGCCTCCCTGTGGACTTCAGCTGAAGATATCCTTGAATGCAGATATCCTCCTTTACAAATCCATGGGATGTGACCTTGAATACACTTAGTCTTCAGACCTTACAGTATTTTCTCAATTCTTATCACATACATACATAACACATACATACTCTTCATGCAGTATGTGTGTGTTTAGTCCTTTCACAGTCCTCCATGCCTCCCCCCTCCACTTCATCTTTACGATCCACCTTCAGCTATTTTACATAGAATATACTACATTATGCCACGCAGATCAGTGTTGCTACTTGACATCTCATTCACACTCATCTTTATCGGAAACCTGTCTCTCCATAACAGCTTCTTCATATGGGATATCATTTTCTCTTGGCCATGTGACTTTCAGTAGCAGCTTGCCCGTTGGGAGGTGGGTCAGCAGAGGGCCCTGCTGCACTTCGGCGGGCGCCAGGAGCCAGAGGTCACCCGCTGCCTGCTGGAGATTCAGAGCAACTTCCAACACTGCCTACAGATTCTGCACTTTGTTGGCACGGGCATCCCGGACGTCGAAACACCACCTGGCACAATGATTACAACAGGTAGTGCTGTTTATCTTTAAAGGACAATGACATTTTTTCCCTGTTTTCTGTTTCTGTGTTGTTTCCTCACATATGGGGACCAGTGACCTTCGTGGCCTGGTGGGTGTCAGTACTATTATTAGACTAATAAGAGTTGTCACAGCCCACATGCAAGTTTCTTGGATCAAAGTAATGGTGTTAGGTACTATTAAATTTACCCTTTAAAACAATCTCAAACACACAGCATTTAGAGCAACATGTGACAGTAATACTTTTTTGCTGGAGCCAAATGAAATTCTGTTAGTGGAGTAAAGTACATCTGCTCTGACACTGGCTGCTTACTTCACAGACCACTATAACTGAAGCTGCTGTCTGAAGATGCTCTCTTATGACACTGGTGTGCTATCTGTGTTCAGTCACTAAAAATGATTAAAATTGAAAACACTACACAGGAAGTTAAGAATAACTGACTGATAATACCTTTAAAAAACTGGGGGAGACAGTTTTCTTTTCTTTTACAAATATTTATAAGTCAAAAGTGACCCTAGAAAAACTGAAGTAACTTACAACAATGATAAAAAAAAGGTTGTTTTTTAATTAACAATAAACGAACTCTTTATTTTGGACAGTGTTCTAAAATAGAAAAACAATTGACATACAGTGCTGGTCAAAAGTCTGTAATCACTTGTTATATTGATGTTTTTCTTCTTTCCTTCAATAATGGCTATTTTAACAAAGATATAAACAGTATAATTCAGACACACTAAATGTATTATTTGCATTTAAATTAGTTTTGGCCCAAAAAGAATAGTAATTAAATGATTAAAACTTTCGTTTAGTTGATGTCCCTACAGTGTTGCTTGACAGGGAAGAATACTGTTGGAACTATTTCCCCTCAAAGTCCCTTTGATTTTGAATTTGTTTTCCAGTCCAGAAAAGCCTTGAAGTGACCCTCAGACATTATTGACCACAATGGTGGAATTGGGCTCTAAATATTTTGGAAGTTGTTTTTCTTTTGGCCTTCTGTGGTCTACTCAGTGGTTAGATTGAAAAGATTTAAACTGATAACCCTTCTGTTTATGTTGTGAAGTTTGAAGAACAGCTTTGCTAAAGGGTTGGGTCATTAACCCATCAAGAGAGGCGTTTACTCAGTCCTGTTCTTTTTTGTTCTGAATCAGTGGACGATAAATAAGGTGCAGATGTTCCTCTGCATTACCAGTGAAGAGATAATGTGGTGAGAGCTGAACAGAAGAGTGAGTGACGACACCCCTGCCTAGATTTAAGAGTACTGTCTGCGGTGGAAACGCTTAACAGTTCTAGGGTTAAGGTACATGTCCACACAGGTTACACACAGTTCTAAAGGCACTATACGGACAGATATTGGTGGAAATGCAGCTGATTAGACTGATGAATATGGCCATGTGTAAAATGATATGAGTTTATAAATGTAAGCATGTGTGTTTGGTGTATTCTGGCAGTGAAAGACTCCGTTTGCTAGATTAAGCATAGCTTTGTCCTGCAGCAGGAACAATGGAAACACACTACAAAGAGCCTATTGGGGGCCCATCTTGTAGTGTTAAACAAGTTGATGCGGTTTTAGTAGGCCAAGGGCAATGTGCAGTTACCCAAAATGAAACATAATGGTTGAGTTGGAAGGTTGCTGCAGTGAGTTGTGTGTAGGTGAATGTGTACATGTGTATGTCGGACGCTAAACTCTTCAACTGTTGTAGTATTGTTGTGTGTAAATGTACTGTATCCATGTTTGCGTCTGTTTAAATGACAGTCCGCATACTTGTTCAGCACTTTAAGAGTAATCTATGTAGAGTAACATTGGTGTCTGTTCCAAACACAGAGGTAAAGTTGGAGTCCTTCAAAAGGTCACAGTCATAGATTTAACAGGAGAGTGGCTTCAGTGGGATTTAGCTAGGCCTAGTTCAGAGCCACTGTCTTGTTATGTGCTATTTGAGGTGTTCAGTTTGAGGTGTTCAGGTGTTTGGTCATTGAGAATGCCAAGCACAAGAGGGAGGGATGTGAAGAGACTTGAACACATCACTATCAAATTTAGAAGTAAATAAGGCTGTCTCGTCTGCACTTTCTAAAGAGCAGGTTGGAAGACCATCTTCTCCTTTCTGTTCAGTCTGTTGAAAAAATAACCAACTTTGAGCAAGGAGAGCTTTAAATGTTTGATATGAGAGGATCATGCTGATAACTGGTATAAAATCCCTGGGCTGTCATCAGTAGAATTTAGATGCCTAGTGTTGCTGGAAGTAATAGAGATAAATGCTCCGTGGCTGAGAATCTATCTTGTTTCTTCCCTCAGAGTCAGTGCCTTGCCCTGTGAGCCAGGATAAAATATCTCCTCCGTTATGCTAGTTCACACACATCCAGACAAGGGTGTTTTGTCATATTTTTGTCATTTTTCAAGTAATAATGGGTTGCTGTACACAGTTGTCAGACAGGACAGGAATCAGCTTTCTTCCCTTTCACACATGCATATGTGTGTAAAACATCACACCCACCAGCATCCGGCCATATCAGTATAGTCCATTATCATTTTGTTCGCATAAAAGCATCCTTGTTTGTGGATAAATTGGCAATAGACAGTTTCTTTGTTCAAACTAATTGTTGTCATAGATAGTCGGCCATTTGTCATGTATGCTGCATTGTCTTAACTAGTCAACATGTCGTCAAAATGAAGATAAAAATTGTGCAGCACAGTTAGTTCTAGAAGACTGGAAAAGAGGGGAAATCTGAATGCAATTTTTATAGTTTAAAATACATTCAATATTGTGTCCTGCAATTCAGAAAAGAAAACAAAAGTAACAAAGTATAAGTTTAAGAAGGTAATCATGAACTGCTAAATAGTGAAAGTAACATATCTAATAAGCTACAAAAAATAAATACTCTAAGCGCTGTAAATATAGCACACACATTTTCATGCAGCACACAAACACAGCACTCAAACTGTTTCAGTCTAGAGCTCCTCCTTATGGACTAATGGCTGCTATCCATTGAAACCAAAGTGCATCAAATTAGTGTTGCGTCTAGACAGCCTGTCCACGTGGATGTGTATGTCCATAAATTTGACATTAAATGCGTAGTTAGTATGTGTCTTCCAGATAAATGAGCTTGTAATGCCACACGTGTGTGTGTGTGCGTTCGTGTGTGTTTGTGTGTGTGTGTGTGTGTGTGTGTGTGTGCGTGCACATATGTAATTTATCTGTGTTGGGGCCTTTGCTCTCCCAGTGGAACACGACATGAAGAACGCCCCTTCATTGTCATTCAGAGCTGCCATGACAGCAGGTCATTTGACGTCTTATCTGAATAACATGATCAAAGATGGATGAGTTGCCTGTGTGACATGCATGTATGAATATGCTTTATGTATTGTGTGTATATATTTGTGTGTGTGTGTGTGTATGTGTGTGTATGTCCCTTACGTTAGGGCACATACAGTACGTGTGTATGTATGCATATAGATGCTGTATGACTATCACTGTATGTGTGTGCATCTCCCAAGTAAAGTCATGAGGGTGAAGACCTGACCCCGCAGGGACTCTTGCTTACACTGTCCTTCCCCCGCTCATCTGACACATCACTAAAGGTCTTGGGAAAAGGGGTCCGCTGGCAGCGTGTGTATGTATATGTGTGTTTTGCACTTTGTGTGTGTGTGTGTGTGTGTATGCAATGTGGATGATGGATTGGGGTCATGGGGGGTTGCAGGGTTGCGATGTTGTTGCCAAGACAAACAGCTGCGCTTGTGTCTGGGGCAGGTGTTTCATAGCGACTCAGCACATTGAAATTAGTCAAATCAATACACCCCTTCCGCTTCTCTGCATATTTGTGTGTGTGTGCATTCCTCTTTTAGATGTGTGCTTTTGATGTATTTAATCACTTCCTCTTTTCAGTTAATCATTATATGTCTGTTTTCACATGTGCAGAAGTGCATGTATGTATGTTTTGTGCATTAGTAAAGGGTCTAGAGATGCTTTTATACTTGCGTCACTTACTCCCTGTCTCTCTCCCTTTATTTACTGTACAGCTACCTGGCTATAAATTGTAGAATACCTATTGTCTCTGTAGCTTGCTATGGCCCACGTACACCAAAGTCCATTTTCCTCCCCTAAATGGACCATGGAGAACTGCCCATTCTATCACTTCAATACACAGAGAGCAAAGGCACTTTTCCCACAATAGTCTTGGTGTGTAGATTATCCACCCTCCGTTGATTTCTGAGCTTGCTGAGAGCCCCGAGGTCTGTCTCAGCTTCCCAGTGTGTGCTGCATTCACTGGGAGCTTCTTTCTCACGCTCAACCAACTTTATGTATTCACCCATAGATATAAACACCACTCTCCTGAGTAAAGACTCTTTTTCCATTGTCTTGCTCTTTTTCTCTCTGTATTTCCATCCCCAACACTCGTTCTCTCTCATCCTCTTATTCTTGTCCTTTAGAATTTTTTTTCTTTCATCAAACACACCACAGAAGAGAAGGTGGAGGAAGTGCACTGTAGTGTTAATATGAAGGTGTATCAGGAGAAGGACTTATGCTGGTCCCAAATAGCAGGGCAGGCCTCAGACATCACTTAGAGAGAGCTACCTTACTGCTTGTACTTACCATCTCATTTATGCCAGCATCACAGCAGTCGTGTTCAGAGGTCAAGTCT
Source organism: Epinephelus lanceolatus (assembly GCF_041903045.1). Lineage (NCBI taxonomy): Eukaryota > Metazoa > Chordata > Actinopteri > Perciformes > Serranidae > Epinephelus > Epinephelus lanceolatus. The sequence goes on along the minus strand of NC_135755.1, from coordinate 28,204,293 downwards.
GCTGGAGATTGTACTGGGTCTAATCAACCAAAGGTAACTGACTGGCATTTTAGCATTATGAGAATTTTAATCAGATCTCTCTTATTTTTTTCACACTTGTGTTGTCGTCTGACAGCAGAAAACATAACGGTAGTAATAATCAGTGACAATATCTCTATGTGACTGGCTATAGTAGAAAACAAATTAAACTGTCACAGAAAGTATCAGAGAGGACAGACAGATGGTTTCTTTGCCTGCCAAGAGCAAGCAGAAGTACATCAGCTACATTTGTATTAGCCACATGTCTGAAGTAAATGAAGTAAATTTATGACAGAAGGCAAATGGGCATTGGCCAGTAATCTGTTCAGAAGCATTTACATTCTTTCTTCATTCATAGCAAGAAGGTTGCAGAACTCCCTTTTATACTCTGGTTTGAGGCAGGGGTCTTCAATGTTTTTCAGGCCAAGGACCCCTTGGCTGAAAGAGACGGAGCAGGTACCCCCTACTAAAAATATTGTATAAATTTGAGTTGGACTGGAGATAATTCGCTGAATATTTTCAGGTCTTCTCTCATTTGCCCTTGCCTGTAGCTGTTAAGTCAGCAGCAGTTGTAGCATGAATAGGTGTGCTATCCTCACCCTCTGCACTTTCAGTGGTTTCTGAGGTGGATGGGGTGTCACAGTCTCTTGCTCAAAAAAGTTACAAAACAATCCATTGTCGCTCACCAGAATGTCTGCACCATTGACATAATAATGCAGCTAATTGGCCAATATGCTGTTAAAAAAAAAAAAAAAATGTACTGCACAGTGATTTAGCGTTAGCTCACTCCCATGATTACAAAAGGCTTTATGGGTAAAAGGTAGCCTATCATTAATGCTGCGATTGTAAACAAAATTAAGGTTTTAATAAAAGACCAGTTTGATGTTAATGTGTATTTTCAGTTACACAGTTTATACTGGCATGTGTCAGTGGTGTCGGGGTGTGTTCTTATTAGATGTAAATAAAATCAAGACCATGGGGATCACCTTAAAGTCTCACACAACAACAAATCCTTGTTGCTGAGGGTGCCATGCCATACATGAACCACAGCACTCAGTGTAAAGGAATTCCATAAGCAGAATGCCAGATGAACTTTGAAAACACAACCTTGTAATCAAATCATGCCTCACATGCTTATCCTCATCGCAATGCCCAGCTAGACAGTGTCTTTATTTTACTGTGTTTGAGTCAGGAAGTGGATGGCACCAACAATCAGTTTGCTGTAATATTACATGTCTGCCCAAAGCCTCTGCTAGTAAAATATAATTAGGTTAAAAATATGGTACCAGGTCAATTCACAAATTATATGGAAAAACTGACATGTTGTTCAGCTCCACAAAATTGCAACAATTTACCCGCTCTGCTGTTTCCCACTCATAATTTTTACGAGCACTGTTTGTTTTGTATCCACTTCTGCTGAAATGCAGGCTGCATATAAATATTGTTTTTCTTCACTGCTTTGAATAAGTTCTTTTGTATTTGTATAGTGACAATCTATCTAGTCACATCAACGGGTCTCTTTTTTAAGTCTTTGCACTGTTCATCTACGTAAAGGTCAGCAAGTCGCCTTTTCTTAACTCTGTCAAGCTATTTAGATGTATTACCTGTCAACGATTCATCAAAGATGCAATGCAATTCCCAGAATAGATCAGTGATTTATATTTTGCCCTTTTTTTTTCTTCAAAACCGAGGTTGTGAACCAGGAATACGGATCATAAGATAAAAGTAATGAAAACACAGAAATGAATTACAGCTGCAACATAATTTGCATGGACCTTAATGACAAACTCACAATTTTTTGAGTATTGGTACGTTTAACCGTTTTACTGCTTTGTCTTTATTTGAATGGAAACCTTCTACCCCTCCATACCCAAAATGAAGAACAAAAAACAAGACGTAAAACTGACAAAGAAAAGAATAAAACTGTTTCACTGCAACCTGCACTTGAACCAAAACTGGAAAAAATCATGATGGACCCATGCCCAAAACCAAAAACTAGTGGATGCACATGCTCTCGGTTTCTCACTCTTTCCTTCCTTTCTTCTCTTCCCCCTGTCTCTCTCTCCCTCACACGCAGACTACACACATATAAGCAGACGCTTGCTTGAAAACCGTCGAAATGACAAACAAAAAGTGGGCGATAGGTCAGTGTAATACAATCAAGATGAAGACTTTTCATGCCAGCAGACAAAAAGCTCTTGAAAGTGAACTTTTCACTTGAAAAGAGCATTAAAGTCACATCACCAGGAGAAAATGCCTTTGCTCACACATAGCCGAATGTGGTTACTGTTTAGTTATTATTCAGTGAGTGGAATGCATTGATGGTCCACTGTTGAGGGAGCAAATGAAGGCCAAGTAAGGCCAACTCGCGCTCAGACCATCACAGAGCTCTTCTGGGTTTGAAATGTGTGCCTGCTCAAACTAAACCAGACTGACCCAGGCCAGGCTAAACCTCCCTCTGATCCCCCACCAGCAGATTTCTGTATCTGTGGCTTCGGTCCAGCTGTGGCCTTGGCGGCTTGGTCACTATTAAATACAGCTGTTGCTGCTTTTGCCTCTGGTAACACACACACACACAAATGTAAATGAGTACAAAAACAGTAAGAGTTCATACTCTGTTTAAAATTATATCTCCATCCGGATACAGAAAGACCAAAAATTAACAACAGTAGGGGAGCTTTAATTGTACACAGATATGATTGTGCTGCCCCCTATTTTACTCATATTCTCTTTGGAGCAAGAGATTCTTCTATTAAGGTTGAAATATGAGACAGGAGTGCAATACAACCCAAGCAACAGTCTCTTGTGAACAATGAAATAGATAATACATGTATGCTGCTGTGCTGGACTATGAGTCTTAAATATACTGTAATTTTTTTTGCACTCTGCTCGTGAAAACTACCGTCTTATGATTAAAAAATAAAGCCCCAGGTAGTGATCCTCTCTCAGCTCTGCTTTACAGCTCTGCTTTTTCCCCTGAATATATATGTACATAATATTGTGCATAGTATAGTGTTTTAAGCACTGTGTTAGACACTTTTGTCTTCAATAGTAATGCAATCAAATTCAGTAGATTGGCATCTGTTTAATTTGATTACATAACACCTCCAGGAACAAATGGCATGTGATGACACTGCGATAACTGTTAGGGAATCTCAGTGCTTTGGTCGACCTGGAGATTATAACCAATGCCTTTACATACAAGACGAGATAAGATCTGTTGCACGTGTTGATAAATAGAGCTTTTTAAAAGGCACAGAGACAAACAGCGTGTCTTCAACGTGTCTTTTTTTCTTTTCTGTTTAACTCGTGCTGCGTATGGAAATATTAGTTGGCGCACCTGATTACTCCGATGATAGGGATGCTTATGTGTGCCACGTCTTAGTACTTTTTGTTTTGTTTGTTTCCTGTAGATGCTTCCATTGTTGTCACTCACTGTACAGAAGCAACAAACTCCGTATTTCTGCCCTCCTAGATGCTCCCAGCATGCAGTGGCTTCATTAGAGTAACAGCTACTCCCTGCTGCTTTTTAACTGTTACTTTTGCTATTTTTACTCTGGATGTCATGGTTGTCATTGCGTTTAACTTTACTATACCCTTATTTTCTCATCATTAGTCTGCTTACAACAATACAGTGCACTCTGGAGATGATGGACACCGCTTTTTCCACTGTCAGCATTAAAAACCACTCGTATTTTGTCAGTGTTGACAGACGTGCAAATGTTGATCCATAATTCAGGCTTCCCCCTTTTGTGAGGACACAGTAAATGCTTCTAGTTTCTTCTTCACGTAATCTGCATACATTTAGCTGTGATGGCTAAATGAATGTTAACAGAGCAAGGATATAGGCTCCTAAATGTCACACACAGTGCTGGTGAGGCCAGTGAGGCCGTATGACAATGCTATGGCAATGTGCTCCTATTTAGGGCAAAAAAAAAGAATAACATGAATCCCAACTAGATCAAGCCTGAGGCTTTAAACTAAGATGGAGTCCAGTTGAGCCTGTACCCTTGGCACTGGGTCAGGCCCAATCAGGTGTTGGCTACAAATCAAAGCCCTAGTGTTTCCTCCTAAAATGATAACTACGGTCGACTTGAAAGCAGTGTGTTCTGCTAAAAATGAAGCCAGGCAGAGTTTGTTCTGAAGCACCTGCTTTCCATTGGCTTTGTGGCTTCTTCATATTTACTTTAATGTAATAGACAACAGTTTGATGGAAGCATAATACTGTGAACATGCTTTGTTTGTAGAGCTGGAGCAGTTACTGTTTACGGTCTTAACTGAATCCCTTTTTCTTTGACCTACTCCCTTGTCCCTGTGCTTCCCCTCCAGGTGCTTCAGGAGGCACACTTCATGCCTGAGAGACACAGCATAGAACATCCTCAGGGGGGGTCAGAGAGAGAGAGCACTGCTGTTGGTGAGATCTGACACATATACACAACATTAAATTGACTATAAACATACTCTATTAGGAAGTCTAATGCTTCATAGTTGAAACTGTGACTTATACCCAGCCTTAAGGCCTTTAATTAGCAGGTCACTATATTTTTTTCGAACTGTTGTTTTTGTCATGAGTTTTTTGACACCAAATGTATATTTTTCGTAATGAAAAAGAGACTTTTTTTTTTTTTTATTAAGAACAAGGCCAGTTTCTTTGACTGTCAACTGTCAACCAATAATGTTGTGCATATACTTGGATTATGAAGCATCGACACAGAGGATTAGAGCACTGGATGCAAGGCCCTGTTCATTCCTATGAAAGTTACTCCGTGATGCATGAAGCCAAAAAGTTTAACTGACATGTTTAAAATTGCCTGGATGATCACCGCTGTGTCCGCACTTTGTGGCCCATTGAGTAGCCGCAACAGTGACTTCCTCCAATGAGTCCATCTACTTCCAGTTTAGTGCTCCACTAACTTGAACAGGAATAAATGATTTACCTGTGCAACTTTTTTAGACTTCCCAAATGTAATCAGACCTAATGGATTAAGGTCAATAGTGGAACGAGTCATTTCACAGGGGTTGTGGCGCTGTGGTAAAAATTGGTCCACAAATTTACAGATGTCTCGTTCGCTAATAAAGTCTATGGGAAGAAGTCTTCTTGGGCCACATGGCGTCATGTAACAAATGTAATTCCACTGTTTTGGTGATACAAATGTTGGCTTCAAAGCCTGACGCACTTTCAGAGGGTCTGAGCGCACACCAGATCCCCTCCTTTCGTTCTTACCTTTCACAGTAAAAGCCTGAGACATATAAACTGTTTGCAAAAGAAGGCTCAACTTCACTTGAGCATTTTACTAAAATTAAAAGTATAAAATAGCTTACAGTAGCTTAGGCTTCACAACAACTTAACTCAAACAGACTACCAGATGCTGCTCTGGGTCAATAGGATCCTGATAGTTGTTGCAAAGTTGCATCGCTGCTTGCAAATTTATTTGCAGCAAAACCTCTCAGTGAACAAGTATTTCAAGTGATGTAATAGTTTTAATGCTGAATATTCGCAGGCATGTATTTTGCATTTTCATGTTGTTTCATGTCATGTGCATTTGTCACATCCCTTGTGTGTAAATGCTTTTTGTAATAGGTAATGTTACAGATGTTAAATCAGCATCATCATATGATTGAATATGTCGACTCCTAGTGGAGGTATCAAAAAGGACACTGTGTCAGTATGCATGTGTGCTGATAGCTCAACACTCTGCCCCACCCCCTGATATAATCACAAACATTCTGTAAACAGGGGATTTGAGCAAATCAAGCAATATGGGAGAGCAGGAGAGCAGATGACAAGCCCTGAGTAAACACCAAAAAAAAAAGCAAACTTCACCTGCACATTCACTAACACCTTCATCATGCAAAGGTAATAGTGTTGTCAGACAGCACAAAACAAGTGACAGCAGAGAGCTCATATGTATACAGAGCTGGGACTCCTCTAAGCTCCACACACGCTCATCTGAAAATTAGACCTCCATGTAGCGAGTGAAAGAGCTTTTCCATATGTGTGTGTCTCCGCAAGTGAGCCAGCACAAATCTGGCTGGCTATGCATGCCTTGAATGCTCATAACCCAAGAAGATCCCCAGTCTGAGGTCAAGTGGATGCACAAACACAGCTAATGCTGGCAGACTTTTGCCTGATATTTCTCCCTAAATGAAACAGTGATACCCTTTGAGACAAGCTTGAATGAGAAAAGGGATCATTTTTGTAATGGGTTGTCGGAATGCCCGAGCTGCCGAACATTTCCCATTAAACATTTTTCTTCTCTCAGCTGGCAATACAAGACCTTACAGGGCATTTTTTGCAAAATGGAGCCGCACACACATTGACAGACACAGACACACACTTGCTGTTTCAGCAGTTTTTGTTATGAGATAATCTGGCGTGCTCCAATAATGCTTACTCAGTGACCAGGAAAAAAAAAATCCTAATATTTACTTGACCTGTGTGTGTGTGTGTGTGCGTGTGTGTTTATCATTGGGGTGGTGTATCCTGACGAGGTCTGTTTGCGATCATTTTCCTTTTGTGGATGAACGGATCAACTAAGCACCCATGGTTGTCCAAAGATTCTAGCATCTGTCTTTGTGTCTGTCTCTTGCATTTTTACAAAGGGTTAACACAAACTCATATGTGCATGTGTATAGTTATATTGTCACACTTTAACTAATGTTTTTTTAGTATCTTTTGGCATTTAGATTAAGAGCAAAAATAGCCTTTTAGTTAAGCAGAGCACTTAAATCTTAGTTTCTCAGTTTCTTTCTGACCTCGAAATCTTCAAGTGTGCCACAGGTTAAAACTCTGGTTCTTTTCAACAGCTTTCAGTGGAATGTGTGTGCAGCTATATGAATGTGAAGAGGGTCATCACTGGAAAAACGTGGTCATAGTTAACTTTCATGGATACATGAATGTTCAAAAGAATTTCTCATACTCACCATAAAAAATAAGGTTTGGATAAAGTCTAGAGGCAAGTGGAAATTCATAACAGCGGTCCTCTCAAGTATAGCATATTGAGGCTGTGTGTGAGGCAGCGTCTGTTTGTGCTTGTGTTCAATAAACGAGTGGGACAACTTGATTAAGTCTAGTTTACTGTGAAGACGTGGGCCTAATGAGGGATATTGGTTTCAATGTGCTAAACAAAAACAATGGCATTATAAAATGGGAGCCAAGTGTTTTATACAAGCAAAGATTATTGATGTAAATAACACTGAATTATACATTAAGCATATTACATTATCCATTTATCATCTCGGTTGTCATGTTGGGTTTGCAGGTATTGTCAAAGTGCCCATGTAGACTGTGGATTCTCTTCCAGTGGTGGAAGATATAGGAGAATTGGTGAATTTAGGTCACGTCATCGTGCATTGAACTGTATGTGACTTATGGATTTATCCAGCAATGTGCACAACTCTGACCTTACTGTAGTCAGAGCACAGCTGGGGGCACATGTACAAGAGAAGCTATAACTCTGTAGTAAGTTGGGACTTTCCCTTTGCCTCCATTACTGTATTTCACGTAATATTTCTGTCTTCCCCACCTGTATTTACATTCATGCTCTACTCTTATTGTGGTCTCTTCCCCCTCTCCTCTTTTCTAATTACCTATTTCATTCAGTCAGTCACTCACCCACACTCTCCTATGTTTTTCTGCCTGCTTAGCTATCATCGTTCTGTCATCTGCATGTTAGGGCCTATGTTTGAAATGAATGCAGCAGAGCAGCAGTGGAAGCAGCCTGGATGCAGTCCAGGCTTTGATGCATAGGCTGTTTGGGGGGAATCTTGTGTCAGACCCCACAAAAGTCATAAAATGGGAAGATAGATGCCATGCTGACTTTCCGCAGAGCATACAGTTATGACCAGAGGGAAAAGTGTGTCTACAGTACATGCATGTGTGTCGGTTCAAGCATCTGTGCTCAAATGTAAGTATGTGAATATGTTTGTCTTTTCATCTGCGCTCATTTAACGGTTCATCTGGGAGGAATAGGCATTAACCGTTAGAATGGAAAGTTTATTGGATGTGACAGACACATAAACACATATAGATACAGAACATGCATGCACACACACACTGTGGAGCTTCTGTACATGGGTTGCTGTTGGCCTACAGTTCAAAAACAATAATAAAAGCCTTGGGATGAGTTGCCAGGGGGCAGCTGGAGCCGCGGCAGGTTGAGCATGCCTAATGAAAACTTAATGCTCATTGGCAGGGATTGCCACCGTGCTCCTCCCCAAGGATTTAAGATCAGGCGGACATCAAGCCAATGTCAAGATCTGTGGAGCCCAAAGTCAAAAGCCTGGCAGTGTGTCTCTGCGTTTCTAGGTACACAGACAGAGAGCGTGAGAGAGACAGAGGGAATCTGCAAAAGAGATCTAAACTGGCTCAGAGTAGTCACCCTCCTTCCTCACCAACAAAATTCCTCACAGAGGCTTATTCTGCACGCTGTGCCTTATCCCCATGAAAGCCATAAAATCCGGAGATTGGCGCTTGGATCTGGAATTCCGAGTGAGAGCAAAATTGCTCTCCTTAGGAATTAGGTCCAGCAATGCAGACAGCAAGTGAGAGAGAATGACGGGGGTGATACGTGCTATATAGAAACAAATTTGTACAGGAAGAGTCGGGGGGAGAGAGACAGCAACATGTTGAATCTCTGTGGGAATGTGCTCTCTGCTCCCACAATTTGAATAGGAAAGTGTCAAATGTATGTTGGCCTGATGCTGTCTGGATAAGGCCTGTCTGCAGTAATTCAAACCAGAGAGTGAGACAGAGGATATGAGGCACTGTTGTTGTATTTGAGATGTTAGAGTCATGATATCCCTATGTAATGAGCTCCCCTCTGATCTACAGAACTGCAAGGAGAGGCAGGAAAGGAGTGAGGGACTGGGAAACAGAGAATAAGGGTTGTAGGAAGAATAGGAACGAGGCCTTTGAGGGGTGGAAGAAAAGATGCAGGGCTGTCAAACTCAGTGGAATTCTTTGTGCTTCCCAAAATCCTGTCATATCCTATCCTCATCCCCACAAAATACACACATTCTCATAGTGGGTCCAGTTTATACAGTGAATGTGCCAGATTTGTAAATTGGTAGCCACAGATTGTATGAAGAAGTGGACGCAGCCTTGGGGTCTGAAAAGTGAAGCCAGCTGGGAAGAGCCTTAACCTTGCATTCTCTTTAATGGCCAGCAGGTAGCGACTCCACAAAAGAAGGTGCAGAAAGAAGTCCAATAAGTAATGACCCTACTTCTCACTTGATTAATTACCTCAATAAACATTTTTCTAATGAGTTTATGGTCTCAGTCTGTAGTTCCAAGTCTTGATGATGTTTTGTAAATTATGGTCTCATTTAGACCAAAATGGACGATATAGCAGGGTGTGGCTACCTTGTCATGACAAGTCGCTACCATAGCAACATGCATAAGAGCCACTTTTCACTTGTCCACAGCTTAACCCTCATGATCCCTTCTGGTTCACAGCTATATAGTAGTACCTAGATACTGGATCCCAAGATTGCGCCTATTCATTCCAATGCAATTGCTCACCTGGCGCATATGACAAAAAAAAGGTTCTAGCCTCTGGTTTTATTTCTGCGGTATGTGGTCCACTAAATATGCGCAGCAGTATTTCTCCCACTGGCCCATCTTAGAGTTCTTGCTCGACTAGTAGACTTTAACCTGTGATGACGTCTTGGATTCTTAAATCACTTTTCTTGGCCCCAGGAAAGTTTTACAAAAATAAACTCTCCATGGAGCAAAAATTCACAAAAGAAAGAGTCTGGTTTACCTTGTTTGCAGTTGGAGGTGTCCTGTCAACAGTGTTACGGACGTTTCTTTCATAATGGTGGACCATGGGCCCAGTATTTTGGGCAGCAGGGTTATGTACATATGACGTAAAATTTTTGTGTGACTTTATGTTCTTTTCTGTTTACCTCGCTTTCTCTCTGCCTTGTTGTTGGAAGCGAAGGTAAACGATTTAAAAACCTTTTTATGAGAGTGTTATGTTTGCTGCAGCTCTGCTCTCACCAAGATGTCTCCATATTTCTAGACATTGTCTAAAGCAGTGCAAATTGCTTGTGATGCACTTTGTTTTTATTGGTTGCATCTTGGGAATTTTTCCTGCTGTTATTCCAGATGAGTTGGAACTTGAGGACCACCGTGAGGCTCACCAGCAGAACCGTTTTCAAACAGTGTGCTCAGCAGTGTTGTTCTAGGTCTGAAATTCCTTCTCGCCCTGCTGCCTGCAAAGCCTTCACAGCAAACACTCCTCTGCCTGTGTGTGTCTGTGTGTCTTTTGCTCTTTCTAATGGTTATACTCCACTGATCAATCTGACTGTGTTGAGGAATGACATAGTTGAGCTGTGCCACAAATGTATGCCAACAACAAGGGTTCTACCAGCTGTTTGGAGCACAGTCCAAAAAAAATCAGGATAATGCAGATAATAAATTTGCCTTGTGTCATTAAGGATTGCGTCTCTTTTCACAGCCACTCCAAGAGGGCCATAAGAGGTTTAGCCAACTAAGTCTGAAGCTGTATCTAATGAGTTGGCTCTCTGTCCTTTCCCTCACTGTGTGTTTAAGCTCTAGTGGATGAGCCTCACAGAGAGAGTGGACTGCATGTCTTCAGGATTCTTGTACCACTGCACCAGAGAGCCCCCCTAGACCCCAGGAAAGGTAACTTACACCTCCAGCTGGGCCAGAGGAAATGTATAAATATGCTTACAATGTGTTAACATGCAGAAACAGCATAATTCATGTGGTGTTTGCATACAGTGCTGCTGCAGTGGCTGCTGCTACGCAGACTTAACAGAAACAATATGTTTCACAATCACTCTTTTCATCTACCCACCTCACTATTTTCTGCTTTTTGCCTCCGCACTGGTGGCATAAGTGGCCACAGGTGGCCAGAGGCATTATGTTTTTGGGTTGTTCATCTATCCTAGTATGTCCATCCATCCGTCCTGTTCTCATGACCATGATATCTCAGACAAGCCTGAAGGGAATTTATTTAAATCAGGCACAGAAGTCCATGTGGACTCAAGGATGAGCTAATTAGTATCTGATAGTCAGAGGTCACTGTGACACGCTTTTAGCTACTACGCAAGGATTATTTGGGCTGGTATGAAATTTTTTAAACTGGATTGATATTAAACCAAACACCAGACTGGACAGGTATATCAAATTTTACCAGGTGTCCGACTTGACTCAGTAGCCACTCTTGAGTGGAACTTAATGTCCCTGTGCCCAAACAGAAAACTAGCTCCAAGCTCTCCTACATAGGCACTTCTGTTACATCACATAAACAAACCACATAGCTATCAGCTGCGCACTCGAGATCGGTCTGTAAAACTAACCAATTAAGAGATGGGTAAGTAGCCTACTTGCTGTCTGCCTACATTTATAATGTTACTTTTTAAAACAGAAAATGCTTGTTATATATTGTGGTTTTTACTGGAAATTACATGCAATATAATCAACAGCAAGTAGCCTAGCAGAAACTGTCAGCTCCTTGGTGATCTCACTCCAGTCAACTGCCACTATATTTTGTTTTTTATAGTGAAATAAGGAGCTATCTGATAGATTATTCCTCATTTTCTCACCCATTGCGGCACAGAAGTTCAGTTCAAAACGGCGCCAGCAGCCAGTGAGGACGCCTCTTTCATTGCCTTCAAGTCCAAAAGGTTGTCATATTGGTGCAGTTTTCATTTTCTTAAGAGAGAACTCTGCCATGTCTGTTCTTGTCACCCCCCAAAACATATGAGCTTTAGTAAACAAGCACAACGTGCATGGCTCTTCCCCCTCCTACCGACACCAGCCTGGGTTTGTCAGTAAATTGCACATGGCCTTTCAGCCACTAGTGGCTCCCTTACTGTGCATTCACACCAAAAGCGCCATAAGCGGCCGGCAGCCATTCATTTTCAATGTACGCTTGCTACGAAGGGCGTCTGGGGCATCGGCAGCAGCAAGCAGCGCGATACCAGCGAACGGAGCGTCACTGTGAAGTTGAGAGAAGCTCAACTTTATGCAAATGAGCAGCGCCGCCGCCGAAGCAGCAGTGAGCAGCAGCCAATTGCAGACCGTGAATATTCTCAAGGCGGGACAGTGAAAGAAAGAAAGAAAGAGATCTTCTGCAGCGCAGCTTGAAAGCCCCGCCCCTTGGCAGCCTTCTGCAAGCCCTGCCAGAGCTGCCAGGCATCACGATGCCAGCGACCGCTGGTGCTCATGACACTTTTGGTGTGAATGCTCAGTTAGTCTTTTTATAAACAAAATATTGCGTTAATCACATTATCATATAGTTCCTTCCTCATGTAATTTGAGTTTGATTCAGCCCTTTGATGCCATTACCACAGGTTGCTGATGTAGACTATTTTTTAATTTGCCAGAATATCAAATGCCGGTTCAGCTGGTTTGCTAAAAAGTCAAGCCCGTTTAAGCTTGTACACTGGACTTTGAAGCACTGTCAACTGTCATGCCTACAACTTTTTGTTCCATCCTGTTCCTCTGTTCGTCCAACACGAGCTCATTGGCTTTGCTGACATTGAGCTTCAGATGATTGTCGTTGCACCGTGTGATGAAGCTCTCTATCAGTCCTCTGTAAAAATAGTCTCTAAGTGAAGACAGCATGTTTCTCACTGGAAATTATTCCCTGGTATCATACAGGTCAGTAACCTATAGTGAACTTTTATTTCATCAAAAAATACACTTAATACCTTTTTACTGAATTCCTACAAAGTCTTCACTACATATATTTTATTAGTCTGGACAGGCATAGCTGTAAACTTGAATGGTTGGCAGAGGCATCAACCAGGAGGCGGTAATTCTAGTTAAATTACATTTGTATTGTTATCAGCAGAGCTTTGTCTTCCCCCTCATGAAATATTGCTTCCTCTACCTTTCCATTATTCGAACCAAGTCGTTTTCCAAAGCAGCAGTTTCCCTTCCAGCCTTTTCTCCACTTTTTTTTTAACTTTGATGAAAGCATTATAGAATTTGGAAGAATGCAGCATGGAGTGAACTTGACCTAAGGTGGACACATCTATCAACAGATCAGGTTGCATTAAGCAATAACCCATTGTAAGCCATGCTTTCTATTGATTCTGGAATCGTTAAGATAAGCAGAGTTGCAGTAAACCCTACCAGGTGTCCTAGATTTACTGTAAAGCTTAATTAGCTTTGACACATGGCCTTGCATTTGAAAGGAAATCATACAAATTTTGAATGAGTCCCATTTAACTGATAATTAGATGTTATTTTCCACCCCAAGAAAATAACATGATTTAATGAGACATTTCATAATATCCAGGAGATGTCAAGATGAGTAGAGGATGAAAAGGAAGTAACCATATTCCCACTCATCACTGTAGACCATTTCTCCTTTGGGAAAAGTTGGAGTCCAGGAAAATATTAAACTGTTTGGTTCCAGGGGTTTTAAGCTGATTGTATAGACAGACATGATAAGAGGGCACGCTAACACATAGACAAGCTTCCACAACATGTGCAGTGTTGTGTTTTGGAGAGTAGATATGATGCCAGACATGTTGGCACATTATCATACACATAGTCCCCGCAGCAGGAAAGTTTTGCATAAAGAATGCAAAATAACAATAGGCAATAAAAGCATGTGGAGAGATTTATTTATCTTGCTCTGACATTTACTTCAGACGGGGGAGTTCTACCAATATTATTCTTTCCCAGACACAAACACGCACACACATATACAAAGGGAAGAATTTCATATTTTGAGGCTGAACAAAGTCATCTATCTTCCCTGTGTGATGCCCTAGCTTTGTTGCGGTTCCAAGGTCTGAGTCACATTGAGAATCCCATGCAGACAGGGCAACACCTTGTATAGAGCATGATAGGATAGCAGAATAGCCATTTGTCCTTGTCAAAAAGCCCAGAACACACACAAACAGAAGCATGCACACAATATTTGGATTATTATTGAAAACATCTTGTAAGTAAACATGCAAACACAGACACTCACCCACACAGTAATACTTGACAAAGTGAGATGGCATTATAGATCACAGGAAGCGCTGTTGGATGTAAATTAGCACTGACATGTGAGTCATGCCTTATGCATGTTATGTGACTGTAACCTGCATTAAAGAGACAAGCTATAGCACAGATCACAACGCATTAACCCAGCTTGGTGTTCAGTGTCCCGGACAGGCTAGCCTTGATAGAACAATCCGGGCTTAGAGAAGAGCGAACCTGATGAATCTTTATGTCACAAAAATCAATGATGTTGTCAGACATAGGAGCCGTATTTTGGATTTGACTTTGTTTTGTTCCGTAGAAAAAAAACAGAAGCGGAGACTTTGCAAGTAGTCCTGCTGCCTCAAGGCTGAACACATTGATCCCATGGAGGTTAATATTAATGTCAATGGGGCAAGTTGTTGTGTGCGATAGATAAAATCAGTGTGGGTGTTGGTGTGTTATTTTTTTCAAAGGTCCAGTTCTCTCAGACATGGCAGAAGCTGGTTCAGCTCTTTAACACCATCTCAGAATCTAAATGGCTCCCTGGTTAGAAAATTACATGGAAGACATTATCCACTTTGTTTAAGAACTTCCTCAGGGAACTACATTTTCCACGAGAGAGTAGCATTGTGCAGATCTGTGTTCTTCTGGCTGTGTGCCGAATAAAAGCAGACCTGAAGAACAAATGGAAAAATGAATTTGCTCACTGGATCCAAGCTCCTAGTCCTTGTTTGCAGTGTTTTAATCACCAAGGCATTTGTCATGCAAATCAAAATGTAACATTGCAGTAAAGGACTGTGAGCTTGAATTCAGTATGTAAATACACAAATATGATCAACACATAAATGCTGTTTTCTTCAGACCAAAAAACTCAGTTTTACACTGGTGTTTGAAAAAAATCCAACAGTCAAAAAACTGTTTAGTGGCTTTCATGTTATGATCTAAATAATGTGTATGTAAAAACCTACCTCATGACTGTCAGTACCAATTCCCTAGACTCACTAAGGGACATGTTAACATTTTTTAAGGAGCTTTATAAACGGAATTGAATCAAAAAAGAGAAACCACTGCAAATCATGTTTGTTGGGAATGATTAAAATAAAAAAAGAAAAAGGGGGACAAGAAACTGAATCCTGGCCAACTGCGGTTACCATTATAAGAATGTGTTGAACATATATTTGACCAATCATTCACTGTAATCCCTTTTCTAGTGGCCAAACTGTTTCTCTTCCCCCTCTTCATTGCTCTCCAGAGTACTCTTACCTCTGCTTTTCACGTTGTCCATATCCTTCTTTATTTAGTTTTCTCCGTATTCAAAGAATACAAAGAGTGAGCGTGAATGCTCAGTTCATGTCAGCTGATTTTCAGCTGATCAACCCATATGGCACCTTTTTCTTGAGTATCTTCTTGTTTTTTTCTGGTTTAACAAACCTGACCACATCTTCTCTGTCAGCGGGTTTGGCTGTTATCAGGCCATCATTACATGGCTGTTATCAGTGGTTGTAAGCATCATAAATATGTGTTAAAAGGGACCTAACAAACCTACTACTAGGTTCAGAAGGCCATTATCAAAGTTAACGTCTTTTGTTAGGTGGCACTCTGTCATGGCCTTAGTCATTTATGACAGGAGCAAAAGAAGAATGTAGGTGACCTACTATTACTGTAAGTCTATCTACGTTGGGTGTGAGGGATTGGTGGTGGATGGGTCAAACACACATATGACTTTAACCCAGGAGAGCAGGCTTTATGTCCTGTGTCTAATGAAATGGTCATTGTTGCACAACATTGGACGTGCAAATGGTCATTTAATGGACCAATAACCACCTGTCAACCTAATCTAAGACGCTGAAAAGTACAGATAATGGCCATTTAATGGGCAGATAACGTCCTAATTGTATCAGGTTTATCTGTCTGTCTAATCTGCAACTATACCTGTTGTTTTCTTATCCTTTTAGTATTGCTAAGGTGACACCTGACTTTAGAGGTATAATCAGTAAAATGTATACTAAGTACATTTGTACAAGGTACTTGCTGCATATGCTGAGTAAAAAGCACTTTACTTAAAATGAAGTACAAGGTAAGAGAGGTTACAGTAATTCTATTTGATTATAAAATTTGTATTCCTTCTACCTCTGCTGTCAGTATCAAATATTCATATTGCTCCTGTGCTCATCCACTTAAGCATGTGTTTTCATATGTACACATTTAAGTCAAATAACAGTTTTCTCCTGTCACTGAGCAGAAATGGAGGTTAAACCACAGCTGGTTTGATCAAATCTGGTGAATTTAAGACAGCAAGCGAATGCAGCAGGCACAAAAATCACGAAGTTAAAATGAGGTTGAAGTGCAAATGTGTCTGAAAATGTAGTCAGAAAAATTCATGAAGCTGGATCCAGACAATCTCATCTTCAGTCTCCAGTCAGTTCTCCTCCCCTTTCCTTCCAAGATATTAACTCAGTGACCTCTGCAACTCCAGCCGGACAGTTTTTCCTTCCACCTCTTTATCCCCCTCATCTTAAAAACCTGAGCATTTCCCCCTTCTTCATGCCACTTTCTCTTTATTCCTCCTTTCATTTCCCATCTGTCCATCCCCTATCCATATTAACCACAACATCAAATGTGTCTGATTATGTGTCTGTGTGCTGGGTATATCACCATGCTGTGTGCTGTATGTATTTATGTTTGACAGACATCAGGGACTCTCGGCTCGCATTGCTCTGCCTTAATGAAACACATTCACTTGCTCAGTATTTTGCTGTGAAATGCAGTTAGTTTGAAATGATATTTAAAGGTACATAGAATAAACATGTTTTTATATTTGGGGCAAATTGAGCCCCATGGTTAGTACTCTTTGCATGTTTTCTCTTGAAAGAAGACATCAGTGTGTCATCATTGTGCACTTGTGTTGTTCACTCTGTTCACACCATGTATGTTATATACCCTTGTAAATTACAGAATTACAATGACATTTCTTTGGAACAGCCAAGTGAATAATAAGCATTGCTTTCATGCTCTGTTGGCATGTTCATATCTGTCTTGCTGTGTTTCCACGTTTTGTCCCTGTTTTCACCCTGGTCCTCTTTAATCCTTCAGAGCAAGATATGCAGATGAAAGACAACAGTGGGCAGAGAGGTGACAGCTGATGCTGGACACCTGCGGGTATAACTGAAGGCCTACGACCTGAGCCAAGAGAAGACGTGGGAGATCAACAAGTGCTCTGTCCCTCCCTCTCATCCATTGGTGCATATACAGTATACACAGGTAGAACACAAAACAGCCTGAACTAATTACTAGATAATTACTTGCCATCACATCCCACCCGCCCTTCTATTTTACTTTCTCTGTCATTTGTTTTGGGTGAAAAGTGAAAAAAAAAAGAAGATTCACCAATTAGATGTTGAGAATGTTGATTGTGGGAGATGTTTGGACAGAATTGCTTAAAGGGTATGAGTTAAACAGTAGCCCACTCAACATATTTTCACTGAAAAAAAAATCATCCAAACGGCTATGCCCACTCAGTTGCAGTTCTTTGCATCCAAGGAATTTTATTGATCTAAAAAGCAGCTCCAAAACTATCATGGCACTCTTCTGGTCTTTCAGCCTCAGCCTGTTCAGCCTGTCTGGACCATTGACTAGCTCCCACTACCACAAATCTCTCCCCACGTTTAGGTGACCACAACCCTTGCACTTTGACCGGATGTGTTGAAGCTGTATGCTTCAGGTGGATTAAGTTGTTTGGTGTGAAGCTGAGGTGGGAAGTGATCCTTGTGTGGTGTCACAAACACAAAGTCATCAGAGGTGCAAAAGATAAAATGGGGTTGATGTGGCAGTAGCAGTATCTGAAATTAACTTTTTGACTCACTGGCCAAGGGGGCAGGTTGATGGAAAAATCCACTGGCCAAGCATATTTATTACCGCCCACAGTAATAAATTGCCTTTTTGTGTTACATATACAGTACAGGCCAAAAGTTTGGACACACCTTCTCATTCAATGCGTTTTCTTTATTTTCATGACTATTTACATTGTAGATTCTCACTGAAGGCATCAAAACTATGAATGAACACATGTGGAGTTATGTACTTAACAAAAAAAGGTGAAATAACTGAAAACATGTTTTATATTCTAGTTTCTTCAAAATAGCCACCCTTTGCTCTGATTACTGCTTTGCACACTCTTGGCATTCTCTCCATGAGCTTCAAGAGGTAGTCACCTGAAATGGTTTCCACTTCACAGGTGTGCCTTATCAGGGTTAATTAGTGGAATTTCTTGCTTTATCAATGGGGTTGGGACCATCAGTTGTGTTGTGCAGAAGTCAGGTTAATACACAGCCGACAGCCCTATTGGACAACTGTTAAAATTCATATTATGGCAAGAACCAATCAGCTAACTAAAGAAAAACGAGTGGCCATCATTACTTTAAGAAATGAAGGTCAGTCAGTCCGGAAAATTGCAAAAACTTTAAATGTGTCCCCAAGTGGAGTCGCAAAAACCATCAAGCGCTACAACGAAACTGGCACACATGAGGACCGACCCAGGAAAGGAAGACCAAAAGTCACCTCTGCTTCTGAGGATAAGTTCATCCGAGTCACCAGCCTCAGAAATGGCAAGTTAACAGCAGCTCAGATCAGAGACCAGATGAATGCCACACAGAGTTCTAGCAGCAGACCCATCTCTAGAACAACTGTTAAGAGGAGACTGCGCGAATCAGGCCTTCATGGTCAAATAGCTGCTAGGAAACCACTGCTAAGGAGAGGCAACAAGCAGAAGAGATTTGTTTGGGCCAAGAAACACAAGGAATGGACATTAGACCAGTGGAAATCTGTGCTTTGGTCTGATGAGTCCAAATTTGAGATCTTTGGTTCCAACCGCCGTGTCTTTGTGAGACGCAGAAAAGGTGAACGGATGGATTCCACATGCCTGGTTCCCACTGTGAAGCATGGAGGAGGAGGTGTGATGGTGTGGGGGTGTTTTGCTGGTGACACTGTTGGGGATTTATTCAAAATTGAAGGCACACTGAACCAGCATGGCTACCACAGCATCCTGCAGCGACATGCCATCCCATCCGGTTTGCGTTTAGTTGGACGATCATTTATTTTTCAACAGGACAATGACCCCAAACACACCTCCAGGCTGTGTAAGGGCTATTTGACCAAGAAGGAGAGTGATGGAGTGCTGCGGCAGATGACCTGGCCTCCACAGTCACCGGACCTGAACCCAATCGAGATGGTTTGGGGTGAGCTGGACCGCAGAGTGAAGGCAAAGGGGCCAACAAGTGCTAAACACCTCTGGGAACTCCTTCAAGACTGTTGGAAAACCATTTCAGGTGACTACCTCTTGAAGCTCATCGAGAGAATGCCAAGAGTGTGCAAAGCAGTAATCAGAGCAAAGGGTAGCTATTTTGAAGAAACTAGAATATAAAACATGTTTTCAGTTATTTCACCTTTTTTTGTTAAGTACATAACTCCACATGTGTTCATTCATAGTTCTGATGCCTTCAGTGAGAATCTACAATGTAAATAGTCATGAAAATAAAGAAAACGCATTGAATGAGAAGGTGTGTCCAAACTTTTGGCCTGTACTGTACATTAGTCAGTACATAACATTGAGATAAGGTGCTATGTTGAATACAAACTTTAAGAAGAGGCCAGAGCAAAATCTGAAGTGGAATGATTTCAACATCTTGAACAACTCATCACCACAGCCTCAACATTTGGGTAAGCAGTGTACAGTGCACATGTCTAGAGCTTTTATTGTGAAAGGTAAGACCGGAAAGAATGAAGCTAATGCCCTGTCGCTAACACTCAGTACGTTTACATGGACAGTTTAATTCCACTTTTAATCGGAATGAATGGGCATTCCGATTAAAAGTGGTCATGTAAACGGTCATTCCGATAGAAAAATGGTCGTTCCGATTGAAAATTAAATCTGATTAAAGGGGGTGGTTTATTCCGTTTGTCATTCCGAATGAAAGAATTTTGTGTGCATGTATACACTCATTCCTCTTTAAGTTCATTCCGGTCTTTCTGCGCATGCTCGTTTCCTTGCCCTTCTGGTGCGATGACGTATATAGCGCGCATAGCAATGGGCTGCATAGCAACGGGCTGAGCTAGAGCAGTCGGACTCGTTGCACTCACTGGTTTCCATTCACCACAGCACGGTCTTCTATCTCCCTTCTTTGACCTTCTACCTCCCTTCTCCTCCTCAACAGATGAAGCATTAGCAGAACAAGGTTGTTGTCGTACTGCTGCTTTAAGAATATAAGCAAAACAAGCCCGAAAAAGGCACTAAAAACGGCGTCGTCAAGCATCTTGTTATTCGGAGCGAGGACTACAGTGTTTTCTTCCGGTAAATGTAAACACGTAAGATCCGCCCCGCCCCCTATCCAATCAGAAACCTTCCCTGCCCCAAACCTTGCGCAGACCTGAATAAAGGCGATTGAACTGATCTCCCATGTAAACCCTCATTCGGAATGAATATTTCCCATGTAAACTACCTGGAAAGACTTTAATTCCGAATGATTTCATTCAGATTCATTTCATTCCGAATGAGAAGCCATCATGTAACCGCACCCACTGTGGGAGGTGAAAGAAGAGTTTGCCTTCTTGGTTAAACTATGGGGCCTTTGTGTTATTTTATTACCCTCAAAAGTATGGGCACAACACCAGCTAGCAGCAGACGGGCAAGTGATAGTTAAATGGGGCAGAGACTCTCAGCAAAGTGTTTTATTACATGACTATTTTGGTACAAACATTTACCAGCCAGTGTGGCCAATAGCCTTCAGAGCTTTACTTGCCAAATAGAAAATCTACCCACATTTGGCCAATGCGGACCCTGGGCAGTAGTGTGCCGTTCGTTGTTTTCAAGCCACTACTGAGGAGAAAAGGGGGAAGGCAGAGGAGCTGGTCTCTTCTTAAACCTCAGATTAGCACTGCATCCTCCAGAGCTTGCATTTCTAGACTAAATATGTCATAAGAGGCCAACAAGATGTGTCCCTTTTCAAAGTCTCCATTAAAGACAAGAAATTCTGGCTGCATTTGCCCAAATTTGGAGCAGACATCCAATATTTTGTTGCAGCCCAGTTAAGTGTGTTCGGATGATTCTTGTCAGCTTGCAATAGCACGCATCCATGCATATTTCTCCAGATGGTCACTGGTTGATATATCACATATGCTTTACAAATAAAAAACAAACTGCAGGGTGTAATTAATGTATGGATCTATCTATTTGCTGTCAACTTGATAAACTATTTGTCAGATGTCTATCATATGTAAAATATCACAGCTCATACTGTAAACTAAGTTATAATGGAGTTTGTCTCACTTTACCACTAGTGTTTAAACTTCTGGCAATAAACTTAGAAATGTGTGACTTCAAAAGTCAAAAAGGAGCACAGTGTTCATTTTGGTGTTTCTGAGGCTAGATGGTCTAATTTGGGCCGGACAAGCAAGCTCAGCTGGGTTTCAGGTCCTCTGAAGGACACACCATTGCGGGCTGTTTTGGAGCACCTAACCCCTGAGAGGGGACACAGCTTGAGAGTCCCAAAATTAAGGAAAAAAATAAATCAAATGACGCTTGTTTTAAATTCAGTTTAGTCCGTGATCTGTGTTGACCTTTTGGTTTCTTTGAAAATATGTTTACTTAATTAAAGTAATAAAAGCAGCTTTGCAACTTGAGTGTTTGGTATAAACCCTGGTGGTGTGCTGCATGAGAATGTAAAATAATGACTGAAATTACTCTAAACATACAGCACTACAAACACTGCACATAAATACTACATCACAAACCACCCATGTGTATTATTGATAATATAGAAGCTATTTTGTTAAAAAAAAAAAATAGAGATTTGAAACAGTAAGGATATGGCTTGTCAAAATGAAAATATGCAAGTACACTCTTATATGTCAATTCCACTGTCGTCCACTCAATATTTCCTGCTGTGTGTTGGACACCTGCAGTGCAAGTCTAGATTTAAAAAGGTGAAGAGTGATAGAAATGTGAATAAAAGAAAGAACACTGCGTTTGTATGCAGAGCTAGTCATGGAATGCAGTTGAGCAGTCAACATGAATGAAGAAGTAGATGTGTGAAGAATGAACAGGATAGTATTTGCGAGCACTTAGAACTCTGCCAGTATTCACACTTAAGCACAGCTGGACAGTCTCAGCTGCAGCTAGTCATTGTAGATCTCACAATTGGAGTTTCAAGACATTACAGAAATGTTTGTATGACTCTGTAGGTGAGCTATCAGAGAGCTTTCCAGCACCGAACAACACTTTGAAGCACGCAGTAATGATTCAGAGAAGAGAGGAAGTGGGAGTTAGTGGTGAAAAGCAAAGAAGAAATGATGAGTTAGGCACAGAGGCGACAGGGACACTAAAGCAAAGAACACTGTCCTTGTGACCTTAGTGGAATCAATACACAGAGGTTCAGACACACAGTCTCTGCAAACATTACACTGGACACCACGCTTACACAGACGTACACACACATGCACATACTGTACATCAACAGTGCAAGTATGCATTATTGCCTTATGGATTTGTCAAAGACATTTGTATGTAAATATCTGTAGTGTCAACACTGTTTGTGTGTGTACACACAGTAGCCTGTCTCAGCACTTTGGGTTTCACACCCATGTCGATAATACTCCTCCATCAATAAAACTAATCACATTTCTTCCATTGCACAAATGAAATTTGCATTGTATTGCTCCTTGTTGTGTTTTGTGGTATTGATGTTATTATACATGGTTGTAGGATTGTACAGGTGCATGTGTTTATTACTTGCTTCCTTTTTAAATTACGTTATTTAAGTTTCCATCAACAAACTGTTTCACACAGTCGGTGATTGTTTTGTTTTGTTTTTTTTTTGTTTTTTTTTTTATTACAAAGTACAAGTGCACACAATGATGTTTGAACAAGTAACCAAATCTGTTTGAAATTACTCTAGACTGTAACTGAAAAAGTGACAGCATGTAAACTCTTAAAATCCCATGAGAACCAAAATTTAGTTAGATTTTAGTTGAAGACTTTAGAAGGGTGCTGACCTTTATTTCTGTTATGAAAGCAGCTTATTCACACAGTCCCACACTCCACACATGCCAGCTTATTAGGAACATCAACAGCTAAAAACAAATGCAGTATAATGCCAGCCTTACATCTTTTCAAATGATTTCACTGCTGCAGACAAATTCCCAATGTAGGGATAAAATCATGAGGGTGCTCCCCTGTGAGCTCAATTGTTTGGTGTTAGGTGGTCATAAAACTTAATCCAAGCTGTTTTAAAGCTGGAGTTGGTAACTTTTATGAAAATAACTTTTTGTCATTGGCTAAAACTGTCATTACAACCACACAGTAGTACATGAGATGGATGGTCTGTGGAAAAAAAGCATCAGAACACGTACTTCTGTTCTTACACTTAATACTTTGAGTGCATAAGTGCGTTCACACTGAGAAGTATGGAAAAAAGCAGTGCACTATGAGTACCTGGATGGTGCACTCAAAACGGTCAAGAAGTTGAGTGTGGAACTATGGACACTTCTCGCCCTCAATGGTCACCATCTTGGCTATGTAGCGGAAGGGCCACTTTTCAAACTGGAAATGGTGGCTGAGGTCTGGGTGACTGTGAACTAGGGTTGTCAGCGATCAAATCGTATATTGGCGATTAGAGGGTTGCCAGGCAATTTGCTGGATATCAAGGCAATTTTGAAGGAAAAAAAACAAAAAGTGGCGCTCTACCATGCATTAAGAGATGTTTTTTGGGGAAATACATACTGTCAGAGAAGCCCCGTTTACAAACAGACCTACAATCCATCTCCTCTCCTCTCCTCTCCTCTCCTCTCCTCTCCTCTCTTCTCCTCTCCTCTCCTTTCCTCTCCTCTCCTCTCCTCTCCTCTCCTCTCTCTCTTCTCAGCGGAGGGTGCCCTGTCAGCCCTGCGCTGACAGTGACAGGGCGCATCTCTTTGATCCAAAGTGACACAGCCCGTTTGCTCATGCTTCAGGGTCGTTCAATAGAGTAATTGCAAATAAATATTGTTGTGATGTGTAACTATTGAAATGTTCACAAGGGCTTTCATAAATTCCTACAATGTTGCGGCACTGCCGCCTTTGCAGGTTAAAAGTTAATGACAGCGACTTGAAGTGAGGAGGAGCAACACGTCTCCGGCTGCGCAGCTGCACTGACAAGCCAGAGACGTTCACTTTTGCATGTGATGCAAAATATTAAAATAACGTCATTATAACACAAAAAATATAAAAATGCGGTTGTAGGCCTAGGTTATAGCCTATACCAAGGAAAAATTTGAATATTATTCAAATTTTTATTCGAATTTTTAACATAAAAATCATTAAAAATCCGAATCTGACTTTGAGGGAAGATTGACAGCCCTACCTTGAATGTCACTGCATTGTACAAATACATGTGTTTTTTGCACTAAGCACCACGATACTGTTGTCGGGTATAAGCCAGCAGTATGTTTATTGGGTTAATTTAGCAGTCTGTAATGATTTGGTACCGCGAACGATAACGCGAATGCTAATGCTAGTTTGCTAACTAGCTAATTTGCGGTCGTTATTTCCGGTAAGTGCACAATGGCCGTGTTTGGTTTGAGACAACACTACCCTGTCGAAATTTGCACACTACGCCAATGTGTACATAGTGCACATAGTATACTACGTGGAAGTGTACTAACGGAAGTATGTGATTTGAGAAACACCACCAGAGTAGGTGTTTAATCTGGTGTGAATTTAATCCATTAAATACAACTTCTTTTAATGAGAATCTTAATTTTTGAAATGGTTCGAATCTCATTCCTACAGTCTCCTTCACTAAAATAGAGCAGTTTATCAATAAAAGCTGGTAGCAAGTTGAGGCGACAAAATCCAAGGTGTAAAGTTTGTACACAAATTTAGTTTATCTTTATAGATCATATTGACGCTCAATTGACAAGAATCCCGTCGACAAATGGCACCTTTTATTTTGTGTTTCTAGAGTTATGTGTTTTTACGGACATTTAATTTCTTAAAGGGAGTTTGATGTGATGTTTTCCATCAGGAGCAGCTGTAGTCTTGCAAATAGCGAACCTCACATTATCTTTAAAGAGAGGGTGTCAGACTTTAGTCTTGTAAAAGTATATTGAAAACCCTTTTTAAAAAAATTCAAAGTCTTCTAGTGTGTGGTAGGCATAATACAACAGCTCTGTAGCAGTCCCTATCTTGTATTCTACTGTGCACCGTAAAATAATCTCTAATCTTCACTATTTGAAGGCTGGAGGCAGACCACGTGCAGATTCTTTTGCTTGAGATGTTTTTCAGTTGATGCACTTTAATTAGTAATGAGAAGGTGACTGTGAGCAGATGATCGGCATCCTGTCTGTTTATATCGCAGCATAAGCTAGTATTTTCAAACAAAACTTTGTACAACCCTTTCTGAAAAGAAATGATCACAGAAGAGTCATAAATTAAGAGTGTCACTGTGTACGAGCCATTTTAAAAAGCTTAGCTGTGTGTTGAAGACAAGCAAGCCACTCCATTAGTCCAGTACAAGTGAGAGCCACCCCTCCAGACACTGGTGGAGCTTGGTGAGAGCCTGAAGCTCTTGGAGACTCTCCAGGGAGATTTGGCTAAGACAGAGACTCAGATTCCTCTCATCTATGAACAGATTGCTATCCTGGGCAAATATGAAGTCCCTGTGGAACAGGCTGTAAGCAGTACACTGATTAATAAAAACATACACACATGCATATGAGGTCCTTTACATAGGTTGCAGTTTGTTATATAATATTGAATATTGACTGCATTTTCTGTTAATATCACCATAATGTCCTCTAAACATTCTAAACATCTCTCAGTTAGTGAGAGCTGGCGTCTTTCATCACTGTTTTATAGAGTATTATCCACAGAGTGCAAATTAAAATGCCTGTCATACTTTGTGCTGCTGATCATAGTAATTGTGCGGGGATGCAGGGAGGGAAATTACTAATTTGCTCTTTGATAGAAAGAAAGATGTGACCCAAGAATTTGTTGTATAAACATAATATCATCTCACCTTCATGTTAATCAGGAACAAGCATTTGAAGGACATTTTGACCCCTCTGAAGTGAAATAATGAAATCTGTGTGGGTAGACTTTAAGGCATCAAAACACTGACATCAGTGGAAGCCATTGGTACGGTATATATTATTCTCTAAAATATTCTCATCATTGCACTCATCAAGATTACAATCCTGTTTCCCCACAGGAGCAGGATGCGTGACTGCTAAATCAGAAGTCGCTGTGGCTCTAGCAGTTGTTGATTGACAGCTACCTCATACTAGGGAGCAAAAGAAGTTCAAGAACAGTCTCATCCTCTTCTCTTCAAACAGAAGATCCAGACCACAGGTCAGGCACTATCTCACTCCCCCTGAAACACACATACAGAATATATACTTGGAGTGGGGTGGTATATAAAGGAAAAACTTTTAAGTTTTGTAGAAAGATATTTGGCCACCAAGAGGTTCAAGAACTGCTTCAGTGCTCCTTGGCATAGAATCTTAAAGTCTTTACACAGGGGGAGCGAACAGCATTCTCCCAAAAGACATGGGTGTGTTGATGATGGTAGTGGAGAGCACATCGGTCCGTAATCTCCTGTATGTGTTTTATTGGGTTAATATCAGTTGACTGAAGGCTATAACACACGATTGACATAATTTTCAATTTATATTATCTATAATAGCTACTCCCTAAACGTGTTTGTACATTGTTTGAATATCTGATTGCTTGATGTATGAATGGATATATTTTTTTGTCTGTGTGTACGTCTCTTTTTGTATTCACATTTGTATTAATTTGTCAAGGACAGTGCACATTAATCAACATTAGAATGAAAAAGTTAGATTGACTAATTTCCATCCTGTAGTCCTTTGCCAGAATGTTAAATCAGCCCTACCTGCAGGGACGAGATGAGTCTCACATATTAATTGCATTTTCGACACATTACATTTACATTATACAATGCAGAAGTGACATTAAATGAATTAATCAACAAAGAATCTTTAAACCTTTATTAAAAGTACCCAGGCCTGCGTGTGTGTGTGTGTGTGTGTGTGCGTGCTTGAATGTGTGTGTGCCCGTGTGTGTGCGTGTTGGCATTTCTCTGGCACACACACAGATCACAGAAATGTTGCTAATCTTTTGTGAAGCATGGCTTTATGTTCTACACGTGCCAATGTGGTGTGTGTGTGTGTGTGTGTGTGTGTGTGTGTGTGTGTGTGTGCGTGCGTGCGTGCGTGTGTCTGTGTGTGCTTTTGCACATTTGTATCTGTCCATCTGTCCCATCACCCAGAGACCAGATGACTTAGCTGGGTGTCTATCTGCACGTCCAACATGATGCAAGGTCTCAGCCTTGACTGGCCTGGTGGGTGGTCATGTCCCTGCATGGCACAGCAGCAGGCTGAGGCTTCTCTCTCCATCGCTAGCCCCCTACTCGCCTCTTATTTTATCTCCTCTCACTGTCCCTGTGTTTCATCCAACTGTCAAGGTCTACACATATGGTGAAATACTATTACATTCCTATTTAACTGGTGTATTCCTGATGTTGGTAACCAAAACTCTGTTCCAAATTATAACCAAATCCAAAATACCAAGTACCAGGTATCTGTTTAAAAAAAAGCACTAAAGAAACAGGATGTCTACTCGTTGAAATACGAGCTAGCATGTATGGCTTAAGTCATAACAGTGTGAAACATGGACCATGGTAAATGGTCAAAAGTGGCTCCACTGTAGAAAAGAAAATGACAACAAGACAAGCTGTGGCAAGCTACTTAGCTGCAAAACAATCAGCAGTTAGTTTGGGTAATGTATGTTCATAACATCACAGCAATATTATTGTGTGACTTTGGTATTTTAAAGGGTTAGTTTGGATTCACCAAAATTAAATAATAGCACTAATTAACCAAGCAGGGCAGCAGTAGATCAGCAACTCATGTGACCTGTGTGGTAAAATAACTGTTACTGTCAGAGGAGTTGGAAAGGGTTGTCTGATGGCAAGGTAAAGCATAAGTTTTTACTGTGTGTATTTAGTAAATACTAGTATCCAGTAAATACTATTCATTTGTTCAGTTAACACTTAAAAGGTAAAGATATTTTGTTATCTAAAAATTTGACCTTGCCAGGGTCTAGACCTCAGAATCCGCTCTCTCCACCAAATTGACTGATTTATCTGACATCACAACAGTATACTGCAGTTTCTCGGTTGAAAAAGGAGTCAGTCCAATTGGCACCACTGGGAGACTAACGATTAGACATACAGTGCTGCTGACCAGACTAATGCCCAAAATACCTGGTACATGGTCGTGCCACTGCCCATCAGCTGTAGCATACCTGCAACAGAGCGTGTCCATTGTAATCAACTGAAGCTGCTACACAGACACTTTACGCGGCTGGTCTATTTATTTTTCTCAGTGTGCAGCTTTGTGGCCAACCAATGGGTGAAAACTGCATAGACCTGTGTAAATAATGAGTGCAGTCTGTTTAAAAATCATAGTAATGAATACCTCATTGTACCAGAGGCAGTGCAAAGTAGCCAAGCAACCTTGTGTGTGTTTTAAAAAAATCACATAAATATAATAAATACATAAATAATCAATCAAATCAATGCATCCTGTTGTTAAAATGATCCTGTTAAATATTTCAGTACCAGTTAATATAGCATGTGCCTCCACACCCTGCATAACCAACTACAACACTTTGCATTTGGCACTTTGCACCACCTACATATGTCATATGTCGTGTTTATGTGTTGTCACATTGTCCACTGTAGCCAAGGAAGAGTAATAAAAACAGTGGTGACCACTGTGGATAAGATACATGCTGCTATTGAGGCTGTTGTAAATCAACATGTCCTCTCAATATCTCTGGACATTATAATCCACCCTTAAAGCCCTGGCAAAACTACTGTGTTGGCTAGGCTAGGTATGTTATTGGTTCGGAAAAATGAAATCCCTCTTTCCCACTGAAATCATTTATGCGGAGGCAAGTTGAGTGTAACAAGTTGACCATTCTGTTTGACATCAGGTAACATTTAACATCTTTTCTTTTACTATTTCAGAATGGAAACAGGGAATTGATAAAAATCAGAATCAAAGAAATTCAAACGATACCCAACCCTTTGTACTCCACATAATACTGTACACAAATAATTTTCCAGTTCTGGAAACCCCAGTACTTATAACTCCTTTTTACAATTTAGCATCATTTTCTTAAACATACAGGGAATCTATACTACTGGTGGAAAAGTGCTACCAGCACTGAAAGCAGCACCTTACTGCTGCTCTGACTGTCTCTCCCGCTCTTTTTTCCTCTGTCCCTACTGAGCCATTACTGATCTATACGAGGCCTCATCAGAACCAATAGCCTGTATCTAATCTGTTCCTGCTCCTGATGATTTCTGACTACACGGCTGCTCCCTTCCACAGTATAAGTGACGACTCTGACTAGAAGACACACCATGACTGATCCCCTGTCCTGTCATCACTCCTCACTCCCTCTCTGCCTTTTACTTTCTGCTTCTCTATTTCCTCTTCTGTTTGTGGATACTCCCATCATTCCCCCCTCTTCTCCTCCTCCCCTGCTCACCTCAGTTTCCCCCATGTCTTCTGTCTCTGCCTCCCCCATCCTCCAACCCACCTTGTTTTGTGAACAGCCGAATGTTTACTTCATGTCGGCCTCATCATCCATTCTGACTGGGCCTCTGCTGGGAGGATTTGCTCTTCTCCTTCGCATTTTATTTGTTCCCCTATTTGCTGTTTCCATTAAAGATGAAATTGAAATCTCCTGTGTTAACACAAACACACACTTACAAAGATGCATACAAACGCGCACACAGGCACCGCACCGCACACTGCCACACACGTCGACTAACAAAACAGCGACGTGCTGTGCCAAGGCTTATGAAAGAGCACAAACCTCTCGTCCTACTTTTGCTTTACCTTGTTCTCATCCTTTCGCTCCACTTCCTCACTCTCTGTCCTCGCCTCCACCTTCTCTCCTTCTTCTTCAGTCGTTGCAAGTGCGGTGGGAGACAGTGTGATCCATGTTTTGTTTTTGTGTTGTATTTTGCTCTCTCCTTCATCACAAAAGAGCAGACTTTTCGCCTTTCTCCATCTGGCACTTTTCAACACTGAAAACCTCCTTACGAAAGTTTTTCACATATGGAACACGTTTTACTTCACTGCTCAATTTCCTCTTCCTACATCTTCCTTTTCCTGTGACAAAATTTAGCACTAAGGAGACAAACTACTTCACATCCATA
Source organism: Epinephelus lanceolatus (assembly GCF_041903045.1). Classification (NCBI taxonomy): domain Eukaryota; kingdom Metazoa; phylum Chordata; class Actinopteri; order Perciformes; family Serranidae; genus Epinephelus; species Epinephelus lanceolatus. Next base: position 28,174,029 of record NC_135755.1, on the reverse strand, counting down.
AAGAGCACCTCTCCCCTCTCCATTTTCTTTTCCCAACACACACTGTGCTGGTCCCGTTCACGCTGCCACCCCTCAGCTTCTTGAAGGCTGTCTCTTCTCTGTCCACGGCGTGACTTCCGAAACCCCTTCGGACAGGATGTAGGAAGTGTTTGGAGCATTGCAGAGGAAAAACAAAGGCAGTCTTCGGCAGGTTAATGAGGCCAGGAGGCAGCTTTGTGCCGAGCTTCATCAGTATTCAACAGGGGCCTCCCTCTCTCGCTCTCCCAATAATATCCCAGTCATTTGGGTCAGCCACATCACTGTGCCTCTGTGAAGGACACCCACACACACACAAACAGAAAACGAGAGAATTCTGTGACAGTTTAATAGAAAGACGGTCTCATCAAACCTTCACCTCCTCACACTCTCTAATCATTAGCTGTGTCCTACACTGTCTCTTTGTCTTATTTCCATTTTCCTCACTCTGTCCATCTCATTCACCCCAACCCTCCCTTCTCTCTTTGATTCTCTGCTGCTCTTCCTATCATTCTACCCCCCACATGCAGCTCCCTCAATTAAGATAAAGTGGCTAATCATATATGAATTACATTAACATCTCAAACAGCTACTGCAAGTTATTGGTTCCTCATTAGGACCCCACTCGCTTTAGTGCAGGCCAGCTTCCAACAACAGTAAGAACAGCAAAGAGCAGTAAAGGGCCTAAGTGAAAGCAGATATGAGCTGCAGATGTGTGTGAGTGTGTGTGTGTCACTTGGGCCTGGGAGCTGAGACCTCACCAGTAAGCACTGTGTATGTAGTCCAGACTATGAGAAGATGGGAGGAGAGGGAAAGCTGTGAAGATCAAATATCCCGTAAATCAAAGCTGTCGCACAAGTGAGCAGAGCCGTGGGAGCCCTCCATGTGTGTGTGTGGGGCTCCTGGCCCGAGCAGAGGGCCCAAAGAGGATACCTAGGCCCAGAGCCAGCTCCTACTGTCCCGCGTATCTCTCCTCTCGCTTCTTTACTCCTTTTACTTTCCCCACATCTCCTCTCATATGTTCACCTCTGACCTTTTCTCCTTTAATCTCCGCCTCCCTACTGTATCCTTACATCTCACACTTTTCCTCTCCTCCATGGTTGATTTCACCCTTTTTCCTTCCATGCCGCATATCCCTCCACTCCTTTCCTCACACCACACACACACACACACACACACACACACACACACACAGAGCAACATGGCTGCCGTTTAAACTAAACATCACATAGATAACCATCTCCACTCACAGTGTTCCAGCTTCTCCACTGTCTAATTATGTCGCAACTCTCGCTGAGCACGTTGTCGCAGAGGTCTTAAATTAGCGTCTCGGCTTAATGTCGCAAGCACATGTAATGTGTCAGATCAGTGGGAGTGTGTTTGTGTGTCTATGTGCATGAAATAGAAGTGTGACTTCATTAAGATGAGTTATGATATTAGTTATTTTTGCACCCACTCTCTCTCCTCTGCTAATTTGTGCATCTATTTGGATGTTTTCACAACACTTTGCAAAAGTATGTGTGTATTCTTGCTGGCTGCTTTGGTTACAGTTGGCATGTTAGTTATTTATGCACCGCATCTGTGTTTGCGTGTGTGCGCAGTGCACCTGCTAACGTGTGTTGCATCTACATGTTTAGGTCCGGCTCTGACAGCCATGCAGGAGATAGCGGGTCTCTCTGGTAAACTGAAGGAGGGTGTGCACCATCCTTAATAGCCTGGGCTTCTCCAAGATCAAACTATTCCCCTTCAAGAACAACACGGATGCTGAGGAAGGTGTGTTTCACCACCAAGTTCTTAATCCAGACACACTGTATCGTTGTCCTGACACGACCCGACCTTATTCACACTCCAGCAGACCTCCAAAAGAACAAGCAGTTAATCCACTGAAGGAAACTGTGCCAAGTGTGTGAGCAATATGGGTGAATCGGGCATGATGTGAGCAGAGCAAGCAACTTTTTTATAACACTTTTTCCTGTGCTTTGTTTTTCTTCCTGCTCAGTCTTAGTTTTTACAGTTTAAACTTAGACTGTGGGTATAATTAGTGTAAGTGAACAGATGTCATCCACAGTGAACAGACAGTCTAACTGTTTTTTTGCGTGTTTTTTGCAATGGGCAGAATCCTCGTGACAATCAAACATTTGCTGGCTGTCTTTTCAATTGACAGACTACAGCCTGATCTTTATGAAGTGTGGAGAAACACTTGGTTTGGAGAAGATGGTCTCTGAAAAATTATTCACTATTTAGTAGTATTGCTAATTAATAATTAGGATGTCCCTTTGATTGTCAGGATGTTCCATTACTTCCTAATAGAGGGAGCGTCTGTGGCTCAGGACACAGAGCAGGGTTGTTCTATAATCACAAAGGTGGCAGTTCGATCCCTGGCTCCTCTTGTCCGCATGTCAAAGTATCCTTGACTAAAACACTGAACCTCAAGTTGCTCTAAAGGGCAGACCAGTGCTTGCATGGCAGCTCCGCCACCTTTGGTGTATGAATGTCTGTGTGATTGAAAGGCAAATTGTAAAATGCTTTGTCTGTAAGGTAGAAAGGTGCTACTACATACAGTGCATTTAAACCAAGGTTGTGGTCACAATCGATTGACATTTTCCATTTTCTAGCCATTTGAAAAGTTAGTACAGTATATAAGTGTTTGTCATTTCTTACATTTTATATTTTTTTAAGTTCTTGAGCAAAATTTGGCTGCTGTACCTAGAGACCTCCTTGTGCTATTCTGTTATTCACAATACAACAGAAGTGGTTGATGTTTGTTTAAGTTTTATTCCATCATGCTTCTTTGTTGATCAGCTCAGTTCCCTGCTGAATTTCCAGTTATTGTGCAGTGTAGCATGGCAGTGAGTTTGTGGCTTGACAATGGCTGCATAAATGTATTAGCTGTGGGTTCTGATGGAATGGTTTTGTGTGGTGAACACTGGCCTTGTAACAGCTCTAAGTGTTCTGCAAAAAACGTGCTGTCATTGAGCTTTTGTATTTATGTGTGTGTGTTCATGTGCAGATACCACACCAGCTTGCCAATTGGAACATCTGGATGGTTGGTCAGTTTGCCACGCTGTGGACGGAGAACATGGAGAGTACACCACAGGACATGTTCAAAAAAAACTCCAGAGAGAACTAAAGGTCAGTTCACACAGAGTTCATTAGATAGTAGCTGCAGATTCTGGCCGTAGTGTTTTACATGGGTCAAGTTAGGTTTTGTTTTATGCAAATACAACATAAATGCCAAAAGAATTAATTTGCTCAGTACAGAATAATCTTAAACTTATAGTTTGATCGTGGTCTCTGTAGAAAGAAGAGAGAATTACACTTTGTTTTTATAATGGATATAAAGTTTGCAGACTCTTAGGGGACATCATTAGAAGTATTTTTAGCTGCAGACCCACAGAGTCTGCCTAAAATGCATTTTACAGTGACAGCTAAAACATTTTATGGCCTTCCCCCAGGATGCACGAATTTTGGTGCTAATATCACAAAATGTACAGCTTCCCCAAAATAAACAGCTCAGCAGTTCTAGCATAAACATGACACAGTAGAATCGACCTGATCTTTGTCTGACTGTAGGATAAGGAGAAGGACATAGTAGATTCCCCCCAAAACATGATTGCCCAGTTCAAGAGGAACATCCCTTTAAGCTATGAGACACTAGTGCTGATTGAAACCAAAATATTAACTTATGATGATTATTTTAATCCAAATACCTTATTCTAAACTGCAAATTATTGTCTTCAGACTTAATGGGGCAATCTTTTCTTATATGGTGTACATTTTCTCAGACATACTAATCTACTAAATTTAATTTTCTCACTTTAAAAGCAGGGTTTGATTCTTCTGCACAGAGCTACGCCGTAACTGCTGGTGATGCTAGGGGTGATGCTGTTAAGGGATAATGATGATCTGGCAAATGACCAAGTCCCACAGAATAAGCTTATTACTGTGGTTAGTTCAGTCTGCTTTTCCGAAAGTTTGTTCCGCTGCCTTCTATCTGAGGTCCTCCTCTCAGTCTTGTTTCCCCTCATCAGTGTCTGTAGCTCCATTCCCAGAGGAGCATCCAGACCTTTGCTGCACTCTGTGGGAAACTAGGGCCACATTGGAAAGCGTACACACTGCCTCTAAAGACAGATCACTCACTTTTAAATCCAACATCTCTATCCTGGCTCATCTGTCCATTTTGTCAGAATTGGCACTGGCATTGCCAAAAAATACGATCGGGTCAGACTCGGCACGACTTGTTTTGACAAGAAGCCAAAGGCAAGCAAATATAAGCGGTTGACGGCGTTGGGTTTTATCATCAGTGATGTAACTTTTTGAAAGAGCCTTCTTAAGCTCACTGACTCACAGAATAAGTGAAAATAAACAGAGGATCAGATCTTAAGCTTCACCACAAAACAGCACAGGTAGGGAAAAAAAAGCGAAGAAGGTAAAGAAAGGAATAGAAAATACCTTTGCTCAGTGTGTCCTCTGGTTGTTATGGTAGTCGGTGAGGGCCATGAAAGAGAAAGAAGACTGAGGAAGATGGCAAGGAGTCTTGTCTGTATTAAGCATGGGTGTATTCGCCTTGTGGTTAATGTCAAGTGTGGCTAAGGTACCTGGGTCTCTAAGGGGTTGCAGAGTGAGAGCACTGTTGCTGTGATTAAAACGGTGGAGAACAGCCAGAGGGTGATGGTTGGCACAGATTCTGCTCTGTCTCCTCCCTCTCTATTTCACCCTCCATCCCTCTCTTCTCAGTGCCAGCTGTCAGTTATGTCAGTCAGTGTGCTAATGATGCTCCTGTACAGAGCTCAGAGCAGAGTGATACATCTGTACATCTCTACTCATATGTAAGCAGTTCACAAATGGCCTAGTTTTGTAAATTTTGTTTTTTACGCAGGATAAGCAATTCATGGTCCGTAAACATTCACTTTTTATTACTGTTACCTCCGTGGCATGCTGTGGTCATTATTACCACTTTCCAACCCAGACCACATGTCTGACACAGGATAACAAACCTGTGTTCACTCACATTTGACCCTGGGTAGTCGCTGTCCAAACAAGATGTGCTCTTTTAGGTCCAAATCCATCACTGCTCATCGATTGCATTTATAATGTTGCTGCCGTCAGTTCATTAAAGGCGATTGGTATTACATTTCCACTTCAAGAAGTATTTCTCTACTGGAAAGATGGTCTATTCACAAAACTGGGCTGTTTATGCAGGAAGTGCACAGGGCTTTGAAGTCAATTTTCATAGTGGCCAAACAGTGGTACTGCAATTTCCAGTACTTCTCACGTGATACCATTGGACCCAGAAAGACTATTTCCCATACAATTACATTGGGAAAGAGACATCTATAAATACTTTTTTGAGCATCACAAGCCATGTGAAATGACTCTTTCCACTTCCAAGATTTAACCCATTCAGTCTGATAACACTGTCTAAAAAGCCACAAGATTAAATTATTTTATCCCAATTCAAGTTAGTGGAGCGCTAAACTGGAAGTTGGCTTCTCTGCACTTGGCCATGCCTGGCGGCCTTAAGTCTCTAGTGCGCCTGCTCTATGGGCCCACTGATGCAAAAGCAATGCTTATCATCATATAAGGCTTTTTTGGCTTCATGCGCCACTGAGCAGCTTACATAGAATTGAATGGGGTCCCACTGCCAATGCTGTATCCAGGTCTCCTAATACATCCACGTCTACAACTAAACAGCAAAGTAAAATATGTTCCTGAAAACAATTTAGGCAGGAAATATGCACTGTAGTAACAGAGTATTGGTTTATATTTGCTCAGCACTGCCTAGTTTTACCATTTGATTGGAGTTTGATCTGCTTCTATACCCTTTGTGTCCGTGGTGGCAGTGGTCATACAAAAATGAGGAAGAATAATCTTTAGTTTGAGCAACAGCCCTAGAGCCAGCAAAAATGTTTTGCTGGCAAATGAGCAGGGAGAACTGATGGAGATGGAGGGAAGTTAATTCATCTATACATACCACCCACATTGTTGTAATCCGAAGCTGGTTGAGAATAGGCAAAGTATTCCTCGAAGACACAACATGCCAGTCTGTAACCTGTCTGTTTTTCTTCTTTTCTTAGATAGTAACAAACCTGTGAAATGTGCAAATAACGTGTTAATAGCTGAGCAGTGTATGAATGAATATGACACCTTACCTGCAAGTTTTTACATAAATCTTCAGACAGATCTCCTGTCTTCTTTTTGTACACAATATACTGACACTTCTTTTAGTATTTCCAGGTAATTTGGTTTAATATTTTTTAAAATGACACTATTTAAATGTCATGATGTAACATTTACATATAGAGTGATTAAACTGCTCTGTAGTAGGGGTGTAACGATACGTCAACCTGGATCGATCAATATATATTGTCATCTTTAATATACACCTTTATTTGAAATTCACATGGCACGTGTTGCCTTTTCAGTCCAAGCACACCTCCATTCTAGCGCCAGGCAGATAGTGATAAGCAGCCAAGAAAAAGACAATGAGGACATTTACTGGTGTCATCTCACTGATCCCTGAATTGAATCAAATCAAAATCGCATCATGGCAGACTTTGTGTTATCAGGAAATGGTATTGTTGTTCAAAGAATTGATATGATATTGTATTGTAATGGAACTTGTGATTTACATTTCTACTTTGTTGGCAGAGCAGAGATTATTGTTATATGTTCCAGTCAGCTTGAAGTTTCTAACATTACCAAGCAAATGAAGTTATTCTATTAACACTACTTTTATACATTATTTCATGAATGCCCAGACTTAGGCTCTGTTTTTGTTTGCATTCTTTGGCTTTGATTATAATTCTAATGCCCCCATGTTTCAGGAACTGGATGCAGATCTGTGATGAATTGCGGCACTCCCTTGACCAAACCAACACGTAATTCACCCTGGTGAAGACCATATCTCTGGGCCGCGACAAGTTTGCTGACAGGATATGCAAGATCTCTGGAGCTCTCCATAGAACAGGTCCAGTCTCTCTTCCTCTACACTGACTCTCAGTTACCTTTGTGTTGCTCTTCTAGCTTCTATTCATTCTGACACTCACCTTTTTTCTGAAAAAAGGGGGTAAGGAGACAGCTGCTGTGATGTGGGCTGTGCAGCTGGATTTGTTTTCCTAAGTTCTTGCCTGCTATGATTTGAAGCTTTTGTTTTCCTGCTGGCTTACAGATTTACTCATCTTTCCTCTCATACATTTTCACCCTTCCTCTGTCCCCATTTGTCTTCATCCCTCCTCTCACCTCTTTCATAGATCACCAGCATTAGTGTTTGAATTCTCCATGGCTAAGTTGTTCATTTGACCCTGTTATCTGTCAGTACAGTGCCGCTCTCCTGGGTCAGACACATGAGACTCTTGTTATGGTTCTAGGGGTCCAAGGGCAAATTGGATATCCTTTCAAGTTGTACTTATCCCACAACCCTAAATTTTGTTTGCGTATATGTGTATGTGAGCCCTGCACCTCTTGCATACGCCATAGGCCATATCAGGGTATCAAAGACTGCAGTGCTGCTGGGAATGATGAATGGCTACCAGGTGCTGAGGTCCATGTGGTGATGACCCCAGGTAAGGGCTTTTGGCCGTGCTGGCAGGGGAAAAGAAAGGGTTAAGTGGCTATGGCGGCTCATATAGCCCTGTAGCTCATATCCTCTGGCAACAGCTCATCAGCTTATTCCCAAACATCTCCAAGGGCCCGTGTGGATGAGGTCTGGAGCTCAGGCAGGCATGCGGTGGGGGAAATGGAGGCAAGGCTTAATTTCCTCCAGACCAGAAGTGGGACTGGGGAGAAGAAGGGGAACAGGCTGACTGGCTCCTTGGCTTCCTTCCTCTCTGCCTCCAGGCCTGCTGTCCTGGGGCAGCAGAACTACCTCATGGAGCAGCCCTGTCAACTGGTCTTAACATTAGTGCCCCTCTCCACCTCCCTGTCACAAAGCCCAGCACTCAAAGAGGTTACAATAGTGCAAATTTAGTGTGTGAATAACCTTGGCCTGGGGAGGTGTCAAAGGTGTGTAATTCAGACCTCCCAATGATCCCCTGTCACTCCCTCATATCTCACCACAGTTCACCGAAAAGTCATATTGTGGAGAGGGAGGGGAGATAGACACAGAAGAGGGAACACATAAAACAGATGCCGTTACATGTTGTCATCATCACGCCTGTTTCTAAGAGGTTCTCAGTCTCTTATGTGCGCAAGCTGCAGCACTCAATAGTTACTCAGATCAATAGTTTCCTGCCTCTAGTGCTGCCTCATATCATCATAAAATTTACTGCTGGTCTTTCGGAAAAGAAAAAAAACCATTGCTCTTTCCTTTTGTCGTCTCTCTTTGGTGACTGTTTTCATCTGAGATGTTTTCCGTCTGTTAACACCATACTTTGGCTTTGATAGCGAAGCACTTCTAGGGAATCGCTAAGACAGGGCGTCAAAACGTTCCTTTACAATGTACCTTGCAAACATGAGGGTCACTAGTGTCTGAGGTGCGAACAGAGCCCTACAGGCATGGTTGGATGGAGGGTCAAGGGTTCAAAGGTTAATCCGCTTTAAAGATCAGGTGTCATGACGGAAGAGGTGATGGCAGAATGTGTTGAAAATCAGGTGATTGTTTAGTGTTGATAATCTCTTCTCTGGGGGAATTACTGAAAGTATTTGTCAGCGTGTTGATTTTTAATGCTGCTCAGGGTAATCATCTCTTTCATGTTTTGTCTTTTAAAATAAAAATCAGTCATTTATAAATACTCCCGCCCCTCTAAAAAACACTGGGGTTTTGCCAGCATTGAGTTTGAAGAAACTCATTCTGCACCAAAGAACACACAAGCTTCTACTGTATTCAGACTGACACAGCATCTATAAATAGTCACACAAACACACACTCTCTCATTCTCTCTCTCCCTCTTTTTTCCACTCTCTCTCTGTCTCTCACTCTCTGTCTCCTGCTTCCTTGTGTGCCCAGACATGGGCTCGGTCCCCAGAATTCAATTTGCAGTCTAATTCCATATCAAAAACATGGTCAAAGCTCTGTGTTTGTTGAGCGTGACACAAACAAGCAAGGACACAGTCTCAGCATGGCTCCTCCCGCAACCTCATTATAGCTGTGCCCTCAAGTAACAGATTTGTCCTTAATTGGTGAGTTGTCCTAATTGACTTTAGCTAATTTATGGATTAGATTATTTTTACCCTCTTCCCTAATTGAACCATAACTTTCCTGCGTTGCCCTGGCTGGCTGGGTCGTAGGTAATCGGTGCTGATGCTGTGAGTTTGCATGTCTGTGGAGAAGCTGAAGGTTTTGCACCATCACATTCAGTTATTCACAGCATCCATATAGAAAATGAATCCAATAAGTGCAATGTGGAGGAAAAAAACAATAACAATACCTGAGCAGGAGTAAACAGCAGGAGCATCCATTTCTCAGGCTGATGGAGTGAAGCGCCTGGGGTGCTAGTTCATCTAGAGACGTGTTGGTTCATGGAGTGTTTATGTTGGTGCCATTGCCGTATTAGCGTACCTTGCTGGCTCTGAGTTACTGGGGGATGAAGTGAAAGAGAACACAGGGGAGAGTAAAAGAGAGGGGATTAAAGTGCAAGAGCTTGAGCTTTTAAGAGTTCGGATATGCGGAGACTTTTAAAATTTGTGGGCCTCACAATGGCTGACTCCACCGCTTGTCAGCAACAGGGCATCTGTCATGTGTGGGACATGATTGGGTTTTGATGTCAATTCTTTTAAGTGGTTGTAATGAGCTTTTAGCATTGGTTTATGAACATATTTCACACAGTGTTGGTTTTTTTTTATGAGCAGATTAGATCCAAACAAGTCCAAAAAGAGGTTCTTAGTTGGTTTAAAACGCTTGGTTTACTGAACTTTCACATAAATTTCTCTGCACAAACCTCTCCTCTAGTGATTAAAACAAGCCTGAGGCATGGCTGCTGCTACTGCTACTGTTTTACAAATACCTATCTTTTGTATGTTAATTCTAATGTCTAACTAAACCAAAAATACACTTTGGATTTTATTGTTGATGTAGTGTGAAAGGTGTTGCATCTATTATAGACAGCTCTAGAGGTCACTCTGTCCGGCGGTTGGTTGGTTGGTTGGTTGTTTAGTTGGTCAGTCAGTCCACAAAAATTTTCCCGCTCTTTGGCGGCAGCAGTTATTTGCCCCAGGAGGCTGAAATTTTGCATGTAGGTTAGGTTTGTGTATGTGTTTGTGTTTCTGTTCATACCAATTAGGGGGCAGTGGCAGTGGCATTTAAGAAAAAGGCGTATAACTTTTAATTAAGCAGAGTCAAGTAACATGGCCAAACATAACAACACATAAACACACACACACACCCATATGCACACACAGATAGACAAAAATACACATACACGCATATTTTGCCACATTCCCTTTCATAACTCATGAACTGGTCACTGGACTAGTGACAATTGTACGTGAGGTTGTGTGTGTATTAATACATAAACGCATGGAAGCATGTGCAAACATGGTCGCAGTTACTGCAAATTTGCCTGTTAATCATTTATTTGGTAGGCAAGCATGCAGTGGCATAAGTAGAAATACAGCCCATGCATGAACTTTAATTTTTTGCTCAACTGTATAAGCAAAACCACCAGAAACCACAGGAACATGAGGAATACACGACACCTGTCCAATGGGAGGCTCAGGTATAATGATCAATCTTGGGGCATCGGAAATTCTTTGCAAGTGATGTTGTCTGTTTCCTTCGGGGAGATTCTGCTGTATTCTGTCACTTGCTTCTGCGTGTAGTGTATATGCATGCTATTTTTTGGTGTGTAGGAGCATTACATTGTACAGCATGTGTGTGTGTGCGTGTGTGTGTGTGAGTCTAAAAGTTCATGATGGTGGGGAGAGAAGGTTGAGACGTGTCAGGGATGAAAGTGCCACATCTCTCCTTGGGGCTGTCAGCCTGTTACCAGGTGTCACTTCAACTCCTCTCGCCCACCTGCTTTCCAGCCTCAGCCAGACCGCTGCCACATACGCACACACACGTGTATACACTCACAAAAGCTGCAGACAAGAGCAAGATGAGTATAAAGAGAAAGCTAAGCAAGAAAAGAAAGTCAGAGAGGGAAGAATAAAGAGATAGAGAGAAGTGTGATCACAGATTTCTCCAATAAAAGCCAGTATTTAAAGGGTGGATTCAATGCAGTCTCCACTTCCACAGCGTTAGATCGTCAGTGCAAAAATATAGTGATGCCATATTTGCCCTGTGTACCTTTGAGTTTCCCTGTATTGTCTCTCACAGCTTATTATCAATTATTCATTCTAATACTTTTAGCTGATGTAAAACTGCTGTTAATCAAGCTCAACATATCCTGTAGATGTTTCACAATAAAAGGCTCCAGGCAAAGAGAAAGGATAATGTTCTCCTGGGTGCTGAAAAGACTGTAATTTGAAACAGATGGAGGAAGTGTTGAATTTGCATTAACAGCAAACAGCAGCCACAATAAATTAACAAGGCAAATGGGGGCAGCACCAACACCGGGGAGGCTTCTTACATAAACATGATCAGATTTACAGGAATTAGGAATAAAGCCTTGACTGTGATAATAGCCTGTTTGTCTCCTCTGTTGAGGTAAATAAAGGTCTCACTCACAGCCTCTATTGAAGATAGGCAGGCAGTACTATTCTAAATGCCTGTTAGCATTGCAGAATAATCTTTTCTTGCAGTTTGAGTCTGCTGGTAGTTAAGACAGGAGACGCTTTACGTAACCAGCCTCAGACAGCTAAAATCCAAATAGACGTTGAGGTTTTGGTTCCACAACAATCTAAAAATACCTAGTTTTCATGGAATTATTGAAGAGAGAGACAAGGGTTTACCACACTTGTGTTTTGTGTGTGTATTTGCAGAGCAGAGAGGGTGGCTGAGGGAGGCAGAGATTAGGCAGCAGTGGATGAGAACAGCAGAGAGAAGTTGAGAAGGAAGGGTTCGATATCAAGAGCCAATTCACATTTGGAAGCGATAACGAAATAATTGGAATTGGAATTGATAACGGTATGCCATAGTTGACAGGCATCAATAGCTCCTGTAATGCTCCATTGCTGATATCATACTGCTCATTTAGCTACTCTTGGGCTGGGAGATATCATCGCTGCTTCCACAGAACTTTGTTGTAAACAAATCACATGCAAAATATAAATATAATAGTGACTCGGGATGAACGACATGGGAAAATAATTTAATTGCGAGACCAGTGTTGCAATTCAGTATGTGATTTAAAAGTTCCTTATCTTCTATATTATTCACTATACATAAGCAATAAATCATTCCATAGTATGAGGAACACGACTTTGAATACAGTCAACATATAAACTGCTTTTTCATGAAGGCCGGGCATACATATTATGATAAAAAAAGATGCCAAGATGAATGAATACGTGAATTGATATGAATCGCATATCTTTCTTTAGCTGTTGAGCTGTAAAAACGTTCAATCACAGTAGAATACTGTAACTTGTAATGCCAAGCCTTGTAAGCATTGACTATAGTCATCATTACTGAACTTAAATAATATGTTTAAAAGACCAACAAACACTGCAGAACAGGCCTGGTGTGGACATTATGAAAAATACATATGAATCTCACAGATCTCCATTCAGTTACAGCAAATCACACAAATCACAGCAAACCACATACCGACTCGTTGTGAACATGTTTTATAAAGAAGACAGTTCACCCCAAAATCAAAAATACATATAATTCTGTTACCTGTAGTGCTATTTCTCAATCTAGATAGTTTATGTGTGAGTTGTTGAGTGTTGGAGATTTCAGCCATAGAGATGTCTGCCTTCTCTTGAATATAATGGAACTCGATGGCACTCGGCTTGTGGTGCTCAAAGCGCCAAAAAAATACATTTGGAAAAACTCAACAGCAATGTCTCGTTCCAGAAATCATGACCTGGTTACTCAAGATAATCCACAGACCTTGTTTCATGTAGGAACTATTTACTTTATACTGAACTACACTCGCCAACCATATCGCCTCGCAAAAGTTAGAGTGCATCTACTCGTGGACAAGAGGCTCGTGTTCATGGCAGCATGGGATGTAAACATTAATGGCGCCCCTCTTGGCTGAACTGTAACATTACTTAGCTAACATTAGCTATGTGAGCTAGCAGCAAATGCACACTTCCCTCAGTGCTGTGACATGGTTGGCGAGTGTAATTCAGTAGAAGGAAGGAGAAGGAAGACATCTCTACAGCTAATATCTCTAACACTTGGACCCACACCAAAACAACTTAGACTGCTGAATAACACTGCAAGTGAGATGAAAAATATGTATTTTTTATTTTGGTGGGAACTGTCCCTTTAATCATTCCTGCCTCAGCTTCCAGACGGAGGTCAGGAAACACAAGAGAGATTTGTTTTGCCAATTTTGATGATCATACCCAGCAACTGGGAAGCAAGACCCAAGAGTTTTACCTGGGTCGTGAGGAGCTGCAGCATTTATTTGTGTACAAACTGAAACCTACACTGTACATAAAATATCACTTGGCAACTTTACTGTTAATATCTTTTCTGCTGCGATTGCCAACACCTGTCTGCTCTGAGTGCATCCACATCAGTCTTACTCTCTTACTGGACCACACATTCACTACGCCCACACTAGCACTGAGCTATTCCCCAAAAGAGCTATGCCACTCTTTTATCACTGTAATATGTAAACATGTGGGTTGCATCAAAGCTTGTGTGTGATTTGAAAATTGCGTTTTATGTCGGTTTGAATATGATTAATTGTTGAGCCCTAATAGTGACTTTATTGTAATACCCATAATCAGCGGTAAACTTGCTATAACATGATAGATGTATAATCCCATTTTTTTCCTAAAATTTTCCTAGAAATGATCCTGATGCCAACTGATATGGCGTTAAATCAATTGGAGAAGTCTTGAGGACAAAGGAAAAGGCAAAAAGAGAGAGAGCAGAGCTTTAAGAGGGTCTCTCAACCCTCGTACTTCAATCTTTTTCCTATTTATAGAGGCTTAGTAGTCTGCTCTTCAGCTTGGAGTTCTCTCTCTCAGTCTCCCATTGTCTCTCTCTAACTATCTCTCAAGGTTTTTGTGACTGTCTCTCTTACGCTCTCTCTCCTAAATCTGTATCCTTGTTAACACAAGGGGTTTTTGCGTAGGAGGGGAGAGATTCCATCCATCAGGTTTTCTCCTCTCTCCTCCTCCTCCTCCTCCTCCTCATCCAAACTGACTCACAAACAAGTAAACGCACACAACAGGAACAGTTTCCCTACAGCCTTGGCTCCTAGTTGTTCTGTCGAGAAAAAAGAGAAGGACAGAAATAGACAAAAAGAAATGGAGAGAGAAGGAAAGAGACACCTCTCACAGCTATTTGCAGAATTGTAGAGCTTCAGATGCTGACAGCCCTTTATCATTAGCTTTCATTCTTCTGTCTTGCCAAAGGAGCATTTTATATTTGGAGCCAGGCTCCGTGTGTGTGTGTGTGTGTGTGTGTGTGTGGGGGGGGGGGGGGGGGGGGACTAAATCAATTCCAAATTATTGCACCTCTCAATAACTGATGGCCATGTCTGGGCGGAGGAGAAATGATTAATGATGATACTATGGACAATATGAGTAAGACACACACTGAGACATTATCGCCTGCGTGCCGACAGACACACACACTGAAGATATAACTGTGTGTGTGTCTGTACTAGCTGGTAGTGATTACCGAGGGGAAAGAGACATCACTGCTCCTTTTTGTGCTGAGGAGTAGAGAGTTCAGCGCAAGTGTCTGTGTAAGTGAGAGTATGAAATAGAATAGGCAGGTGAGTAAGGGGGGAAATCATAGGTAAGCTTACAATATAAACCCTTAAGACGTGCTGTGTAACCTGCAATAACCATGCCATCACAATACCAGTGATTCTGAGCCACAAAATCAAGGACCCATCATGTGTCACTGAAAATCGTGTTTTAAAAGTTTTCACAAAGCAGTCATCATTCATATTCTGGAGAGACTCTTAGTGGATGAAATGACTAGTCAATTGAGAAAATCATCATGAATCAAAATTAATCACTTTTGATGAGTAAATTATTGTTTGTTTATCAAGCGAAAATCATCTCTATTGTGAGGATTTGTTGATTTTCTTTGTTTTTTTGTTTTTTGTTTTTACCATTACAAGTATCTGGTAGTTGCTGTTGTAGCTGATACTTGACCTGATTGTGGCGCTGGATTGATGATAAAAAGGTATTATATTTCAGCCTCTGGAAAATATAAATGTCTATGCCAAATTTTTATGTCAGTCCATCCGATAGTTATTAAGACAGTCTGGGCTAGCTCCTGTTTAAGTGCCTCTCATGTATTCACATTTGAGTCACAGAGCTAAGCATCCTTTTCTCTGATCATATATATATCCAGATTTGTCGGGAAAAACCCAGAAGGTCATTTAGCAACACTTACCGCCGCTCTGACGGTATTTCCCAAATCCTCTGACTCTTCAAACCATCTGGGTGAAAAGCTATTTTGTCTGGTGCACGATAGAAAGCATTTTTTAAAGCATTCCCCAGAGTTGTGACTCTCGGACTAACTACTTTTTAACAAAACAAATGCTTGCCTCTGTGACTCGAATGTAAATACATCAGAATCACAAACGGGGGCTAAGTCTGGGAGAAAGTGGTGGACCCACCCAATTGACATTGCCATCCCCTAGACTATAGTATTCTTGTTATGAAGTTCTGGCTGTCTCACAGAGGTAAAGGGACAGTTCACTACAAAATCAAAAATACTAATAATAATAAGTTTTTCCTCCGAACTGTAGTGCTGTTTACCATCTAGATTGTTTTGTTGCGATTTGCTGAGTGTTGGAGATATCAGCAGACGGCTGTAGAGATGTCTGCCCTCTCTTAAATATAATGGAATTGGATGGCACTTTGGTGCAAAAAGTCAACAGCAATGTCTCTTTCCAGACATCATGACCCGGTTACTCAAGATAATCCACAGACCTTGTTGTGAGCAGTTTCATGCAGGAACTACTTTCTTTCTACTAAACTACACTCACCAGTCATATCACCGCGCAAAAGCAAGCATGCATATACTACCAGCTCACCTAGTGCCACTGAGCTAGCTAACTTTACCCAAGGAGGATGTCATTAATGTTACATCTTGTGTTGTCACGAGCATGAGCCTCTTGTTCATGAGTAGATGCATACTTCCCTTTGCACCCTGATACGGTTGGCTGGTGAAGTTTGGTTGAAAGAATACAGTACCTACATGAAACTGCTCACAACAAGGTCTGTTTATTATCTTAAGTAAGTGGGTCATGATTTCTGGAAAGAGACGTTGTTGTTGAGTTTTCCAAATGTATTTCTCATTTGCCCTTTGAGCACCACAAGCCAAGTGTGATCTTCTTCCATTATTCTGGAGAGAAGGCAGACATCTCTACGGCCAATATATCCAACACTGGGCAAGTCACACTAAAACAATCTGGATTGATAAATAGCACTACAGGTAAGAGGAAAAATGTGTGTTTTTGATTTTGGGGTGAACTGTCCCTTTAAGATAACTTCAAAGTGCACTGAGCAGAACCCTTTAAACATAAACACACTGCAACATGTATGCGGAAAGCCCCAATTCACTTGGACAACAGTCAAAGTGGCAAAAGGCTAAACCGACAGCACAACAGTCCCACAGTTAAAAGGTCACACCTGTTTTCCAGTATCACAAAGAGCAGTGCTATTGGTGCCAGGGAGTCAACGACACATTTCAAGAGAATGGACTGCAATGAGTTGCAAACACTGGCTTTTGGCCTCAAACCTTGTCTGTCTGTTAGCCCTGCAGATGAAGCTGCATTGTCTTAGTGTCTGTAAGAGAACGACAGGAAACACTACCCAAATCACCTGCAATTACCACGCACAGACTCAGCCATTTATTTCGGACTTTTCCCAGACCGACGTGCAAACACTTCGAACATCCGCAGAGATGCATCTAAAGAACTACTTGTGCTCATACATTTGGGCAAAAATGTATAAACACCCTTTCTTACAAATCTAAGATCTTTGTACAAAGAGCTACTGTCACACCCACAGCCCAAATGGCTGTTTTGTGTTGTCAGTCATTTACTCGCAAAACATACACTTACCCGCTCTGACAAAGAGCTCCATCTTTTATTATCTTGACGCACAACAAAGCCCAAATTCATGTGTGCTTTCTATCTTACTCATAATCTTCCTCACAGCACTCAGGCTGCACTCTGGGGAGTCATCTCAAAACAGTAAGCGCAGCCCCGCGCAAGCATAAAGTACGCTGTGTTTGCCCGTGCACATGCATACACACACACCATTACACACACACACGCTCCCTGATGCCTCGTCCCTGATGCACTTGATAGCTGGTGATAGTAGCCATTGTGAGGAGCAATGTTCCCCATCTCTGTGTTGGGCTGTTATTACATTAGCACCTCTGATTTTATCCCCTTCTCTCTTTCTGCACCTCTCTGCCTTATATCTCTCGATTCCTTCCTCTATCTATCTGCCTCCCTCTGTTCCTCCTTCCTTCCCGCTCTGTCTGTTGTGATTTAGCACTTACAGTGTTTACTCTCCAATGCAGCACCAGAAACCAGGGAAATTATAACTCTAACCCAGGCCGAGTCTCTCTCCAAATTATGGCCATTGATTTGTGTCTTTATTATGTCTTCAGTGGAACCTTGTTCACCAGCATCACCAGAACCTAACGCCCAGTGCAGCTCAACACTGCCATCCAGTGATGGTTTAATCCACTGATGCATAACAAAGAGAGTGGAAGCAGATTTTTTTCGCTGTGTATGTTTAGATGCCTGTTTATATATGTGCCACATAGTGACTGACTTACACGGTTGTCTCTATTCATATCTGTTTATTCAAGGCTACATATCAGAGCATATATGATGTGTGTGAGTGATTTGCTTGTTAACTGCTGTGTGGCTCAATAGCTCAACTGCAGTCAACTCTGTGAATGCAGTAGAGGAGACCTTGTACTTTTGTGTGTAACCTCAAGGTGACTGAGTTAGGGGTGTCTGGCTCTTTCTACCTCTCTCTCTCTCTCTCTCCCCCCTCTTCTCTCCGCGGTGGTTTACATTACCCTGGGCAGAGCAGTGTGGAGCAGAGTGGCGGCCCGCGGCTGGTTGAATGCAGGAATGCCCTGGCCATCTGCTGCACATTAGAATTAGACCTCCAGCCCAATTCAATTAGCAGCCCAAGCCAGTGCCACTGATTGGGCAAAGGGGGGAAGGCTACAGTCAGCCACTGGCCCACAGTAAACACAATGGAGGGAGGCGGGAAGGGGGAAAAGAGGCAGAGGGATTGTGGAGCCAAGAGTGGAGGAAAGGGAGCATGTGTAAAAGCAACAGAAAATGACACAAATCAAACATTTTCTAAATAAATTCTTCAGAGAAATTAACCAGGGGTGGAAAATATCTGAAAGGTAAATAGAAACAATCAGGAAATGAAACATGACTGACTGCTGATAGATATGCCTGAAGTCATGTCAAGTTTGATCAGCAATATATCACCCTGTGGCTAAGCCCACCAGACATCATGATGAACAAAATAGTCCTAAATTGTCTTTTGTTCCTGCAAACCATGCCAACCCAGATTCAACAACAACAGTGGTGAAAGGAAGAAAGAAAAAAGCAAAACAAGGCTTCTGCCAACTTTTGAGCAAAACAAGAGGAAATGGACAAAGCTGATTGAATAAAGGAAAAACGTCCCTACAGATAAGCATCTTTTTTCGCTCTCATAATATTTGGACAAAGACGGATGGAAACAAACCTGTCATCGTGCAAACCAAAACTTGAGCGTTGCAACCACTTTCCCAACTTTGATGAGTAATTTAAACATCTGAAATACACTAAAACTTAGGATACATTTGTCAGTATATGTCAGGGTGAATATGTACATGCCTCCAAACCATTGATGTTTTCTAAAATGAGCCAAACTACTTTCTAATGACTCAAAATTGTCTCCTGTTATAATCATGGTTTCATAGGTCAGTAGTGGTTTTGATCAAAAACAGTATATTAGAAGCTCCAAAATGTTTTTTTCTTTATTTCTTTGACCTTATTCTGTAACAGCAAATGATTGCAAGTATATCCTACCTATGGATTAGGTATGAATTAGAGGGATTGGAAAGAAGACTGTGTGTGAGTGCGTGCATGCGTGAGTGACTAATATACTGGCACAAATCTGGGTCTAAGTGAAAAAGCAAGTCTGGCGTTTTACACGATTTTTAGAGCACAGTGAGACACACTCACACACCTACATGTGGTGATAACAGTGGCTTACTCACCCCAAAACACAAACACACATACAGTTGTGCACGGACCTACCTACCTAATCTGCCTAATCTTCAGAACATACACATACTGCATATCCACATGCACATGTTGACTTGGTGGAAGCATACTTCCAGTGGAACGTACTTTCTCATATGTTCTAGATGCTGTCAAATATGCTCAGAGCCCTTGGAGACATAATGCACAAAAACATTGGCTCATATAAACAGTGTGCTGTGCGGATATGTTCCCAATTATCTGCTGCATATTTCTCTGATTTTTAACTCATGCCAGACTGGCAACTTTGGAAACGGAGTCTTTTAAACAATTGCCGGATTGTATATTTTGCTCAAGCGAATGTTCTGCACAGCAGCATATTTTTTTCTTGTGCTAGAATTGCAAAATATGTCGAGCGGTGCTTGCTCTAGCTCGATTTTTTCCCCTCGTACAATGGTGTGTAAGTTTGTGCGTGTATCAGGATGTAATTCTGTTGTTGTGCGAGCGCAGGGAGGGCATCTTGTCAACTCCCTTTTTCTTGTATCTCACCTGTTCCTCACACCACAAAAACCCTGCAGTGGGTCAGCACGCCGTGCTGTGCAAACATGCCCTCAGGCAGGTGCCACACACACGCACACACAAATACAAGCTCACGCTCACAGAACAAATTTTCAAAAGTAACAAATACACATTGGGCAGGAAACCTAAAAAAAATATCATTACTCTCTAAAAGTTTAAAAGAAGCCAATAAACCGTCCAGAGGAACAGAAAGCTGAAGAAACGCCACAGCAACATTTGCCTCGGTGCATTACAGACATACTCATCAACAGAAGACATTCAGCAGATAATGCTGCAGCGCTCATGTGAAACCCTCCAAGCCTTTCTGTGTGATGGAAAATGCACACACAGACGCAGCAGGCTAAACAGCATGGCAGTAATGACTGTTTCTCATTGGACATCTGCGTGTGTGTGTGTGTGTGTGTGTGTGTAATCTTCATCTCCCCATTACTTTGCCTCTTGGCTAAATTCAGCCATGAAGCCAGTATTATGGGCCAACAGGCTAAACCTTGGCCTGGTGTGCTTAAGTATCCAGATCGATGAGTGTATTACACTACATGTGGTCTATGAATGTGCTTTAGTTTAAAGCAGGACAAATCCAGCTATCCGGAGAGAGGGTTCTGGGTCAATAAGTTTGTGTTTTCAGCACGTCAGAGTTGTTGGCTGTAGCAGTAATTATAGATCCTTTGTGTTTTTATGTCCATGTGTATTTTATTGTACACATACTCATTAGGGGATTTGTATCTGTCGACCGATGTAATAACTAGGGTATTGTACATCATTATGAATTGTTCGGCTTGTTGGTGTTAATGTGGGTGGATGGATTGCCTGCTCATAATTTGGGTCGTAGCTCATCACTGTGTGTACAGTAGATGTCGTGAGTCACTGCGTTGAGTCAGCATCTCATTACTACAACTCTGAGTGTGTTTGTGTGTGTGTATGTGTGTGTGTGTGTGTGTGTGTAAGAGAGAGAGAGAGAGAGTGTCAGGCTGGGTTAATGGTTATATTTTCAGGCGCACACCTAAGGTAACAGCATATGTTGAGGATCAGAACATACTGTGTGTCAGAGTGTATAAGCATGAGGCTGTTCCATGTGCACATTTGAGCTCAAGTGTTTTCTGCTTCAGTGCAATGTGGTTACTATTATTGTAGCTTTAGCCATCATTTCTGTTGGTAGAGTGTTTTTTGGATTAACCAAACTAATTGTTTAGATTTAGGAATCAAGCGAAAGAGCTAGAATGAAGTCTGACAGGGCGAGGACCTCAAGCAGGTTGTAAGAAAGTCAACAGTTTCAATAGAGTTTTTGTTTATGGAGGTTTAAAAGAAAAAGTGAGCACTCTAACAATGTCGCTGTTAATTCCTTGTTGCACATGAATGGACCGATTCAAACTTGACAACATAAACATTCTAAATAGATCCTTTTGTGTTTTCTGTTGGAATGTTTGTTAATGCACTAGCTGATAGAAAGTAAACAGGGACCAAAGCTGTTACCTAAGCAACAAAAAAGCAATAAAATGGTCTATACTGTGTTTGTGCACCACTATGGCAGGTATGGTGGGTCAATGCTGAGCCAGGAAGTCTGTGATGGATGCGAGATAGCTTGTCCTTTAATATCTCTGGATTTGTCAGGCTGTACACAGAGAATATTGCAAATCAATATTCAGGGGTGCCGTATGGCATATTGGATTTTTACATTATTTTCCCATCAGTGTGATTAAGTATCTTGATTTGTCAGGTATTTGATTGGCTGGATTAGCTAAAAACATTCCCATCTGGTTATCTTTCCTGACTGATCCTCCAGAAAATTAAAGGTACTCTGTAGACCACTGGTGTCCAGGGACTTTCTGTTTTTTTCTTATGTGTGTACCTTTGTATCATTCTGTGTTCAGGGTCTGAGCATATAACTTTTTGAGTACTGATAAGATGAATCCCCCAAAATAAGATCCAAGTAGTATTAAACAATACAATACCATACAATATTTTAAAAATTTATTGAAAGCTTATGCCTGGTTCACACTACACGATATCAGCTCAATTATAGCCTGACACAGCAGCGTATGGAGTCGGCATGGATCGTGAATGACAATGAGTGTTGTACGCGATAATCTATCGCTTTATCTCGTGTAGTGTGTCATAGTAGACGACAACCAATGCCACATCTGGGGCGGCTCCTGACGTTCCAACAGAATGTCTAGCATGTTTGATTTTCTATTTGTCGTTCACGACTTCTCCCGTCACAGCCACCACTTTGATCAATAGAAACACAGAGCGATAAGCTGCCGAATACAACTGTACATCAACAACACCAACATCCCAGGCGTTGTGATATTTCCTCCAGGGATGTTACTCTGACAGAGTAAAAAGGGAAAAATACTACTGCCAGTAGTAGTAATAGTACTGCCATTAGCATCAAGCTAGCAAACAATGTTAATTCTTCATAATGGAGATGGACATACGGACATGCAGTACTTCAAATGTAACTCCTGCCATCTGGTGGCCCTTTATACGTTACTATAACAACATTTCAGCTGGCACATAAACAGACACAGTGACTGAAATAATAGTAACAGTAATAGAAATAGGCCGAGAATTTGCCGATGACATCACACACGTTGTGAAAGATGACTGGGAATGATTGGTGTGGACCATGTTGGAGTTTGTCATGTCTGTCGGCCAAGTCACGGCACGACTTTATGACTCCACATTCGCCTAATTTGACATAGTGACTACAGGAACAGACAGAAATGTCGTGTAGTGTGAACCAGGCATTGCACTGAAATTCATTTTGAATATTTTGGCTGTTCTGTTTAGGAAATGTAATCACAGGTTAAAGTTTAATATATGTGTACTGTATATCTTTATGAGGGTTTGTTAATGCTCAAGTACCTGGCTGAACAGGCAGCCTTCAGGAAGGTAGAGATGGATAAGGAAAGAGAGATTCAGCCTCCTCCCTTCATGCTAAGCACACACTGGAGGTCAAGTACCACATTTCTTAACCTCCATCTTACTCAAGGGCCTCTCTCTTTTTCCATCCCTTGGTGTTTTTTTCCTCCTCGCCTTCCCTCGGCTGCCTTTTTATGCCTTCTTTCTTCTCTATCAGATGCAGACAGCCGGTATTCAATGCTATGTCAAAGCTTGGCTACATACACTGCTCTGACTCAGTGACCGCTATCTTTTCCTTAAGCCTAACACACATACATACTGTACGCAAAGCCTTTTCTCTGTCTCATACAAAAAAAGTCACGTTTAAGAACACACAAAGGGCAGTAGCAGGCTATCATTCACCCTCGAACACACACACACACACGAACACACACACTCACCCAGCCCTACCTCTGTGTCCTCTTTGCCCTGTCTGAAATGTATTGTTTAGGTAAATGAGTCTGTGCACCCAGCGGGGGAATCAGCATGAATAAGAACCTGAATGCATTACGCCATTACTCTTCCTCCTTTCTCTCTTGCTCTCTGTCTCTCTCTCTCTGTGGCCTCTGCCTCGCTCAGCACCCACAGTCCTTGAGAGCTCAAATTGACATTGGAGACCTGGTTATTAATATGTGGGTAGTGGATGTGTGTGTGTGTGTTTTTTGAGAGTCTGGATGTGTGTGCGTCTCTGTGCATGTGGAGAGTGATAGAGTGCTCTTGTCATTTGTGTGCACTAGATGTTGTGTGATTTGTGTTGAGAGAAAGATGAAGATGTGTTTTGTGAATGTGCATGTGCATGCGTGTGTGTGTGTGTGTGTGTGTGTGTGTGTGTGTGTGTGTGTGTGTGTGTGTGCCCCCATGCAGACAGCCAGACTCGGGCAGGCTCTCTAATTAGATAGACAGAGTGGAGCATGCAGACTCAGAACAGGAGGAGAGGGATAAAAGAATGGTTGCCTTTCTGTACACCTGCTGAAAGCATTACACTGCACGTGTGTGTGTGTGTGTGTGTCCCAATGCCTGCTTGTGCTCACATGTACATGCCCCTGTGTACATCTCAGCATGTATTTTTACCCACTTGTGTAAAGCTCACCTGCATGCTTTTCTTTGTTCCCTTTTCCTTTCACTGGCTCCCTGCTTGTGTGTATGAGTGTATGTGTATGTCTGTCTGTGTCTGTGTCTGTGTCTGTGTCTGTGTGTGTCTGTGCATTCGTCAGGTGTCACCCAGCGAGTCTGATCCCCACAGAAAGCTGCCGCCACTGTTGGCATGGCGACGGCTGCAGTACCGTGAGACACTGCTGCCATGGTTTCCAGGCACGCCAAGCAGGCAGGGAGGAGAGGACCGGTGCTGCATCACTATGTTCCCGTCCTCCTTCTGCGTGTGTGCGTGTGTGTGTGTGTGTGTGTGCGTGTGGGTGAGAGAGAGAGAGAGAGAGGGAGGGAGGGAGCTCCCTTAGCCTCCCCTCCTTATAGCCCATATTCCCTCCCCACAGTATCTCACAGACCTCTTTGTTAGGATGTGCTCTTAGAATGTGCAGCAAGAGGTGTTTCTCATCTCTCTGGTATACTGTATGTATTTATGTGTTAGGGGGTGCACATATGTATTTATTTTGTCAGGCTTGCACTGTGTGTGTGTGTGTGTGTCTGGCAGGCAAGCTTTATTTGTTCACCTACAAATGGATCAGCCAGCCATACTCTGTTTAGAGCTCATGAGTTCTACTCTGGGCCACTGTAATGTTTATATAATGGATATTCCTCTGATACCTCTATGTAGACAGGCGTCTGTGGTGGTGCAGGAACGTGTGTGTATGTGTGTGTGTGTGTGTGTGTGTGTGTGTAGGTGTTTGCATCTGCATACCCATATTCTGTATTCCATCTGAAATACTTTGTTAAATTAGATTTGAGCCTGATCCTGCAGGGTATTCATTTTTGAGATCTGTTTTTTCTTCTTTTAACAGAGAGCATGAATGCACTCTTTTCCAAACGATTTTTTAGTAATCAGTCACAGGCTTAATTATTTTCAAAGACTGCTTTACATGATACTCAACTGAATAGCTCTTCTGTAGTCGTACTGTAGCTGCCCCCTACTGGACAAAATACCCCTTTTCCCACTTGTTTTTCTGTTAACATTATTGTTTTTTCCTGCCCTGATCGCCAGCATGACTCATTTTATAGCTGGCGATACCAAGCCTGATACATGACATATTGAAGTAAGAGCTAAGGCCTATAATCTGACACACTTTATTTTTCACGAGCTACCTGCTCCAAATACTGATATCCTGTTTCAAAAATATTAGTCATGAGCTGAATTATTTGCCTTTCCCCTCTTTTTTTCTGTAATGTCAGATGTCCTTATTAAACATGGAAAGAGTTTAAAATAATGACGTAAACCTATGCAAAAACTAATCTCTGTGAGCAAAACCCTCACGCCGCAGACTGTTCTGAATTCTCTGTCTCCAATGTTTAATTCTACTTTCAAGACAGGTTGCACACATTCACATTATGTAGCCTACACGTCTACATGTAGCTACATGCTGACATCAGGGAAAAATGTAATCTTGTCAATCTTGGTTGTTGGTGTTAAATTTTCCCAGATTTATTCCAATTGGAACGTGTCCAGTTGTCTCTAGAAGATTTTACTGGTGATTTTCAAGGGAGGGAGTGCTGCTTCTGAGGACTGTTAAAATAATGGGCATAGTCACCGTGATGTCACCTTTTGGTTTGTGGACTCCCTTTTTAAGCCTCAAATATGGCATTTTGGCTTGCCATCTTGGTTTTGGAGCTAGCAGTGACCATATTTGGGCGAGAGGCTGGCGCTGTGGAGGAGTGACATATGAATCTGACTGAGAATCTGAGGGCACTATCAAAAGACAGCCTGTC
Organism: Epinephelus lanceolatus; assembly: GCF_041903045.1. NCBI lineage: Eukaryota > Metazoa > Chordata > Actinopteri > Perciformes > Serranidae > Epinephelus > Epinephelus lanceolatus. The sequence continues at coordinate 28,148,392 of NC_135755.1, read as the reverse complement.
ACTCAAAGCAGCCCACCCTTATGCATAACTTTAAGCCTTAATAAAATGTTAACAGATGAGTTATATTAAAATTCATCCCCATACAGTTCTCATGAAGTGTGAAATTAGCAATAGAAACCAAATAACATTTTTGTACCAGGGTGTTAACATGTTTATTTCTGCTGTAAAGCTGGGCATTTTCACATGGAGGTCTATGGGGATTGATTACTTCTGGAGTCTGCCACAAATGGCCATTAGAAGCAGAGCATGTGAGCGGAGTGAAGCGGGTGAAAATTTCCGCTCTTTGCTCGCAGACCTGTCACTTTGCGCCGCTCATCCGCTCCGCTTGGTTCTGCGCATTCTTCGCTCCGCTCCGCTCCATCATAAATTTTATCCTGCTCCACTCGCTTACCACTCCGCTCAAAAAAACTGCGTCGTACTACCCTAACCTGTAATCTTCTATTCACAAATAAAACGGGGTCTGCCCATTTTTCCGACAGCCCATTGGTCCGACAGCCCATTGTTCCGACCATATTAAACCCATTGTTCCGAAGTCCCGTTGTTCCGAAATCATCATGATGCCCTGTGGTTAAGGTCTGGTTAGGTTTAGGCACAAAAACCACTTGGTTAGGGTTAGGAAAAGATCACGGTGTGGGTTAAAATGAAAAAGAAAGTGGCAAACACATAAGCCGTGAGCCTGCTTCGCCTCAAGCCTTTCCCAGCTGACCCAGAGCTGGTCGCGGCGCACCATCAAGGTAGAAATACGCCCGCCAGGAGCTGTTCAGCACCGCGGAGAGCTCCCCACACAACCCCGACCCCAGAGTTAATAACAGGAGGTTATGGTGTTTCATTCTGTCCTCTCTATTACACTTGTATCTTGACCATTAGCCTACTTTTGTTGCGTTGCTGATCCTCCATGGTACACAAATACAGTAATAATCACATATCGGAACAACGGCACATCGGACTAATGAGAGGTCGGAACAATGCTACGGCACCAATAAACATGAGCTTGGTAGATTCTCCGGGGAAGCCCTCTCCCCGCAGTTAGGGACTGTTCTACACGGTACCGCTGGCAGGGTGGAAATAAGTCAAAGTGTAGAGGAGACGGACCAGGTTAATCGGCCAACCTCCGAAGCCCTCTCGCCTCTCCCCGCAGTTAGGGACCGTTCTCTAAGGTACCGCTGCTTCTCTTCTCAGTTTCTTTTCTGAAGTACACAGTAAACTCCATAGTTTTGAAAGAAAATAGTGTGGGTGTGCTCAGGTGCAAAGATGCATTCTGGGTGGGGCATGAGCGACCGGAGCGAAATTGGAGTGAGAGATAAGGCTCCGCTTCACCTTTTAAAAAAATAGCCGCTCCTCGCTCAACACAAAATCCTCCCGCTCCCCGCTCCGCTCCACTCACATGCTCTGATTAGAAGAACTGCAGTTTTGGCACCTTTGTTTTGGTTTCATTTTTCAGCGCTGTAGATTGCCGCTGGGCTGCTATACAAGTCATTACAACTCGCCAATACACTGCTACATGTAGCTACATGCTAACATCAAGAAATTATGTAATCACCAGATCATATTTGGGGGTAAACATGTCAACATTGTTGATTTTTTTTTTCATGGGAGAAATTGTGGCTATACTCTGTTACAGTCAGTGCCCGGCTGCAAGTACACTGCTACATGTAGCTACATGCTAACATCAGGGAGTCGTGTAATCATCGCAACCAATGTTGTAAATTCTGGAACATGTCCAGAAGATCTTGGTTTAGAGGCCTTGAGTTGTGATTTTCATGGTAAAAAGTGACACTGAATTCCATTATAGTCATTCCCTGCAATGACAGTGCAGAAATGCCAAGAGCGCAGATGCAGAAGACACATAAATGCTGACCAATCTAAGTAGACTGGGCTTTTTCTGAAGGGGGGCCTTAAAGAGCAAGGCACTAAAACAGAGAGTTTCAGACAGAGGGTCAGGCAGACAGTATTAATAATATAGCGTTTTTGAACATTAAGGCATGTGAACATGTTCCTGTACAAGCCCAAAATACAAGTATTAACTGTAAAATGAGCATAATGTCTCCCCTTTAAATTAGCTAAAGTATGATATAAATAAAAGTTAGTCTGGGAAGTTCCAACTCCTGAAATGGACATGATGTGATCCATAAGAGAGAAGCCATGTCACTCTGTTGGAGTTACTGAAATCACAGAAACACTGTGTGAGACAGTAGAGAGGTGTTATTAGGTTTCTTACAGAATTAACGTTAATTAGCTGCAGCTGATAAGACTTGCCGCTGGCGATATTTGACATTTTAACCGGTGAGAGGGATGGTCAGCCCCCCGGTAAAAAGAGGAAACTGCCAGCTGAATGTTTTGTACTTTGCTCTTTGGTTGAGCAAAGCTGTGCCCTCTGCCAACCTTATTCACCACTTCACCCAAATGATTTTTCACATTCGCACACATTTCACTCCCATATAGAGTGAAAATCTGCACTGTACAGCCAGCTTTGGTAAAGGAGAGCTGCAGTGCAATTGCAGGCTGAGGTGGACAAAATACAGTGGAATACAGCAAAGAAAGAATTGTCTTTAAATTAGCTTCATATTCTGATCCAGTAAAATATGTCCAGATCAGCACACCTCTGTTATTGTGACATCCTGTCATCCCTTATTGTTTTTTTAATTAACATGCAGTGACTGTAATTAATAGGTCAGTCATGCTCTCCACATTTATTGGAAGTCGATTCAGGTACAACTTTTTTCAAAGTTTCATGCTCAATTTCTGTCCAAGACTTAAAATGAGTATTTCGAACCGACCAGACACGGAAACCCAAGTGTCATGATAGCCATGTCAGAATCAATAGACATTTACAGAGGTCTCCAAACCAGCGAGGAGCCGCTTGTGCTCTTGAGGTGGTAAGAGTCCCTGCCTGAAGCCATGGCAGCTGGCTTGAGGTTATCTGAGCATGCCCGCTACATTGGTGCCTGATGAATGTGTCTATGTGTCATTCTCCCTGGTTTGCTCTCTCTTTGTCTCTTGGTTGCTTCCTATTTCTCTTTTCTTTTGCCACTTAATTGTACCACAAAATTTAGATTTAACTGTGTTTTATTTGAGTTTTACCTATAGGCCATTAAAGTGCAGTCACAGCAGTCATATAAACTACACATACTAGAAGCACATACACTGTACTATACTTACTGTGGCTCGTTTTAAAGATTTCAGGCAGTGAAAGAGAAATGCCACTGTACAACCATCTTTCTCCCTTGTTCTTTGTGTATCCTTTTCTCTCCTGCATGTAAAATTGGTACTGCATGTACAGTAAATAGCGAGGTCAGTCATTTGTGTTACCTGCTGGCAGTGGCACAAAGTAATAGGTGCTGCTAAGAAGGACACTCTGCTGTACCTGTTATTTTTTGTAGAAGGAAGGCTTATGTTAAATTACAAAGCTGCATGTCATACACCAAAACAGTGTCTTCTTTTCATTAGTGTGGGGATTGTCTGGGTTGTGTGAAGTAATCCATAATAAAATGTCACTGTGTCCAACATGTACAAAATATTTGCACATATTACAAACAGGCAGACTTTGTTAATCCCCTGAACACGCTGTTAGCTCCTCTATAATCTGCCCAGCAGTGTCCTGAAGCACATTTGTTCACTCGGGTTCTAATGTATGAACAGGACAATGGTCCAAGTCTTATCTCTGTGACAGCCATCGGTTTTATTTTTGTTTTGTTTTTCCACTTTCTTCTGTCATCCTTTAACAACTTGGTTTCCCTTCCTCGCTGTCTTTATTTCCACTACCCTACCTCAATCTCTGTCTGTCATCCTTCTCCTCCCTTCCTTCTTCATCCCTTCAGAATGTTATTCAAGTAAAGGACATCAGGGAGCAGCTGCAAATGAGATGAGACTTTAATAACATTATCTTTGCTTAGGAAACCACCAAGACTCTTGTGAGGTCTTCAGAGGTCGTAGTTTCAGTTCACCAACAGTTTGAAGAACACAATTTAAATAATGACAGGAGCATATTTCACATATAATAAATTTTGTTGTTGACATTATGAAAATCAAGATGGTGATGTTTAGCTCAGTTTTCAACAGGTGTATTTGGAATTAAATTATGCTATCCCAATGACATTTACTACTTAATTTAAGAAAAATCCTCTTTTCATACTGAACACCATGCTAAATGACTCTTACAGTGTTTAAAAAAATCTCATATGCCAGGCTTTATCTGATTTTCCACCTGAAGGCTACATTTATTGAGTGTGTCAGACTGCTGATCTAGCCCCATTTCAGCATCCTAAATCATGATGAATCAGATGTTCAGGATGAACTGGCCTGTGACACTAGCTCCACAGGAGGACTCAGAGGGTACGTAAGTACATAAAATTCACCTCATGGATGCCATTCATTTAGATTTAATCTAGTATCTCAGAAAAGGACTTATGAATCACTAGCACACATGGCTCCAAAGTAGAAGCTTCGGGCCAAATGTGACCCTTGTTTAACCCGCCTCCACCCACCTTCTGCTTATCAACAAAGCACCCTGATAACACACTGCAAGGCGTTTTTAAATCAGTCATTTGATGATGTATTTTTGATGTGTTGGATCATAAGAATAAGACAAGGACGGACCAGCAAGTTAAGATTAGCTGCTCTTAATCTGTTCAAGGCCTGAACTAAATAGGACGAAAGACAAAAATGCCAATGAATGCGTTCAGAGAGCTGATGTCACTGATAAGGGTGGTGTTATGATGATAGATCTTCGCGTAATCATGATGACATTGGTGGTAATGAACACAATATAGACGGTTATGGTGGTAAATATGAAACTCGTTTTGTATGCATGTAGTTTGGCTGTGTGGTGTTGAAAAGACCACTTCTGAGTGACTGCTATTAAATCTGGAGGAAAAGACGATACAGAGAGACACGTGGGTCGGCGATTGGCCAGGGCAGGTACGTGCTTTTTTTTTTGTTTTTTTTTTGTTTTTAATCTCTCATTCTGCTTTTGCATTTTGACAGTACAGACTGAGACTGATGCAATGACGCGCTCGTCTCACTGTCTCTGAAGGTCATACAAAATGCATTTTAAAGCAGTTTAAATGGATTTCCCTATTTCTATTCCAATTCGATGACCAATTTGATATTTCTCATCCTTGTTCCTCTCTTCCTGTATAGCCTATTGTACCAGCCACAATAATGTTATTTAAATTACAAATCCTCATCCCTGCTAAACTACATATTACCCTTTTCCATATCCACTTAATGTTGATTTGTCATCACTGACATGTATGAAGTACATGTCATTGGAAACAACCAAGTAAAGCTTAAAATGATGGAAACTTGCACCACATTCAGTGAGAAACAAAATACAAACTTTTCTCATTAAGAGAGGGCTTGGACTGGAATACACAGTATGGGATTCTAGGGTACTGCTGAGCCTTATCTATAAGTGTCTCCCTCATGCCGCTTAAAGGGCATCTGTGGGGTTTGCAGTTTGAGATCTGTGTTTGGGATGTCAGTGGAAGGTAGCCAAGGCAGGCTGTGATGACATCAATACCTACTGTATGAGTTTGAAAAGGTGGGATTATATTGGGTAAAGGAATGCACTGAGTGAGGAAAGTAGAGAAGATAATGAAGATAAAATAAATGAAATAACAAATGTTGATGTAGAGCAGGAAGAAAAGGCGGCAACTGCAGAACAGAAAATTGATACCTCTGAAAGTGGTTGTTAATGTTCATTTAGAGGTTCGCTCAATGTGATGACGGCTGTAAACCATTCGGTGGAAATTAATCTTAAAACATCTGTGTTACTTTCCACCACTACTATTTAATGAAATGTAACAGCCAAAATCAATGGTGTGATGGAACAAGACGGTGCAGATGAATAGCTTTCACGCATTCCACTGTTTGTGGCAGCAAAAGAAACACTTAAAAGAATACTGGAGCACTAACACCCTCTCTCTGCTCCACATTTGTTGCCCATATTATCAGCCTTTCTCACTCTCCACCAACACTCATTACGTTGCTGGCCCGTCTAACGGCAGCAAGAGATGAGTTTTTGAGTGGGAAGGAGGCCAAAAAAACATCCACTCTACTTGCCCATTTCCTGTTTTGTTGGCTCTTCCAGCAGGATGGAGTGGGGGATTGCTCGGCTGATATTTTAGACTGAATGGCCATTTCATTGCCACTTCATTAATCCAGTCTGACATTGCCTTCTTGTTAACGTTAGCAGTTATGTTATGGTTTTTGGTGTGAGGAGGATTTGATTTTGCTTTAACCTATCACCTATGACCTGTCTGGATGCTTTTCCAGTTTAAACTGAGGCTGTGTGGCAGGTTTTATAAACAATAATGGATAACAATCTGAACTGATAGAGGAAAGAAATACTGTTGATAAAGTAAGGTCAAAAAGTTCCACAATGTAAAATAAAAGTTCCTTCCTCCACTGAGGGCATTATTTCTGATATAATATGAACATTTACCAAAAAGGCGTGTTTAAGAAGCACTTACCACAGACTGTGTGTGTTTCCTTCCACTTGTTACTATCTACACTTTTAAATTGCGCATAAAAAGAGTGACAAAAAAGTGGAAAACTTGATGTGATAATGCAACAAAGTGCAATGGAAACAGGCTTAGCTTGTCTAAGCTTAGCTCAGCTGATTATCACACAACTGTACAATCAGCACCACCAGCTGTTTAACTCGACATGCTGTGTACCAAAAAGCTATGATAACATTGATGAAACCATGTCATCCGATATTTCATGGAGTATTCATTCAGGCTCCTACACAGACACACGCAATGCGAGTTGACAAACCCCCTCTTCACCATGCTGGCTGTGTTTACAACGTAGGACTGTTGTAAATCCAAACAAACCAATCACGTCTTGTCTTTTGACAACTGACAAGTGGCTGTTAGCGACGCGCTAACAGCGGCTAACCTCTTGCTCCTCCCCTCGGCTTCTCAGTCATGCAGCGCTGGCCTGGCTCTCAACAAAAACGCAGAAGGCGGGGCTGTATGTCCCTTGCTGGCGGATGTATTCTCAAGATGTCAAAATGTTATGGAACCCCCCAGACGACTTACCTGCACAATGTGCAAACAAATTCGAAATTCTCCTTTTAGAATAAGTCAGATTATTGGTGGAGGTAATAATACACCAATGATGATATATTTATGAATGCAGACATCGATTTTTGCCAATAAACAATTGGAAATGTTACACAATGTCCCTTTAAAGGATAACTTCGGTATTTTTCAACCTGGGCCCTATTTCCCCATGTGTACGTGTGCGTATGATTCATAGGTACAACTCGTTTTAAAATTGGTTCAGTATTGAGGGAGGCAGATGCAGCCGGCAGCTGCGAGGTAGATATGGGGGCAAATGCGTCCCGTTTAAGTTTGTGCATTAAAAGTGCTTTTTTTTCGCCACTGACCGGTTCAGATCGCCAGTGCTATCTCTGTAAATAGCATACTAAGCTTTTCCCTGACCCTTCACCTCCTCCCAGCTGTGTTTGACGTCATCTCACGAGAGCTTTGCGTGTTGCCGGAAGAAAACAGGGTACGATATATACGAGGGCAAAGTATGCAACAGTAAATGTGCGTCTCGGAGACAATTCTAGGTATCAGTATTACATGCATAAAGACATATTAGTTATACTTACTTGATCATTGACCATTTGGTCCCTGTGGTTTTGGCCGCCTCCTCCAATTTATTTTGGGCACATGAAAAAAGGTATCCAGCACTGCCCTGTTGATCAGAGGGGGGAGATCCTTTAACGTAGTTACACAGCGTTTGGTAGTTTCTGTATCATCCCAGGACACATCGAGACCATGAATATTGGGCAGCAGGTCCCACTCGTTGCAACACAGATATTCTAACTCTGTGGGCATGGAGTCACAGCAACCGCAGGAGCACCACCAGTCCTCAGAGATTCGCGTTCCTGCAGCCGCTGCTTCACCCTCGTCTGCTCGATGGCCCTCTCTCTCTATCCTTGTCTGCTCTTCAATTTGTAGGAGCTCCTCATCCGTATACCCGGCCTCAAATAAGTACGGGTGGCCATCATAATAAAAGGGCTCATCCTCATTCTCGAAACTGGGTAAATATGCAGCCATGATACCAATGCAGTAAAACTCAACTGTACTCCGGGACAACCGGCACCACTCTGAGCGGCGCTCAGCATGGCTCCTCTGTTTTCTTCTGGCAACAAGCAAAGCTCTCGTGAGATGACGTCACACAGAGCTGGGAGGAGGTGAAGGGTCAGGGAAATGCTTAGTATGCTATTTACAGAGATAGCACTGGCGATCTGAATCGGTCAGTGGTGAAAAAAAGCACTTTTAATGCGCAAACTTATACGGGACACATTTGCCCCCATATCTAACTCGTGGCTGCCGGCTGCATCTGCCTCCCTCAATACTGAACCAATTTTAAAACGAGTTGTACCTATGAATCATATGGACACATACACATGGGGAAATAGAGCCGAGGTTGAAAAATACCTAAGTTATCCTTTAACTCCTTATATTCACATAACAGCCATGTATGGAAATGGACATTCATAACATTAATATAGCAGCAAACCACTATTTACTTTGTAAAGATAAAGCGGAGTAATGGTTTCCTGAGCTGACAGTGTAGTCACGGTCCCTCTCTGTGCGTTGTAAGCCGGGCTTCTCTGGTTTTTTTGCTTTGGTAGCCTCTCCAGCCACATGTGCATGTGAGTCCTTGTGTGTGTATGCAACTGGCTAGCTAATTGCTGCTGTTCTGCACTGCCTTCAGATGGCGGTTACCACTGATAACACTTTCCTTTTGGGACAAGCAGCCAGGGCCAGGGAAAAGAGAAACTTAATGCACTTAATAGGCTGTGTAAACATCGAATGGCATGTGGGTTAAACAAGCAACTTTCAAAGGAGTGAATCGGGGCCATCTTCAAGCCAATAAACCAAAACACACTTTGTATTTGGCTGCAATTACCTGATAAACTGTGGACAGCTTGTCATTGCTCTATTTACTGACAGGTGTCACTACGACATACATTTCAACGCCCAACACATATTTAAACACATCAATCAGCCTGTCACATATCAGGCAGTTAATTAACCCCGTTTGTTCGTGTCAATACAGTTTGTCAGGCAATAGATATTATTAGGTTTAACAGTTATTGTAACAGGGTCTTTGAAACAGTGTTAAGTATCCAACTCTCTCAACACGTTCCCACTCTGGAGATGGAGTACAGATTTGCACTGTGATTAGCAGCATTAATTAGCAAATTACTTTTGGGAAGACAGAAACTAGCATTAGTTTTGTCAGAGTAATCACCAGTTAACACCTCTGCCTTGTGTGCCGTTCAAAGGATTAGTGCTGTTATTAGGTAAATTAGTTGTTGTGCAGGGTACAGTAGTAACTGCGATATCTGTTCATACTTGAGAACACACCAGACGGCCCTTGCTCATGTTTTCCACAGGCACAAAGGAGGATGAGGATGACAGTATAGATGACGGGGGAAAATGATTGATTGTGAAAGTTAATGATGGTAATGATTGATGAGTTTTAGAGCTAAAATCATATGTACTGGTCAGTATGTAGTTGGGAAGTTCCTGGATTTTGATTATACACTAACCCTTAACCATAACTCTGATTAGTTAGACATAATACATTGTATTCCTATCGTTTGTGTCAAATTTGTTCACACTTAATGAAGGCAAACATGGCTACAGTCCACTAAGCATCAATTTTGCTTGTCCTTAAAATATATAACTAGTGATTTTTTTTAATATCAGCAAAGCATTGTTTTAATTTTAACAATAGCACTGATGATTCTGGCTAGAAATATAGCCTTTAGGCATCCATTGGTTTGTGTTTGTTTCTGAGTAAGAGTAAAATCAGCGTGTTTAGATAATACTATATATGCAAACATGTCCTTTTTGTCAGCTTATTATTTTATGTTAGTGAAGTTAAAAGTGCAGAATGGTTCGAACTGACACTGACTTGGGATGTGTGCCATGGTGATTCTGTGCAACAAAACCCTGATTTGGCTCCTCATTTGCTCTGCTGGAACAATGCTGAGAGTATGGACTTGTTTAGCCAGGATTGGTCCACTGGTCATAGGCCAGCAGCAAAGCACTGTCATTTATTCAGAAACACAGAGAGATAGCATTACTCTGTGTGACTATAAAGATACCTCATTTCAACTGCATCTGTCTCACTTCTCAGTAACAAGGGCTTGTCTGTATAGTGGATGTATCCGTTTAATGAATTCGGTCTGGGTGCTATTTTTACCCTGTACACAGTTCTGAATACTCACTGATTTCTAAAGTATATCTTGTTGAATTATCACAGCCTTAATGAAACATTCCCGCTTCTTTTATGTGAAGAGCTCAGGCAATCAGCAGATGAGATTGAGTTCTTCTAAACTGATAGAGATGCAATATCATCAAATCAATCTGATGGATTCAATTAAAAATACCCTGCTTGCCTTTTCATGTCAAAGTCACAGACTTGGCAACTTTTTTTTATAGATTTACATACTTTTTAAAACACGGTTTTCTAACAGGGTTTTTAACAGACAAATGTCTGCACTGCCATTGTCCCAACTGAAATCACTGTCATTATAGTGAATCTGAACAGGAAATGTGCCACCCCATTACTTGGAGCGGCTGGAGCCTCAGCTGAACATAGATCAGCGGTGGGTGTTGATCCATCTGTTTCCCCACTGATTTCAAGCTCCTTTAAGCAGTTAGTGCTGGTCTGGGATCAGTGTCAATGCAGGGTTTGGTGCAGGGCCAAGGTGTGAGAGGATTAAAGTGTGTGTGTATTCGTGTGTATGTATGTACATGTGACGATTACCACAGACACATGATTCTCTGGGACCAGAGCTGGAGCAGGATTACTGCTGACTCACCAGGGAGCTGCTTCGTGTGTGCGTCTTAAAGTGAGAGTTGCTGTGCGTTAGTGTGCATGCTGTATATTTGCTCGCTACAAAGTGATGAGAAGAGGTGATGGTGGTATGTGTGCTTCCTAACCTGTGCGTGTTTAACAAGATCCTAATTCCATCTTGCACCTGAACATGAACACCTATTACGCTCCCTGGAGACTTTAGCTAAATCCAACAGTGTCGCCCACACAGTCAGACGCGCAAACTCACTTTGCTTCCTTCCACAACTTTTGCAAAACTTTAGCAAAACAGCAGTCTCTCTATTACTCACAGACACTTTCACACAAACACCAACACAGAGACACACATATACCAGGCTGAATGCTAGCATGGCACCAGTCTTACCATGCTGGATCCTGTTGGGAGCTGTAATTATGTGCCAGATAGAGAATTAGGAGTGTTAACCAAGCAGCAGTGCAAACAACAACAGATTAAGACTGAAACAACACAGCCACTCAGTACCCGATGTTGCTGAAGTCTGTGGTGTATGAGCTTTATTATTTTATGGACTCCTCTGACAAGGCTACCTAGCATTCTCTTATTGACCCAAACGTTAAACCTTGCCACCACATGCCAAACTATTACCTGAATTAGGGTTGCTCAATTAATCCGATATTAATCAAGATCACGATTTTGGCTTCCCACAATTAAATGAAGAAGGTGTGCACAGAAAAGTTTGCTGCATATCAAATCAAGTGCTTCCTAAACCAACAGCAGCCTCCACTTTTAAAGAGCTTTCATGCAGCTACACTCGCGCCCTGCTGCTGCAACTTATATAGTCCTTTCCTGAATGTTGAGCCTGCCACAACTGCAAATCATCCATTCATTAGCAATCGTCCATTGTTTAGAAGTACTTTAGATTCAGGAGAGAAGAAACTTTGTGCAAAGAATGCATGAGACTTGTGTCAGTGCCACAAAGCAACACAACTAACTTGTTAAAACACCACAATTTGCAGTACAATGAATGCATGAAGGCCAAGAGTTAACGCCTACGTTAACTTACTGAATCCCCGTCTTTGTTCAGCGTCAACTCAGACATCCATAACTGCGCTACTGCAGTGCGTCACAGTGCGCTGACCACTGTAAAAAATAATCATAATAATACAGAGATGGATACATGCCCATATTAGATGCACTGATTTCATATAGTTTATTAACATGTAAAAGTACAATAAAAATATTTTGTCCCTAAAAACAACAAATAATCGTGATGAATAATCGTTATCTCAGAACGGATCAAAATAATCTTGATTATCATTTTGGCCATGACCATGTAGCCCTAACCTGAAGCACAACCTTATCTCAATTTTAACCTCAGCAGCAAACCTTGCTTAAACTAAAGGATGGGATGATGTACAAATATATTGTGGGTCATGATAGAATCTCACCACACTAAGTTGATTGTGGTGAATTTGCTTTTTTTTTTGGGATAATCGTGAATATTGTACCCAGCAGCAAACAAAAAGACTGTTGCTAGGCAACCAACAATGAATGAAACTCTGCAATAACAGGCTGCATACGCACCAACCTCAAAAAATGCAAAGGATCTTAATCAAGCATTGGCATTTATTATCATATCAAAAGATATGGTTTCAAATTCAGAATAAAATTCAAATACTTGAGAAGCCTGCCCCCCCATGAGCCATAGTTTGTCAAACTGAAGCTTTAAGATCCGCCTGGAATACACTGGGATAGATGTATTCTTATGCATAAAAACAAACTCTCAAATACACAAAAGCACAATTTTAAAACACACCTAAACACACCCACCTTTAAGCAGTGCCCAGGTGCTGACAAAACCAGGATTTAGTCCTTGTTGATAGAAAAAAAAGACTATTTGGCACAGCGGGAGACTTTGGTCCCAGGACTGGCCTACTTCCGCGTGCTTTGGCCTGGTTTGGGAGCACTCTAACTACTCTTTGAGCAGGAACAGAACGGAGGTGGATTTGCCTCCCACAAGCCCATCATCTGCGCTGCCTAGTGTGACAGCCGTGTTGTGTGTGTGTGTCTCCATGTGCATGTGTTGTGTGTCTGAGCACATTGCTGTGTCTCATGAGCTGCGTGGAGCAGGTTTTGATGAGAACAAAATGACATAGTGGCCCAGGAGTCCTGCATACTGAATGAAATATGTGTCAGAGGTTTTTTTTTTTTCCACTCACACATACAGCGCTGTCTCTTTTTTCCCCATCCACAGGTGCACACAAAAATAAACTGTTTACACTAACAAAATAAGTAGTGTGGCAAAAGTAGCATTTTGAAAAATGTATACCGAGTATCTGTTGAAAATAGAAACACATGTAACCCTGTGTATTTCTGTACGTACATTTAAGTATAAAGAATATTATATTTTAAACAGATTTTGTACATGCTGTATAAACACAGACATAGAAGCACTCAAACTTCCAGAAATAGGGCTTACACAACCACAAGCTGGGACATCCTGAGTGGATATCCACATACTGCACACACAGACTTGCACTTTCCCATGCTCAGCTCACATTATACTCTTCATGCTGCAATGCAAGCTGACTATATGGTTGAATGGATGCATGATTTGAGACCTGTCTTTGAAGTTCACTGAGGCAGGGGCTGGGAATTGATGGATTTGTGTTTCATGACATGCTTTACTGGCACACTGCCCTTCTCAGTCACCCTGGCTCATCTCTGGTTTATGCTGCAAATTTTAATCCTATTTATCCAAAGCTGACAACCTTGTATAATTCACCCTTCTCCTTCTAACTTCTTCTTTGTTCTGCCTTGATTGTTCTTTTTCTGTCACTGTTTGTATGTTTATACTTCTCTACTCCTGTCACCTTGTATGTCTTCATTCTTCTCTCACTTCCTCCTTCAACTGTCTCTCTACTCTTTAGCTCCTGGCTAAGAAGGTGTTCACCCTGCACTCCCTGGTGGTGCGGCAGCTGTCTAAACACCACTATGATTTGGCCCGCACCTCCTCGCTCCACCACCCTGGAAAGAAACTGTGCTCTTTCCTCAGTGCTCCTAATGAAGAGGTCAGTCTGTCTTTTTAAATGTAATGGGGGTTTAAACATTTGCTCCAGGCATGTTAAAACCTCTATCAGTACAAATGAGGGTAATAAGGGTTGTCCACAAACTCTTAGGGAGGAATTTACTTGTGCAATAAAAATAAAGCAAACTTTGACCATGTAATACTCTTATTAGAACACATTGGTAGAGGCCAGCCTTTAATAGACAGGGCAGGTTTTGGTCACCAGTACCAACTCCTTTGTTCCATCCCAGGCTTTTTGTACCAATTTAATTAAAAACCTTTTATATCTATGTTTTCCAGAAGGTAGGAAAAGAGGCTGCACTCCAGAGGTCAAAACAGCAAAAGCTTCACCCCATGTTTTGATTTTATTTACAATCAATGAGCTGACAAATCTGCTGTGTGGCATGAAGCCTTCATCTATTAATTAAAAGACAGTTTTTCCCTAAATTTTATAATCCAAATGCCCTCAAAATCCCCAAAAGGCATTGGTATGCTTCCCCGCTAGCAAAACATGTGCTGTCTTACTTAATCCCCTCTGTCTCGTCACCCTATCCTTAATGGCAAAAACACTCTCTATATACAAAAAGTATGTAAAAGCATATTGCTTTTTGCATTAGAAAAGCATGGCACTGTTGTATGAACTCTGTGACTGTTCTTAGATCCCTGTAAAATTAACCATCTTAGTCCTCAGGGGGGGGCGATACAAGAGGAGACTTGCCAACCTGGGGTGCCGTGACAGTT